>NC_033801.1:74805336-74896576 GCF_001876935.1 Asparagus officinalis
TACCTTTTTCTTTTTACAGACTCCTTAGACGTTGTAGGAATGTCTACAATGATTTCATGCTCAAAATCATTCCGAACCCATGAAACTTCATGCTCAACCTGAGATTCATTTGGATCTATAGAAATAGAAGCTTGTAACAATCTAAGTCCTTCATCATCAGAATCTGTCTCAGCATTGTCCTCTATGTCAACATCCACAAATTGTGGGACATCGTAAGTATTCCTAGGCTTCCATCGGCAAACAACACTCCATCCAGGATGTTTCAAGCACTTTGAGTAGTATACTTGAAATGCTTGTTCCGGGAATATATACGGTTCATCTTCAAACTCAAAAAGATTAGTGTTTACACTAGTCAATCCATATTCATCTTTCCAAGTCCCATATGTTTCTCTCCACTTTCCATGTCCAGTTCTTGTATGATACCAAACACACTTGAATAAATAAATTAGTTTTGCTCTTCCGGGATAGCGAATACCGAGTATTCTATCTAAATACCCATAGTAAATTATTCCTTCAGTGCCAATAGCCGCAATTCCACTATTCTGGGTGGTCCGAGATTCTTCTCTCTCCTTGATTTCAAACTTGTACCCGCTTACACCAAATCCATTGTAGTATGCAACCTCTCGGCTCGGATATTCAGATAGACATCTCAAATCCTTATCCAATGTTAATTCTACATTTGGATCTTGGACCTAACAAAACAGTTTGTGTGGTAATTATATAAAGATACAAGTTTAGATTAAGATAATGACACATAAATATTGACAAAGAAAATCTTACATAATTTATAAACCAGCTACAAAAATTATCATGATGATGTTTTTCCAATCGTTCAACATTCCAATTAGGATGCTCTTCACGTAATTCATCCTTGTGAATTCTGTTCTCAACATGAATTGTTATAACATTAACATCATATTATTTTATATATACATGTACATATAACAATTAATATAGAACATACTTACTCTCTAACTTCCTCGAGGCATATGCTATTGAGGATGATAAATCGATGTATATCATTAATAAATGTGAGTCCCATTGTCGTGTAAGTTGGTTTGCCATATGTTCCGTCATGAATACTCACAGGTCTATTGAGCTTTGTCTCTATATTTTCGTCCAAATAACGGGAACAAAATGTTGTTACTTCCTCCAAGAGATAACCTTCCATAATAGAACCCTCTGGCCGATTTCTATTTCGTATATAATTTTTTAGAGTCAAAAGGTACCTACAAAAACTCACATTAAATTACTAAACACAATAATGTAGAAGATAAAAATTATATCTATTGCATCAAATGGAAATTTAAAGTTACCTTTCTATAGGATACATCCACCTATATTGTACCGGTCCTGCAAGTCTAGCCTCTTTTGCAAGATGAACAATCAAGTGGATTATGATATCAAAGAACGACGGTGGAAAAATCCTCTCAAGCTTGCACAATATCAAAGGTATCGCTTTCTCTAGCTTTTCTAGCTCCTTGTCATCGACATTTTTAGCACACAATTCTCTAAAGAAGGTGCAAAGTTCATTGATCACTAAACCAACGGATTCTGGAAGAGAAGTCCTTAGGGATAGTGGGAGAAGGTGTTGCATAATAACATGGTGATCATGACTCTTCAACCCTTGGCACAATCGCCATTTTTCTAGACCGTGATGAGGACATTGGATTAAAAGATCTTTAAATCGGTCAAAGTATTTCCAGAATGGCTCTCCCGGGACAATTTTGAAATTCTGAATGCTGTTCCTAAGCTTTACCGTTTTGTGAATAGGGAAAAATTTCTTGAGAAAAACGGTGACAAATTCCTCCCAAGTTGAGATGGAATTTATCGGTAAGCTGTACAGCCATTTTTTAGCTTTGTCCTTTAGAGCAAATGGAATAAATCTAAGCTTAATCGCATCTTCGGTTAATTCTCTCATTTTTATCATAATACATACTTCCTCAAATTCCGAGATAAATATATATGCATCTTCTGTTTCATTACCTAGGAATTTGGGAAGCATGTTAATGAAATGCGGTCTAAGCTCGAAATTTGCTCCATTTACTTCGGGGAGTCTTATGCAAGATGGAATTGCATTTCTGGTGGGGTAACACATATCCTGAAGAACTGGTTGATTTGCCATTTTTTGGATTGGTTCAACACGGATTAAGCGATGAAAATTATCCCGAACCCAAAATTGCATGCACCAAAACAAATTTTTTTTTTTAGGAAAGAAAGAAAGAAAATTAGTTTTTTTTTAAGGAAGGAAGGAAAGAAAATTAGTTTTTTTTATATGAGAAGATAAAGAAAAAGAAAAATCCTAACTAAAACAAATCAAGGCAATCACTTTTCAATCAACTCTAACTCTAGGGTTTAGCCTAACTCCACTAGACCAGCTCCTAACCAAAAATTCCTACAGTGAAAAGATCAAAGTTTTACCCAGGTAGTTAGCCAGGTAAGGATAGTACTAGAGGGTGATCAAAGATCAATTAAGTACCTCTTTCCTTGCGGAGCGCTTTACGCAACCCCTAAACCTTGCCTTAGACACCAACTATTCTGAGAAAACTTAAACCGTTCACTTAAGGATTTCTTGTTCCTTATTGAGCTCGAATCCTTAGGGGCCAACGTCTAATGAGTTTTAGAAGGCTTGGATTTGTGAAGTGAGGAATTAGTGATTTGTGGGCTAAGGAAAGGGTGATGAAATCCCTTACCTTATCTTGATTGGGGTTTTGCCCTTAAGAATGATTTAAGTGTGTGCCAAATCAAGTGCTACAATCACTTTGGTGAATTCCTACACTATATGAAATGCAACCCTAGAAATTAAAAGCGACTAAAAAGGATGGTAAAAAGAAAATCTTTATATTTTTTAATTATGGTCAACAATAATCAAAAGTGAGAAGGGGAAAATTGTTTGAGTTTATTATCTTGTTAGTTAATATCTAAGTGAAAGATGGATTTTATTATGGTCAACAAAAATAAAATCTTTTTTTTTAAATCCTAATTGTCTCTAATTGTGAAGCTAGCTAAAGAGGGTGGAATTGAAAACTAGAAAGAAGACTTACCCGAAAGCAATGCTCCAAATTCTTGATCTTCAATCCAAGATTTTCAAGCTCCAAGCGGTTCCTTCACAAGAAAAATACACAAGTTAAAGAATCAAGTTAATAAAATCCTATTTTAGCACCTTCCCCGGCAACGGCGCCAAAAACTTGATGCGGCATAATTATGTACCAAAATTGCAAGTGCACAATTTATCAAGTTATAGTATAAAAAGATATCGATCCCACGAAGAAGGTGATTTTAAGAGATTATTAAACTTGGTTCTTATATTTTGTGCGTGACAATTAGGAATAAAGAATAAGTGTGATTGTATGAGTGGTTGTTTTGATTTATATGCAAGAGGTAATAAATTGAATTTTAGAGGAGAGAAGGAAGAATTAAAGAATAAATGAAATCATAAGGCAAGAAATATGAATTAATAAAATCAAGAAATAAAACCAAAAATGAAAAGAAAATTTAAGAAAGTTAAGATGAAGGATTCAAAAGAGGTAAGAAATCTAGAATATAATCCACTAACCAATTTCAATTACAAAATATAAACTATTCTCTTTTTATCATATTTCAACTTAGATTTATTAAGCATAGATTATCAAACCATTTAAGGAAAGTGTAACCTATCAAATTATCATCTAAGCTAAAATTACTATTCATGATAAGAACAACAACATGATAATAATCCTAGAATTCATAAGCATAACCTATCAAACCATTTAAGATAAGCATAGATTATCAAATTCTTCTTCTACCGATTAGTTCTCTAGTTGATTATCCTAACATGAACATTTTAAGTACAAGAGAATAATTCATACAATATAAAAGAAATTAGACTAGTTTCATATAATTCTAAACTTCCTACAAGAATTAAATTCACATCTTTAAGAAATAAAAACAAGAAAAAGAACTAATTACAAAAATAAAAAGAAAAGAAAAATCTAAACTATTAAATGCAAGAAAATAAATCTACTCTACAAATTAAAGTGCAAAAAGAAAATAAAAAAGACAAGAAAGTAAATCTATACTACAAGCATGAATTTAAATCTAACTAATAAGCAATAATAAAGAAATTACTAAAAAGAAATAAAAGAGAAAAGAAATGCAAACCTTCAAATTGCTCTTCATCTCCATCCTCATCATTCAACAAGAGGAGAAAGAACAAATTTAAAGAGGAAAAAATTATTTTTATTAATTGCAACTAAAGTTACAATTTTTGGAAGGCCTTCTCAATTAAGAGTAGCCCTCCTCTCCAAAAGGAGTTTACAAAATTTTCACACCCTTAACCTCTCACTCTCTACCCCTATTTATAGTAATCTTCAATGAATATGAGCCATTGGATTTGTCTTGAGCCCCAAGCAACAATCTCCACCTTTGATTTATTTGATTTTCAAAAGAAAATAAAAATCCAAATCTTGAGCAGCCCATGATTCTTTTGATCGGCCCAATGATTCTTCATTTGATTTTTAGCAGTCCTTGGCCCATCCACTCTTCATTTGATTTCAAAAATCATTTTTTTTTAAAAATTCAAGCCAAGTCTTTGAAACCGGCCCACTTTGTAGCAACTATTTGATTTTTTTTTAACAAATCCGGTCCATGGGATAGCTCCAAAGTTCGGTCCTGTAGCAGCCCAATACTCCCTTTGATTTTTCAAAGTAAGCCCATCAAGTTGCAGCAATTGAAAGCAAGCCGACTTCATTCATTAAAATCCACATTTTTTTGCATTCAAGTCCCTTTCATTCCAATTTTGCATAAAAATCCAAATCTTGTTTGCATCCGGTCTTGTTTCCCTTGTGTAATCTTTTTGCTAAATTCGAAAATTTCACTTTGGCTTCTTGAATCATTTCTTCATTTAATCAATGGGTTTTTGTTGAGAGATGGGAAGTTGAGATTTATTCTTCATTAACCTGTAATTAAAGATAAAAACAGTTATTAGTGGTATATTTATTCATATAGAATAGATAATGAGGATATAAAATTGTAATAAATTATGATTATCAGATTTCAACTAGAGGAAAAGGATCGGAGATTTGATAGGAGAGGGATCGAAATAATTTAGGGAGGGGGGAATAAAATTTAGGACCTGTTCTAATTTTCAGTCTCCCGCTTAACTTTTCAATGCGCCAGAACAAAAAGAAATTGCCATCAAGTACTTATATCGTTTAAAATTTTTCAAACGCTATCAAAAAATAAGGCACATACGATCTATAGCACTTACAACATAAACGCTATCATTCAACGCTATAAAAAAACAGCTTTGTTGTAGTGGGTCTTACCCTTACCTCTGTATTTCTTCCTAGATGAGGATCATACCCATTGCTCATCTTCTAACAAGTCCGGATGGACCCAAAGAATTTCGCCCGCTAGGAGTTATGTGTTATACGAGTCCTTTTTGACGTTGTTGTTGGCCTTCTTGTTTTGATGATGATTTACAAACAATTTACCACTAATATTGTTTGTCTAGTATTTGTGTATTCCAATGTATTGTAGACAAACAACGTAGTTGGAGGATGGATGGATTGCGCTTCAACGATGATATCCAAAGGAGGTTGGCGGAATGTCGGTGAAGCCTTGCTATTCAAAGTTCAAGATCCAAGTTAAAGCTTCATCCGCGAGATTACCTAGAAGAGCTTATTGAAGATCAAGATCTAGCTTGGGTAATTTAGTTTAGGATTTATATTATGTGTGTTAAGTATTCTAAGCTCAATTATCTACACACACACATTTATTGGTTTCTTTGTATATATATAGTTATATATATATATACATAAGTTTTGGTTTCTATGCATATATATAGTTATATATACATACATGTGTTTTGGTTTTTATGATATTACATACTCTATTGTGTTTTAGTACTTATTGCATAGAATATGTAATTTTGTGAAAATATTGTCTTATTAGTTTATAGACTTCAATATCAGTTTATACATGTTTTACTAAGTCTATAAAAACATTTCACAAAGTTTCAAAAGTTGGTTTAAGTCAAAACATAAAAATTCAAGTATCTCATATTTTCGTGTTTTGGACCTCCTTGCAAAATGATGATATTTTACATTTGGGAAGTCCTTTCTGATAACCAGTCACTGTAGCATGTTTATTATCATGTCTACAATCATTCCCCAAAGTTTTACATTTTTTGGAATTTATTTGATATTTTTAAACAGTGTTTTAAAATCAGCAAAACAGGTTTTTTCATGTGTCATATTTCGGTCGACCGCACCGGTCGACCGATCATTTGATCTTTCTTCACTGGGCGACAGAGAGTCTATCGGTCGACCGGTCCAGTCGACCGAAAGCTCCATTGGTCGACCGCACCGGTCGACCGACGAAGTCTCTGCTTGTTTTTTTGTTTTTCAGACCTTCTCGCGGTCGACCGGATTTTTCGTCGGTCGACCGAATTCTTTTTTCGGTCGACCGAACGATCTGTCGGTCGACCGACAATAGATCCGTTAGACACTAACGGCTATTTTTCTGAGCTGTCTTTTGGGGGCTGTTTTGTCATTTCGTTTGGGGTTTTTGTTGAGATCTTGAGTGGGTATAAATACCCCATTGCTGATCTCTTTTTCTTGACTAATGAAAAGAAGTTTTTTAAAAACAAGTTTTAAAAACAAGGGTTTAAAGTGTGTTTAAGGGTTTGTTTTTGTTTTGTGAAGAATTTTTCACAAGTGGAGGAGATCATCTTCTTGTTTGGGCTTCAATCTCCATCTCTCCATCTTGTTATTCAGAGAAGAATCTCTAAACTCATTTCTAGCTATTTATTATTTTGATTATAATTTTTATATGCTAGATTTTAATTGAGTTTAGTTTTGATTTTGATTTGACTCATTGTTTACACCCACCCACTTGAGCTTATTGTATTTGCATTCATAATATATTAGGGTTGTGAGAGTTGTAACATTGAGTGTGGGCTTTTATTGTGTTCTCATCCATATTAGAGAACAATTTATATTTGTTACATTGTGAGATTGTTAGGTTTTCGATGAGCTAGAAACCGAGTATGTTATGAAGTTTTCGGTGAACTAGAAAACCGATTGTGAGGAGTGACGTTGATCGGTGAGCATTGAAAACCGATACTGTGAGGTATAAACGTTATTCGGGTGAACGTAGAAAACCCGGTTGTGATAGTGGATTTCTCCCCGGGAGTGGGGAGCGGAGACGTAGGACGGAAGGTCCGAACTCCGTGATCATATTGCTTGTTTGAGTTTGGCTTAGCACTGCATTTATCTTATATCGCCAATTGTGCATTACTCATTTATTTCATCCACTATCTTGTTTAGATTGTTTACCCTTGTGTTGTTTATATATCCTTGCATATATCTCTATCATATAGGATATATCTCATTGTTTATATTGCTTATCCTAGCTCATATACATTGTTGTATTTCATACTTGCTAGGATAACTCATTAATTAATTTTAGCTCATATACATTGTTGTATTTCATACTTGCTAGGATAACTCATTAATTAATTTTAATTAGCATTTAATCGGATTAGATTAGCATAAGACCCTAATCACCCCCCCTCTAGGGTCTAACAGTTGTCCATAAGGATCGTCGTTGACGGTCTTCATTTACACCTTATATACGGGCTCTGGCTGAAACCATGCCAGAGGGACAGAGCCAAAGCTAACAGAAACGGCGTTTGCGCCCACCTTCTTTTCTTTAGGCTGCTTTGGAGTGATGATTCCAACATCGATCAAGGTCTGAATCTTGTCCTTGAGAGCGTAGCACGTCATCGTAGGATGGTGGACTGTTCTGTGAAATGCGTAATATCGCGGATATGTAATTTTCTTAGCTCCTTCATGATCAGCGATCGAAGGCAGCTTAATTTTGTTATTCTCCAGTAAATACTTGAAGATACCAGGGACCTCATCTTCTTTGAAGGAGTATTCCTTTGGGAATTTTGGCTCAGAAATTTTCTGTTGCCTTGGAGGTCGTTGTTGCCATTGAGGCGTTTGTTGCTTTGGCGCTTGTTGTTGCGGCTGCTGTTGGGGTTGTAATTCAAATGTCTGATTTGCGTCTATCGCATTCGCCGGTCCTTTCCCTTTACCACGGGGGGTAAAGTTCTATTTTTTGGTATTATTTGCTGGTTGTCCCCTTTCAGCTTTCTTCCTTTTGAGGAATCGTTCAGCCTGCTCTCCTCGCACCTTTAACTCCTTCCATGTCTTGGATGGTGCAGTGCCCATAGCTTCTAATACATCTAAGGAAAGGTTATTGTGGCACGTTTGGAGGATGAATTCCTCCGTGATCGGATCTCGGCAGTTCCTTGCCTTGTTCCGTAAGCGCTTAGCAAAGTTCTCAACGAGCTCTCCATCTTTCTGCTTCTCTTCAAAGAGTGTTCTAATCGATACTTCAGTGTCATCGTCGAAGAAATTAGCAAGAAACATGCTTTCCATATCATCCCATGTATTGATACTTCCCGGTTTAAGCCGGCGGTACCAATCAAAGGCAGCTGCATGAAGGGTCCCTACGAACGATCGTACCATCAGAGGTTCATTGTCCGAAATAATCCCCAGGTGGGACTTGAAATAAATCAAGTGTTGGGTAGGGGAGCCCCTCCCATCGAACGACGTGAAGTTAATCAAACGGAACTTTGGTGGGTATGGAATGGAGTCCTATTCTCTTGGGTAGGGACACGGAATGCTAATCTTTTTACCTCTTGAGAAGACATCAAAGCATTGATTTTGCTTTCCAAGTCTTTCATCTTAAGGTCTTCGCCTACCTCTCTCTTCTGGCGACTTTGGGGATGGATATTGGTGCCACCCCCAGTGTTAAGGATACCTTCGGTATTTTTATTCTCAGGTGGAACCTCGATATTGATGTCTTCCTCTACTTTTGAGTCGCTATCTATCTGATTAGTAGTCAGGCGACGACTAGATTCACCGCGTTGATTTGACAACTGCTGGAGTTGTTGTGCATGTAAATCTTTAACACGTTGCACAACCATCTCCATTTCGATTTTAGAGTCCTTTTTCTGCTTTGCCAAAGCTTCTTAAAGAAGTTGAGTCATCTGTTCAGTAGTGATCATAAACGACTCTCGAGTCTGTCCCGTACTGGACGCAGTGGCATCCGAAGCGATCGCAGAGTTAGCATCCGATGCTTCATCGTCTGAGGATTGTCCTCTCTGAATTCTGTTGTAATCTCTAGGCCTAATAGCCCCGGTTTGTAACCGAGTCAATCGTTGGGATATTTGCGAAAAAGGTTCAGGGCTGAAGAGTCACGTGGATTTTCCTTTGTCTGCCATGTTAATCGTGAGTTCTGAGAGTTCACGTTCTTGAACGGCTGGCTTTCTTTTACGGAAACGTCTTGATTTGTGTCTCAGTGTTTCTGTAGAAAGTCTTTCAAACACTGAAATCCTTTGCGAGGCGGTCTTGGAACAGTTACACTCTAACAATACCGCTTTAATAAGTTTGGTACATGGACAGCGAGAATCCATTTCCCGGGTATTTCTCTTTCGAGATTTATTCATACCCCTAGTGTGATAGTACAACTCATCGATACAATTATCAGAGCAACCTATTTTGTGCTGGCATAATTCTCCCATTCTAACATCGTCGTCTTCTGATGAATAGGGCTCTCTTTGAGGATATTCATTATCTTCCAAAGCCGCTCGTTTGAAACCACGCCTTCGTGCGTGTGAGGACCCAACAGGCACTTGAACCTCATCCCGCAGCGGCTCAAGGCACACCTTGCAAAGCTGAAGCTGACCTTGCAAAGATCACACTGTGGTTGCCAGTTTGTTTGAGTCAAAAGTTGCCTTTTCCATTGCTTTCAATTCTGTTACACCGTTTATCGATTACAAGCTCAAACTGAAAGAAAAGTTAATCTTTTTATAAGATTTTCTTACAACGAAAAATAAAGATTATAACTTTATCAAACAAAACACAGCAGTAGTTTATCTCCCGCTGCTTTGCGTGGGATCTTTGCCTGTGCCGGGGACGCGCTAGTCTGTGGACCGCCACAGATCAAACCCGATTGATAGTATAACTACGCTCTTGTTTCACGAAGGAAACAATTGCGGAAGCGACAATCACGACCAAGCGAGATTGTGGCTCTTCTTGAGATTAAAACCAAGTTTAATCCAGAGGAAAGAAGGGGAAAGAATCACAAACCTTTCGAAGGGGGCTTTCTTTATGAAAGTGTTCGCCAAGATCTGATGATTCCCCTCTAAAATTCGTGGTTAGCTGGACAATTTGACAGCACCTCGCCTTCTTAACTTCAGATCCTCTTGAAAGAAGACCCTAGGCTTCTATTTATAAGCTTTTGGAGACGTGTCTTTGGATAAGAATTGATGTTTAAACGTTATCTGCAGTTAATAACCACTTAAACGCATCTAGGGATAACCTTAAAATAGTTGGAGAGGTTCTGGGACGAAAGAATCCTTAAAATCATCGAAATCCGTGTTTGGCGAGGTTTTGTATTCAATAAGAGTCCTGGTGGCTCGGAACTGAGCGAGTCACCATTTGGTGGCCCGCATGGGTGCGAGCCACCATTTGGTGGCCTGGCTCGCATGGGTGCGAGCCACCAATTGGTGACTCGCGCCTACACTGGCCTCCGAGTGGTGTTTCGTTTATCTTTTTGATGTTTTGGCGATTCGTGATTCTTCCAGTTCCCTTGTTTTGCGTACGCTTCATCACTTCGTTGACTTGTGCATTCTATTGACCCAATTCATACACTTTCTGATGTTGGATAAATTCCCTTGACTTGGATAATAATGTTTATCTTCTTCTCCTTATCTTGAACTGTGTTTGAGGACCTATAGGTAATTTTTAACGCCTACAACAACAAGTGGGATATTTGGTTGCTTTGGTGTTAGCTCAGTTTTGAGAGAAACTTTACCGAGGTGGAGATTTGTAGGATTGGCGAACAATGTTGAAGAAGCTCAAAAAAAATTGTCTAGAAGCTTGCCGATGGATCGTGAGATCAGCTGTGATCGATCAGAAACATGCACAGGTCGAAGAAGATTTCTAGAGTTGGGACGGGCGACCGAATTGGCGAACAATGTTGAAGAAGCTCATAAAAACAGTCTGGAATCTTGTTGGTCGACCGCGAGATCACCTACGATCAACCGAAAACATGCACAGGTCGAAGCAGATTTTTGGAGTTGGGACGGTCGACCGTCACGGTCGACCGGCCAAACCCTATAATTTTTTTTATTTCAATCGATTCCTTGGCTGTTGACCGCGACGAATTTGGCGGTCGACCGCTAATCGAGTTTTGAGTTATGTTTGGATTTCAATCTCGTTTCATTATAAGATGATATATAACCCTAAACCTGATTAATTAGGGTTAAGTAAGGATGATTTGAGTAGTCTTTGAGAGAAGATTATTGCATCCTTTGTGGGAGGATTTATGAGAGATCTAGAGATCTTTGTTTGAGGGTTTTTGGTAGGATTTGAAACCCTATTTGTAATTCTCTTTATCTCTAATAGTAAAAAACTCCCCTCTTCTTGTCCTGTGGACGTAAGCAACTTACCAAACCACGTAAATTGGTTTATCTTAATGTGATTATAATTTGTGCTTGTGTTTTGGTTATGATCTTTCTCATTCTTGTTCGTGCACTATTTGGCTTTCGAGTTCCGTTGCGCACAACATGTGGTATCAAAGCTTCGGGTTTGGCTTGAGGCTTGTCCGAAGGATTTGCTGAAGGATTCTTACTTAGTGAGTTAGATCTACAACATGGGATAAGTAGGCACATCGGGGCCGTCTCTTACAAAGGCGATACAGAGTCTGAGCATCAATAATACAAAGATTAATATTCCGAAATTTGATGACAAGATCAATTTCGGTTTGTGGAGGTGCCAGGTAATGGACGTATTGGACGCACAGAATTTGGAGGAGACCCTTGAGTTACAAGAGAAACCTAAAGACATGGATGACAAGGTTTGGAAGAAGATGAACACTAGGGCTTGTGGAGTTATTCGGTCATGCTTGATGTTGGATCTTATTTATGATGTGATGAACGAGACGTCGATGACGAGATTGTGGGAAGCGATCAATGAAAAGAATCTTACGAAGAGCATTGAGAATCAGCTTCACTTGAAGAAGAGGCTTTACCAGTTCAAGATGAAGATGAGAGTTTCCATTAGGGAGCATGTAAATAACTTTACGATGTTACTTTCAGATATGGCCAATGTGGACATCATAGTTGAGGATGAAGACCAAGCGATGCTACTTTTGTGTTTGTTTCTAGAGGATGATTATGGTACATTCATTCTCACTATGATCATTGTAAGAACTATTGTTAGTTACAAGAAGGTGACCTTAGCGTTGGTGAATTATGAGTTAAGAAAGAGTGATGGTGAACCCTCCAAGAAGGCATCGGGAGATGCATTAGTAGTTTGAGGTCGTAGTCCAAATGCCGCCAAGTTAACCGCTCAAAATCGAAGAATAGAGGTGTCTATAAGAGTATTGGTAGAAATTAATGTTGTTTTTGTAAAGAAGAGGGACATTGGAAGATCGACTGCCCAAAGTTGAAGGATAAAGCCGGGAAGAACAAGGGAAAAGCTATACAGGCTTTAGAGGTAAATTTTGCTAAAGCTGTTAGTGACCATTCAGATTCGGAATCTTTAGTCCATTCATACCTTGCACTACCGTCAGTTTGCTATGCCTACTCTACGGAGTGGATGTTGGATTCGGGAGCTATATTTCACATTTGTCCTAGGAGGGATTGGTTCTCTAACTTTGAGGAACTGGAAAGAGGGGACATGCTTATGGGTAATGATCACGTATATCCTATTGGTTGAATTGGTACAGTCCAGATCAGGATGCATGACGGGGTGACTAGGGAGTTGAAAGAAGTGAGGTTCGTGCTACAGTTGACGAAGAACATCATTTCTTTTGGTACTTTGGATGCTGCAGGTTATCGGGTGATCTTAGAGGATGCTTCTGTGAAGGTCACGAAGGGTTCAATGGTGGTGATGCTAGGTGTCAAGGAAAACAACCTATACTACTTGAAGGGTAAGATAGTTAAAGAGGATCTGGTAGCTTCTATCACTACAGAGGAGGATACTATTAGCTTTTGGCACATGCGTTTAGGACGCACTAGTGATAAGTCCTTACAGACATTGGAAAAATAGGGGCTATTGAAAGGTGCGAAATCCTACAAGATGGAGCTGTGTGAGCAATGTAAACTTGAGAAGAAGACTAGAGTGAAGTTCGATACCGCTATTCACAACACTCAAGGTATATTGAATTATATTCACACAGATGTTTGGAACCCTTCCAGGCACACATCACTTGGTGGGGCCAACTATTTTGTCACTTTCATTGATGACTATTCCAGGAGAAATTGAGTATATAAAATGAAGCATAAACATGAGGTCCTGGATATTTTTGTGAAGTGGAAGAATAAAATGGAGCTACAGACAGGTAGAAAGGTGATGACACTTCGTGGTTCGGCAGAAAGGTGACTGTTCTAGGTATTTTTGGATTGCAACCAAGTCTCGTTGGTGTGAAGTCCTAGTAGTCAACAACAAGTGGAAGGAGTGTATTGGTAGAAAGGTATACCATCGTTCTGGTTTTGCTAGGGGTTCTTTTCTGCATTTGTGCCGAGCTCACTTTAATTTGAGACACTTCATTGGAGTGGAAACATTGGTTCAGCGAGATGAGGTGGTAGATTTGATGAGTTGTTCCATGCTGGAGGAGGATCGGTGTTTGATGTCGAGCATTGGCTTGCAGAGGAGTTCTGGTGTTGTGGCTTTGACATATTAGAGCCATCTTATTCATAGATTGCTAACTACTGCGTGGAGCTGCTTCAGATTTTAGGTTGCTTCGGATATTTGGTTGCCCAGCATATGGTCACATCGAGGATGTGAGATTTGATCCGAGTGCATATTTGGGATTCAGAGGCGTGTTTGGTTATTAGTTGTTAGACTCTAATATTGTCCTGAGCAGGTATGTCATATTTGACGCTCGACAGGTGGAGAGTGTTGGACAGATCATTAGGATATCACAGCGGATAGAGAGTGATGCTACTCCACGTTGGGTGGAGATTACTCTATATTCTCTAGATTATTCTGCATCGTTTAGGATTCTAGCTAAGGTGACATAGAGTGGGGATCATATTGATGTTGACGCAGATGAAGAGTTTGTTGATTTTAGTGCAGCTGGTGGACACAGTTCGGATTTAGCTATGGCCGTTGGTTCAGCTCAGGTGGAGGTGTTTAGTTCGTTACAGTTTGGAGCCATTAGGAGAGTTATCAGTTATAGATTTGTTAGTGATGTTGGAGAAGGGTTGAAAACTCTTCTCATTGGTTGAGGGCCTTTGGAGGCCATTTGGTGAACTACGTGAGGTTTGATTCCTTGGGCAAAAGGATACATAGACAGTCATTTTATGATACGTCCGGTTTGAGGAGTTGATACCGACATTTAGAGATTGTTCACATTCTAATTTGGGTCTGACTTGTTATGGATTGAGTTAGTTATCGTGGTTTTGTTCCACTTCGTACTGGACACAACAAGTGGGATGTTTGGTTGGTATTGGTGTCAGCTCAGTTTTGGGGAAAATTCGCCGAGGTGGAGAATTATAGAATTGGCAAAGAAATTGGAGAAGAACAGGTTTTGGAAGCAGGGAAATATTTTTTGTGACGTTCGGTCGACCACGAGGCTAGGCCGGTCGATCGGAAACGTACACAGATCGGGGATTGATTCTTGATTTGGTGCAGTCGACCCTCAAACCCTGTAATCGATTCTGAGGCTCTGGAGTTGGTAGCGGTTGACTGCCATGGTCAATCATCAAACCCTGTATTTCTGGGTTCTTTCGTTAGTTGCGGTCGACCGTGAGCTTTGTGCGGTCGATCACCAGTTGGGTCAGGCCCAGAATTTGGTTTCCTGTTCTGATTTAGTTTTGAGTTTGGTATAAATACCAAACACGATTTAGAGTTTCGGGAGAGCAGTATTGGGAATATTTGGAGCACAGAAAAGAGAGTTTTTTTGAGCTATTGATTAGGGTTTTATTTGAGAGATTAAGAGTTTTATTGGTGAGATTAATTGGAGAGTTTGAGTGATTTTGTAATCTCAATTTGTACTCTTCTTCTCTATTAGTGAAAACTCATCCCCCTCTTGTCACGTGGACGTAGGCAACTTGCAGAACCACGTAAAATTCATTTTTTTGTGTTCCTGCTGTTATTTTGTGTTTGTTCGGCCTTCTCTCTCGACGTTTGGTTTGGTTCCTCAATTGTAGAATTGGCGAAGAAATTGCAAAAGAACATGTTTTGGAAGCATGGAAACATCTTTTGTGACATTCGGTCGATAGCGAGGCTAGGCCCGTCGACCGAAAATGTGCATAGCTCAGGGATTGATTCTGGATTTGGTACGGTCGATCGTCGCGGTCGACCGCCAAACTCTGTAATCGATTCTGAGGCTCTGGAGTTGGTAGCGGTCGACCACAAAACCCTGTAATTGCTTTCTAGGTTTTGTCGTTAGTCGCGGTCGACCGCGAGCTTTGTGCGGTCGACTGCGAGCTTTGTGCGGTCGACCGCTAGTCGGGTCAGGCTCAGAATTAAGTTTCCTGTTTTGATTTGGTTCTGAGTTTGGCATAAATACCAAACACGATTTAGAGTTTTGGGAGAGCAGTATTGGGGATATTTGGAGCACAGAAAAGAGAGTTTTTAAGCTATTTGTTAGGGTTTTATTTGAGAGATTAAGAGTTTTGTTGGTGAGAATAATTGATGAGTTTGAGTAATTTTGTAATCTTAATTTGTACTCTTCTTCTCTATTAGTGAAAACTCATCCTCCTCTTGCCCCGTGGACGTAGGCAACTTGCCAAACCACGTAAAATTTGTTTGGTTGTGTTCATACCGTTATTTTGTGTTTGTTCGGCCTTCTCTCTCGGCGTTTGGTTTGGTTACTCGAAGCACAACATACATCTCATTTCTATTACCTTGCCTATGTTTGTTGTGGACTGTCCCTATCCTCTCGACAACCAATTATCTACTCGTTACTAGTACACTTATTCATCTCAACCATGTTCGTACCGTATTCAATCAGATTTACCTCATTTTGTACCAAGATACACTATCACTGATATTTTACTACATTTATTCCTGCACTTTCTCTCTCCATTCTACATGTATCCATTTCAAACTTATCATGTACACTCAATTTATCACTGATTGCCTAACATTCTGAGGAATGTTTTTTGTCATATACGCATCTTATAAATTTCTCCAATTTCATGGGCATTCTATGATCACATATTGTGGGGTTAAAATTGTTTATCTTAACTAGTTATATATAGGCACATTCAGTTGAGGTAGATAACTTTGGTTTGCATATCAATCCAGTAAAATTCACCCTATGAGAGAGGGATTTATTTTTATGTGGGTTTATGATTCCAAAAACCTAAGAGCCTATTGTTACTTACCCTTTCTAAAGAAAGAGACATTCAATTAAAAATTAATAAATATGATCAAAATAAAAGAAACCTCATAAAGCAAGAAAACATATATTTTATTAAAAAATAATTATAAACATGGCTTATCTAAGGACATACTCCAGTGTACAAATTTTCATATGAAATCTTAGACTAGATATGGCGGTTAAAATTTGGATTTGGGTTTGTCTTGAAGGTGTGTGTAGGCATCGAAAATTACCCATAGGTCTCCACGAATAGCTCAGTGTTAAGGAACGACGATGAACGTCACTATCCGGTCCACAAGAGTTTGATTGATGTCGGTGAACGCTTGAAGTGAATCGACGAACTACGTGGACTAACAGAATCTCGGAATAACGAAGGTACGGGCTAATCGGGAGCCCCGCGATGTTTACAAAAAGAACAATACCCTTCGTGTCTCATTCATTCTACAAATGATCCAACCATCGGAGCTGATAGAACTCCTTGTCGGCTTTCCAACGCACTTCGAACCACTCAAATCCGAGTTCGGACGAAGAAGTTACGACGGAAACGAACAAACATACAAAAAAAAGCGGCGTCTCAACACTTCGAGGTGTCTCGGCCAAGCGAGACACCCCAAGGTGTCTCGGCCAAGGCCAAGACACCCTAGGGTGTCTCGGCCATGGCCAAGACACCCCAAGGTGTCTCGGCCAGGGTGTCTCGGCCCAAACCGAGACACCCTAGGGTGTCTCGGATCAATGGGAGACACCCTTGGGTGTCTTCGAACAAGTAGAGACACCCTGGGGTGTCTCCAATGTAGATTTGGGCTTTTAGGTGGTTTTAACCGCTCCGTTATCCCCTCAAGCCTATAAATACAAGCCTTAGGCCTCATTTTTTTAGATCTGGACTTTTCGAGAATTGGCGAAGCCCTACCGAACTGAAGAGTGATCGAGTTCTTCAACACAAGAGATCGAAAGTCGTCAGATCTACATCACCCGCATCCAATCTTTAGTATTATCCCATTGTGGTAATTCTAAGAAGAGCAATTATCTCACTTTTATCGAGATAGGCGCTTCTGTTTCTAGATCTCCTCGCGGATCGACGAAGCTCTGGACCTGATCTGATAGCCAGGTAGTCCACGGATATCGACATCCCCATCACAGGCTAAAGACTCACGCAAGCAAGAGATGACGAACGGATCTTGTGTTTATTTTCGAGAAAGTTGTAATTTTTCTTCTTTTCTTTTGATTAAGATCTGAATTCTTTGTAAACACTAATATTATAAAGAGTTCAGTAATAAAGGCAACTTTTACCGAAAACAAACTGGCGACCACAGTGGGAGCCAACAGCCTCGCTGCCGAGGCTGTCGTGACGCAACCGGCATTCAAGATCCGGGTGAACGAAGAGATCGAATACGAGTTCGATCAACCAAAGTTTGAAGAGTACCTCTCTTCCTCCTCCTCCAGATCCGCCTCTCCAAACAGGCGTAGGAAGACTTCATCTTCCAAGAGTGCTCGCAGGCCCTCCGGATCGAAGATCTAAGATCCCCTCGTCGTCGTTGCACTTACTCCTCGCGACGCTCCTATGGCGTCTAACGTGGTCAAAGCTACAGATCCAGATCTCCCTTCCGCCGCAAAGTCAACTGCTAAAGGTGTTCCAACCTTGTCAAAGAGGGCGCGCCAAAGACGGCGTCAACGCCTTGCGCGACAACTGGCCAAGGCCGCAGAATCGGTGGACGGGATCCGCTACAATGAGGATCTAAAGTCCAGACAGCGCCAAGAGCAACAACGGTGAACAACCAACTCCTCCTCCAAGACAGAAACGAACGAATGGGTTCGTGTCAAGAGGACTCGCTCAACCCTTGAAGAGTGAATCAAGAAACGCCGCACATTGCTTACGCATGCCCGAGTCCTTCTACAGAAAGCGGAAGAGATGCAGAAAGAAGAGAAGGTCGAGAAGCCGCCTAGACACAAGCAGGTGTGGGTGCCAAAGGTGAAACCGGTGCCAAAGACAAAAGTGGACGGAGTTGCCGTCCAACCTTCTTCAAATCAAGATCCCGTTTCCCCTACTCCCGCACCTCCGGTAGAGCCAGGTAAGGACGTGTGTCCTCCAAGATCCAAGGTTCCTTTGAAAGGTCGCCTCGGTCCTTTACCAGAAAATCGAGGTAAGGCACCTATCAAGTATCGATTGGGACCGTTGAAAGGTCCCCAAGCAATGAACCAGACTGGGGGTCATGCTAATCCCCCCAAGAAAATAACAGAGGGAAAGCCCCTGTTATCGACCGCATTGGATTGCGGGTTGAAGTTTAAGAACCCGTTAAGTTTTCACGCTCGCAAAAGCGTAGACTTGAACGAGCGACTTTTGAAGATGCTAATAAAGCATCGTATCCCCAGAGGAAAACATATTCGTCTGACGATGATGGTGTTATACCTGAGAGGTTATGCCGGCACTCTATGGGTTGCTCCAGTTATCAAACTGACGAGTTGTACTATAGAGCCGAGGGTGTGGGTAAGTCTTGAAAGAGAGACGCTTAAGACACAGAGTCTCGCTGTCCGTGTGCCAACATAATCAAGGCGGTATTGTCAGAATGCTGCTGTTCTAAAGCCCCAAGGAGAGTTTCGGTGTTCGAGAGAATTTCCACCATAACGTCCGAGACCAAGCCAAGGCGTTTCCGTAGTAAGAAGCCTGTACGCCAAGAGGACAAATTCCTAGAAGTGTCTGCTAATATGACCGGCAGAGGCAAATCGACACGACGCTTTAGCCCAGATCAGTTTGCCGAAATGTCCCAACGTATGACTCGATTGCGATCAGGGACCAATAGGCGAAGGAATTACCAAAGGATGCAAAAGGGACTTCCTTTGGAAGAGGAGGTGTCAGATGATGGTTCAGATTCCTGCTCGTCTATAGCATCCGACGGCATGACATCTAGTGCAGGACAACCCTACGAGTCACTTA
The DNA here is from genome assembly GCF_001876935.1 of Asparagus officinalis. Lineage (NCBI taxonomy): Eukaryota > Viridiplantae > Streptophyta > Magnoliopsida > Asparagales > Asparagaceae > Asparagus > Asparagus officinalis. The sequence goes on from NC_033801.1 coordinate 74,824,661, forward strand.
TGATCAGCGCCGAACAAGTAACCAAGATGCTTGAAGATGCCCTGACTAAACAGAAGGAAAGTTTCAAGTTCGAGATGGAGATGGCCATGTAGTAGATGAGAGAGATGCATGACTAGCAAATCGCGGCACTGACAACTCACCAAAGAGAACCCAGTCATCGCAATAATCCGAATCAAGAGGAGAATGAACGGGAAGAGGATAATGTCAACATAAATATCCCTCCTGTCGACAACAATAACGGAGGCGGTCCCTCAGAGGATAATACGAAGGAGGACCACGTTACCTCTCCCCGAAACCACTCGAAGACAGATACGAGTGAAGACAAGAAAATGAGGGACTTGGAGGGCAAAATCAACGCGTTGATGAATGCTCAAGAAGTGAAGAGGTCCGGCATACCATGTCCATACCCAAGGGAGTAGGAATCAATTCCATATACGACAAAGTTCAATTTAATCAACTTCACGCCGTTTGATGGAAAGGGTTCCCCTACCCAACACTTAATATATTTTAAGGCTCACTTAGGAATAATCTCCGGGAATGAACCCTTAATGGTGCGGTCATTCGTTAGCACTCTTCGTGGAGCGGCCTTCGATTGGTATCGTCACCTCAAGCCGGGGAGTATCAGCAGTTGGGACGACATGGAGGATATGTTTCTAACAAACTTCTTCGACGACGATACCGAGATTTCAATTGGCACACTATTTGACGAGAAGCAAAAAAACGGTGAAACAGTTGAAAACTTCGTGAAGAGATTCCGAAACAAAGCAATGAATTGCAGGGATTCGGTCAGTGAAGACTTTATCCTCGAGACTTGTCACAATAATCTTTCATTGGACATCCTTGAAGCTATGGGAATAGCACCACCAAAGACCTGGAAGGACTTGAAAGTGCGAGGGGAACGAGCCGAAAGATTCCTTAAAAGGAAGAAAGCGGAAAGAGGTCAAATAACGAATAACGCTCTGCAACAGAACTTTGTCCCTAAGGGTAAGGGAAAAGCACAAGCGAATGCTGTGGACGCAAACCAAACATTCGAGGTGCAAGCGCAACCGCAACAGCAGCAACAAAAGGCGCCTCAACAATCTAGGTGGCAACAACAGCCCCAGAAGCAAAAGGCCTCAGAGCCGAAATTCCCAAAAGTCCATTCGTTCAAAGAGGATGAAGTCCCCAGTATTTTCAAATACCTCATAGAGAACAACAAAATCAAACTGCCTCCGGTCCAGGATCAAGAAGATGCTAAAAGAATTAGCGATCCAAAATACTGCGCATTTCATAGAGCGGTGCACCATCCTACAAAGGCGTGCTATGCCCTTAAAGATAAGATCCAAGCTCTAATCGACGTCGGGGTCATTACTATGAAGCAACCTAAGGAGAAGAAGGTGGGTGCAAATGCAGTATCGATTAGTTTCAATTCTGTTCCCTTGAACTGGTTCCAGCATGAGCCGGTAATAAATACAGCAGTGAAGACCGTGAACGATGATCCTCACAAATAGCGCCAGAAAGGACTTATATCGCACACAGCCCCGAATGGTGAGATTCTTTGGGTTCATCCGGATTTGATTGGAGATGAACAATGGACTGGAGCCTCTTCTAAGAAAAGGTCAAAAGAAAAAGGTAAGTCTTGTTATGGAGCTTTTGCTATTCCAGGAGAAGACGACGAGGAAATTCCAGCCTTCCCGCTTTCTGAAGATGGACAGGAGGCCTTTGTAACCCGGAGCGGGAATGAATATCACTACAAATATCCGGATGCTTCTGAGCAACTGGGAGTAAACAAAACCGCTCCCTCAAAGACGTTGGCAGAACTGAGAATTGTCGCAACTCCCTCAACACCTGTAGCTACGGAGAAAGTCCAGCAAAAGGAGAAAGGGAAAGAACCTCTACACCAGAAAGTCCAAAACCCGAGGCAGTCTCGATTCAATCATCTGATTGGGAAAGACAAACCGGGAAAGGCAAGCTCTCCGCCCCATTTTGACATCATGGCGCAGTTGGTTAATATACCAGCTAGGATAACCCTATACGAATTATTGCGTCTTTCAAAAGACACAAGGAAAGCATTGCAGGAAGCCTTGAGTGACTCTGAAGCTTTATTGACTCGAATCAAGCCGTCTTCTGGAGAACCAGAGCCATCAGTTCAACACTGTAATCTCACGGCGCACCATTTTCCCTGCATTTCCTTCACCAAAGAAGACATGCAGACGAAGAACTCAAAGCACGATCGACCTCTGTACTTCACCGGCCACATTGGCTCCAGCGTTGTTAACCGGATCCAAGTTGATCCGGGTTCCGCTGTCAGTATCATGCCATTCCGATTGATGCATAATCTCGGAATACCAGCAAGTAAACTAGCATCCACGGGCACTACGATCTACGGATTCAACACCAGTGGGTCCAGACCCTTGGGAAAGATTAGAATAAAGTGTCAGATCGGAGACTTGAAGTCAGAAGTTACCTGCTACGTAATTGACGCGGAAACATCCTATAATTTACTGTTGGGTCGACCTTGGATCCACGGCAATCTTATAGTCCCGTCAACTCTTCACCAGTACCTCAAGTATGTGGACACAAATAATGAAGTCAAGACGGTGGTCGCGGATAAGCAACCGTTTAAGGGATTGGAGAACTATTTCACCGATTCTCTTTTATACGGTGCCGAATCCGATACTGAACCATCGGCCAGATGAAGCTGATACCGAAGCTGGGTTTGATTATGATGGTGGTTTTGTCCTTAATGACATTGTACCCATTGTAATCAATCTTGACGATGAGCAATCATCGGAAAGTAGTTGTAACTGGCAACTTGCTGAAGAACTATCAATAAACGATGATTTAGAGTACTCTATGTGTCTGGATAATATTACTAAAATATTGTATGATAATCCTGAATTGTATATGCCACTTCAATCATTTTGCTCGACGAAAAAGCAGGTACAAGATCCATGCGGAACGACACTTGTCATCCCCGCAGGGACAGGGGGTGGAAGGGAAGTCGTCTACGGTAAAGGAAGAGAATCTCCGATACCCGACCACTTCTTGGAAGAGGAAGACGATGATGATAAACCTGCTCCTCACCTATTCAGGTATAACACAAAAGCGCGTGATCTAATGGAGAAGTATGGATATGACTTCACACTCGGAGAAGGTCTTTGCTTTGGTCGAGGTCCACGAGTTCCACCTCGAATGGCCTATGTACCAAAAGGAAAACCTGATGACTATTATCGCCATAAGAGAGGTTTAGGTTATGTCTCCTCATCCGATGACGAATGTTGCTGGTAAGTCATTGATCAAATTGCTAACAAAGCTAGAAACGGGTATTCTTCTGATTCTTCAGCTTGGGATTCTGATACTAGTATTAGGGAAATGTTCAAAAGGTTGATGTCGAACATGGTTACGGTCGATCCTACCACAATAGAGGAAGACGATCAGATGCCGACTTGGGAAGATACTTGGGTTCATCACCTAAACATGCAGTACGGCGATAGGTTTGAGCAAAGGGAGCCTCCTACCGAAGATCAAGTACTCCAGGTGAATATGGGTAGCGAAGATAATCCGAAGCCTATATTCATTAGTGACAACCTACCGCCGGAAGAGAAAGAAGAGTTAATCTCTCTTATTAGGGAGTACATCGATGTGTTCGCCTGGAATTATGAAGACATGCCAGGGCTCGATCCAAACGTAGTAGTACATCGTCTCAATATTAAGACGGATGTCAAACCTGTCAAACAACAACAAAGACGGTTTCGTCCACAAATGATGGAAGCAATCGAGGCCGAAGTTAAAAAGCTTATTGACTCGGGCTTCGTTAGGGAAGAGCAGCATCCAGAGTGGCTTGCCAATATTGTCCCGGTCCTTAAGAAGAACGGGAAGATCAGGGTGTGTATCGACTTTAGAGACCTCAACGCTGCCTGCCCAAAAGATGATTTCCCCCTTCCCATCACAGATGTCATCATCGATAATACGTGTGGGTTTGAGAGGATGTCTATCATGGATGGTTTCTCTGGTTATAACCAAATAAAAATGCATCCAGATGATGAAAAGCATACCGCGTTTAGAACACCCCTCGGTGTTTTCTGCTACACTGTCATGCCTTTCGGTTTAAAAAATGCAGGTGCCACGTATCAGAGAGCCATGTCGAAGATTTTTCAGGAACATCTTCAGAAGACTGTCGAATATTACGTGGATGATTTGGTCGTGAAAAGTCGTGATAAGAAAGATCACATTAAGGACTTGAAGACCATGTTCGACTTGATGCGAGCCCATCAATTAAAAATAAATCCTACCAAGTCTTTTCCCGGAATGTCCAGTGGTAAATTCCTGGGATTTGTCGTCACCACCAAAGGTATTCACATCGACCCTGATAAGGTAAAGGCAATTAATGAATTGCAGCCTCCAAGAAACCTCAAGGAGCTCAGAGGATTGCAAGGGCGGTTAGCTTATATCCGTCGGTTCATCTCAAACCTCTCAGGAAAATGCCAGCTATTCTCCAAGCTCACAAAGAAAGGCGTGTCATTCGTATGGGACGAAGCGTGTTAAAAGGCATTCGAGAGTATTAAAGAATATCTCTCAAAACCTCCTGTACTCGTCGCACCGAAATCAGGTAAACCGTTCTTGATTTATGTCAAGGCGACGAGCCACTCATTAAGTGCATTACTTGCACAAGATGATGATAACGGTCATGAGCAGGTGGTATATTATTTAAGCCGAACCATGGTAGGCGCTGAATCTCGATATCCTATGATTGAGAGAGAATGCCTCACCTTGGTGTTCGCTATTCAGAAGATGCGGTATTATCTGGTTGGACAGACCATTTATGTTATCTCTAAGGTTACCCAGTCCGAGTATTCATGACATAACCAGCTTTCATGAATTGGCGATTAGCAAAATGGGCCTTACTCTTGTCCTAATACGACTTACATTTTAAACAACAGAAGTCGGTAAAAGGACAAGCCATCTATGATCTCTTGGCAGCTAATCCAACTACGGATACCGTCAAGGTATATGATGACCTACCCGATGAAACCCACGAAGTCAATGCAACTTCGCACCAGCAAGTATGGCGTTTGTATTTCGACGGCGCTTCACGTGCAACTAATGTAGCAAGCGCTCTTGGAAGTTCTAAGATTTCTTCCGGAGTTGGAGTTGTATTAGTTTCCCTAGGAAAACACGTGATGCCTCGAGCTTACTCGTTGACCAAACCGTGCTCAAATAACGTAGCCGAATATAATGCATTACTCATAGGACTCAGCTTCGCCAAAGAACTGGGGGTTGAGTATCTCGAAGCCTTCGGTGATTCTCAACTGATAGTTAAACAAGTTCAGGGAGAGTACGAGGTCCGAAGCCAGGATTTAATACCATACCATAAGATGGCAGTGGAGATGGCAGAATCATTCGAAGGATTCTTTATTGAACATATTCCACGGTTGCAGAATACTTATGCAGACGCGTTAGCGGCATTAGCCGTATCCCTGGTGCAGCCTCCTTAAACAGAACAGTTTGTTACAGTAAGGACTCACCAACTCCTAGTGCCAATTTATGATGAAGATGGCGAGGAAGAAGATGTTAAGGAAACACACTCAACTCAAGTTGAGTTTGAACCTCGAGATTGGCGTTTCCCCATCATCGATTACGTCCTGCACGGAATGCTACCGGAAGACGTAAAGGAAAGGGATTCAATCCGACGAAGAGCACCAAGATTCTACTATAACACGGAGAATCGCACGCTATACCGCAGGGGGTACGATGGCTTGCTAGCACGGTGCTTATCAACTAAAGAAGCTAAAGAAGTTCTTAGAGAGGCACATGAAAGAGAGTGTGGCGCACACCAACCTGGCCCCAAGCTTTATGACCGCATCAGAAGAATGAGATATTTTTGGCCTTTCATGATGAGTGACGCAATCGAGTATGCCCGAAAGTGTCATGCATGTCAAAAACATTTGAAATATATGCATCAACCTCCGGAGCATCTGCATCCTTCGGTTACGTCATGGCCATCCTCCGGAGCATCTCGCGACTCAAATGACGACCGAAGAGCAACATCAGAAACACCTCGAAGAACTTGAAAGACTAGATGAGAAGCGTTTAGAAGCTCAACAGCATATCGAATTCTACCAAGCCAGAATCTCTCGAGCTTTCGACAAAAAAGTTCGACAACGAAGTTTCAAAGAAGGGGATTTGGTTCTAGCTGAGAGGCGGCCTATGATCCTTAACTCTAAGAAGAAGGGCAAATTTGAACCCAAATGGGAGGGACCATTCGTAGTAGAGACAGTCTACTCGAGTGGCGCATATCGCTTAGTCACTAAGGACGGCGACCGGCTTATGACGTCGATAAATGGTAAGTTCCTAAAGAAATACTATCCTTAGTATCTTCAGGATAACCAATGTATCGGGAAGTTCCTGGAAGGATGCCATATGTGGTGTTCTTTGGGATAACCCAGTCATTGTGGAAGTGATGAATAAGAAATCCCCGTTCGAATTCTGAATGTCGGAATATTTCTTCTTATTGTCAAATTCTCTGACTCTCATGAGTTATTTTTGTGAGGTGAGATCCAATCCTCTGACAGGTTAATCTTTCCTCACTAAACCATCGGCTGATCAAATTAATCGACGATGGATTCACCAAAATTTTTGTCCGCCAGTCATTGGCAATTCTCAGACTAAACATGTTAGGTCCTAATCACTTAGCATTGAAGTCCTCCTTTGAGTGATAGTACGAGTTGGTATTTTCATTGCTACCTGTATTCCACTCTCTTTGCTTTCAGGTCAGACCTATAAAAGTTAGGGGCAAAGCCAAATTCCTCTCTCGATTCTTTCCATGAACGAGAGGTCCACTTTCAATTCGGACAATCAAACCTATAAAAGTTAGGGTTGTTCCCAATCTCACTTAGTCAAGCCTACAAATAGTTAGGACTGAGACCGAGTCATTCCTTTTCGATAAACGAAAATCTGCCTTTGTTCCTTTTCCACCAAACCTATAAAAGTTAGGGTCGAAATTAGGCTTTCTCCTTAATGAATGAGGGATTCTTTTTGTTCAAATGACCAATCCTATAAAAGTTAGGGTCGTTTGAACCTTTCCGATTCTCGGAGTGGAGATCCTACTCTTAGTTTCATCTTTTCGGATTCTGGGGGTGGAGATCCCACCTTGAGTTTTCTTTCCTAGTGTAGATAGAATATAAAATTCTTCCTCTTCAGTACCGGGAGATAGAGTATAAAATTCTTCCTCTCCCATTTTCCAGTCTGTCTTTGTTCTTAAAAAAGACGCAATTTTTAACTTCCAATCCGGGCACTTGGTGCACGAGGAATTTTATCTCAACTCCTAAACAGAGATAAGTCTACGCCTAGCACGCGTTGCCGGTTTAGTCTTTCACCGATTGAAGAAGACACCAAGGTCTAAACTTGGGGAATTTTATCCCGAAGCCTAAGTAGGGACGAGTCAACACCTAACACGTGTTGCCGGGTAGCCTATTCCCGTAACAAGGGTGAAGCCTATGTATTCGGCATCATAGCACAAAGTCTTAGAGAATTCACTCTCTTAGCACAACGTTACATGTGGAACGGATTCAGACAATCCGCATGCTAGCCCGATTCAAACGGTAATCGGTAAAGACACATCAAACCCGTTGAAGGCTGGGGGTTTGCCAAAAATCCCAAAGTCTACGCCTAACACGCGTCGCCGGTTTAGTCTTTCACCGATTGAAAAAGACACCAGGGTCTAAGCCTTGGGAATTTTATCCCGAAGCTTATAAGATCATCTGCATACCTGCAAGTCCATCATCTTCAGGTACACGGGGAATGCCAGAAGTTATAAGAGTATCGGTCCCGGTGGATGGTCCTATGATTACATTCATCTGTTAATCAAAAAATCAGACAAATGAAAAGGAGAACGACATCCTAGATCGTATGCATACCTGCAAACCCGTCACTCCGAGGTAAACTAGATATGCCGGGGGTCGTTACTGAATTGGTCCCACTGACTGGTACTGTAATATTAATCCTTCGTTAGTCAGACAAAAGATCAGGCAAAAGGAAGGGAATCAGATATATACCTGTGAATGAATCACTCTCAAAGGGTGGTCCCATGGTTCCTCTGGTGGCCTGCTCAGCCAGCATGTCGACTAATAATCCAATATCGGGTCCCGAGAAACTTGGTGTAGAAACACGCCCCTGTTCCTCGAAACCTACATCATGAAAAGCCTCATCCTCAACGGGCTTCTCTAATACGACATCTGTAGAATAATTTAAGCATTGGATATATATGTACAAGAAGACAGGGAAAGAAGGAAAAGCTCAGAAATACCCGCAGCAGGAACAGAAGATGCTTTTTCCCCAATGTCCATGCTTGGATTCTTCAAGTAATCTGAAAGAGAGCGAAGCACAAAAAAATAATGAATCCTGAATTCCCTAACTCTTCTAAATGCTACTCGAGGAGGGTATCATCGGAATTAGATATACCTAAACATGGAATGACGGGCTCGACGCTATTAACCTGCTCAGTATCAAGGTTCGTATCGACATCCATGGAATCGTCACGAATGGCATCACACATCTGCTGCATGAAGCTATCCAGATTATCAGAACCAGGGAATACAGGATCCGGTGGAAGCTCGCCCTCTTCGTAGTATCCTGGAACATAAAACATGATTACGAATCCCAGAAAGTAAACCATCTTAAAGCAATAAAGACAATAAAATATTACCTTCCTCTCCGTCGGCGATGTCTCCTAAATCAACTCCATAGGGGCGCCGACCAACGTGTGGTTTATGAGCGGTCTTCTTCTTTTTTGGAATACCAGCCCTCATAGAACCAACGGGTCGTTCGTGCACGGACTTGCCACGCGTCTTAACCTATGTAGGAGCTTCGCCGCTAGGCATGGATCTCGCATAACGAGAAGCGAGCGACTCATGCTCATCGACTGCCCTACCTGAGGTGATAAGAGTCATTTCGTTAGGATAAGTAGATAAGACCTTTCATTGATACCAATTGAAACTGAGAAAGAAGACTAAAGAGCATGACAAACCTGCATTAAGTTCTTCTTTGTCAGTATCTATATCCACATACTCCTCCTCAGAAGTCTCGTCCTCATCATCAGTAGGAAGGAGCTCTTCATCGTCCTTCATCCTGTCTCTGCTGGAGAGAGAAGGTTTGGCAGGCTTCTTCCCCTATTTCCTAGCAAGCTCAGCCTTACGAGCAGCCATCATAGTGACTTGAACCAAATGCTCAGACTGCAACTCTGAGAGACTCCTCACACCTATGGACTCATTGGCAGATAGGAACCACTTACAACTGAGGAAAGTAATCAACGGCTTACGCCTATATGAAGGAAGAGCAAAATGAGCTCCAGTGCAGCCCACCATAGTCCATAGCCATGCCCGAACGCCGTCAATAAGCCCTCCCTCAACCTTCAAACCATGACTCGGATTCCCAACATATAGTTGGTCATAGCCAAACTGACGAGCAAAACTGCAGGGAAGGTAAGGCTCTATGTGGCAACGATTCTTCACCCGGAGAACGAGATACCCAACGCGGATGTTTACCAACCAACGGAAGCAACCAACGTCAAGAGCAGTCCGATTAGTTCTGGGTTTCTCCTCATCAATCAGCACATCACCATAGCGACTCGAAAAGCGAGGAAAACACTTGAAGAACTCCCAGCTTTTACGAACTTGAAGCTCTCGTTGTACATCACTGAATGTCTTCCCGAGCCATCTGCTCCTCTCCAACAGTTGCACAAAAGGAACAGAGACATCAACAGTGCTGGGCGCCGACATCAAGTCAGGATGGTGAAGAACAAGCCACGCCATCAGATACGTATAAGGAAGCTCAACCTTCACACAAATAAGCTCGGCCGATGGTTCGGGACCCACCTGCGCTAAACCACTGACCAGATGCCTAAGCCCACAATGGATATCAGCAACCATCGCTGGGAGCAGGCTAACTAAACTTCAGGGAAGAGCACCTCGAGAGGTAAGGCGTCTTAAAGCTGATACGGAACAACACACTTCTTCATCTAGAGGGCAAGATAGCCTGCTAGTAGAGTCCTGGGCTCAATGGACTTCTGTGCACGACAAATGAACGAACGAAACTTGGTTCCTGCAGGAAAAGCTCCCTCAGCACTGGCAATGGTGTAAGAGCAAGCCTCAGCCTTCTCTATCAACTCATTAACGGTGGTAGGTGTCAAAATATCTAACTCACGAATGAGCTCGCCGGAATCACCCTCCAAATGCTAGAACAAATAGACAGCAAACTGCTTCAAGCTGATCTGCCTTTTCCTCTTCGCTTGACCAGAAACCTTGATCAGAGAGGTATGATAATGGCAGGTGAGATCCCAAAGTGTATCGTACATATCAGGAGTATCCTTCTTCAACCACTCCAATTGCTGGTTCGAAGGAAAGTACTCCTGGTACAGACAATCCCCCATCGGAAGGCCAGAAACCTGATGCATCTCATGCAAGGCCAACCCTAACTCTCCGCCGCTAGTCAGGAACGTGTTACTGTCAGGCATGTATGTCTCTAATAGCGCGCTAAGAAAGCGACAGCTGACCGGGAGTCCATACATGGTGGCTCGTATAGGTGCGTACAATCCACTGCTCTTCAAATTATCCTCCCAACACCCCAAGACGTAACTGGTCATGCGTGTCCACCATCCCTTGGGCTGTGAGAAAGCCCAGCCATAGCATCTAAAATCTGGTGGAGGCAATCTCCTCCCAAGATTAGCCAAATGATTCTTCACAGTAGGAGCGGATGCTGGTACCTCGCCTGGGGGTGCGGTATTAAGACCCATGATCCCTGGTCGAAGACCGCGAATGTAGTGATACCCAATAGAACCAGGAGTCTTGTGGTGGGAGGTATATCCACACTGAACTCGATCAACATCATCGGTAAGACGCCAGGACATCTGTCTCTCTACGGCCTGTCCCTCCAAATGAGTGAAAGAATACTAACGAGGAATGGAAGGAATATACAAGAGAGCTCCTTCGTCATGATTCAGCCAATGCTCCTCGGTAAGAGTCAACTTAGCAGGATCCTCAATATGGTCTCCGAACAGAAAACTAGGCTTCTTTAAAGCCTGAGTAGAAATAGAATCCGTCGTAAAAGGAGCATCCGTGATCAGCTGGCGTAAGCAATGACGTCCCCCATCCTGTATCAAACGGCAAGACTCCTCGGAACGATCATCATCAAACTGGGGGAGTGGACCAATAGCCTTCCTGGTGGAAGCCGAAGAGAAAACCTCACCACTACAACCGGTAGTAGCATGAGGAGAAATACTGCCAGTGGGGAACTCGACTGCAATAAAACAAGGATAGAATCAGAAAATCAGCCATGAATTAAATCCATCTCATAAAGAGCGAGATAAGATCATTCACGGGGTAATTGGAGAGACGATTTTGAGTGTCCTACACTGGAAGAACGGTATGCATCATCACGTAAATAACGTGGTAACATACACCGACCTATAAGGTATAAGACGACACAAAATCGCCCCAACATACCAGAAGACTTGAATTGGCTAAGCAATTCAAGTCCGAAACCTCAACCCCCGCGAAGGAGGGTGTGGGTCCTTCCCGAATGACCCACGAAGGGGCCAAACGAGGGTATTTTGCAATCGCCAATATCTTAAAACCTCAATCCCCGCGAAGGAGGATGTCGGTTCTTCCTTAATGACCCGCGAAGGGATCAATCAGGGATACAAATAGAAAATATAGATTCTCACCCCCAAAAAAGGATGCCGCTGGGGAGGATGCTGTGGGAACCTCTCCCTCGCTATGCTGCGAACGGGAACGACTCCTATGAAGTCGAGGTCGACGTGGAGACATCGAGAATTTGCAATAGAAACCAATGGGTCAGGTACAATTATGGATTTGAATACGCGAAATTTAAAAGGAAAATTAAGAACTTTAACTAAAATCCTATAAATAAATAGGATTTTATAGTTGAGGTCTAATTAAACCTACAAATTTCGTGCATGCAAAACAATGACCATGATAAATTTCGGTAAAATACCCAAAATACCCCTCGTATTCAAGGCTAAATTCTAGTCAAGGATACACTCGAATTGGGTCATGGTCATCATATTTGATCATCTAGCACCCCCAATAACCCATAATTTTAGTTAATTTTGCAAATAAACCCTTTTGTAAAAGTTAGCCAATTTTGCAAAAAGACCCCTCCACAAATTTCGGTTTAGTTTCCGCATGCCTTTATCAAAACTTTTTTGCAAAAAGACCCCTCCACAAATTTCGGTTTAGTTTCCGCATGCCTTTATCAAAACTTTGGTCATGGGTTTGTGGTCGCATGCCTTTATCAAAACTTTGGTCATGGGTTTGTGGTCTAAACTTTTGGAATTTCAGCACTAAAATTTTATCTCTTTTTGCTAATAAACCCCTCTACAAATTTTGGGTTGCTTTTTGCAAATAAACCCCTCAAACAACATTGATTCTTTGCATGCAAACACCTCTCAAAGTTTGGCCAAATGGGTATGGAATTCTAACCCCAAATTTCAGTCCACTTTTGCATAAAAGTCCACCCAAAATTCGGCCACATTGTTGATTTTACATAAAAAACCCCCCAAATCCTTGTGCATACACAACCCATCATCAAAGAGCCTATCTTTTAACTCATGAGAATAAAAAGCTAGGATCTTAGCATGTAAATTCATGTTATACTCCCATTACAAGAATAAAGCTACAACCTTTTCAAAAAAAAAAAAGAGAGTTTTGGAGGAGAAGCTTACCCAAATCAAGAGGCCTCCCTTAAGGTTGAGGATGAAGAAAAACCCTAGCTTGGAAGAGAGAAAAATTTCGGCCAAGGAGGGGATGCAAAAATCCGAATTTTAGGGGAAGAGTTTTAATGGGTTTGGAGTTCTTGAAAGAGAGAAACAATGGTGTATGGATGAAAGAAAGAAGAAGGAGTTTTGAAAATTTGGAAATGGGGTGGGGGAAAACAAAAGAGGAAATAACAAAAAAAGGAAAGTTCAAAAGGGGAAAAGGAGTATTATGCAAAAGAGGGGAGAGAGACACAAGGGTGTTTTGGCCGAGACACCCTGCCGAGACACCCTAGGGTGTCTCGGCCAAGGTTGAGACACCCATGGGTGTCTCGGCCCTCGGTTGATCCCCGTATGCTCACAAATGTCCTTTTCAAGCACGAATTTGCCTATTTTCGTCGGTTGTTGGATATTTCGACGAAATCCACACTAATCAACATCGAACGATTCAAACCCCTAGGGTCAACGCCGGTCAACGCGTAACCCTAGGTCAACGCCAGTCAACGCGTTGCGACCAAAAAGTTAACGTTCGACGTTCGAAACCCTAAGGTCAACGCGTAACCCTAGGTCAACGCCAGTCAATGCGTTGCGACCAAAAAAGTCAACGTTCGACGTTCGAAACCCTAGGGCTAACGCCGATCAACGCGTAACACTAGGTAAAAACCAGTCAACGCGTTGCGACCAAAAAAGTCAACGTTCGACGTTCGAAACCCTAGGGTCAACGCCAGTCAACGCGTTGTGACCAAAAAAGTCAACGTTCGACGTTCGAAACCCTAGGGTCAATGCCGATCAACGCGTAACCCTAGGTCAACACCAGTCAACGCGTTGCGACAAAAAAGACAACGTTCAACGTTCGAAACCCTAAGGTCAACGCCGGTCAACGCGTAACCCTAGGTCAACGCCAGTCAACGCGTTGCGACCAAAAAGTCAACATTCAACGTTCGAAACCCTGAGGTCAACGCCGGTCAACGCGTAACCCTAGGTCAACGCTAGTCAACGCGTTACGTCCAAAAAGTCAACGTTTGACGTTCGAAACCCTAGGGTCAACGCGTAACCCTAGGTCAATGTCAGTCAACGCGTTGCGACCAAAAAAGTCAACGTTCAATGTTCGAAACCCTAGGGTCAACGCCGGTCAATGCGTAACCCTAGGTCAACGCCGGTCAACGCGTAACCCTAGGTCAACGCCAGTCAACGCGATACGACCAAAAAGTCAACGTTTGACGTTCGAAACCCTAGGGTCAACGCCGGTCAACGCGTAACCCTAGGTCAACGCCAGTCAACGCGTTGCGACCAAAAAGTCAACGTTCGACGTTCGAAACCCTAGGGTCAACGCCGGTCAATGCGTAACCCTAGGTCAACGCCACTCAACGCGCTACGACCAAAAAGTCAACGTTTGACGTTTGAAACCCTAGGGTCAACGCCGGTCAACGCGTAACCCTAGGTCAACGCCAGTCAACGCGTTGTGACCAAAAAAGTCAACGTTCGACGTTCAAAACCCTAGGGTCAACGCCGGTCAATGCGTAACCCTAGGTCAACGCAAAGTCAACGTTCGACGTTCAAAACCCTAGGGTCAACGCCGGTCAATGCGTAACCCTAGGTCAACGCCACTCAACGCGTTACGACAAAAGTTAACATACGATAATCTGAAGCCCTAAGTCAGCACAATGTGACAGAGGTAGTCAGTTCAAAGTCAACTCAATGACACGAGCCAAACTCAACTCACTAATGGTAGACTCGAGACTCCGACGACGGCCAAGTGATAAACGCAGCGCCGGAAGGACTTTGGCTATTCGTCAAAACATTGGATAGACCGAAAATCAAAGGAGCCAAGAGTTGAAACTAGCTACAGGTCCTTTACGCCGACTGAAGGCTAGACCAATCACATCCAAAGTATTCCAGCCTCTTCTATAAAAGAAACAAGTCTACAGGATAGCTCAGTGTTAAGGAACGATGATGAACGTCACTATCCGGTCCACAGGAGTTCGATTGATGTCGGTGAACGCTTGAAGTGAATCGACGAACTACGTGGACTAACAGAATCTCGGAATAACGAAGGTATGGGCTAATTGGGAGCCCCGCGATATTTACAAAAAGAACAATACCCTTTGTGTCTCATTCATTCTACAGATGATCCAACCATCGGAGCTGATATAACTCCTTGTCGGATTTCTAACGCACTTCAAACCACTCAAATCCGAGTTCGGACAAAGAAGTTACGACAGAAACGAACAAACATATAAAAAAAAGCGGCGTCTCAACACTTCGAGGTGTCTCGGCCAAGCGAGACACCCCAAGGTGTCTCGGCCAAGGCCAAGGCACCCTAGGGTGTCTTGGCCATGGCCGAGACACCCTAGGGTGTCTCGGGCCAAACCGAGACACCCTAGGGTGTCTCGGATCAAGGGGAGACATCCTAAAGTGTCTCGGATCAAGTGGAGACACCCTGGGGTGTCTCCAATGCAGATTTAGGCTTTTAGGTGGTTTTAACCGCTCCGTTATCCCCTCAAGCCTATAAATACAAGCCTTAGGCCTTATTTTTTCAGATCTGGAATTTTGGAGAATTGGCGAAGCCCTGCCGAACTAAAGAGTGATCGAGTTCTTCAACACAAGAGATCGAAAGTCGTCAGATCTACATCACCCCCATCCAATCCTTAGTATTATCCCGTTGTGGTAATTCTAAGAAGAGCAATTATCTCGCTTTTATCGAGATAGGCGCTTCTGTTTCTAGATCTCCTCGCGGATCGACGAAGCTCTGGACCCGTTCTGATTGCCAGGTAGTCTACGGATATCGACATCCCCATCACAGGCTAAAGACTCACGCAAGCAAGAGACGACGAACGGATCTTGTGTTTATTTTCGAGAAAGTTGTAATTTTTCTTCTTTTCTTTTGATTAAGATCTGAATTCTTTGTAAACACTAATATTATAATGAGTTCAGTAATGAAGGCAACTTTTACCGAAAACAGTGTGAGATGGAGTTTAGATTATAGGTCCATTTTAGCGACGTAAAGGTTAAATTTTGAATTTTCCAGTTTACCAACGTAGAGGTCAAATTTGGAGCTTTCCAATTTACTAACGTAGAGATCAAATTTTAATTTGGGATCCAGTTTACGAACATAGAGGTCAATTTTGATTTGAGATTCAGTTAAAGGACGTGGTGATCAATTTGATTTGTGTTCGAGTTTAGAAACGTTGAGGTGAAATTAGATTTGGGTTCCAATTTAGCGGCGTGAAGGTTAAATTTGATTTAAGTTCCACTTTAGCGACGTAGAAGTCAAATTTGGTATTTTTCAATTTAGCAACGTGGAAGTCAATTTTGCTATTTTCCAGTTTAGGGATGTAGATGTCAAATTTGAAATTTTTCAGTTTAGCGACCTAGAGGTCAAATTAGGTATTTCCCAGTTTAACGATGTGGAAGTCAAATATAGAATTCTCTAGTTTAACGAAGTGGATGTCAAATTTAGTATTTTCTAGTTTAGCGATGTAGAGGTCAAATTTGGTATTTTCCAGTTTAGGGATGTGGAGGTTAAATTTAATTTGGGGTTTCTAGTTTGTGTATTTTTGGCTAGTTTAATGAGGTATTTTTCAATTTAGGAATGTGGAGCTGAAATTTAATTTGGGGTTTCTAGTTTGTGTATTTTTGGCTAGTTTAATGACTTAGGGCCTGTTTGGATAATGGAAGTATCAGAAGTAAGAAGTAGGTTATAGAAGTAACTTTCAAAGCTATGAAGTAGGAAGTAGTGAAAATAACATTTTTTTTTGTTTGTTTCATATATTTTTATAAGTAATGGAAGTAGAACTTCTTCCTCTTCATTTACTTTTTTTGTTTGGATAATATTTAGAAATATTATTAGGAAGTAATTTTATCAATGAAAAGTTGTTAGAAGTAAGTAATAAAGGAAATATTAATAAAAAAATTATTTATGTCATAATTAATATGCATTTCAACTACTTCCGAGCTAAATTATTTATGTCATAATTAATATGCATTTCAACTACTTCCGAGCTACTTCTGAGTATTGAGGATTGAAAAAATATTTTGTTTCAACTACTTCCGAGCTACTTCTGAGTATTGAGGATTGAAAAAATATTTTGGAAGTAAGGATGACACTTAGGCGCCACATAAGCATTTAGGAAAGTTTTGGAAGTAAGTTTTTCAGAGAACCAAACACACTTTTTTGCTTGGAAGTAGTAGAAGTAGCCTCTACTTCTTTTACTTCAGCTACTTCACAATTACTTCCGTGCAAACAAACAGGCCCTTAGGTGTCGACACAATTGAACCTTTTGATTTGGATTTTGTACATGTTTTTACACGAATATATCTTATGCATTTCTTTTACACTGGATTTTATTTTTTGGTTTTTTCTTTCTAACCAATTTTTTTATCTAGTTTAGGGATGTAGAGGCCCATTGATTTTTTTTTATGACTTCCGTATTTTCTTGAATTTGTCTTTGTGTTTTCAACATTCTGAGGGTTCAATTAGCAATTCACGGAATTTTATGGACCAATGTTCAATTTCTGTAATTCCTGAATTTTAACAGGGTTAAATTGTAAATTCTGTGATTTATGAATTTTTTTAGGGGGACCAAACAGCAATTTGTGGACTAGATTGCAAAGCTGGGCTGAAGTGTAATTTCCACAATTTTTCCAGGATGTAAACTGTAAAATTTGGACTGTTTTGCAGTTTCTAATGTAATTTCTGCAGTTTTTAGGGTGTAAATTGCCAATTCGAAACTGTTTTGCAGTTTTTGGGTTTAAATGCAATTCCTGCAGTTTGTCAGGGTGTAAATTCTAAATTTTGGACTATTTTGCAAAACTAGGCTGAAATGTAATTTCTGCTATTTTCTTTTAGACTGATTTCTGCAAATTTCAGACTAATCTGGATTAATCCTGTAATTTCAGAATTTTTCAGACTGATTTTAGCAATCTTCAGGAGGCTATTCGCAAATTCCAATGTTAAATTACAATTTTCTGAAGTTGAGAGCCCATTCTGTAATTTACAGAATTTGTGCATGAAATTGTTTACAATGTCTGGGATTTGTCGAGGGCTTATTTGTAATCTCCACATTTCGTGTGGACATATGTTACCACAATTAATTTGTATGAAATTTAACAACAACTTGACGACATATTCATTGTAAGATAGAGTTTCCATTAACGAGTTTCTTTAGACTTATTATAGAACTACAGCCTTCTCGTTTTCTTTTATAATTATGAATCTCAAATCCATGAACCATCTATAATTATGTTTCCATATTCCAGCAGGACTTCCCCTTAAGAGATGTCTATATATACGACTCGGCTTGTGATCCATTTGGTATCGTTTGGCAAAAGGTTAAGTGAGAGGTTAAGGAGACTTAACCCCTTCTTAACATGCCAAGCACAAAAAATCTATACAAGAATTAAAGTGAGTTAACCCTTAATAATTTGCCAAACATAAAAAATATAGAAGGGTTAAGTTAACCCATCTAGAGGGATTAAAATGAGTTACCCCTTATAATGAGGGGTTTACTAATACTCCTATTTAGAAAGATTAAGAGTTAACCCTTCTAATTATAAAGAAAATAGTCAAAATTATTATTATTCCCAAACACTAAAACTGATCACAAAGACTAAAATAAAACTTATTTAACGGGTTAATAATTTAGTCCTTCAGATTATTGAATGAGATGTAGGCATAAAAAATTTCCTATAAATTGCAAAGAAGCTCAAAACTGACGAAAACGCTGATGTCTCTCAAACCGGAGGGAATTTGGTAAAACAGACGGCGCCAAACTAAACTTTGATAGGTTTGATTGGCCCCGTCTCGTCGAGATAGACGATTTTCATATATAATTCGTCCAATTCCGACTTACAGTTTGAAAGTTATAACCCGTTCTTCGCAGCATGTTCTAAAGTCTGCCTAAAATGACCGAACCTCGTCTGAACTATTGAACCAAGCCTATAGGTTCCCGCATGTAGCTCGAGACAAAGAGAAGACGATGATCATCATCATCTGAGTCAAAGTAATAATCCGATGCCAAAAAAGAAGGAAGGGAATGCGTGCGAACCGTCGAAACGTGCGCAAAACGACGGAACAAGACCAAACCGAGAAATCGAAAAATCCCAGTCACCTCGAAGTGACTCAGAAATTCCGAGACACCTCAATGTGACTCGGAAATTCCGAGTCACCTCAAGGTGACTTGAAATAGTACCGAGTCACATTGAGGTGACTTGCATAGTGAAATTACCAATGACGTGTTTTCGGATGATTTTCTCGGGATTCGTTTGATCTACTACCTCCCTAACTGCCTTGGAATCATCCCTAAACGTGGTTAAGCCGTTATTAACTGAAGATAAGATCAAATCATGAATTTTTATCCGAAAACACGTCATCCGAAACCTATAAATACACCCTTAGGACCCCTATGCACGGGGGATCAGAAATTGATAGCTTTGAGGCGAGGTGCTGACCTTGTGGGAGGAGACCCACGAATTTCAAAGAGAGTCTAGCAAGATCTCGGTGAACTTCAGCAAAAGGAGGAAGATTTCGAGAGATCTGAAGCCCTTTTTCATCCTCCCCTCAAGATCAAACCATCTTTTGATCTAGAGAAGAGTAATAATCTTACTTGGTTGAGATTATTTACTTCAATTCTAAGTTTCCTCGATTGAAACATAGAACACAAAGCCTTCGTGTGCATCAATTTGGATCTATCGTTCGACAGTCCACGGATTAAAGCATCCCCGACACAGGCAAATATCCCACGCAAACAGCGATTGATAAACGATCCTGCGTGTGTTTTTAGGAGATCTCTATGTTTACTTGTTAGACCCTAGAGGGGGGGTGATTAGGGTCTTATGCTAATCTAATCCGATTATATGCCAATTAAAATTAATTAACAAGTTATCCTAGTAAGAATGAAATATAACAACTATATAAGCTAGGATAAGTAATATGAACAATGAGATATATCCTATATGATGAATATATATGTGCAAGGATATATAAACTAACACAAGATGATATATCCTATCAAAGAGATATACAATATGATATATGTATATGCAAGGATATAAAACAAACACAAGGGGTAAACAAAATGAACTAAATAGTGGATCATATAAATAATGAGCTATGGACAATTGCGATATAAGATATGAACATAAATATAAATGAAAATGAGCTATGGACAATTGCGATATAAGATATGAACATAAATATAAATGAACGCCAAAGCACACTCAAATACACTATATGATCACGGAGTTCGGACCTTCCGTCCTATGTCTCCGCTCCCCACTCCCGGGGAGAAATCCACTATCACAACCGGGTTTTCTACGCTCACCCGAATAACGTTTACACCTCACAGTATCGGTTTTCAACGCTCACCGATCAACGTCACTCCTCACAATCGGTTTTCTAGTTCACCGAAAACTTCACAACACACTCGGTTTTCTAGCTCACCGAAAACCTTGCCACTCCTCTTGGGACGATCCCCGACTCTCACCACACACTCATCTCGGTGTACAAGTGTATTACAAAGAGAATCTCACAATAAGGCTTGATACAATAATTGATTGTTCTCAACTATGGATGAGAACACAATGAAAGCTCACACTGAATGTTACAACCTCTCACCAACCCACAATATATTATGAATGCAAATACAATAAGCTCAAGTGGGTGTGTGTAAACAATGAGAACAAACTAGCAATAATAAGAATATGAAAATCAATAATGAAATTGCTAGAGAAAAGAGTTAGAAAACTTCTCTATGAACACAAAGAAGAGGATGAAGAAGATTGAGAATGATCCCTCAATCTGCAGTGAAAACTTCCTCCTTTGTAAACAGAAACCCAAACTTAAACAAACAGTAAAAACCTTAAACCTTTGTTTAAAAACTTTTCTTTGCTGCAAGATAACTGAGATCAAGGAGGGTATTTATAACCTCCAAAACCTCAGCCAACAACCCCAAGCAAAAGACAAAAACAGCTCCAGAAAGTCAGCTCAGAAAAATAGCCGTTGGGAACCAACGGATATATTGGCGGTCGACCGGAAATTCCTGCGGTCGACCGATGGAGCTCTCGATCAACCGGACCGGTCGACCGACAAACTCTCTGCTGCCCACTGATGGCTGAACATATAAGCGGTCGACTGGATCGGTCGACCAAAATCTGATACATGAAAATCTGATTTCCTGATTTTAAAACACTGTTTAAAAATATCAAATAAATTCCAAAAAATGTAAAACTTTGGGGAATGATTGCAGACATGATAATAAACATGCTACAATAACTGGTTTCCAAAAAGGACTTCCCAAATAAAAAATATCATCATTTTGCAAAATGGTCTAAAACATGAAAATGTAAACATATGAATTTTGACATTTAGGCTAAACCATGTTTTGAAACTCTGCACAATGATTTTGTAGACTTAATAAAATATGTATATGATTATTGTTAAGTCCAAAAACTAAGAATATGATATTTTCACAAATACATTAGAGAATGAAACATTGCGGATGAAGCTTGAACTTGATCTTTAACTTGAATTGTATGTTGCTTCACTCCACAATTCCGCCAACCTCCATTTGATATCGTCGTTGAAGCGCTATTCCATCCATCCTCCAACTACGTTGTTTGTCTATAATAAATAAGAAAACATAAATACTAGACAAACAACATTAGTGGTAAATTGTTTGTTAAACATCATCAAAACAAGAAGGCCAACAATCTCCCCCTTTTTGATGATGACAAACAATTTACAAAAAGATATATATGTATGAAGTAAATGAATATATAATTTATAATTCACATGCATATAAACAAAAAAGAATATACTCACAATATTTCTCCCTCTTTGACAACATCAAAAAGGGGACAAAGGTATGAAGAGAGCGAAAGCTCCCCCTATCAATAAGCATGGGTGAGTACAAAGCAAATATAGGAAATAGCTCCCACTATCAAAAAGCCATATGAAATATAAGCAATAAAAGATCATGGCAAACATGTGAGCAAGCATAAATAATATGCCAAAAATCACTCACATTCAAGAGATAATGAGAACATATATAAATATATCAAGATGAACATATTGTCTCATATCATAAAAGCCAATGTATAAAATAGATTTATGAAATCAAAAGAAGAGAAACATGAGAATCATGTAAAAAGTTTTCAAATGAAAACAAATCAACCAATTGAAATCATAAATCAAAGTTTAAATCATAAAACCAAATCATCATTGATTTTCAAAAATCAAGAGAGGCAATTATATCTAGCTCTTGAGCTAGTATTAACCCATATGAACATTTTAGCATCCGGTAAACATGATTTGGGAATAAACACCCAATAAATCCGGAAAGTTATATAAGTACAAACCTCTCATCAAAACAAAACAAATAATCATGAAAACAAAAGATTTTATCAATTATAAATTGTTTTCATATAAAAAGATTTCAAAGCATAATTTTCAAAACCAAGACAAAGAAAAATAAAAATACTAAAATTCTTGGTTTAAAATTAAATTTGTTTTGGTACCCAAGAACTCTTGGTACAAAAAGATTTAGGGACATGACCCCTATCATTAAAGCTCAAAGCCCTAGGGTTATGAACCCGTTTGGGCATTTGTGGTGCACTAACACGGTTAAAGCAATAATCGCTCAAATGACCCTTCTGATTGCAATTTGTGAAATGAAAGAGATCCATTTGTTTTTGTGGACCATTAGCTCGTGCACGGGAAACATTTGCAACCATAGATGATCTTTTAAGATTATTTTGTAAATGTGAAATATTATCAAAACAAAACTTTCCTAAGTGGCCATATCTACCACAAACATCACATTTAAACTTTTGTGGTCTTTTAAAATCATTTGGCAAAAGTGAAGTCTTTTTTAAATCATAGCAAAATTTTGCCAAATGGGCAAAACGACCACAATGATCACACTTGAACACACTAGTATGCTTATGATGAACTTTATGAGAATGAGCATGTGAATGTGTAAGTGTACAAGATGAAGAAGCTACATGAGATGCACAAGGAGCATTAGAATTCTTAAGTTTGTGTGCATCATAACAAAACTTAGCTAAATGACCTTGACGGCCGCAAATAGAACACTTATAAGTTTTGCTATACATGTGTGCATAATGAGTGGATGATTTCTTAGAATTGGCACACATATCCATAAGCTTCTTATGATTATTAATGCATGTTCTCAAAGTTAAATCTAAAGATGAAATACTATTTTTCATAAGATTCAAATCTTCATTTTTAGGCACATATGCTTTTTTAGAAGTAGAACATAAATAATCATTTATAAAGGAAGCTGTAACATTCTTTATGTTCTCTACTTCTAACATGGCATCAATCTTAGCATGAGATAGGCTAACAATAGATGAGATCAAATTTTCATTTTCCAAATTTAATAAGTCATTGCTTTCTTCAAGCATAGTATTTTCATTTTTAATGACATCAAATTTGGACACTAGCTTCTCATGATCGGATTTTAAATTTTCATGCTTGTATTATAAATCAACAAAATCTTTATGCAATTTGTTAAAGGCATGCAACAAATTTTCACTAGCACAAGCAAGTTCATCATTAGGTAAATCATTAATGGTTTCGAACTCGCAAACCTCACTAGGACTATCGCCTAGTGGCCGTGTGCATGAAGCTCCTTTAGAACTTAAAGCGGGATCCTCCAAAGCCTGTCGGATCGCCTCCAAGTCTCCTTGATGTGCTTCAATAAATTTCCATAAGGTGTTGTATGTAAGGAAAATTGTAATGAAAAGAATAAAGAAAATTGATTTGTATTCCTTTGATTCTGATTACAACATGATTACACAAGAGAGGAGAACGAAATTGGTTCTTCCTCTTTGTTTAAAACTGGGTTCTTCACGGTGGCGATGGAGTGCCTCCCCCGAATGCTTGCGTCGAGTTTGCTCTCCGTTGACGATCCGATGTTTTGCTTCACTGGAATGATATCTTCTCCTCACGATTTGACGTTGTGGAGAACTTGCGTGGCAAGTTTGAAACTCTTGATGAGTTGATAACTCTGAACGAGTTTTAACTCTTGAAAAAGAGTTGATTTGAACCGAAAGTCGGTTATAAGCCAAGGACAGAGGCTCTCTGTTGCTGAATTTGAAGATAATCTTCGTTGAAGGATGATGCTGATCTCCTCCGAAGTTTGCCCAATGATTTCCCCTCTTGCTGCCAATTCTCAGCTCCAAGCAAAACCTTCAATGGTCGATTCAAGCCAAGAAAATCCAGCCCTGTGCGGTTCAGATGCCAAAAATCCAACCCTGAACTCAGTTGAGTTTACTCGCTTTTATAGGGGATTAAGAGGGTGTAACTTCCCTCTAAATCCGCTCCTAAGTGGGCGAAAATCCCTCAGAACGTGGGATAACGGTTTTGAGGCCGTTCGACTTGTGTTTGAACAAGTCAAAACGCCCAATCTGGCGTTCAGAACCCAACTTCGCCTCTTAGAATTGAGACGCGAAGTTGGGTGTTGGCTGAACACTGATGAACGCGAGGGTCGCTCGCGTTTTGGTTTGTTGTAGCTTAGAAACGCGGGGGTCGGTGTTGGCTGGACCCCTAAGAACGCGAGGGTCGCTTACATTTCGCTTGTTGTAACGCGGGTCCGACTCCAGCGTTTTGATGTTGTAACGCGGGGTTCGACCCTGGCGTTTTGATGTTGTGACGCGGGGTTCGACCCTGGCGTTTTGATGTGTAACGCGGGTTTCGACCCTGGCGTTTTGATGTTGTAACGCGGGTTCGACCTCGGCGTTTTGATGTTGATACACGGGGAGGACCTCGCGTCTTGCCTTGCAGAAATTATCACCAAGTAATCTCTTTTTGTCATAGCGTTGCAAAGATCATTGTCTTGTAATCTTCGTCTTGGCTCCTTGAGAATATGAGAGTCGTCAGATTGTAACTCCCGATGTTGATTGTGAAGGCTGTTGAAGTAGAGCTTCCATCAGTTGTCGTGAAGGTCGTCAGATTGTAACCTTCAGCAATCTACGCGAAAGTCTTCAGATTACAGCCTTCTGGAAGTCGTCAGATTGTAACTTCCATCATCGGTGGTTGATGGGGGATAAGCTATCTATTGTGATTTTTAGACAGCCTACAGAACCCCCTCCAAAGTTTTCGAAAGTTCGCGGTTGACTGGGACGAATTTTCGGAATACTTTGGATCTTAACTCTGATCTTAGAGCTGTTGATTCCTTGTCGTAAAGGAGTCGTTCTCTACACTTCATTATCGGGTTCGAACTCGCAAACCTCACTAGGGCTATCGCCTAGTGGCCGTGTGCATGATGCTCCGTATGAACTTGAAGTCGGATCCTCCAAAGCTTGTTGGATCGCCTCCAAGTCCCCTTGATGTGCTTCTATAAATTTCCAAACTTTGTAAGCACTATCAAAATGAACAAACTTGTTAGACATAGATGAATTAAAAGCATTTAGCAAATATTCTAACAAAATATTGTTCATTGTGCACATACGATGATCATTTTTGTTCCACTTGGATTTCTCCATAGTGGGCATAATATAAGCATCATCTATAATTTCCCATAAATCAAAGTGTTTAGATTGAACAAAAAGTTTAAATCTAACACACCATTGGGCATAGGGGAAATTATCTAATCTAGGAGCAATATTGATGGCATAACCTAAACCATGCATATCCATAATATAAAAGACAAGCAAGATACAAATAAAACTCAAAATTAGATTAGCACAATAAGCTAACTTGGATCTTTAACTCAAGGCGATTAGACCTTAAATCAAAGAGCACCAAGCTCTGATACCAATTGTTAGACCCTAGAAGGGGGGTGATTAGGGTCTTATGCTAATCTAATCTGATTATATGCCAATTAAAATTAATTAACAAGTTATCCTAGAAAGAATAAAATATAACAACTATATAAGCTAGGATAAGTAATATGAACAATGAGATATATCCTATATGATGAATATATATGTGCAAGGATATATAAACTAACACAAGATGATATATCCTATCAAAGAGATATACAATATGATATATGTATATGCAAGGATATAAAACTAACACAAGGGGTAAACAATATGAACTAAATAGTGGATCATATAAATAATGAGCTATGGACAATGGCGCGCTCCCTACTCCCGGGGAGAAATCCACTATCAACCGGGTTTTCTACGTTCACCCGAACAACGTTTACACCTCACACTCGGTTTTCTAGCTAACCGAAAACTTTACAATCAACACTCTTGCAATCACACTCTACACCCTCACAAGTGTTGGACCTAGCCGTGTCTCCCTCAAGTGCTCAGTTACAACTTCTCCCTAGGCTCGTCAACCGACGCCACTCCTCTAGGGACGATCCCCGACTCTCACCACACACTCCTCTCGGTGTACAAGTGTATTACAAAGAGAATCTCACAATAAGGCTTGATACACTAATTGATTATTCTCAACTATGGATGAGAACACAATGAAAGCTCACACTCAATGTTACAACCTCTCACTAACCCACAATATATTATGAATGCAAATACAATAAGCTCAAGTGGGTGTGTGTAACAATGAGATAAAATAAAATCTAACTCAAATAGCAAACTAGCAATAATAAGAATATGAAAATCAATAATGAAATTGCTAGAGAAAAGAGTTAGAAAACTTCTCTATGAACACAAAGAAGAGGATGAAGAGGATTGAGAATGAATCCCTCAATCTGAAGTGAAAACTTCCTCCTTTGTAAACAGAAACCCAAACTTAAACAAACAGTAAAAACCTTAAACCTTTGTATAAAAACTTTTCTTTACTGCAAGATAACTGAGATCAAGGAGGGTATTTATAACCTCCAAAACCTCAGCCAACAACCCCAAGCAAAAGACAAAAACAGCTCTAGAAAATTAGCTCGGAAAAATAGCCGTTAGGAACCAACGGATATATTGGCGGTCAATCGGAAATTATTGCGGTCGACCGATGGAGCTCTCGGTCGACCGGACCGGTCGACCGACAAACTCTCTGCTTCCAACTGACGGCTGAACATATGAGCGGTCGACCGGATCGGTCGACCGAAATCTGATACATGAAAATCTGATTTCCTGATTTTAAAACACTGTTTAAAAATATCAAATAAATTCCAAAAAATGTAAAACTTTGAGGAGTTATTGTAGACATGATAATAAACATGCTACAATGACTGGTTTCCAAAGAGGACTTCCCAAATGAAAAATATCATTATTTTGCAAAATAGTCCAAAACACGAAAATGTAAACATATGAATTTTGACATTTAGGCTAAACCATGTTTTGAAACTCTGCACAATGATTTTGTAGACTTAATAAAATATGTATATGATTATTGTTAAGTCCAAAAACTAAGAATATGATATTTTCACAAATACATTAGAGAATGAAACATAGGAGTATGTATATGAAAATATATTTGTTTCATATCTAAGTAGTTAAACCAAATCACAATAATAAATATGAAATATGTGATTTCATATTATAAACATGAAAACCCAATACCATGCATGTATATATATAAAACTATATATGAATTGTACGATGCTTCACTCCACAATTCCGCCAACCTCCTCTTGATATGATCGTGTAGGCTCAATCCATCCAACCTCCAACTACGTTGTTTGTCTATAATAAATAAGAAAACACAAATACTAGACAAACAAGATTAGTGGTAAATTGTTTGTTAAACATCATCAAAACAAGAAGGCCAACATTCGTTGTAACGAGAAATATTATAAAAAGATTAACTCTGTTGAATCTGTAATTGATAAACAATTGTAATGAATTCAACAAAGAAAAAGATTTCCAACGTAAACATGGGCTAAGTACATTAACCTTTCTTTTTAACCCCTCTTCGTTAACCCTTTGCCAAACGGGGCCTTAAAGATTGTAGAGAAGAATCAATCAAGAATACGAGACGTGGTCCTAAAGTTATAAATTTCTTTATTCTCGCTCTTCCGATAATAACTTGTGCGCATTCCTTTAATTCATAATTTATTTTTGTCTCTTTGTTTTTCGCATGCGCTATCTTCTTTTTAGATATTGCTTTTTTTTCTTTTTTTTATCAAAACAATTATCAAAGCATTATAAGATCAACTCGAAAATATTAACGAGAATGAGGGAGTATATAACTTTGAACAAGTGCAGTGACTCAGTTTGGGGAGTACAAGGACTCCAAAAGAGCACGGAGACTCAAGTTAAGAGGGGAGTACAGGGATTCCAAAAGAGTATAGAGACTCTAAAGGGGAGTAGAGGGACTATAAAAGAGTGCAAAGACTCTGAGAAGGGAGTACAAAGACTGTAAAAGAGCACAGAGACTCTGAGGAGTAGTACATGAACTCTAAAAAAGTGCTTAGGCCCTTGGGGGAGTACATGGACCCCAGAAGAGTGCCAAGACTCCAGGGGGAGTACAGAGAATTCAAAAGAGTGCAGACTCTGCGTACTTCGGCTTGGTGCTTTTAAGATTTTGGTTGACGAACACGATTATTTGGCAGAACCTTTGATAGAGAATAAAATCATCTTACTTTTTATTTGGAATAAATTATTTTTTTTCTTTTTTTTTCTCATTGATATCGTTTTTTGGAGGAGGTGGCAGCTCTGCTTCTTTTTTTACTAGTTGAGATGCACATGTAGTGCACGTGGTTAAATATTATGATTACATAAATTGATAAAAATAGAATAAAAATAAAAAAGAAAATAAAGTTTTTGTGGGATTGCTTGTCAAATCAATAATCTCTCTCTCAAATAAAATATTGTTATTATTTCTTTTAACCCAGATTATGGTTACGTGATCTACTATTTGTGAGCTATAAATACATTAATCTAGGACAACATCTCTGCTTATTAGTATCTTGAACTCTTCAAAAGATGGATGATCATTCAATTCGTAAATGAACTTTGCATATGAATTTACTTGTAATATGTCCATTAAACTTTTAGTTGTGGTTTGACATATTCACATTAACTTAGAGTTGTAGTTTTACTCATATTTACATTATCTAATATTCTCATTCAATTTTATAGCTCATTCTCCGTACTATAGAAGTAAAATTAAAAGTATAAAAATTTATTTTCTTACGAAATTAGAGCAGGGAGATTATGATATATTTCGTCATGTGCTCTAAATATAAAATTTTATTTTTTCTTTGATGCAAGGTCCTTATCAAATCTTGCCTCAAACGATATGTATGAAAAATACTAATATAACTACTTGCCTAGGCCAATTGTATTATATATATGACATATAACTCATCTAGAATATCTGCATCTGAATTTTCCCTAGAATAGTAACATAGTGATTACACAAGAATTTTCCCTATTATAACTACTTGCCTAGGCCAATTGTGAGAGCAAAATGTTAGAGACTCACATTCAAACTTTTTGGCTCTTTAAAGACACAAGAATTTGGAGTGCACAGCTTATATATCGTAAAGAACATACGCGTTTATGAAGAATTTTCCCTAATAATGATATTATTACAACGATATCACTATTTAGTATTAAATCAATTTTATTATATAAGATTACATAACTCTTTTTAATAAATTATAAAGTATATATATGGAAGTCTTAATGCTTTTAGTAGTAGTTGGGCTCTATAAAATAGGTTAACTTTACATTTAGTTTGGTAATGGTAGTACTGTTGGCAATGTCATTACATTTCCTCTTTCTCTTATTATTCACGCTTTTCTGAAGTAAGTTTTCTTTTGCTAATCACTCAATTAGCTATATTTGGTTTTTATAATATCAGAACTTAGAATATTCTCTTCTATTTAAAAAATGTTGACATGATTTTTCTTAAAAAATATATACATATAGTAGTAATAATATATATAATTCAGTTCAACTCAAACATTAACTTGAAGCCATTTAGAGTAAGGTCCTTTCTACGCTAGAATAATGACATAGTGATTACATAATCCAAAAGTCAAAGAAGAAATTTCTACAAAGTAAAGGTACTTAAAATGTCAAATTAATAACTAATTTATAAAATATATATGTGCAGTGCAGATAGCTATAGAAAGTAAGATATATATTTTCATGAATATTTTCTAGTGAGTGACCAACTATAATCATCCTAATTTAAGCATAAATAATTAATATTTTAGTTACTAATTTGATACGCATAACTATGGAATAAATCTCAAGCCAAAAATAGAAACTGAGATTGTATTATCATCTAGGTAAATAAATAAATAAATATTATTAGAACTCCTCTTTATATTAAACTTAAAAGTAATAATTTAAATTATTAAGTGCCAAATATTAGTTCATGTGTGAAAGTAAAGTAATCTATGGTCTATATACCTATACAGTTAATCAATCCAAAGTATTAAATTTATGATGACCACAGTCAAAATTATATGGTGAGTTCACATTAACTATAAGTTATAAAATATAGTACATTAAAGATAAAATCCTTTTAACCACTGTAAAGATTATCTAAAAATTTTTACATATATAAACTATATTATCTATGAATAGTGATGTGCGCACTTAACTATGGCCTAATAATTTTTAGAATAACTTACGCTTTAATATCATTATTAATTGACATATCTATGCATTACACTAAAAATGCAATAAAATTTTAGAAAACTACAAGAGAAACAACCTCAAAAGTTTTAAAATTTATATAAAAAACATCCTAAAATTTTTTAATTTACAAATATACAAAACTATTAAACATTACATTGAAATTAAGGAATTATAAAAAATCATTAAAATTTTCAAACTTTGGAGGGGTAATTTGTAATGTACTAAACTTCAAGGGTCTTTTTTTTATAAATTTTATAACTTAATAGATTTTTAATTAGTTATGTTCTTTTCAAAAAGGTTATGGGTAACATTGACCATGAAAAAGTTTTTCCAAAACCTATACTTTTAAAGGGAGTATGATATGTTTTGCAAATTTTTAATTTTCTAGGGGTTGTTAGTAATTTGTACATTCATTTTAGTGTTTATTGGTTAAAAATTCTCATGGTGTTTTTTTGTAAATTATGAATTTTAAGGGCTTTTTGTAATTTTTTAAACTTATACGCCTTTTCTATAGATTGTAAATTTTTTATAGACTATTTATAATTCCTATGTTTTCAAATTACTAATGAGTTTGAAATTCTCAGGGTGTTTTTTATAAAATTTGAATTTTGAGGGTTTGTTTGTAATTTTTAAAACTTTAAGGATGCTTTCTTAAATTATAAATTATATAAGGGATACTTATAAATCCTATATTTTCAATAAACTGTTAAGTTGGAAATTATCAAGATTTTTATAAAATTTATAATTTTGAGAGTTTTATTTACAATTTGTAAAAAGTTCAGAGTGTATATTGTAAATTTTATAAAATTTAGGGTTTTATGTGTTATTTGTCGATTTTTAATGTGTTTATATGCTTGAAATATTCAATGTGTTTTTTTAATATTTGAATTTTAGGGGTGTTTCTATAATTTTTAAAACATACAAGATATTTTTTCCAAAGTTAAAAAATGTTTAGTTGCTAGCTAGCATATATTTTTTAGATTTTTTACTAAATTAAAATAAGTAAAATTTATAATTTTCAAGATGTTTTAATAAAATTTTGAATTTGTAGGGATTTTTTTGTAATTTAAAAAACTTACAGGATATTTTTTACAAAGTTCAAAAATTTTTAGGTGCTGGCTAGCCCATGTTTTTTAGATTTCTCTGCGAACTGAAATAAGTAAAGAATTTAAATTATATCAAACGTATCTCTTTTATCCAATAACATGTTAAGTCTTTTTATGAATAGGATAAATTATTTAATTACCAATTCAAAGAAGATAGGATAGTTAGAATAGATTAGGATAACAACGTAATATTCAAAAAAGTAAAGATAATATTGACCATGAAAAGATTTTTCCGGACTCGTACTTTTAAAGGGAGTATGATAGCCAAGAGGTGTGTTCCTTTTTTCTGTGGATGGGTTAGGGTACATTTAGGATAGAGATATTATCAATGGGTTTGTGTGTATGAAGATGAAGTTTGTTGGGTGAGTGGTGATGATATTATATTTGGGGCTACTAATGAATCTTTATACAATAAATTTTTAAAAGTTATGCAAGAGCAATTTGAGATGTGTATGATAGGAGAGCTCACATTTTTTCTTGGACTACAAGTTAAACAATGTGATGATAAAATTTTTGTCTCACAAAGCAAGTATACAAGAGAGTTGGTGAAGAAATTTAGGATGACAAACTCCAAGCATGCACCAACTCCAATGAGCACCTCAATCAAGTTGAACATGGATGAAAGTGGTGAGAAAGTATATTAAAAATTGTATCGAGGTATGATAGGTAGTTTACTTTATCTCACTGTTAGTAGACCCGACATAATGTTTAGTGTTTGTGCATGTGCACGTTTTCAAACTTCTTCTAAAAAATCCCATTTAATTGTAGTTAAACGTGTTATTAAGTATATAAATGGTACAATTGAACTTAGTTTGTTTTATCTGAAGCATACTACTTTTGATCTTATGGTTATTGTGATGTGGATTTTGCCGAATGCAAGGTGGACCGTAAGAGTACTAGTGACACATGTCAATTCTTAGGCAACTCTCTAGTTTCTTGGTCATCAAAGTAGCAAAATTGTGTAGCCTTATCCACTACGAAAGCGGAATTTATTACCGCCGGCTTATGTTGTGCTCAATTATTATGGATTAAATAAAATTTGGTTGATTTCGATTTACATTTTCATGATACAAAATTTTTTGTGATAATACTTGTGCTATGCATATTTCAAAAAATTTAGTTCTTCATTCTAGAACCAAACATATAGATATTCAACATCATTTTTTACATGATCATGTAGAAAGAAAAGATGTGTCTCTTGTTTATATTGATACAAAATCATAATTAGCGGACATCTTTACCAAGTCTCTTTGCGAAGAAGATTTTTGTTGCATAAGAGGTGAATTAGTCATGTGCATCCATTGATTCATGATTGTTTGATCACTTATGAATATTTTTGGTTTTCATGGACCCATAAATCCAACATATTTTGATGTTACTATGAGTGTTGGATGAGTTTCTGGTCAGTCGACCAATCGTATAACCAGTCGACTTATTACATTGTTGAGTTGACTGGTATCTGATATGTTGAGTCGTCTAATTTCTGATACAACCAGTCAACCAACTACATTATTAGTCAACTGATTCCTCATCCATCAGTTTTTTATGATTTTTCTTCTTATCCTCTCTTCATCTTTGTGTACCCCCATTTTGATGTTGCCAAAGGGGGAGAAAATCTCCTAAAATTCGTACACATAGACAAGGGAGAGTCTTATAGATAGAGGGAGCATCTATCTATAAGTAATATTTTTATTTTTTTTATTTTTATACTCTTTTATAATGGTGGTTTGTCATCATCAAAAAGTGGAAGATTGTTAGGTCTCGTGTTTTGATGATGATTTACAAACCTATTATTGGTACTAATTTCTTATCAAGTGATCCTACGCAGGGTATGTTTTTCAAGCAATATAGTACCATTAAAGGAGGATGGATGGATTTACGCCTTAATGATGATATTCATGGAGGTGGAGGGAAGTTGATGAAAAATCCATAAACGCTCAAAGATCGACTCAAGCATATATCTATTTAAGAAGGGCGTTCAAGTATATATTCAAGAAGAGCTTCATCAACAAATCTTAGCAAATATCGATACTCAAGCTTTGTATACTTTAAACCCTCATAAATTTTAGTATATTGTGATAAATAATATTTAATATGTTATACTGTGAAAAATAACATATTTTTTATGTTTGAGTACATTAGGAATTGATTTGAGATCAATTCGACGTACATATTTTCGATTATGAGAATGAATCAGTTTGCACAGGAAAATAGACTCAGTATAGTCGACTAGTTCTCTTAGTAGTTCACTACTCTGAGCCTATAAATAGTTTATAGAAACTTGAGTTGAGCTTAGTAGGCTACTAAGCTCAGTAGTCGACTAGCGGGAGATTTCCCGGTGTGTGAAGGTTTGGTATCGGGCTGATTTTGTTTGTTTCGAACCCGACCGTTAACCTATGCGTATATACTCATTTAAAACCCTAATTTCTTAACCTTTCATGTGAAATATATGTAGCCTCTCACCTCCTTCAACCCTAACCCTAAAAGTGTGTGTTTTGGGTGTGTTCTTGAGGTGTTTGTCGAGGGAAAGGCAGATTTTTGGCATCTTGAAGAAGAGGGATCTTGTGTGTACGTGTTCTGGAGATCAATACCACTTTGAGGCACGATTATCTTCATGCAAACCCAGCTCCATAGATAAAAAACTAGTTTGAGATATAAATTTTATTTTTCACATGCTTAAATCTTAACCCGAGGTGTTAAAGTTTGGTTTTTGATGATAAATCTTAACCCTATGCTAAATCTAAAAGTGGTACATTTGCCGTTGATGATGGAAACATGATCATGATCATTAGGGTTTATGTTAATTTTATTTTTAACATGATAATTGTGTTTAACACATGAGTAAACCCTAATTAGTTGTTAATTGAGGTTTCTTGTAAGCTAATTATGCTAAAAACTATGTTTGTGATACCTAAGACAGATGAACATGTATAAACAAAAATTTTGCTTTTGTTCATGAGTAGTTAACATCAGTTGTTGATATTGTCATGGTTTAATTAAGAGCTCATTTGAGAAATTTGATTAATTAGGATGTTAATTCCTAATTAGAGCAAATTAAGAGATTGTTTCATGTTCATGATGATTTCTCGTATTTTGATAAATATTACATGTTTTATTGTTGTACTAAATCACATGAGAAGTATAGTTGAATGATAAATCCTGTTCGTGCATGAAAGAATGCATGTTTTGACAAGATAGTCGACTACTAAGCTTAGTAGTCGACTACTCATGCCTAGTTAAGGTTTACAGAAACTGAGTTAGTATAGTGTAGTCAACTAATGTGCTTACTAGTCGACTACTAAGTTTGACACTACAATTACAAAGTTCGGATAGACTCAATGTAGTCGACTACTAAGGATAATAGTCGACTACTAAGACTTTTTCTTGAATATTTTATTACTTTATTTTGAGATGGGATCGTGGGGTTCGAGTCGCACGATAGTATACGTATAAACATGAAAATACATGAATAGTGTCGTGGCACACTCATGAGTATCCTAAAGAGGATTTGACAAGTGTTGGGTGATTAAACTTGAGTTGGAGTAGTTTATACACATGCTGAATATCGTTAATGAGCTCAGCTTAGTACTATATGAGGTAGTATGTTGGTATACTAGATTTATATAGTTTATGCATGGGATGGATATCGTTGATGAGCTCAGTTCAGTACTACGTGGGGATAGTGCGTCGATATTCTATTTGTACATGCCATTGAGTTGGGTTTGGATGCTTTATCTAGTTGTCCATCTGCACGAGGGTGCGATGAAACTTATGAGTCGTATTTTAGGATACCTATAAGGTCAGCCGTCCCACACTCATGTTATGCACTAAGATCACGATGAGACTAATGAGTCGTGTACATTGATTTAGGATACCTACAAGGTAGTCCATTGTGTATGATACTGTGATGAGATCAGAATCTTTTAAAGAGTTTTAATGATACGATTATTTAATAGCCTAAGTTTTGGTGGATGCCAAGAG
Organism: Asparagus officinalis; assembly: GCF_001876935.1. Classification (NCBI taxonomy): domain Eukaryota; kingdom Viridiplantae; phylum Streptophyta; class Magnoliopsida; order Asparagales; family Asparagaceae; genus Asparagus; species Asparagus officinalis. The sequence goes on from NC_033801.1 coordinate 74,860,028, forward strand.
TGTTTCCATCACACTGTTGAATATATATATGATCGAGATACCTTACTCTTGTGAGTACATGAGAACTGTATACTGATGTTCATTATGGTGTTTTATTTTTCCAGTGACGTTTGTCTTCATAGTTCGGGAAAAATATTTAGATATCTATAGTTTAAGACATATGGTATATACATGAGGGTTTCCTTGTTTGGATTATTTCACTCAACGTACTACGTCTTGTGCTATAGATTTTTAAGTATTAATACTATTAGATACGGGAAAAATGATATAGGTAGACTATGCTTAATAGATAGAGCCTCCACTACATCTGACAGCCCTTCCCCTGGGGGCGGATGGAGGTAATCTTGCTTTAGCGCTCTGCTCTTGTTGTTATTTTCTTTTTAATTTCCCTTTCAGGTGGTTCAGAGCTTCTGAGAGCCGCAAGTTGACGGGCTTCCAACATAGTCACCGTTACTCGGATATAGTAGTTGAGACTCCACTATAGTTGACTTTCATGTTCAGACATTAGAGTTTATTTTCTTATTGTAAAGGCTGTGAGCCTTAGTATAATTTAATGTGGTTCATGTTAAGACACTTTTCAATCATCGTATGTATTCCTGATTTATCAATTGAGACATGAGTCCACTTATGAGATTTATCTTTCTACATCATGTCTATTGTATTTAATACCTTTTTTGTGCATATATTGTACTTACACTTTATTTTTGATTCCACTAGAGGATATTATTGTGATTGGTGAAACATGTTACTGCACAGTACGAGTGCATGGCAGATTTGACATTTCTTGGTTCACCTTGGACTGCAGCCATGTGTAAAAATAAGGGCATCACAGTTGGTATCAGAGCTCTAGTTCCAATATCCTTAGGATCATCTTGTATCGAGTCGTGGAGCTAGAATAGAGTTTCTTAGAATTCATATACAGATGGTATCAAAGCTCTAGTTTCAGTATCCTTGGGATCATCTTGTGTTGAGTCGTGGAGCTAGAATAGAGTTTCTTAGAATTCATATACAGAGTCTGATAGGAATTTCTAGAATGAGTGAGGACGTTCTATACGTATACCTCAAAAATTGCTATTTTTTATGACTACTTACTTCGATTGAAAAGTATTTGGGTGAAATTACGATATGAATTTTCTTATTGCTCTATGTTATATATGCTTTTGTTTGAGGTCTCATAACTGCATCTTATAAACTCTCTTCCTAGAAATATATAGATGCTCAGACGAGGAGTTGGACAGAGTGTATCCCGTGCTCAGAGAGAGAGACAGGATGAGTCAGAGACCGAGCCACAATAGGCTCCACCTGAGTAACAACAGGCTCTATCTGAGCAGCAACTTGCTCTACCTGAGGTGCAACAGGCTTCACAATACCTAATAGACCTCATGGCACCCATAGCAGCTAGGCTAGCAGTGCTCGAGGAGCGAGAGGTGAGCCAGACTCCACCATTTGCACCACCGCTTGTTGTTCCACCGCCCGTGATTCCAGCTGCAGCTACAGGGCAGGAGGCTTGGCTTCGCCTAGTCGAGAGGTACTAGAAGATGAGGGCACTAGAATTTTAGGGATCATAAGATTCACTTGTAGCCTACAAGTGGAAGGAAGATGTGGGGAATATTCTTGACTTGCTCGATGTGGATCCAATCCAGAAGCAAAGGTTAGCAACCTTCATCCTAAAGGGTGATACCGGGGGATGGTATAGGCTTCAGTTCACCTAGAGTAGTGGGTAACACTGACATAGGAGGATTTTGTCTATTTCTTCAGCGAGTAGTACATCATTTCCGTAGCACGGACCGAGAAAGAGCTTGAGTTGACCAGATTAGAGCAGGAAGACATGTCTGTGGTAGATTACAAGAGCCAGTTCATGAGTCTACTTTGATTTACGGGCATGTAGCAGTTAGGAGAGCACTAGGCTTAGATGTTTCTTATGGGGCTTCGTCCAAGTCTTAGACACTACCTCGAGTCCAGGAGGTTCCACTTAGTTAGAGAGGTAGCTGATGCAGCTATTGCATAGGAGATAGAGACTGCGATGTTCCAAAAGAACAAGGAGGGTAACACTAAGTCGGGATAGCAGAATGATAAGGGCAAGGGCAAGAGACCTTTCGTCGGACCTGGAGGACCTCAACAGTGGGGTAAGGACTTTCAGCACTAGCAACAAGGGCAGAGGGGACCACCACATGATCAGAGAGCACCGTAGTAGTACAAGATTCAGGGTACATGTTACAATTATAACAAGATTGGGCATAAAGCTAGGGATTGTCGTAGTGCACCAGCAAGAGGCTAGCAGGGCAGAGGCCAGGGCCAGCAGCAAGGTTAAGGACACATGAAACAACAAAATCGTAGACATGGTCAGCAGCAGCAGGGCCGCGGTTATGGCCAATAGTAGCAGAGGATAGAGACATCACCTACCTAACAAGGCAGATTTGAGCGATTCAGGAGGTTCCTCATGGTCAGATAGACTCATATGTTCCACCGTCAGCAGTGGAGTAGACGCTGCCCACCGGCAGAATCTATGCAATCATACCACGTGATTATGGTGCAAGCGGAGTCATAGTAGAAGGTACATTTTTAGTAAATTCCTTCCCAGCTTGGATCTTGTTTGATTCAAGAGCTTTGCATTCTTTTATCTCTCATACCTTTATGGATAGGCTCCAGTTGATTTCACATCCTTTAGATGTACCGTTATCCATCTCTACTCCTTTAGGGGAGGTATCTCTATTAGAGAGTATCTGTAGGAGATGTATCATTAGTCTAGATAAGTCCGAGTTCATCATCTACCTGATTGTTTTGCCAATGTCAAAGTTTGATGTCATTCTCGGTATGGATTGGCTATCATCCTACCATATTAGTATTGACTATTTTGGTAAAATAACCAGGTTAAGGGCGTCCGATAGGTCTGAGTTGATCGTAGCGGCCTCACAGGGCAACCAGGTTGCGGAGTCATTTCTGTCGTACGCCGAGGAGGTGATGCTGAGGGACCGGAGTGCTAATTTGTAAGATACTAGAGTTGTCTCTGATTTTCAGGATGTCTTTCAGGACATACCTAGGTTACCTCCGGTGAGAGAGGTTGAGTTCTACATTAAGTTACAGTCGGGCACATCACTGATATCCCGAGCACCCTATCGTATAGCACCTGCTGAGAAGAGAGAGCTACAGATCCAGTAAGATAAGTTGTTATCTCAGGGTTTATTCGTCGGAGTCATTCTCCATAAGGAGCACTAGTCCTCTTTGTTAGACCCTAGACGGGGGGGGGGGGGATTATGGTCTTATGCTAATCTAATCCGATTATATGCCAATTAAAAATAATTAATGAGTTATCCTAGCAAGTATGAAATACAACAATATAGATGAGCTAGGATAAGCAATATGAATAACAAGATATATCCTAACAAAGAGATATAGGCAATGTATATGCAAGGATATAAAACTAACACAAGGGTAAACAATATAAACTAGATAGTGGATGAAATAAATGAGTAATGCATAATTGGCGATATAAGATAAATGCAAAAGCAAATGCGCCAATGACAAACTCAAACACACTCAAATGATCACGGAGTTCGGACCTTCCGTCCTACGTCTCCGCTCCCCACTCCCGGGGAGAAATCCACTATCACAACAGGGTTTTCTACGCTCACCCGAATAACGTTTACACCTCACAGTATCGGTTTTCAACGCTCAACGAACAACGTTCAGTCCTCACACTTGGTTTTCTAGTTCACCGAAAACTTCACAACACACTCGGTTTTCTAGCTCACCGAAAACGTTACAACACTCACAATGTAACAAATATAAATTTGTTCTCTATAATAGATGAGAACTCAATTAAGCACAACTCAATATTACAATCTCTCACAACCCTAATATACTATGTATGCAAATACAATAAGCTCAAAGTGGGTGTGTGTAACAATGAGTAAATAAAATCAAATCAACTAAACTCAAATATAAAATCTAGCTTACGAACAATGATAATCAAACAAGTATATAAATGTAAAGCTAGAGTTTGAGTTTAGAAAACTTCTCAATTGATAACAAGAGATGGAGGGAGGATATTTGGAAGCTCAAACTTCAATAAATAATCTCCTCATGCTCTTGTGGAATTGATTCACAAAACCGAAAACACTCAAATGCTTAAAAGCTTCTTAAAAGAAACTTAAACAAACACTAAATAAGTTTAAACCCTTGTTTAAAAACTCCTTTTAAAAACTTCTTAGATTCCTTGAAAGAGAACAGTAATGGGGTATTTATACCCACTCAAAATCTTAGCCAAAACCCCCCAAACAAAAGACAAAAACAGCCCCAGCCAACGGTAACGAAAATAGTCGTTGGAAGGAATCTGACTGAGCGGCGGTCGACCGAAAAAATTCGCGGTCGATCGCGATCCAGATCCCAATCTGAGAAAACGAGCAGAGACTTATTCGGTCGACCGGTGCGGTCAACCGATGGAAATTTCTAGCTCTCGGTCGACCGGTGCGATCGACCGACAAACTCTCTGCTTCCCACTGACGAATGATCACATGAGCGGTCGACCGGTGTGGTCGACCGAGGACTGATACATTCCAAAATTGATTTTAAAACACTGTTTAAAAATACCAAATAAATTCCAAAAAATATAAAACTTTAGGGAATGATTGTAGACATGATAATAAACATGGTACAGTGACTGGTTATCAGAAAGGACCTCCCAAATGAAAAATATTATTATTTTACAAAATAGTCCAAAACATAAAAATGTAAACACATGAGTTTGATGTTTTGACCTAAACCAACTTTTGAAATTTTGCAAAATGATTATGTAGACTTAATAAAATATGTATATGATTATTGTTAAGTCCAAAAACTAGGAATACAATATTTTTACAAATACAATAGAAAATAAAACATATGAGTATATGAAAATATATTTGTTTCATATCTAAGTAGTTAAACCAAATCACAATAATAAATATGAAATATGTAATTTCATATTTATAAACTTGAAAACCAAAACTTGTGTTGTATGTATATGTGACTACATATATATACAAGGAAACCAATATATGTGTGTGTATATGATATTGAGCTTAACGTACTTAACACACATAATATAACACCTAATCTATAGTTACCCAAGTAATGATCTTGATTTTCATTGTAGCTCAACTTGGTACACGTTGCGGATGAAGCTTGAACTTGATCTTGAACTAGAATTGCATAAGCTTCACCGACATTCCGCCAACCTCCTTCGGATATGATCGTTGAGGCTCGATTCCATCCATCCTCCAACTCGTTGTTTGCCTAGAATAAATACGAAAACCGTTGAGGCTCGATTCCATCCATCCTCCAACTCGTTGTTTGCCTAGAATAAATACGAAAACACAAACACAAATACTAGACAAACAACATTAGATGTAAATTGTTTGTTAAATCATCATCAAAACAAGAAGGCCAACAATCTTCCCGTTTTTGATGATGACAAACAATTTATAAAAAGGAATATATGCATGAAGGAAATGAACATATACAAGATAATATATCATGCATATAAGCAAGAAATGATATACTCACAATATTTCTCCCCCTTTGACAACATCAAAAAGGGGACAAAAGAATTAAGAGAGCGAAAGCTCCCCCTACAAGTAAGCATGGGTGAGTATGAAGCAAGTATAGGGATTACTCCCCCTATCAAAATGCCATATAAAATATATGCAATAAAGATCAAGGCAAAACATTTGAGCAAGCATACATGAATATGCTAAAAATCACTCACATACAAAAAGACATTGAGAACATATAGAAATATATCAAAGTGAATAAATAGTGTCTCATATCTAAGAACATAAAAACGTTTTTAAAGGTAGATTTATGAAATCAAAAGTAGAGAAACATGAGAATCATGCAAATAGTTTTCAAATGAAAACAAATCAACTAAGAGAAATCATAAATCAAAGTTTAAATCCAAAAACGTAAGACAAAATCATCATTGATTCAAAAAATCATGAGAGGCAACCATATCTAGCTCTTGAGCTAGTAATAACCCATATGAGTATTTAAGCATCCGGTAAACATGATTTGAGAAAAAACACCCAATATGCCCGGAGGGTTATATAAACACAAACCTCTCATTAAAATCAAAACTAATAATCATGAAAACAAAAGATTTGATAAAGGAAAATTGTTTTCATAAAAAAAAGATTTTAAAACATAATTTTCAAAACCAAGAAAAGGGAAAAATAAGAACATTAAAATTCTTGGTTTAAAAAAATCAAATTTGTTTTGGTACCCAAGAACTCTTGGTATCAAAAAATTTAGGGACATGACCCCTGTCATTTAAGCTCAAAGCCCTACGGTTATGAACCATCTTAGGTATATGTGGTGCACTAACACGGTCAAGGCAATAATCGCTCAAATGACCCTTACGATTACAATATGTACAATGAAAGAGATCCATTTGTTTTTGTGGACCATTAGCTCGTGCACGGGAAACATTAGAAACATTTGCAAACATGGACGGTCTTTTAAAATTATTTTGCAAATGAGAAACCTTATCAAAACATAACTTTCCTAAGTGGCCATATCTACCACAAATATCACATTTAAAAATATGTGGTCTATTAGAAGCATTTGGCAAATGAGATTCCTTTTTCAAATCAAAACAATATTCGGCCAAATGACCAAAACGACCACAATGATTATATCTATACATATGAGCATGCTTATGATGAACAATGGGTACATGTGTGTGTACATGTGATGAAGAAGCTACATGAGATGCACAAGGAGCATTGACATTTTTATGTTTGTGTGCATCATAGCAAAACTTAGCTAAATGACCTTGACGACCGCAAATAGAACACTTATAAGTTTTGCTGTACATGTGTGCATAATGAGTGGATGATTTTGACTTAGTCTTGGCACACATGTCCATAAGCTTCTTATGATTGTCAATGCATATTTTCAAAGTTAAATCTATAGATGAAATGCGATTATTCATAAGATTTAAATCTTCATTTTTAGGCACATATGCATTTTTATTAGAAGTAGAACATAAATATTCATTTATAAAAGAAGCTATATCATTCTTTATGTTCTTTACTTCTAACATAGCATCAATCTTAGCATGAGATAGGCTAGCAATAGATAAGATCAAATTTTCATTTTCCAAATTTAATAAGTCATTGCTTTTTTTAAGCATAGTATTTTCATTTTCAATGACATCAAATTTGGTAACTAGCTTCTCATGATCGGATTTTAAATTATCATGCTTGCATTGTAAATCAACAAACTCTTTATGCAATTTGTTAAAGACATGCAACAATTTTTTACTAGCACAAGCAAGTTCATCACTAGATAAATCATTATCGGGTTCAAACTAGCAAACCTCACTAGGGCTATCGCCTAGTGGCCGTGTGCATGATGCTCCATATGAACTTAAAGCGGGATCCTCCAAAACTTGTAGGATCACCTCCAAGTCTCCTTGATGTGCTTCAATAAACTTCCATAAGGTGTAAGCACTATCAAAATGAACAAATTTGTTAGGCATAGATGAATCAAGAGCATTTAGCAAATATTCTGACAAGATATTGCTCATTGTAAACATACGATGATCATTTTTATTCCACTTGGATTTCTCCATAGTGGGCACAATATAAGCATCATCTATAATTTCCCATAAATCAAAGTGTTTAGATTGAACAAAAAGTTTAAATCTAACACACCATTGGGCATAGGGGAAATTATCTAATCTAGGAGCAATATTGATGGCATAACCTAAACAAGATACATCATTCATATCCATAATGTAAAAGGCAAGTAAGATACAAATGCAATCAAAACAAGATTAGCATAAAAAGATAACTTGGATCTTTAACTCAAGGCGATTATACCTTAAATCAAAGAGCACCAAGCTCTGATACCAATTGTTAGACCCTAGAGGGGGGGTGATTAGGGTCCTATGCTAATCTAATCTAATCCGATTATATGCCAATTAAAAATAATTAATGAGTTATCCTAGCAAGTATGAAATACAACAATATAGATGAGCTAGGATAAGCAATATGAACAACAAGATATATCCTAACAAAGAGATAAAGGCAATGTGTATGTAAGGATATAAAACTAACACAAGGGTAAAAAATATAAACTAGATAGTGGATGAAATAAATGAGCAATGCATAATTGGCAATATAAGATAAATGCAAAAGCAAATGCGCCAATGACAAACTCAAACACACTCAAATGATCATGGAGTTCGGACCTTCCGTCCTACGTCTCCTCTCCCCACTCCCGGGGAGAAATCCACTATCACAACCGGGTTTTTTACGCTCACCCGAATAACGTTTACACCTCACAGTGTCGGTTTTCAACGCTCACCGAACAACGTTCACTCCTCACACTCGGTTTTCTAGTTCACCAATGTTCGCGGTGAAAGTTGCTTTCATTGATGTCATTGCTTTCTCAAGTAATAGTTTTTCGATTACAAAAGATCCGGTCTTTTTATAAGATCCGGTTACAACAAAATCTAAGAAAAGAAAAATTACAACATTCCTTATTTGTCGAACAAATCGTGAGATCCTGTTTTGCGGTCTCTCGCTTGTGTGGGTTCTTTGCCTGCGCCGGGGTTAATCCGTGGACCACCGTGCGATCTTGATCCGGTTGGATCTACACGGTATGACGGGTGTTATTTCACAAAGGAAATAACAGCTGAGGGGATTATTTCACCAAGGAAATAATAGCCCGTAGTAATCCTATGTAATTCGAAATCGACAAGCGAAATCGATACTCTTCTCGGGATCAAAAACCAAGTTTTGATCTGGAGGATAACCGTGTAGATCTCAGATCTGATCTCTCTCGAACTCCTGCCTTATTTGGCGTGGATGATCGCCAAGAACCAGATCTGAAAAGTCCGAGTCCTCAAAGATCCAAAGCTCCAATCTTTTTTAGTCTTGAGTCTTTAATCCAGCAGAGTTTCCCCTCTCCAAAGTCCAACCCCTTCAAACAATGAGCCTAGGGGTCTATTTATAGGCTCTTCAAACCAGATCTGGGCTCAGATCTGGACCCAGATTTGGGTGGCTCGGCCAGGTGGCTCGCAGCCATGCAAGCCAGTTCGTACTACCTCGGGTGTTTTGGCTCTAACTCTCTCGTCTGATCTCGGAATGAGGTGATTCATGATGAGTTCGAAAGCTGACGAAAAGACCTACAACTTTTGTGTTTTGAGTTTCTTCATATTCAGACCACAACATGGCTGAAATAACACTTTTCGTGCGAGCCACCATTTGGTGACTCGCATGGGTGCGAGTCACCGAGCCAGTTCGTACTACCTCGGGTGTTTTGGCTCTAACTCTCTCGTCCGATCTCGGAATGAGGTGAATCAAGATATGTTGGAAAGCTGACGAAATGACCTACAACTTCCAATAGCCGAGCCACACATGATATGTGCGAGTCACACATGATGTTTCGCCCCTTTTGGGTGAAACACAACTCCTAGCTGCGTTGTCTTTTGCCATTTCGTGTGTTACATTGACTCGTACGCTTCACCGACTTGCATCATAAATTTTGTTAAGTTAGAGGTGAATGGTGAACGTGTTGGCCACTTGGTGGTGGCCGGTGAGCACGCGGGCCATCTAGCGTTGGCCGTTTTGTTTCATGCATTGGTCGGCGTCAGATAATTCGGATAACGACGTTCGTCATCTTCTCTCCGTCTCGAGTTGTGTGTGGATACCTATAGGTATTTTTCGACGCCTACAACCGAAAACTTCATAACACACTCGGTTTTCTAGCTCACCGAAAACCTTACAACACTCACAATGTAACAAATATAAATTTGTTCTCTACAATAGATGAGAACTCAATTAAGCACAACTCAATATTACAATCTCTCACAACCCTAATATACTATGCATGCAAATACAATAAGCTCAAAGTGGGTGTGTGTAACAATGAGTAAATAAAATCAAATCAACTAAACTCAAATATAAAATCTAGCTTAAGAACAATGATAATCAAACAAGTATATAAATGTAAAGCTAGAGTTTGAGTTTAGAAAACTTCTCAATTGATAACAAGAGATGGAGGGAGGATAGTTGGAAGCTCAAACTTCAATAGATAATCTCCTCAATCTCTTGTGGAATTGATTCAAAAACCCGAAAATACTCAAATGCTTAAAAGCTTCTTTAAACAAACTTAAACAAACAATAAACAAGTTTAAACCCTTGTTTAAAAACTTCTTAGATTCCTTGAAAGAGAACAACAATGGGGTATTTATACCCACTCAAAATCTCAGCCATAAACCCCCAAGCAAAAGACAAAAACAACCCCAACCAACGGTAACAAAAATAGCCGTTGGAAGGAATCTGACTGAGCGGCGGTCGACCGAAAAAATTCGCGGTCGACCGCGATCCAGATCCCAATCTGAGAAAACGAGCAGAGACTTATTCGGTTGACCGGTGCGGTCGACCGATGGAAATTGCGATCTCTCGATCGACCGGTGTGGTTGACCGACAAACTCTCTACTTCCCACTGACGAATGATCACATGAGCGGTCGACCGGTGCGGTCGACTGAGAACTGATACATTCTAAAATTGATTTTAAAATACTGTTTAAAAATACCAAATAAATTCCAAAAAATGTAAAACTTTAGGGAATGATTGTAGATATGATAATAAACATGCTACAATGACTGGTTTCCAAAAAGGACTTTTCAAAAAAATAATATCATCATTTTACAAAATAGTCCAAAACATGAAAATGTAAACACATGAGTTTGATGTTTTGACCTAAACCAACTTTTGAAATTTTACAAAATGATTATGTAGACTTAATAAAATATGTATATGATTATTGTTAAGTCCAAAAACTAGGAATACAATATTTTTACATATACAATAGAAAATGAAACATATGAATATATATATGAAAATATATTTGTTTCATATCTAAGTAGTTAAACCAAATCACAATAATAAATATGAAATATGTAATTTCATATTTATAAACTTGAAAACCAAAACAGGTGTTGTATATATATGTGACTACATATATATACAATGAAACTAATAAATGTGTGTGTATATGATATTGAGCTTAACGTACTTAACGCACATAATATAACACCTAAACTAAAGTTACCCAAGCAATGATCTTGATCTTCATTGTAGCTCAACTTGGTACACGTTGCGGATGAAGCTTGAACTTGATCTTGAACTAGAATTGTATAAGCTTCACCGACATTCCGCCAACCTCCATTGGATATGATCGTTGAGGCTCGATTCCATCCATCCTCCAACTCGTTGTTTGCCTAGAATAAATACGAAAACACAAACACTAGACAAACAACATTAGATGTAAATTGTTTGTTAAATCATCATCAAAACAAGAAGGCCAACACTCTTTGTGAAGAAGAAGGACGGTAGCATGCGTCTATGCATAGATTATCACAATTCGAATAAGATCACTATCCGAAACCGGTATCCACTACTGAGGATTAATGACTTGTTCGACTAGCTATAGGAAGCGCAACACTTTTCGAAGATTGATTTTCGTTCTAGCTATCATCAGTTGTGAGTTTGAGAGATGAATATTCCCAGGACCGCTTTTCTAACTCGATATAGGTCTTTTGAGTTCTTTGTCATGCTATTTAGGCTGACCAATACACCCGCAGTATTCATGGATTTAATGAATCAGGTCTTTCGTCCATACTTAGACCAGTTTGTGATTGTTTTTATCGATGAGATCCTTATATATTCAAGATTGGAGTTAGAGCATGAGCAACATCTTCGTTTGTCATTACGGACTTTGCGGGAGCATCGGTTGTACACCAAGTTCAGTAAATGCGTGTTTTGGCTATTAGAGGTTAGATTTTTAGGCCATGTTATCAGCCGAGAAGGCATTGTTGTAGGTCCAGCTAAGGTGGAGGCCATTCTTGATTAGATGTCATCGAAGACCGTTACAAATATTCGTAGCTTCTTAGGTCTGGCCAGCTATTACAGGAAGTCCATTCAGGATTTCTCAAATATTTCGAAGCCACTTACACGCCTTACGAAGAAGGATGTACAGTTTGATTGGGGCACAAAGTACCAGGAGGCCTTTGATACATTGAAGGCTAAGTTGACTACAATGCCAATGTTGATTATTCCGAGCAGTGATAAGACTTTTATTGTCTACACTGATGCATTGTTATCAGGTCTTAGAGGTGTTTTGATGCATACCTAGAGAGTTGTGGCTTATATTTTGAGGCAGTTAAAGACTCATGAGCAGAATTACCCCACGCACGATTTGGAGTTAGCAGCAGTAGTCTTCACACTAAAGACATGGAGATATTATTTGTATGGAGTATAGTTTGAGCTTTTCACGGATCACCAGAGCCTGAAGTACCTTTTCTCTCAGAAGGAGCTCAACCAGAGGTAACGGCGATGGGTAGAGTTCATTAAGGACAATGAGTTCACTATAAATTATCATTCAGGAAAAGCAAATGTGGTAGTAGATGCATTGAGTAGGAAGGGTCGTCACGGGCTTGTAGCTTTGAGGTGTTCATTACATCTAGACCTTTACACCCTCAGTCAGTTTGACATCAGACCAGAGATTGGCAGGAGCAGCGTATTTTTGGGAGCTATGTCTATACAACCATCTTAGAGTGACAGAGTGGTCAGAGCTCAGCCAGAGGACTCTTGGATTCAAACATGAAGGGGGGAGATTTTCAAAGAGCCCAAAGCTGATTAGATTATTAGAACAGATAGAAGCCTTCGGATGAAGGGCCAGTTAGTCATGCTGAACAATCCTCAGCTAAAGAAGGATTTATTTGATGAGGCACATCGTATCAGGTATATAGTGCATCCAGGCACAATGAAAATGTACAAGGATCTGAAGAGGCATTTTTGGTGGAGTGGCATGCGTAGGGATATTACAGAGTATGTAACTAAGTGTTTTACCTATCAGCATGTGAAGGCAGAACATCAGACCTATAAGAACCCTACAACCTTTATCCATTCCTGAGTGGAAATGGGCGAATATTTCTATGGAATTTATTGTAGGATTGCCTAGGTCGAGGAAAGGGAATGATTACATTTGGGTATTAGTCGATCAGCTAACGAAGTCAGCATATTTCTTACCTGTGAAGACGACTTACCCGGTAGAGACTTATGCGAGGATTTTTATCCGGGAGATAGTTCATTTGCACGGAGTCCCAGAGACTATTGTATCAGATTAAGACTTAGTTTTCACATCCCACTTCTAGAGGAGTTTTCAGAATTCATTCGGGAGCCAGTTATGATACAGCAGCATTTTCCACCCACAGATGGATGGTCAGACAGAGAGAGTGAATCATATATTTGAGGATATATTACAAGCATGCATTATTGATTTCCAGGGTAGTTGGGAGGACCACATCCCATTGATTGAGTTCGTTTATAACAACAGTTATCAAGTGACAATTGGTATGGCTCCGTATGAGGCATTGTACGGAAGGCCTTGTAGATCCCTGATTTGTTGGGTAGAGCCAGAGCATAGCTTATTACTTGGACCAGAGCTTATGAGACAGACTACAGAGAAGATAGAGATGATTCGTGAGCGCATCCTTACTGTACAGAGTCGTCAGAAAAATTATGCAGATTAGAGACGACGACCGTTAGAGTTCCAGATTTAGGACCATGTATTGTTGAATGTATCTCGGATGAAGGGAGTTAAGCGATTTGGAGGCGGGGAAAGCTAGTTACAAGGTATGTTGGTCCGTTCAGGATTATTGAGCGCATTGGAGCCGTTTCATATCGATTAGAGCTTCCAACATCAATGTCGAGCGTACATGATGTTTTTCATATTTTAGAGCATACATGATAATTTTCATATTTTAATGCTTAAGAAGCATTAGCACTATGAGGAGCAATAACGAGCATTAGACACACTAGAGATTGAGCTTAATGACGACTTACCACGATAGAGGTTCCTATATGTATTATTGCCAAGGAGGACAAGAAGCATAGAAACAAAGTGATACCTTTGGTTAAGGTTCAATAGAACCGGAAAGGAGCTGAAGAAGATTCTTAAGAGCATGAGGAGGATATGCGTCGCGACTACATGCACCTATTTGAGCAGGTAATTTGATTAATTTAATTATGCTTTGATTATACATATAATTATCAATATAGACATATTTATATTTAGCACTAGAATAGGGGTATTAATAGTTACCTTACTAGTCGACTAATGTGCTTACTAGTCGACTACTAAGTTTGACACTACAATTATAGAGTCTGGATGGACTCAGTGTAGTCGACTAGCAAGGATAATAGTCGACTACTAAGACTTTTTCTTGAACATTTTATTACTTTGTTTTGAGATGTGAACGTGGGGTTCGAGTCGCACGATAGTATACATATAGACATTAATATACATGAATAGTGTCGTGGCATACACATGAGTATCCCAAAGGGAATTTGACAAGTGTTGGGTGATTACATTTGAGTTGGAGTAGTTTATACACATATCGGATATCGTTAATGAGCTCGGCACAGTATTATATGAGAAAGTGCGTTGGTATACTAGATTTATACAGCTTATGTATAGGATGGATATCGTTGATGATCAAAGTTTAGTACTACATGGGGGTAGTGCATTGATATTCCATTTGTACAAGTCATTGAGTCGGTTTTGGATGCTTTGTCTAGCAGTCTGTCTGTATGAGGGTGCGATGAGGCTTGTAAGCCGTCTTTTAGGATACCTATAAGGTAGATCATCCCACACTCATGTTACGTACTAAGATCGTGATGAGACTAATGAGCGTGTACATTGATTTAGGATACCTACAGGGTAGTCCATTGTGTATGATACTGTGATAAGATCAGAATCTTGAAAAGAGTTGTAACGATACAATTATTTAATAGCCTGAGTTTTGGTGGATGCCAAGAGTGTTTACGACACACTATTGAATATATATATATATATATGACTGAGATACCTTACTCTTGTGAGTATATGAGAACTCTATATTGATAATCATTAAGGTGTTTTATTTTTCTAGCGATGTTTCTCTTTATAGTTCGGGAATAATATTTAGATATCTACAGTTTGAGACATATGGTATATACATGAGGGTTTCCTTGTTTGGATTATTTCGCTCGATGTACTACGTCTCGTGCTGTAGATTTCTAAGTATTAATACCATTAGATATGAGGAAAATAATGTAGGTAGACTATGCTTAATAGATAGAGCCTCCACTACATCTAGCAGTCCTTCCCCTGGGGGCGGATGGAGCTAATCTTGCTTTAACGCTCTGACGCTCTTGTTGTTGGTTTTTTTTTGTTTTAAATTTCTTTTTCAGGTGGTTCAAAGCTTCGAAGAGCCGTAGGTTGATAGACTTCTAACATAGTCACCGTCGCTCAGATATAGTAGTTGATACTCCACTGTAGTTGACTTTCATGTTTCGGCACAGTATTATATGAGAAAGTGCGTTGGTATACTAGATTTATACAGCTTATGTATAGGATGGATATCGTTGATGATCAAAGTTTAGTACTACATGGGGGTAGTGCATTGATATTCCATTTGTACAAGTCATTGAGTCGGTTTTGGATGCTTTGTCTAGCAGTCTGTCTGTATGAGGGTGCGATGAGGCTTGTAAGCCGTCTTTTAGGATACCTATAAGGTAGATCATCCCACACTCATGTTACGTACTAAGATCGTGATGAGACTAATGAGCGTGTACATTGATTTAGGATACCTACAGGGTAGTCCATTGTGTATGATACTGTGATAAGATCAGAATCTTGAAAAGAGTTGTAACGATACAATTATTTAATAGCCTGAGTTTTGGTGGATGCCAAGAGTGTTTACGACACACTATTGAATATATATATATATATATGACTGAGATACCTTACTCTTGTGAGTATATGAGAACTCTATATTGATAATCATTAAGGTGTTTTATTTTTCTAGCGATGTTTCTCTTTATAGTTCGGGAATAATATTTAGATATCTACAGTTTGAGACATATGGTATATACATGAGGGTTTCCTTGTTTGGATTATTTCGCTCGATGTACTACGTCTCGTGCTGTAGATTTCTAAGTATTAATACCATTAGATATGAGGAAAATAATGTAGGTAGACTATGCTTAATAGATAGAGCCTCCACTACATCTGGCAGCCCTTCCCCTAGGAGCAGATAGAGGTAATCTTGTTTTAGCGCTCTAACGCTCTTGTTGTTATTTTTTTTAATCTTCCTTTCAAGCAGTTCAGAGTTTCAGAGAGCCGCAGGTTGATGGGCTTCCAGTATAGTCACCATTGCTCAGATATAGTAGTTGATACTCCACTGTAGTTGACTTTCATGTTTAGAAATTGGAGTTTATTTTCTTATTATAAAGGCTATGAGCCGTAGTACAATTTTTATATGGTTCATTTTGAGACACTTTTTCGTCATTAGATGTATTCTAGATTTATCAGTTGAGATATGAGTTCACTTATGAGATTTATTTTTCTACATCATGTCTATTGTATTTAATACCTTATTTTTTGCATGTATTGTACATGCACTTTGTTTTTGATTCCACTAGAGGATATTATTATGATTGGTGAAACGTGTTACTACACAGTGTAGGTGCATAGCAGGTTTAACATATTTGGATTCACCTTGGACTACAGCCATGTGTGAAAACAAGGGCATTACATATACTATCATAAGCGATATTTATATTTTATTTCTCTCTAAATGATAATGTAGGCAAGAAATAAAGTTGATAACTTTTGAAGCATTAGGGGATTACACACACACATTTCAAAATTTGCATTTTTGATAGTTTTTGCAAAATAATGAGTTTTGACAAATGGAAAATGCTATTTTAGAAATTCCTCTTCTAAAATGTTTATTTTCATATTTATAAACCTTTTTTTCCAAGTTTTACTATTTTTGGAGTTATTTTAATATTTTAAAATGGATTTAGAAATTAACCTTTCAGTGAAATATTAATTATATCAGTCTTTGGTCGACATACCCTATTTTTAGTCGACTAGACAGAAGGCTATTTTTTACAGTCTCACCCATCTTAATCAACCAGTCGACCGACTGCTAAAAGTGGTCGACCTAACGGTCCTTTTAGTAGTCGACCGATATTTTGACCAGTCGACCGATAATGTTATTATCAACCTATACAGCTGTAGTCACTCGGGTTAGTCGACTAGTTAGTTTATCAGTTGACTGATGCTAAATTTTCTGGTAACAACTAGTTTTATCTATTTCTAGTTTTAAGGGTTTTTGGATAACATTTTTAGGCAGATTTCATTTGATTTCAAGCATACCTTCAGATTTGATTGAGAGGTTATAAATAGTTCTCAAAGGCTCATTTGATCTTAATTAAGTAAAGAAAGAAGGTAACTTGTGTTTTAATTTTCAAAGCAAATTTCCTCAAGCCTTTTCTTCTAAGTTTTTCACTTTCATATCCTACAAATCTCTGTGCTTCAACTGTTCATCTCTTCATCATTACCATAGGATACTTGTAAGAGAGATCATTTTTCTTCATCTTGTATTTGTGGCATTGTGTGGAGTGATAGATCTCGAGGAGATTATTGTGTAGAGAATTTAATCTCGAAGAGATCATTGTGTAGAAGTTCTGATTTCTAAACCGGGTTCTTTAGTGGATTACCATCGGGAGAGGTGGTCGGGGACGTAGGTCGAGATTGGCCGAACCTCGTGAACATATCGTCATCTTCATTGGCTAACTATATCTCACTCTCTCTCTTTTATTATTGCTTATTATCATATTTTGTGTCTTAAATTGAATTGTATTTTCATTAGTTGCACATTTTGTTTGATTACCTTATTCACATCCCCTCTAGGGTAATTTCATAGCTTAGGGTATTTATATGTTACTTTTTACAACTTAGGGTATTTTAGTATAAATGTGGTAAAAAAAATAAGGTATTTAAGTTTCATTTAGAGACAATTGTTGAGAAGATTCATAAACAATTCTTAATGGGTGGCGGCAAGTTAAAGAGAGAATTTGTAAGGTGAGACGACCACGTGTGTAGCTGAGTAAAGATCATAGTGTGTTAGGACGTAGTATGTACAATGTTTAAGTAATAACAAGCTCTCATATGGTACTAATATTTATTTGAGATGATATACTACATGTGAAAATAGATATATGATGTGTTCAAAGTGAAACGATATAAAAATCAGCACGAAAACTAATTTTAGCCTTGAACCCATCGATGATCAATATAACCCATCTATGGTTAAGGCTCATCTAGAGTCTACAAGAACAAATTCTAGATTTTTAGAAGTAGTATTTTAACTCATTGATGGTTTAAAGGCACCCATCAATGGTGCTCAGGACTCATCGATTATCATGAGCAACCATTAATGGGGATGATGACAAATTGTAGAATTAATAATTTAATCACAGCCGTTCATTGATCCTTATTATCTACAACTTCTACTATGATTGGAGTATCTATTTCCTGATTAATTAGATCTATATAAGATTGAAAGAAATAAATTAAAGAGGAGTGCTTGAAGAAAGAAATCTAGGGTTTATTTTAAGAAGATTGAATTAGAGTTTTAAACACCTATAGCCTCAATAAACTATTTCTCATTGCTTTCATTATCTTTGGATGATCTCAATGAGAAGAGTTGCCCTTTATTTCATCATCTACACCATCCTCCGTCAAGCTTCACTCTAATTCATCAAAGGATGGATTTGTAATTGAAAACACATGTAAGATCTTTCTTATTTTATATACTTAAACTATGTTTGTTAGTTTATTTTAAACTTAATTTTATGCATACTCAAGCTATTGTGAATTGAGGGTTTACGGTGTAATCAAGCTGGGGTGAATTGAAAAATTGGGTCTATTTAGGGCTACGTATTACTCATTATAGAGAGTTAGGTTAGACGACTGGTTTCGGGTAGATTTCATGGTGTGATCTTTGTTAGCCTACTGAATTGATTTGTGATTCAGGAGAACTCTTGGTATAGTGAGTAAGCCTCTTTCTGAGAAGTAAAAGTGGATGTAGGATTGTTATCCCAACCACTATAAAATGTTGCAGTCCTTGGTTAGTTGTTATTTATTGTTAATTATTATTGCTCACTTTTATTTTTTTTATCCGTTGTATATTCTGTGTTTGTTATCGAAAAACATTGGCAATCCTTTTCACCCCCCTTCTAGGCTGGCATATCAAATCTAACATGGCCGTCTTAGTATTTGTAGCTTTGACCTTATCAATAATGCATTACTTTGTAAATGGTGGTAGCACTTTGTGACTAAACGTTATGCCATGTAGCACAAACTTTTAGCGGAGAAGTATCGATGGGACTTGAAAGAGTAGTAACTTAGCTTCCTTGTTTTTCAAAGGCATCTTTTGTTACGAGACAAAGTTTTTCAATTAGAAATTCTAAGGCTGGTAATGCTATTATGGGTTTTTATCCAACTTTCATTGGGTAGTCGGCGATGGTAACCTTGTATGATTCTGGCATGATCCCTAGTTGTTGAAAAACACCCTTTGTAAGACTTTTTTTTCTATTTCATCTAGTAGATGGTGCTTAGTAAAAGAATGTTATCTCTCTAAAAATGATGATATTTGTTGGTGCATTCACTTTAGAAGGAGTCTATTTGCTTGGTAGGAAGAGGAATTAGAGAATTTGATGACTTTACTTGTAGGTGTACAGATCATAGCAGATAGGAAGGACTCTGCTCAGTGGGCCTTGGATTCTAAAAAGGTTTATGTTGTCAGAATGATAATCAGTGTTCTGGAGTCCCATATACCTAGTATCTCTTTGTTTGACTGAGATTAATTTGAAAAAACTATGCTCCTCCTAAGATTCAGTCTTCCATTTGGCTTGTTATTCTTGACAGCATTCCAAGCAAAGTTTTTTCTTAAAAAAAGGGGTACTATCTTGCCACTGGTTCATATGTTCTGTACAATGTGCTATGGAATTTTTTAATATTATTTTCATATTTTAATTGGATGCACATGGTCCTTGGAGGTTTAGAGTAGAATTTTTTAATGGTCGAACTTCTCTATATATTTTTCTTCCTCAATTGCTGATCTCATTATCCAATGGAATGGTAGTAAGCCTGAATCGGTGGATGGAAAATTATGGATGCTTTTATGCTTTGTTTCTATGTGGCTCTTATGGGTTGCTTGGAATGATTTAGTTTTCAACAATAACCCTCGCTTTAATAATGTGATGAAAGATAAGATTATGTTATATACTTGCTCTGCTAATGTGATGATGGATAAGATTATGTTATATACTTACTCTTCGGTGAAATTACAGTTTCCTTTAATCCCTATTGACTTTAGGAATTTGTTCTTACAACTTATGACTCTCTTGTCATGTACGTAAATTTATTTGGGGGTTATTTGTTTTTCTATAATATTTGGATTATAAATATATGTTCTATTTCCCTCTTTAGGAATGATTTAGAACCATTGCTAGACTAGAGGGAACCATCAATGGTCTGTAGGAGTCCATTGATGGTCATGTTTCACCATCAATAGTAACAACGTTGATTTGTAATTTTTATGTTTTAATCTCAGCTATTCAATTTTTGGATCGCCAAGTTCTACCAAGTTTTGTATATCTCTTTCCTGATCTATTATGGTCTCCTATATAAAAATAGAGAGAGTTTAGATAAAGAAAAACCATCAGAATAGGAGGGTTTGAAAAAGAGAGTTTGAGCGTTTAGGCTATTGCCTTGTTCTTGTATTCTCTTTGATAATAGAATTTCTTGGATGCCTCTGCCATGGATATAGCCCAAATTGGATGAACCACATATATCCCTATGTTTATGATTTCTTATTATTGATTCTCATGCTTGTTCTTTGTAATTATTTTCACATTATTGTGCACTTGTTCTATCAAACTGGTATCAGAGCTTCGGTTGTGATTTGTTTTGTGTGCAAAAAATATGTCTGCAAAATACAAGATTGAGAAGTTCTCCTGTGATGTCAATTATGGTCTTTGGCAAGTGAAGATGCATGTTATTCTACGAAGGATTACAGAAGGCTTTGTTGTAAAAATTTAAGATACTAGCATCGATGACAGATGTTGAAAAGTTAGAGATGGATGAAAAGGCATTAACTTCAATCCAATTGTGTTTATTGAATGAGGATGTTTGGGAATTCGTGCATGAGAATACCGCAGCAGGCCTATGGATCAAATTGGAATATCTTTATATGACAAAAACCCTTGCGAACCGACTGCACTTGAAATAAAAATTGTTTATGCTTTGCATGATGAAAGGTACATCTATTAAATCACATTTTAATGAATTAAATTCTATTATTATGGATTTGGAGAATGCAAATACAAAGGTAGAAGATAAAGATCAGGCTTTGTTATTATTATGTTCGTTACCGCATCCTTACTAGAACTTAAGGGGAAAATATGATATATGACAGAGAATCTATCTCGACAAAATATGTGGAATCATTTTTATTCTCAAAAGAGTTGATGGATAGAGAGTTGACAAGATCCAATGATGGTAAAGTCAAAGCCTTACATATTCGAGGAAGACACATGGAGCGTAGTTCTAACAATAAAATCAAGCCAAGATCAAAGTTGAAGACTAAGAGCAAATTTTATAACTATTGCAAGAAGATAGGCCATGTCTTCAAAGAGTGTTGGAAGCTTCAGAACAAAGAAAAGAACAAAAGTCAGAGCAAAGAAAACTCTAACAGGCTAGTGTTGTCAAAGATGATTCTGATGTTTTTGTTCTCTTAGCTATAAGTACAGGTAGATCTAAGGATGTTTGGATCTTAGACTCCAATTGTACCTATCACAGATGCTCTAATATAAATTAGTTTTCCACCTACAAATCAGTTGAAGGTGGAGTTGAGCTTATGGGAAAAGATTCTTGTTGATGTCTGATATCAAACAGTCAGTGAAAGTCATAGAGTTGCTGGATCGTCGAGAGGTTGAACTATCGAGAGGGGGCCTCTTTCCTTTCTTTGACTTTATGCCTGGTTCTTAGAGCTCGGGGTGGACGGATCATCTACACATATAAGAATCATGGGAGTACGGGAGTTATTTCCCCCGTGGTACCTCCGACGGTTAAGTCAGTTGGTGGACTTGGATGAGGTGAAGAAAGAACGATGTGTTCTAACATGTGTCTAGAGAGTTTTGAGGTAGTAAGAAAATCCAACCTCTTTTCATGGTAAATGGCGTATGTATTTATAGAGAACGCTAAGGGTAGAATAGGCATTTAGTAAGAATGTAGTTTATGATGATGGTGAAGGATGAGCTGGAGGCTAAGTCACCCTCTGCCTGATACGTGTCAATTAGTGAGTGATGGGAGGTCACTTCAGTGATATAGGGAATCAGAAGCCGTCGAGTCTTGTCGACGGGTGACGTGGGGTCACTTCTGTGGTATGGGGATCCTATAGCCGTCGAGGTCTGTTAGCGGGTGATGTGGAGTCAGTTCTGTAGTATGGAGACCCTGCATCCTAGAGGTTTGTCGGTGGGTGACGTGGGGTCACTTCTGTGGTATGGGGACCCTGCAGTCGTCGAGGTTTGTCGGCGGGTGACGTGGAGTCACTTCTATAGTATGGGGACCCTGCAGCCATCGAGGTTTGTCGGTGGGTGATGTGGAGTCGTAATGATAATCATAAATGGTAAAATAATACTAAGAAATAATATTCTGAGTCGCCCTCGGGGGAAGTGTCGGCTGATCGCTGAGTAAAGACTGAGTTCGTCTTTCGAGTCGTCTTTGGGGAATGAAGACGACTCAAATGAGTCTATTCTCGAGATAGCATATTTGTGAGAAATAGGGGACACCCTATAATAATTCCCATTGTAAAGTGATTGACATTGGTACAATTAAAGTTAGAATGCATGATGGTATTGTGAGGACTTTATCAGATATTCATCATGTTCTAGATTTGATGAAGAATCTCATCTCTCTAGGCACTCTTAAAACTAACTAGTGCAAGTATTCAACTAAAAGTAGAGTTTTGATAGTTTTCAGAGATGCCCTAGTTATCATGAAAGTAAAAAAGGTTAAGAAATATCTACACCTCATAAGGAAAGATAGTTAAAGGTGTTGTTGCAGTTACTACATCGTCGTTGTTAGAGACCGATGCCACCATATTGTGGCATATGAGATTGGGTCATATGAGCAAGAGGGAAATGACTGTACTCAGCAAAATAGGACTTCTTTGTGGTCAGAATATAAGAAAGATGGACTTTGTGAGTACTGCGTTCTTGGCAAGCAAAAACATGTTAGCTTTAGTACAACTGTGTATACAACTAAAGGCACTTTGGATTACATTCATTCTGATTTGTAGGGTCTTTCACATGTTCCTTTGAAGGGCGGTGCTCGGTATATGTTTGACATTCATCGATAACTACTCAAGAAAAGTTTAGGTTTACATGCTAAAATACAAGGATGAAGTGTTTAAGCATTTAAGAAGTGGAAGACATTGATTGAGAAGCAGACTAATAGAAAAATTAAAAGGCTAAGAACCGATAATAGATTGGAATTTTTCTCTATGAAATTTGATGATTCTGCAAGGATGAGGGTATAGTTAGACATCGGATCGTGTGACACGCCACAATAAAATAGCATTGCAGAACAGATGAATAGGACTCTTCTTGAGGGAGCTCGTTGCATGTTGTTGAATGCCTATTTGTCGAAAGTGTTTTTAGGCTGAAGCAATGTCCACAACATGTTACTTGGTGAATTTCTCCCTATTTCAAATCTCTTGATTGCAAGACACTAGAAAAGGTGTGGTCTAGCCATCCTGGTAATTATTCTAATTTGAGAGTATTTGGTTGTCCTGTATATGCACATGTAGATTAGGGTAAATTAAAAACTAGATCTAAAACATATGTTTTCATTAGTTATATCTCTAGGTTGAAAGGATATAGGTTGTGATACCCTGATTCTAAATCATCTAAGTTTATGATTGAGAAAAGAAATTATATTCCATGAGTCTACTATTTTGCTTCTAAAAGAAGATACCGATGTTGTTCCTTCTCATACAGGTATTGCACATAAGATTCCTGGAGAGAAGGTGGAGTTAGAGATCGATTTTCATAGTTCAACTAAACAATCAGTTATTTGTTTGCTTGAAAATGATGAAGAAATAGAAATTACAGCAGAAGATGGCACTTATAGTATTGCAAAAGGCAAAGAAAAGAGATTGATAAAGCCATCTCAGAGATGTACAGATTCAGCCATTGTACATGCATTGTCAGTAGCGTAAGAGATAGGTGATGCAGAAGAATCAAGTAGTTTTTTAGAAGCCATTTCATCACATGATTCTACAAATTGGTTGATTGATACGAATGAGGAGATTGAATCTGTTCATAAAAATCAGACTTGGGATTTAGTAGTTCCAATGAGATGACAAAGAATCATAGGTTGTAAGTAGGCATTTGAAAAAAGAGGAAGGCATTATAGGTGCCTTTAGATGCAAGATATAAGGCTCAGCTAGTTGTAAAAAGATACGGTCAGGTTGAAGGTATTGATTACAATAATATTTTCTCACATGTTATTAAAGACACCTTCATTCATATTTTATTAATACTAGTTGCAATACATTGTTTGAAGTTAGAGAAATTAGATGTCAAAAAGCTTTCTTGCATGGTGAGCTTGAAGAGCAGATTTTTATGTAACAATCTAAGAATTTTGTAATTAAAGGAAGAGAAGATCATTTTTGTTTGTTGAAGAAATCTCTATACGGCTTGGAGGAATCTCCTTGTCAATGGTACAGAAAATTTAATCCTTTTATAATCAGTCATGGGTTCAGTTAGAGCAAATATGATGCATGTGTTTACTTCAAAAGATTGAATGATAATTCCTTCATTTATCTGCTATTGTATGTTGATGATATATTGATCTCAACTAAGGATAAATCCAATTTGAACAGGTTAAAGATTCTACTTAGTGCAGAATTTGATATGAAAGACTTGGGAGCAACAAAGAAAATTCTTGTCATGGAAATTTTTTAGAGATAGGAAAGAAAAATAGTTGTGATTGTCACAGAAAAGCTACATTGAGAAAGTCTTCGCTCGCTTCAATATGCAAAATTCGAAACTGTTTACCACTCCTCTTGCAACTCACTTCAGGTGATCAGCATTATATCACCTAGCATGGATGCAGATCATGACTATATGTCTTCGGTACCTTATGCAAAGTGTAGTTGGCAGCATCATGAATGCGATAGTTTGTACTCGACTGGTTCTTTCACAAGCAGTCGATGTTGTTAGTAAGTATATAGCAAATCCCAGCAAAGAGCACTGGCAAGCTATAAAATGGATCCGTAGATGCTTGAAGGGAAAATTCAGGTATTGGCATGGTATTTAGTGGAGATAGTAACGCGAATTGCATTGCTACCGGATACATTGATTCGGGTTTTACAGGTGATTCAGATAAGCACAGATTGACTACAGGTTATGTTTTCACTCTTTCAGGAGATTCAATCTGCTGGAGGTCAATGCTACAATCTACTATTACATTATCTACTACAAAGGCAGACTTCATGGTAGCTATAGAAGCTGTGAAGGAAGCAATATGGTTGAGAGATTATCTTGGTTGAATTGAGAGTTGAGCGAGGAATTACTCTTGTTCATTGTGTTAGTCAAAGTGCAATTCACTTGGCTAAGCATCCGGTCTTCAGTTGAGAATTGAAGCATATTTTATGTTTGATATCACTTCATTAGAAAGATTGCTAAGGAAGGTAAATTAGTCTTAAAGAAGATTGGCACCAAGAATAATCCGGCAGATATGTTGATGAAGCCATTATAAGTAGCCAAGTTTAAGCTTTGCTTTAACCTGCTTCATGTTAAAGAACGCTGAGGCGTCGTGGGGCGCATTTGCAGGGGCGTCGATAAAACACTATTGAGAGAGTTAAGAATTCATTCACGATTTTGAGTCAATGTGGAAATTTGTTAAAATTGTGCCTCGAAACCCTTTGAATGTTTATTTCTGCCAGTGGATCATCAAAGGTCACGAGTACTCCATCGATGGTCACTTCGATAATCGATGGTTTACAGTGGACAATCAGAGAAAAATAGAAACAGGGTTTAGAACCATTGATGGACATGGGAACCATTGATGGACTGTAGGAGACCATCAATGGTCGTGTTTCACCATCAATGGTAACGATGTTAATTTGTAGTTTTTATAATTTAATCGCAGCAGTTCGTTTTTTTTTTTTATCTCCAACTTCTACCAAGTTTTGTATAACTCTTTCCTGATCTATAGTGGTCTCCTATATAAAAATAGAGAGAGTTTGGATTAAAAAAATCATCAGAATAGGAGGGCTTGAAAAGGAGAGTCTGAGGGCTTAGGCTATTGCCTTATTCTTGTATTTCTTTCTCTTTGAATAGTGGAATTTCTCTAACGCCTCTGTGGTGGACGTAGCCCAAATTGGATGAATCACGTAAATCTTTGTGTTTGTGATTCCTTATCGTTTATTCTCGTGCTTGTTCTTCGTAATTATTTCTATTTTATTGTGCACTTGTCCTGTTAGTTTCTTTCTAATAAAAATGCATTTGCTGAGGAAAAATAAGTTAAGTGCCATTTAGCCTAATATAATTCAAAGCATATGCCAATATTATCATGCAGGGTGAGTTTGGTGGCTCAATAGTGAAAAAAGACTGAAAGTGACTTCAAACTTTATTTGGATTGCTAGCTAGAGAAATTCCTCCTTTTTATGCTGAATCACGATGCAAGCAATAGCGCACTTTTCTTTGAGATGAATTTACTTGAATACCCATATAAACAAGGTAAAACATGCATGAATGCACTTTTCTTTGAGATGAATTTACTTGAGTACCCATATCAACAAGGTAAAACATGCATGAATTTTTGCTCTTTTTGATTGATTGTTCCCCAAAATTAACTTTTAGTGAATGACCATCAATTTCGAGCCGTTGCAAACAGAACCAAGCAACTAGTGACATTGATATGATGTTCTTTCTTGCTTCATCCGCATTCACATCCGCAAGTTATTTGGTAGCACATCCCATTCAAAAGATAGGGACTTTGTTCACTTATATACAAAATGTGTGGGACACGCATCAGTTTGATTGATAGGAAAGGGTGCTTGAACTCTATCCCCCATTTCCTATTCGCACCATGACTATTTGTCAGATGATATGCTATTGACATATTAGTAAAATATAGGGACTTATTTGTAAGTTGTGTAGGGGCCTATATAAGCCCAAGAGATCTTATAATAAAGGTTATGTTTTCAATTCAACTTGGTATCAGAGCTAACCCTAGCCGCCAAAATCTGCAATCCCCTTCCGACCCCATCCCCCTCCCCACATCTCCGATCTACTGGCAGACACGCCGCCACCCCCACTCGCATCCTCCGACTTACCAGACCTCCCCTTGAAAACACCCAATCTCTCGACCATGCTACAGCCCCTCACCACCTCAATACTCCGACGCTGGTGCAAGCCGCACCACCTCCATCGTTTGTTTCTGTTGCAGACCCGCCGCCTCCCCAGAAGCCGGCCGCCTCATCTCGCGTCCTGCAACGCCTCTTCAGATCCGACCTCCCCTGCAGACGCACCCCACCCTGCAGATCCGACCCGCCCCTGCAGACCCCAGAACCCACCCCCCACATGCTCCCACCCCCCCTCAGAACCGCTCATCTCCGACCCGCACCCCTGTAGACGCCCGCTCTACAGATCCAGAACCCCACTGCAGACCGACGCCATCGCGCCCTCCATGTCTTTTTGAGCCGTGACGCCCGCTACGTTTGACCCTTCCCCCACTATGGTTGTCTCTTTCTAGCTACTGCCACCGTGTCGAACCTAGAGTTTGGCATGGATTCCCTCGACTCAGTCCTCGAACTGATGACAGGAAGAGTATATATCTCACAGCGATGAGATATATAACTATTTTTTGTTCTTGTTTCCTCTGAGAAACGAGAATTTGTTTGAGAACCTACTCTTGTTGTATAGCAGAGGTGCTGCTAAAAATTTCACTGCACACAACAAGGGTCGGAAGAGAAGGTGAACAAGTGATGGGTCTGAAGCCTGTTCGATGGAGGACATCATCAAGAAGTTGAACCCTACGGAGGTGTCAACTTTGATGAAGTTGATGAAGTTGTCGGCTGATGAAAGCGCGACAAGACCATCGAAGAAGTTGGAGCTTCAGACCATCGATCTAAAACTTGATGGACCGAGTACCTACCTGAGTTGGTCACGACGGGTGTGATACACCCTTGTAGGGAGGAACCTGGAGGGTTACTTGACCAGAGAGAAGACAGAACCGGATGAGGACTCGGGAGGACGTGATGAGTGGAAGTCCACTCATATGTTGGTGTACATCTGGCTTCTCAACTCGTTGGTTCCGACGATCGCCGCCACAGTGGATAGCATTGAGAAGGTAAAGGATGTCTGGGAGAAGTTGAGGAGGACATATGATGGAGTGGGGAATAACCTGAGGGTGTTCCAGACTAAAGGGGAGATCGACACCACAGTCCAGGGAGAGAGGACTGTACAGGAATATGCTATAGAGCTAGAGCGCCTGTGGCTGAATTATGATCATTTTCCCCCTGGCTAGCTGTAAGGACCCGGGATGTAAAGAGTGGGAGGCCTTTCTATAGGAGAGGACTATGGTGTTTCTCAAGGGATTGACATCAGAGTTCGCTCAGCGAATTGCATTACTGCTAGCTCAGCCGAAAATTCCCACGCTTGAGGAGGCTGTCTCGGCTATGATCTAGGAGGAGACACGCATTAGGCTGCAGGTGGGGATAGGTGGACTTCCTTTGGTGAAGTCAGCATTGGCAGCATCTAGCAATACTGGATCCAGGGGAGAGACTTGGCAGTGCTACAACTGCGGTGAAGTGGGTCATCTAAGGCATGCTTGCACCAAGCCACCCAAGGAAGGAAATTCGGGTGGACATGGATAGTTCGGAGGGCATGGTCGTGGCCGTGGGGGTCGACGAGGTGGAAGGGGAGTAGGCAACCGGACGAATCTGATGGTAGTAGAAGGAGGAGAAGAACCTGGAGGGTTACTTGACCGGAGAGAAGACAGAACCGGATGAGGACTCAGGAGGACGTGATGAGTGGAAGTCCACTCATATGTTGGTGTACATCTGGCTTCTCAACTCGTTGGTTCCGACGATCGCCGCCACAGTGGATGGCATTGAGAAGGTGAAGGACGTCTGGGAGAAGTTGAGGAGGAAATATGATGGAGTGGGGAATAACCTGAGGGTGTTCCAGATTAAAGGGGAGATTGACACCATAGTCCAGGGAGAGAGGACTGTACAGGAATATGCTACAGAGCTGGAGCGCCTGTGGCTGGATTATGATCATTTTCCCCCTGTGCTAGCTATAAGGACCCGGGATGTAAAGAGCGGGAGGCCTTTCTACAGGAGAGGACTATGGTGTTTCTCAAGGGATTGACATCAGAGTTCGCTCAGCGAATTGCATTACTGCTAGCTCAGCCAAAAATTCCCACGCTTGAGGAGGCTATCTCGGCTATGATCCAGGAGGAGACTCGCATTAGGCTGCAGGTGGGGACAGGTGGACTTCCTATGGTGAAGTCAGCATTGGCAGCATCTAGCAATACTGGATCTATGGGAGAGACTTGGCAGTGCTACAACTGCGGTGAAGTGGGTCATCTAAGGCATGCTTGCACCAAGCCACCCAAGGAAGGAGATTCGGGTGGACATGGACGGTTCGGAGGGCGTGGTCGTGGCCGTGGGGGTCGACGAGGTGGAAGAGGAGCAGGCAACCGGGCGAATCTGATGGTAGCAGAGGGAGAAGAAGAAGCTGAGGTGGTCTTTACTGAGGAGGATCAGGCACTCCTGGCGATACTCAGGAGGAAGCAGAAAGTAGCAGGGGATGGAGACAGGAGGAGTGGGACAGAGGAGGCATCCACGTCGTTCTTCGCCAGAGGCAACACTGCTACCTATGCTCATCCGACCAAAGGTACTGATGACATACATGTTCTTACTTCTATGTCTCCCGACAAATCATCAGAATGGATAGTCGACTCCGGTGCGTCTCGACATGTGACAGGTAATGCTAGTGAGTTCTCATCATATACTCACCTAGCATCGCCTGATAGTATTCAAATAACTGATGGTACATTTCAGCCGGTGGTTGGTAAGGGTACAGTCGATTGACTGGTTCTGTAAATTTATCCAATGTTTTGCATGCTCCTTCCTTTCCAGTCAATCTTTTGTCCATTAGTGCAATCATCCTCCAACTAAAATGTATTGTTTCTTTTGATATTTCTAAGGTGATTTTCCAAGAGAAGGGGACAGGGCGAAGACTTGGGACTGATACATGGCGTAGTGGACTGTAGTATCTGGATCGTGAAGGGCTGGATTCAGCGTTAGTGTCAATCATAGAGAAAGCAGGAGTAGGACCTAAAATGAGTGCTGAGAGTGAGTTAATGTTTCATCACCAGCGTTTGGGACACTCATCGTTTAGTATTTTAAGTAGATTGTATCCATCTTTATTTGAGAAAGCAAATAAATAGGAACTTGTGTGTGATGCATGTGAGTTTGGAAAGCTTACTAGAAGCTCTTATGTTAGTTCTGGTCATAGAAGTTCTCATGCATTTGACTTGGTACATTCAGATGTTTGGGGACCTTGTTCCACAAGTTCTATGAATGGATACAAATATTTTGTTACCTTTATTGATTGTTTCTCTCGTGTTACTTGGTTATACCTGATGAAAAATAAGAGTGAAGTGTTTTGTTGCTTCCAAAACTTTCATAGGAATGTTCAGACTCAATACGGAGCAGTGGTGAAGGTATTGAGGTCGGATAATGGGACAGAGTATACCAACAAAGCGCTTGAAAAATATTTGTCAGCTCAGGGAATATAGCACCAGACGACATGTTCATAC
Source organism: Asparagus officinalis (assembly GCF_001876935.1). Taxonomy (NCBI): domain Eukaryota; kingdom Viridiplantae; phylum Streptophyta; class Magnoliopsida; order Asparagales; family Asparagaceae; genus Asparagus; species Asparagus officinalis. The sequence goes on from NC_033801.1 coordinate 74,890,824, forward strand.
ACACCAGCTCAGAATGGGGTAGCGGAAAGGAAGAACAGACATCTTTTAGAGGTTGCTAGAAGCATGATGATCTCTATGAATATCCCAGAAATATTATGGGGGCAAGCAGTATTGATCGCTGCAGCGCTGATCAACAGAATGCTCTTAAGAGTACTGGATTGGAAGTCTCCGTGTGAGACGTTGAAGGGAGATAATGGTGGGATTCTTCCACTTAAAGTGTTTGGTTGTGTGTGCTTTGTGAAGGACAATAGGCCATCCGTCGGGAAGCTTGCCCCTAGAGCTGTGAAGTGCATCTTTGTGGGATATTCTGCTACTCAAAAGGGATATGTTTGTTGGAGCCCGGTGGAGAAAAGGTTGTTTGTGAGTATGGATGTGCACTTTTGAGAACTCGAGCCATATTACACCCGGAAGGTAACTTCATCCATTGGTAACTCGCCCAATACTAGAAGTATGAGGTGAGAGGAGGAGAATGGTTAGAGATCAGTGAACAATGTGGAGAAATTAATTTCTGTATCGATTCCTTGGGAGGGAGAATTGGTTGAGGAGGAGCAGGAGAATGAAGAAGAAAAGGAAAATGAGACAAGAGGTGTTAGGCCCACGGTTCAGGGGGAGCTACTAACCTATAGTAGGAAGGGGAAGCAAATTGCAGGAACAGTACGTACAGTACCACTAGTGCTGCCTAGTCTCTTACCAACGCCTGCCACGACTCCTGAGACACCGACACCACCACCAGATTCATCCCAAGGTGATAACATTCCTCTCCCTACTCCTCCCACACCAATATCAGTACGGAGGACTATTCGTAGTAATGCGGGAAATCCTCCCGATAGATATGGATGGGATCTTGCCCAGTTTGTATCATATTCTAACATTCATCCTGCACATGGAGCATTCATTGCATTATTGGACTCTGTTACTATACCTAACAATTGACAGGTTGCTAAGAAAGACCCTAAGTGGAAAACGGCGATGCACGAAGAGCTAGGGGCCCTTGAGAAGAACCGCACTTGGGAGTTAGTAAAACTACCAAAAGGGAAGAGAGCAATTGGATACAAGTGGGTCTTCACTGTGAAGCAGAATTCAGACGGACAGATTGAGCGCTACAAAGCTCGTCTAGTGGCAAAAGGATATAGTCAGACATATAGCATCGACTATGATGAGACTTTTACACCGGTAGCGAAGATGAGCACTGTTCGGACCTTGATCTCTTTGGCAGTAAATGATGGATGGAAGCTACACCAATTAGATGTGAAGAATGTATTTCTTCAGGGAGATCTGGTGGAAGAGGTATATATGAAAATTCCGCCAGGATTCGACACAGATCAGACAGTGGGTAAGGTCTGCAGATTAAAGAAGTCTCTCTATGGGCTGAAACAGTCTCCCCGTGCTTGGTTCGACAGATTCAGGAGGGCTATGCTAGGTATGGGGTACCAGCAGATGAACACCGATCATACCGTGTTCTTTCGACGAAATGAATGTCACATCACCATGCTTGCGGTATATGTGGATGATATGATTATTACAGGGGATGATGAGAAGGAGATTGCCCAACTCAAAGTGAGACTGGGTAAGGAATTCGAGGTGAAAGATCTTGGCTTGCTTCGATACTTTCTTGGAATAGAGATAGCTCGAGGAGCAGAGGGGATTGTCCTATCCCAGAGAAAATATGCACTGGATCTTCTCAAAGAGACAGGGATGTTAGGGTGTAAACTTGCAACTACACCGATCGACCAGAAGTTCAAGCTGGGTGCTGAAGCTGGAGAACCAGTTGATCGTGACAGATACCAAAGGCTGGTGGGCAGGTTGATATATCTGAGTCACACACGTCCTGATATCTCTTGTGCAGTGAGCGTGGTGAGCCGCTACATGCATGATCCGAGGAAGGGTCATATGGACGTTGTGTACCAGATTCTGAGATATTTGAAGAGTACCCCCGGAAAATGGCTGATATTCAGAAAGAATGGACATGTGAGTATTGAGGGTTACTGCGACTCTGATTGGGCTAGCTGTGCTGATGACAGGAGGTCCACCTCAGGATACTGCATCTTTATAGGAGGCAACTTAGTCTCGTGGAAGAGCAAGAAGCAGTCAGTGGTGACGAGATCGACAACTGAGGCAGAGTATAGAGCTATAGTCTTAGGAGTTGCTGAGTTGCTATGGTTAAAGAGTATGCTGGTGGAGCTGAAGCTGGATCAAGAAACTAAGATGAAGTTGTGGTGTGATAACAAGTCAGCTATCAGTATCGCCAACAACCCAGTGTAGCATGATAGAATCAAACACATCGAGATTGATAGGTTCTTCATCAAAGAGAAGTTGGATAGTGGACTACTGGAGCTAAGTCATGTTTTAACTAAGGACCAAGCAGCAGATTGTCTGACTAAGGGACTTAGCTCATTAGATATGATTAGAGGATGTGACAAGATGGGCTTAGTAGATATCTTTCGCCCATCTTGAGGAGGAGTGTTGACATATTAGTAATATATAGAGACTTATTTATAAGTTGTGTTTTGTAGGGGCCTATATAAGCCCAAGTTATCTTAGCAATGAATTAGGGTTTTTATATATTTCTACTAGTTATAAGCTAGGTAAGATGTCCTCGAGATTTTTCGACGTATTAAATTTACCTTCTGGAACTTAGATATAAAAAAAAAGTTATTAAGAATAAGACTAAAAGTGTATGATAATTTCAACAAAAAAAAACCTTGATTGTATTTTTTATGAAATCTCAGATGATGGGGTATGGATGGGCTGGTGTCTTCAGAAAATTCCTTGTTGATTCTCCTTATATGTGGTGGCCTTCTAACCTAGTACAAGTCTCACTATTCAGGTATTATCTCGAAATTTCTACAACTTTACCCGTAAAAATTTCTAAACATTTTTTCTGTATATAGGGCGTTACACGATATCGAAAAGAGGCCAAAGGGAGGATTAACAAGGCTCCAATTCTTCCTCATAGTCTTGATCTCAAGCTTCTCATACTACATTGTACCTAACTACTTCTTTCAATCAATCACTGCCCTCTCATTCATTTGCTGGATATGGACGAACTCTGTAACAATGCAACAAATTGGTTCAGGTCTATTTGGCCTCGGCGTTGGAAGCTTTGGTCTCGACTGGTCCACTGTAGCTGGATTTCTTGGAAGTCCATTGGCTACACCGGGGTTTGCTATAATCAACATAATGTTTGGTTTCTTTATGATTCTTTATGTGATTACACCGATTGCTTATTGGACGAACACCTATGAGGCTAAGAGGTTTCCTATATTTTCTCCTGGTGTGTTTACGGGTAATGGAAGTGTGTATGATGTTAACAAAGTGTTGAATCCGAAAACATTCGAGTTTAGCCAAGTAGGGTATGATCAAGTTGGTCAGGTTAATTTGAGCATCTTCTTTGTTATAACCTATGGATTGAGTTTTGCTACTTTGGCTGCGACTTTGTCTCACGTTGGTCTCTTTCATGGAAGGTAATTTCATCATGTACTGTATTTTCTTAAATTACTTTTAAGACCTTGAGCATAGAAAATTATATTTTAAGAAACTGGCATTTCAATTGAATAGCGATTATTATCGTGCACACAATGGTCTGATGCCATATGATCACAGTTTCGCCTAAAACATGAAGGTCGTAGACGCACAGACAGGAACAAGAAAAACGTCCAGAATCCTTGTTTCCTGACAAGAATTACTCAGCTAATACTTCCTGAGTTATATTCTTTTGATAAATCTTTTTTGATTAAGTTTAGAGCGTATAAGTGTATAAATTGCTCTTTCCTGGACTTTAAATTCATATTGGTTTACTTTATCAGTATCACATATATGTGTGTGTGTATAATTACACAAGTAAATCTAGTAAATATAGTCTTTTGTGCCTGTGATATGGAGATATTGAGATAGGCTTGCACAGAAGAAAGAAGTTGATTTAGCAAAATAAAATATTCTGGCTAATAATTCTGTTTTAGATACAAAGTAATTGTGACAAAAACACCAAAGTTTTGTAAAGTCATGCATATTAAAATTGAATGAAATTTTTGTTTCACTTACATTTTCATCGATCAAACTAGGAAAAAGATCAGCAAATTTCTGACTTGTTCCTTTAATCATATCGCAGGTCAATATGGAGGCAGACAAGAGAGTCATTCCAGAATCAAATTGGTGATGTGCACACGAGACTCATGAAAAAGAACTACAAAGATGTCCCTCAATGGTGGTTCTATGCAATCTTGATATCAATGTTAGCCCTCGCAATCGCCACCTGTGAGGGCTTCGGCAACCAGCTGCAGCTCAGATACTGGGGAGTGATACTCGCCGGTGGCTTGGCTCTGCTCTTCACTCTCCCAATTGGCATCATTACAGCAACAACAAATCAAGTACAAATATCTCTACTTATCTCAATCCCTTCAACCCTACCTTTTTTTTCGCCAGCAGACTAATTTTCCTTATTACTGCAAAAATATCAGCAACCAGGGCTAAATGTCATCACGGAGCTAATAATCGGTTATGCATACCCGGGAAGGCCCCTTGCCAATGTGTCCTTCAAAACCTATGGATACATAAGCATGTCTCAAGCTATTATGTTCCTTCAAGATTTTAAACTGGGTCATTACATGAAGATCCCTCCAAGATCCATGTTCCTTGTGCAGGTAAACGAAATTGCACAGACTCCCTGTAGTGTTGCTCTTTTGTACTTACTACCCCTGAGTGATTTTTTTTTTTTTTTTTTTGGCTCTTTCTCTCTTGGATAAAGAGAATTGTTTTTGAGAAATAGACCCCCTGAGGGTAAACAAGTTAAAAAGTTTCATTCAGGGTACATCTGCAACAATAGAACTAGATGAGCTGTAAACCCAAAACTACTAATTCAATTTCTTTCAAGTACAACCAAGTTAACAATCCTTCACAACTTTGCCATATATCTCTCCAGCTTGTAGGAACAATTATAGCATCCTCAACATACTTTGGAACAGCATGGTGGCTCTTGCACAAGATCGAAAACATCTGTGACCCTTCAAAGCTACCGGAGGGCAGTCCATGGACTTGTCCTGGAGATGCAGTTTTCTACAGCGCATCAATTATATGGGGCGTTGTCTCTCCTCGAAGAATGTTTGGAAATCTCGGCCTCTATGAAAAAGTTAACTTCTTCTTTCTTGTCGGTCTATTAGCCCCCCTGCCAGTTTGGGTATTATCGCGCATATATCCAGAAAAAAAATGGATCAAATTGATTAATATGCCGGTAATATTGGGGGCAACGGGTAATATGCCACCTGCAAGAGCTGTGAACTTTATAATGTGGGGAGCAGTTGGGATATTCTTCAACCTTTTTGTGTATAGGAGATTCAAAGGGTGGTGGGCTAGGCACAATTATGTGTTATCTGCAGGTTTAGATGCTGGAGTGGCTTTTTTGGCTATACTTTCATATTTTACACTGCAGAGTAACAATATTAATGGACCCAAATGGTGGGGACTGGAGTTGGATGATCATTGTCCATTGGCTAGTTGTCCTACTGCTCCAGGGATCAATGTTGAGGGTTGCCCTCTCTATGAGTGAGGAGAGCAGATGAGTATTTGTCGTGTTTTTTAAGAAAATTTGAAATCAATTCAAAAGGTTGTTGAAAGTGAATGTAAGCAGTCCTAGTGTTGAGTTAAGAAACCCTCAGCGGTCCACAACGGTCTGATCAAATGTACCAAAATAACACATTAAACACAAAACCAAAAAATAGAGAGACAATCACAAACACACAATATTTACGTGGTTCGAT
>NC_033801.1:74897576-74970167 GCF_001876935.1 Asparagus officinalis
GACGGCGAGGTCCAGGCGATCTTCGGCAGCACAGCTCTGCGTTCGAGCCTCCCCCTGAACTCTGCGTTCGCCTCCCGCGAGCTCTGCGTTCGCCTCCCCCTTTCAGCTCTGCGTTCGTTCGACCTCGGCGTTTGTTCGACCTCTGCGTTCGGCGTCCACTTTCAAATCGAGTGATCAAACCTTCCTACAGTTAGGGTCACCTCAAACCTCCCACTTGGTCAAACCTTCCTACAGTTAGGACCAAAACCACGATTCATTCTCGATAAACGAGAAATTCATCTTTAGTTCGATAATCAAACCTTCCGACAGTTAGGGTTATCCGAATCTTTTTGATTCTCGGAGTGGAGATCCCACTCTTAGTTTCACCTTTCCGGATTCTGGGGGTGGAGATCCCACCTCGAGTCTCCTTTCCTTCTTTGTTCGGGGAATAGAATATAAAATTCTTCCTTCCCCATACCAATCCTTTTCGAAGAATTCAGGATTCATCCTAGGAAGTTTATCCCGAATCCTAAGCAGGGATAAGTCTGCGCCTAACACGCGCTGCCGGTTTAGTCTTTTTTCTGCACAAAAAGACACCAGAGTTCGATTCTGGGGTATTCTATCCTGAAACCTAAGCAAGGATAAGTCTGCGCCTGACACGCGCTGCCGGTCAGTTCTTAACCGTTTAAAAAGAACACCCGTTCACATATTCAACATTGTGACAGGTTGTTATTAATAACACCAAAATCCATGCCTTACACGCATGGGGAATTTCATCCTGAATCCTAAGAAAGGATATGCCGACGCCTAACACGCGTCGCCGGTTTAGTCTTTCCCCGTAGAAAAAGACACCAGAGTTCGATTCTGGGGTATTTTATCCCGAAGCCTAAGGAGGGATAAGTCAACGTTTAATACACGTTGCTGGGTAGCCTATTCCCATGACAACGGCGAAGTCTATGTATTCAAAGTCATAGCAACAAGTCTTAGAGGATTCAGTCTCTAAGCACAACGTTACATGCGGAACGGATTTAGACAATTCGCATGCTAGCCCGACTCAAACGGTAGTCGGTAAAGGTTAATCAAATCCGTTAAAGGCTTGGGGTTAGCCAAAAATCCTAAAGTCAACGCCTAACACGCGTCGCCGGGTAGTCTATTACCGTGAGAAAGACGAAGTCTACGTATTCGAAGTCGTAGCATCAAGTCTAAGGGAGTTCACTCCTTTAGCACAACGTCACATGCGGAACGGACTTAAGACAATCCGCATGTAAGCCCGATTCAAACGGTAATCGGTAAAAGCATGACAAATCCGTTGAGGGCTGAGGATTTGCCAAAAATCCTAAGTCAACGTCTGATACACGTTGCTGTTTAGTCTTTTCACAGGAGAAAGACGAAGTCTACGTATTCAATATCGTAGCACTAAAAGAGTTAACTCTTTTAGCATAACGTCACATGCGGAACGGACTTAAACAATAAAAAATGAAGAAAAACCCTCTTTTATAGCCTTGAACCAGATCTGGCTGAACCAGACCAGACCAGGGTTGAACCAGACCAAGCCAAATTGAGCCAGAATGAGCCAGAATGAGCCAAATTGAGTCAGATTGAGCCTGGCTGGACCAGACCAGATCAAATTGAGCCAGAATGAGCCAGAATGAGCCAGAATGAGCCAAATTGAGTCAGATTGAGCCTGGCTGGACCAGACCAGATCAGAATGAGCCAAATTGAGCCAGATTGAACCAGAATGAGCCAGTTTGAGCCAAATTGAACCAGTTTGAACCTCGAAACGACTTCAAATCGAGCGACGGTTCAGTCCATCATTCACTCACCCCTCTCCCATTTGTTCGGAGGAGTTGGAGGATTTTTTGAACCGATTTACTGCCTTTTTTGGCTCATTTTAAGCCGGTTCAGCGCATTTGGGCGCAGAAAACACTCCGAAAAGTATACGAGTATAAACTGCTTCTTAATACTCCGAAAAGTATACGAGTATAAACTGCTTCTTAACTACTCCGAAAAGTATACGAGTATAAACTGCTTCTTACCACTCCGAAAAGTATACGAGTATAAACTGCTACTTAATACTCCAATAAGGTATATGAGTATAAACTATTCCCTATTTTTTGGTTTGAGAAGTTCCTGGAGAATATTGTTTATAAATATTCTTAAGGATAACTCAACCACACTACGCCGGACAAACGCTTTTCAACCACAATCAATGGTCAGCTCAAAGGAATCGACTTCAAGTTCAGAAAATTCCGACAAACGGTCAGACAATAAATGCAGCACCGGAACTCTTACAGACTTTCGACAAAGCACCGAAAAGCCTGGAGAATTGAAGGAGTCAAGAACAGAAGCCATTCCGAGGTCCCGTTATACCGACTGAAGGTGGGGACAATCATATCCAAAGTATCCCAGACTCTTCTATAAAAGAACGAGACTGAAATACTTTGGAGGGGGTATCTGTAGGCATATAAAATTGCTTATAGGTCCCCTAGCATAGCTCGGCACAAACCGACGAGCCAACGAGGCGACGAGATCGACGAATCGCACGGAAGCGACGGAATGAATCCACCCGCGTGCAGAATCAAGCTAATGAGTTGAGGAATCAACGAGTCATCCAACCGAGAGCGGACTCGGACGAATCACGATCGAATCAAGATCAATTTCGGACTCGAACTCAGAAGCGGATTTATTGCCAAATCAGGAATCCAACTTACTGCCAAATCAGATCATCAAATCAGAGTCTCAGGTCAACCGAAACACGGACAAACGAGACAACGGAAAACGACTCGAAAAAGTCGGAAACCACCGCCCGCGGGGGCTCGGCCAAAGCCGAGCCACCCCAAGGTGGCTCGGCCTCAGCCGAGCCACCTTGAGGTGGCTCGGCCAAAGCCGAGCCACCTTGGGGTGGCTCGGCCAAGGCCGAGCCACCCTAGGGTGGCTCGGTGGCCGAGCCACCTCAGGGTGGCTCGGCCAAGGCCGAGCCACCCTAGGCGAAAAGTATACGAGTATAAACTGCTTCTTAATACTCCGAAAAGTATACGAGTATAAACTGCTTCTTAATACTCCGAAAAGTATACGAGTATAAACTGCTTCTTAATACTCCGAAAAGTATACGAGTATAAACTGCTTCTTAATACTCCGAAAAGTATACGAGTATAAACTGCTTCTTAACACTCCGAAAAGTATACGAGTATAAACTGCTTCTTAATACTCCAATAAGGTATATGAGTATAAACTATTCCCTATTTTTGGTTTGAGAAGTTCCTGGAGAATATTGTTTATAAATATTCTTAAGGATAACTCAACCACACTACGCCGGACAACGCGTTGTGCATAAAGACTCGACGCCACAATCAATGGTCAGCTCAAAGGAATCGACTTCAAGTTCAGAAAATTCCGACAAACGGTCAGACAATAAATGCAGCACCGGAACTCTTACAGACTTTCGACAAAGCACCGAAAAGCCTGGAGAATTGAAGGAGTCAAGAACAGAAGCCATTCCGAGGTCCCGTTATACCGACTGAAGGTAGGGACAATCATATCCAAAGTATCCCAGACTCTTCTATAAAAGAACGAGACTGAAATACTTTGGAGGGGGTATCTGTAGGCATATAAAATTGCTTATAGGTCCCCTAGCATAGCTCGGCACAAACCGACGAGCCAACGAGGCGACGAGATCGACGAATCGCACGGAAGCGACGGAATGCATCCATACGCGTGCAGAATCAAGCCAAGTGTTAAGGAATCAACGAGTCATCCAACCGAGAATAGACTCGGACGAATCACGATCGAATCAAGATCAGTTTCGGACTCGAACTCAGAAGCGGATTTACTGCCAAATCAGGAATCCAACTTACTGCCAAATCAGATCAACCAATCAGAGTCTCAATCAACCGAATCACGGACAAAACCGGAAAACGGACACAACTCGAAAAAATCGGAAAACATCGCCCGCGGGGGCTCGGCCAAAGCCGAGCCACCTCAAGGTGGCTCGGCCAAGGCCGAGCCACCTCAGGGTGGCTTGGCCAAGAGCCGAGCCACCTCAAGGTGGCTCGGCACAGTGCCGGCCACCCAGAGGTGGCCGACGTTTTCCTGTGCGCGGGCACAGTTCAGAGAGCCTATAAATAGGCTAGGCATTGCTCATTTTCAAAGGTTGGAATTTCAAGAGCCAAAACTCTGCCGGATTGAAGAGCGAACTCGGAGCTTTGAAGACTTGAAGACTTGCACATTCGGATCTGATCCTCGGCGAGCATCCACGTCAGAAAAGGCAGGATTTCGAGAGGAAGAAAGAACAGATCTGAGATCTACATGAGACCACACTCCAGATCTAAGCTTGGTCTTAGATCTCGAGATCCGAGCGATTATTCCCTTGGTGGACCAGATGGCCTGCCCTTTTACTGACTTCTGTTGTTTAAAATGTAAGTCGTATTGGGACAAGAGTAAGGCCCATTTTGCTAATCGCCAGCTCATGGAAGCTGGTTGAGTCATGAATACTCGAACCGGATTAACTTTAGAGATGACATAAATGGTCTGCCCGACCAGATAATGCCGCATCTTCTGAATAGCGAACACCAAGGCGAGGCATTCTCTCTCAATCATAGGATATCGAGATTCGGCGCCTACCATGGTTCGGCTCAAATAATATACTGCCTGCTCATGACCGTTATCGTCATCTTGTGCAAGTAATGCACTTAATGAGTGGCTCGTCACCTTGACATAAATCAAGAACGGTTTGCCCGATTTCGGTGCAACGAGTACAGGAGGTTTTGAGAGATATTCCTTAATACTCTCGAATACCTTTTGACAAGCGTCATCCCATACAAAAGATACGCCCTTCTTTGCGAGCTTGGAGAATGGTTGGCATTTTCCTGAGAGGTTCGAGATGAACCGACGAATATAAGCTAATCGCCCTTGCAATCCTCTGAGTTCCTTGAGGTTTCTCAGAGGCTGCAATTCATTAATCGCCTTTACCTTATCGGGGTCGATGTGAATACCTTTGGTGGTGATGACGAATCCCAGGAATTTACCACTAGACATTCCGAGGAAAGACTTGGTAGGATTCATCTTCAATTGATGGGCTCGCATCAAGTCGAACATGGTCTTCAAGTCCTTAATGTGATCTTTTTTATCACGACTTTTCACGACCAAATCATCTACGTAGCATTCGACAGTCTTTCGGAGATGCTCCTGAAAGATCTTTGACATGGCTCGCTGATATGTAGCACCTGCATTCTTTAAGCCGAAGGGCATAACTGTGTAGCAGAAGACGCCGAGAGGCGTTCTAAATGCGGTATGCTTTTCATCATCTGGATGCATCTTTATTTGGTTATAACCAGAGAAACCATCCATGAAAGACATCCTCTCGAATCCGCATGTATTGTCGATAATGACATCCATGATGGGAAGGGGAAAATCATCTTTTGGGCAGGCAGCGTTGAGGTCTCTATAGTCGATACAAATCCTGATCTTCCCATTCTTCTTAAGAACTGGGACGATATTGGCAAGCCATTCCGGATGTTGCTCTTCCCTAACGAAGCCTGAGTCAATAAGCTTTTTGACTTCAGCTTCGATTGCCTCCATCATTTGCGGACAAAACCGTCTTTGTTGTTGCTTGACAGGTTTGACATCCGATTTAAGATTAAGGCGATGTACTGCTATGTTTGGATCGAGCCCTGGCATGTCTTCATAATTCCAGGCGAACACATCGATGTATTCCCTAATAAGAGAGATTAACTCTTCTTTCTCCTCGGGTAGGAGACTGTCGCTAATGAATATCGGCTTCGGATTTTCCTCACTTCCCATATTCACTTGGACTACTTGATCTTCGGTAGGAGGTTCTCTTTGTTCGAACCTATCAGATCTTCGGTAGGAGGTTCTCTTTGTTCGAACCTATCACCATACTGCATGTTTAAGTGATGAACCCACGGGTCTTCCCATGTCGGCATCTGATCATCTTCTTCTATTGTTGTTGGATCAACCGTAACCATGTTCGACATTAGCTTTTTAAACATTTCACCAAGGCTAGCGTCGGAATCCCAAGCCGAAGAGTCAGAAGAGTATCCTTTTCTAGCCTTGTTAGCAATTTGATCGATGACTTGCCAGCAACATTCATCGTCGGATGAGGAGACATAGCCAAGACCTCTTTTGTGGCGATAATAATCGTCAGGCTTTCCTTTTGGTACATAGGCCATTCGAGGCGGAGCTCGCGGACCTCGACCAAAACAAAGGCCCTCTCCTAGCGTGAAATCATATCCATACCTTTCCATCATATTGCGCGCTTTCGCATCATATCTAAATAGATGAGGGGCAGGTTTATCTTCATCGTCTTCTTCTTCTAAGAAGTGATCGGGTATCGGAGCTTCTTTTCCTTTGCCGTAGACGACTTCTTTTCCACCCCCTATTCCCGCGGGGATGACAAGTGTTGCTCCGCATGGATCTTGTACCTGCTTTTTCGTCATACAGAATGATTGAAGAGGCATATACAAATCAGGGTTATCATAAAGCTCTTTAGTGACATTATCAAGACACATCGAGTACTCTAAATCATCGTTTATTGATAGTTCTTCGGCAAGTTGCCAATTACAACTACTTTCCGATGATTTATCATCGTCAAGATTGATTACAATGGGTACAATGTCATTAAGTACAAAACCACCATCATAATCAAACCCGGATTCGGTGTCAGCTTCATCTCCGCTGTCCGTTCCGTGGGCCGGTGATTCAGTATCGGATTCAGCGCCGTATAGAAGGGAATCGGTAAAATAGTTCTCCAATCCCTTAAACGGTTGCTTATCCGCGACCACCGTCTTGACTTCATTATTTGTGTCCACATATTTGAGGCACTGGTGCAAGGTTGACGGGACTATAAGGTTACCGTGGATCCAAGGTCGACCCAACAGTAAGTTATAGGACGTTTCTGCGTCAATCACATAGTAGGTAACTTCTGATTTTAAATCCCCGATCTGGCATTTGATTCGAATCTTCCCCAAGGGTCTAGACCCGTTGGTGTTGAATCCGTAAATCGTAGTGTCGGTGGAGGCTAGTTTGCTAGTCGGGATTCCGAGATGATGCATCAGTCGGAATGGCATGATGCTAACAGCAGAACCCGGATCAACTTGGATCCGGTTGACCACGCTGGAGCCAATGTGCCCTGTGAAATACAAAGGCCGATCATGCTTTGAGTTCTTCGTCTGCATGTCTTCTTTGGTAAAAGAGATGCATGGAAAATGATGCGCCGCGAGATTGCAGAGTTGAGCTGAGGGCTCTGGTCCTTCAGGAGATAGCTTGATTCGAGTTAAGAAAGCTTCAGAGTCGCTCAAGGCCTCTTGTAAGGCTTTCCTTGTATCCTTGGAAAGACGTAACAGCTCGTATAGGGTTATCCTAGCCGGGATGTTGCCCAACTGCGCCATGATGTCAAAATGGGGTGGAGAGCTCGCATTTCCCGGTTTGTCTCTTCCAATCGGGTTTTGGGCTTCTTGACGTAAAGGTTCTTTCCCTTTCTCCTTCTGCTGGACTTTCTCCGCAGCTACAGGCGTTGGGGGAATTGCTGCTATTCCTAGTTCTGCCAATGTCTTGGAAGGAGCGGTTTTGGTGCCTAATTGCTCGGAAGCATCCGGGTACTTGTAGTGATACTCATTCCCACTTCGGGTTGCAAAGGCCTCCTGTTCATCCTCAGAAAGCAGGAAGGCGGGAATTTCTTCGTCATCTTCTCCTGGAATTGCAGAAGCTCCATAACAAGACTTACCTTTTCCTTTTGACTTTTTCTTGGAAGAGGTTCCAGTCCATTGTTCATCTCCAACCAAATCTGGATGAACCCAAAGAATCTCACCATTAGGGGCTGTGTGTGGCATAAGTCCTTTCTGGCGCTGCTTGTGAGGATCATCATTCACCGTCTTTACTACTGCATTTGTTACTGGCTCATGCTGGAACCAGTTCAAGGGAACAGATCCGAAGCTAATGGATACTGCATTCGCACCCACTTTCTTCTCCTTGGGCTGCTTCATGGTGATGACCCCGACATCGATTAGAGCTTGAATCTTGTCCTTAAGGGCATAACACGCCTTGGTAGGATGGTGCACCGCTCTATGAAATGCGCAGTATTTTGGATCATTGATTCTCTTAGCATCCTCCTGATCCTGGACCGGAGGAAACTTGATCTTGTTGTTTTCAATGAGGTACTTGAAGATACCGAGAACTTCATCCTTTTTGAACGAATAAACTTTCGGAAACTTCGGCTCCGAGGCTTTTGGCTTTTGGGTCTGCTGTTGCCACCTTGATTGTTGAGGCGCCTTTTGCTGCTGCTGTTGCGGTTGCGCCTGCACCTCGAACGTTTGATTCGTGTCCACGGCATTTGCATGTGCTTTTCCTTTACCCCTAGGGACAAAGTTTGGTTGCGGGGCACTATTTGCTATTTGACCTCTTTCCGCCTTCTTCCTTTTAAGGAATCGTTCGGCTCGTTCTCCTCGCACCTTCAGATCCTTCCAGGTTTTTGGCGGTGCCATTCCCATGGCTTTCAGGATGTCCAATGAAAGATTGTTATGATAGGTCTCGAGGATGAAGTCTTCGCTGACCGGATCCCTACAATTCATTGCTTTATTTCGGAACCTCTTTACAAAGTTTTCGACTGTCTCACCATTCTTTCCCAGAAATGATTCCTAGATGAGACTTAAAATATATTAAGTGTTGGGTAGGGGAACCCTTTCCATCAAACGGCGTAAAGTTGATTAAATTGAACTTTGCCGGGTATGGAATTGATTCCCACTCCCTTGGGTATGGACATGGTATGCCGGACCTTTTCACTTCTTGAGCATTCATCAACGCGTTGATTTTGCTCTCCAAGTCCTTCATTTTCTTGTCTTCACTCGTATCTGTCTTCGAGTGGTTTCTGGGAGAGGTAACGTGGTCTTCCTTCGTATTATCATCCGAGGGACCGCCTCCGTTGTTGTTGACGGGAGGGATATTCATGTTGGCATTATCTTCTTCCCGTTCATTCTCCTCTTGATTCGGATTATTGCGGCGACTGGGTTCTCCTTGGTGAGTTGTCAGAGCCGTGATTTGCTGGTCATGCATCTCTCTCATCTGTTGCATGGCCATCTCCATCTCGAATTTGAAAGCTTCCTTCTGCCTAGCCAGGGCATCTTCAAGCATCTTGGTTAATTGTTCGGCGCTGATCATGAGTGATTCGTAGGGTTGTCCCGCGCTAGACGCCGTGTCATCGGATGCTATAGCCGAGTAGGAGTCTGAATCAGGATCTGACGCCTCTTCTTCCGAAGGAAGTCCTTTCTGCATTCTTTGGTAATTCTTTCGCCTATTGACCCTTGACCGCAACCAAGTCATGTGCTGGGATGCTTCGGCAAGTTGGTCTGAGCTAGAGGGTCGTGCCGATTTGCCTCAGCCGGCCATATTAACAGACACTTCTAGGAATTCGTCCTCTTGTCGAGCGAACTTCTTCCCACGAAAATGCCTTGGCTTGGAAATCCTCTCGAACACCGAGACTCTCTTCGGGGTTTTAGAACAGCAGCATTCTGACAACACCGCCCTGATGATGTTGGCACTCGGGCAGTGGGGTTCCGTGTCTCGAGCATCTCTCTTCTGAGACTTATTCATACCCTCAGCTCTATAGTACAACTCATCACTTTGATAACTGGAGCAACCCATAGAGTGTTGGCATGACTTCCCAGGTATAACACAATCATCATCAGACGAATGTGTTTCCCTCTGGGGATATGACGCTTTATTAGCGTTTTCAAGAGTCGCACGTTCAAGTCTACGCTTTTGCGAGCGTAAAAACTTTACGGGCTCTTGAACTTCGACACGCAACCCAATGCGGTCTGCAATAGGGGTTTTCCCTTTGTTATCTTCCTTGGGGGGATTAGCACGACCCCCAGTCGGGTTCATCATTCAATAGGGGTTTTCCCTTTGTTATCTTCCTTGGGGGGATTAGCACGACCCCCAGTCGGGTTCATCATTTGGGGACCTTTCAACGGACCCAATCGCTCCTTGACAGGTGCTTTACCTCGGTTCCCGGGTAAAGGACTGATGCGACCTTTCAAAGGAACCCTAGATCTTGAAGGATCCGTGTTCTTACCTGACTCCGCCGGAGGTGCGGGGGCAAGGAGGATGGGATCTGATGAAGGTTGGATGGCAATTCCGTCCACTCTCGTCTTAGGCGCCGGGTTTGCCTTTAGCATCCACACCTGCTTGTGTTTTGACGGATTTTTGACCGTCTCTTCTTTCTACATCTCTTCCGCTTTCTGCAGGACTCGGGCATGCGCAAGCAACGCGCGGCGTTTCTTGATTTGCTCTTTGAGGGTTGAGCGAGTCCTCGTAACACGAACCCATTCGCTCGTTTCTGCCTTGGAGGAGGAGTTGGTTATGCGCCGTTGTTGCTCTTGGCGCTGTCTGGACTTCAGATCTTCATTGTAGCGGATCCCGTCCATCGATTCTGCGGCTTTGGCCAGTTGTCGTGCAAGGCGTTGGCGCCGTCTTTGGCGCGCCCTCTTCGACGGAGCTGGAGCAACTTCAGCGGTCGCCTTTGTGGTTGCTGATCGAACTCGTATTCGATCTCTTCATTCACCCGGATCTTGAATGCCGGTTGCGTCACGACAGCCTCGGCAGCGAGGCTGTTGGCTCCCACTGTGGTCGCCAGTTTGTTTTCGTCGAAAAGTTACCTTCATCATTGATTTCATTAAACTTTAGTCGTTACAAATGAATTCAAATAACAAAGAAATAAAAATTACAACTTTCTTGAAAATAAACGCAAGATCCGTTTATCGTCTCTTGCTTGCGTGGGTCTTTGGCCTGTGACGGGGACGTCGATATCCGTGGACTACCTGGCACTCAGATCTATTCCGGAAAAATCGGACAGAGCTTCATCGATCCGCGAGGAGATCTAGAAGCTTGAAGCGCCTATCAAGGCTAAAACGAGATATTTGCTCTTCTTAGGATTACCGGCGAAGGGTAATACTAAGGAACGGACACGGGTGATGAAGAATCTGATGAATACCTCTCCTCTGTTGAAGCGCTCGACCACTCTTCACTGCAGCAGGGCTTCGCCAACTCTCCAAAAATTCAGATCCTCAAAAATGAGGCCTAAGGTTGCTATTTATAGGCAATGGGGGCACCTGGGGCGCCTAGACACCCCTGGGGTGTCTAGGAAAAGCCTAGACACCCTTGGGGTGTCTAGGCCAAACCGAGACACCCTGGGGTGTCTCGGCTTGGCCGAGACAAGCCTAGACACCCCTGGAGTGTCTCGGCCAGGCCGAGACACCCCTGGGGTGTCTTGGCTTTGCCTAGACACCCCGGGTGTCCCAGTTCAGCTTGAGACGCTCCGTCGTGTATATTTGATTGTTTCCGCCGTAGATTCTTTGTTCGAACTCGGATTTGAGTGATTCCAAGTGCGTTGGAAGCTCGATGAAGAATTATATCTGTTCCAATGGTTGGATTATCTATAGAATGAACGAGACATGAAGGGCATTGTCCTTTTTTGTGAACATCGCCGGGTTCCCGATTGGCCTGGGTCTTCGTTGTTCCGAAATCCTATCAGCTCACGTAGTTCGTCGATTCACTTTAATCGTTCATCGACATCAATTAAACTCTTGTGGATCGGATAGTGACGTTCATTGTCGCTCTTTAACACTGAACCATTCGTGGAGACCTATAGGCAATCGGATAGTGACGTTCATTGTCGCTCTTTAACACTGAACCATTCGTGGAGACCTATAGGCAATTTTCGATGCCTACAACTTCCAGCTTCAGATCACCCATTTGGCACTTTATCCGGATCTTTCCCAAAGGCCTTGACCCGCTGGTGTTGAATCCATAAATGACCATGCCTGTAGACGCCAATTTGCTGACTGGAATGCCAAGGCTGTGCATAAGGCGAAGTGGCATAATACTCACAGCGGAACCCGGATCTACTTGGATTCGGTTGACTTCGCTGGAGCCGATGTATCCGATGAAGTATAGCGGTCGATCATAGTTCAAATTCTTCGTCTGCATGTCCTCTTTGGTGAAGGTAATGCAGAGAAGGTTTTTAGTCGCTATGTTGCATTGTTGACTCAGCGGTTCCGGCTGTTTAGGTACTGGCTTGATTTGAGTCAGAAACACCTCTGAATTGGCCAAAGCTTCTTACAAGGCCTCCCTGGTTTGCTTGGACAACCGCAGCAATTCATACAACGTTATTCGTGCTGGAATATTGGCTAGTTGAGCCATTATATCAAAGACTTGCGGAGTCTTCGAGCTTTCCGGTTTGTCTCTCCCAATCGGGCGACTGAAACGAGACTGCTTCGGATATGCACCTCCTAGGGATTCTTCACTTTCGGTTTATTCACCGACTGTCATCGAGCCTCTTCGCCTGGTGTAGGACTTGTAATCACCCTCATCTCCGTGAGAGTTTTGGCTGGTCCCCGTTTACTCACCCCCTGCTCACTAGGTGGTCGATAGTTGTAGTGATACTCATTTCCGCTTTGGGTCGCAAAAACTTCTTGTTCTTCTTCAGAGAGCGAGAAAGCTAGGATTCTTTCGTCATCTTCTCCTGGGATAACAGAGACTCCGCAGCAAGACTTTCCTTTCCCTTTGGATTTCTTCTTGGATGACGACCCGGCCCATTGTTCATCTTCAATCAGGTCGGGGTAAACCCAGAGGATTTCGCCGTTTGGGGCAGTATGTGGCACAAGTCCTTTTTGGCGCTGTCCATGCGGGTCATCGTTCACTGTCTTCATCCCTACTTTGGTGATGCGCTCCGGTTTGAACCATGTTGTGGGCACCGATCCAAAGCTGATTGAAACCGCGTTTGCTCCAACATTCTTGGACGGCTTCGGGGTTATGACGCCTACATCAATTAGCGCCTGGATCTTGTCCTTGAGGTGGTAGCACGACTTGGTTGGGTGATGGACCGCTCTGTGGTATGCGCAATACCTCGGATCCGTCACTTTGTTAGCCCCTTCTTGATCCACAATCGTTGGCAACTGAATTTTGTTGTTCTCCAATATGTACTTAAAGATGCCGGGAACTTCGTCATCTTTGAAGGAGTACACTTTGGGAAATCTTGGCTCTGAAGACTTCTGCTTCTGAGGCCGTTGTTGCCATTGTGACTGCGATTGTTGTGGCGCTCGTTGCTGCTGCTGCTGTTGCTGAGGTTGCAATTGAAAGGTTTGATTAGCATTAACTGCATTAGCATGTGCCTTACCTTTCCCCCGTGGGACGAAATTCTGTTGTGGAGCATTTGTCGCCTGTTGGCCTCTCTCCGCCTTCTTCCTTCTTAGGAATCACTCTGCTTGCTCTCCTCGGACCTTCAGATCCTTCCATGTCTTGGACGGTGTTATTCCCATTGCTTCCAACACGTCCAATGCGAGGTTGTTGTGGTAAGTCTGGAGGATGAATTCCTTGGTGATCGGGTCCCGGCAGTTCATCGCCTTATTCCGGAACCTTTTGACGAAGGTGTCGACTAACTCCCCGTCCTTCTGCTTCTCATCGAGCAATGATCCGATAGATATCTTAGTGTCGTCGTCGAAGAAATTGGTGAGGAACATAGTCTCCATATCGTCCCAGCTTTTCACGCTACCTAGCTTGAGGCGGCGATACCAATCGAAGGCGGCTCCACGAAGAGTGCCGACGAATGACCGCACCATCAGAGGCTCATTACCGGAGATTACCCCCAAGTGTGATTTGAAGTAAATCAAATGTTGAGTGGGCGAACCCATCCCATTAAACGGCGTGAAGTTAATTAGGTTGAACTTCGCCGGATATGGGATTGATTTCCACTCTCTTGGGTATGGATAAGGAATGCCTGTTTTCTTCATCTCTTGAGCGGAAATCAACGTGTTGATTTTGCTCTCGAGATTTTTAATCTTTAAGTTTTCACTTGTGTTTTCGCTAGCATTCTTGTTACCACCCCCTGCATTGATGGGAGGATTATTAGTATTACAAGCTTCATTCGTATCCTCGTCCTCTTGATGAACTTGGTTGCGACGACTTGGCTCTCCTTGCTGATTCGTCAATGCTTGGATTTGTTGGTCATGCATTTCTCTCATGTTTTGCATGGCCATCTGCATTTCGAACCTGAAGGTTTCCTGTTGCTTAGCTAAGACGTCTTCAAGCATTTTGGCCACTTGCTCCGCACTTATCATAAGTGCCTCGCGGGGTTGTCCTTCGCTGGATACCGTATTATCTGATGCAACCGCGGAGCCAGCATCAGATTCTTCATCTTCTGAAGGGAGTCTTGTCCGAACCCTACCATAGGTTGCTCGCTTGATGGTTCCGGACTGCAGACGGGTTCTAGGTCGGGATGCTTTCAGAATTGACTCAAAATTATCTCGCGCCGATGTCCCTCTGCTGGTCATGTTGGTGGTGACCCTCGGAAATTCTCCATCTTCAACCACCGTTCTTCTTCGTCGGAAATGCCTAGGCCTTGTTTTTGGCATTTCAGTACTGAGCCTTTCGAAAACCGAAACTTGTTCGGGGACCGCCTTGATGTAGCTGCATCCAGACAATACTTCCCGAATGAGTTTGGAACTAGGGCACTGAGTTTCCTGTTCTCGGGGACTCCTTTTCCTGGTTTTATTCGTACTCGCAGCACGATAGTACAACTCGTCTGCTTGACGATCGGAGTAACCTATCGTGTGTTGGCACGACTTCTCAGGTATAACACTATCGTCATCAGACGATAATGTTTCCTTCTAAGGGGAAATTGCTTTCTTAGGGCTTTCGAAAGTCACGCGCCTCAAAACATGTCTTTTTGGGCGTGAGTTCTTGGCGGGCTCCTGGACTTCAATGCGCAAGTTGGTGCGCGTAGCTGCCCTGGTCTCTTTGTCATATTGGAGGTGACGGCGACCCCCAGCATGGTGCGTCGTCCGGGGCTTTTTCATCGGGCCCAAACGATCTTGAACTGGAGCCATGAATCGCTCATCAGGGATCGGACCGAGACGCTCCAAAACTGGCTTCTTCTTTCGGGATGATTCTGCGTGATCTCCCGGAGTAGCTGCTGGAATTATCGGCGATATGGGTTGTTTCGCCGGGGGTTGAACTTTGGTTGGAGGCTGCTTCGGCCTCCACACTTGGCGGGTTGATGGCGGCTTTTTGGCCACTTTTTCCTCCCTTAATTTCTCGGCCTTCTGCACAAGGATTTTTGCTTGTGCAAGCAATGCGCGGCGTTTGTGAATCCGCTCTTCAAGTGTCGAACGGTTCCGTTTGACCCGGATCCATTCGTTCGTCGGCGGCTTGGAGGAACCTTATTCTTGTTTTACATGTTATTTGAATTGGGGAAGAATATTTTGATGTATATAATCGGGTCCCCGTAAAGTCGTCCGGCGGCCGCCTTCAAGTCAAGTATTGGCCCTCTGGCCTATGTACATAACACTCACGATATCACGATAACAAGAAAGCGTTGTGCCCATTTATATACATGCTATATTCTCCGTCCAATCCCCCTTTATAACCCCATGTTATCAAATTAATTAAGCAACTGTACATGAAATATTGTCGTGACTGTTTTTGTTCGCGGTGAAAATTTCCTTCATTGAATTCATTGTTATCTCAAGTAATTGCTTTTTGGTTACAAAAGATCCGGTCTTTTTTAGATCCGGTTACAATGAAAATCAAAGAAAATAAAAAAAGATTACAACTTTCTCCTTGTTTGTCGAACAAATCACGAGCTCCTGTTTTGCGATCGCTCGCTTGTGTGGGTTCTTTGCCAACGCCGGGGTTAATCCGTGGACCACCGGGAGATCTAGATCCGGTCGGATCTACACGATTTGACGGGTATTATTTCGCGAAGGAAATAATAGCCGGGGGGGATTAATTCACCAAGGAAATAATCGCCCTTAGTTCTCGAGATCAAAGGCCAAGCTTTGGTCCGGAGTATGATCTCATGTAGATCTCATATCTGATCCTTCTCTCTCTCGAACTCCTGACTTTTATGACGTGGACGCTCGCCGAGAACCAGATCTGAATGTTCAAGTCCTCAAGTCTTCAAAACTCCAAGCTCAGTCTTCAATTCGGCAGAGTTTCGGCTCTCAAAGTTCCCACCTTTGAAAAATGAACCAAGTGGGCCTATTTATAGGCTCTCTGAACTGTGCCCGCGCACAGATCTGGGTCGGCCACCTATGGGTGGCCGGCACTGGGCCGAGCCACCCATAGGTGGCTCGGCTCTTGGCCGAGCCACCTATGGGTGGTTCGGGTTTGGCCGAGCCCCCCTTAGGCGTTGGGTTTCGTCGTTTTGTGTTTTCGGTTTAGTCCGTGATTCGGTTGACTTAGGCTCTGATTT
This sequence comes from Asparagus officinalis, assembly GCF_001876935.1. Lineage (NCBI taxonomy): Eukaryota > Viridiplantae > Streptophyta > Magnoliopsida > Asparagales > Asparagaceae > Asparagus > Asparagus officinalis. The sequence continues at coordinate 74,913,817 of NC_033801.1, forward strand.
GTTGATCTGATTTGGCAGTAAATCCGATTCCTGATTTGGTAGTAAATCCACTTCTGAGTTCGAGTCCGAAACTGATCTTGATTCGATCGTGATTCGTCCGAGTCTGCCCTTGGTTGGATGACTCGTTGACTCTTCGAACAGTTGGCTTGATTCCACACGCGAATGGATGTATTAAGTTGTTTGCGTGCGATTCGTCAACCTCATCGCCTCGTTGGTTCGTCGGTTTGTGCCGAGCTGTGCTAAGGGACTTATAAGCAATTTTATATGCCTACAGGGACTTCGTCCAAGTTTGCGTCAATATCTAGTATCTCAGAGATTCCATTCAGTGCGAGAGGTGGCAGATGCTGCCATAGCCCATGAGACAGACACAGCTATGTTTATCAAGGGTAAAGATAGAAATGCTAAGTCAGGATAGTGAGGAGATAAGGGTAAGGGTAAGAGACCTTTTACAGGCTCAGGAGGACCCTAGCATTAGAATAAGTTTCCACAGCAGCAGGGTCCCCATAAGAAGGGAAATCATCAGGATCAGAGGGCGCAGCAGTAGCGCCGGTTTCATGGAGCTTGTTTCAATTGCAACAAGCGAGGTCACAGAGCAGAAGAGTGTTGCAGCGCACCTGCAGCAGGCCAGCAGAGCAGGAATCCGCAGCAGCAGTAGAACCGCACTCAATGTCGCGATCAGGGTCAGCAGTTGAGGATTGAGGCACCTCCAATAGTCCTGAGGATTGAGGGACATGTGCGAGTGATTCAGGAGATCCAGCAGGGACAGATAGTCCCATATGCTCCAGGTGATGCAGTACAGCCGACTGGTAGGGTGTATGCAGTTATTCCTCACGATCATGGTACGAGCGGGACAGTGGTGGAAGGTACTTTCCTTGTGAATTCATTTCCAGCACATATTATTTTTAACTCTGGCGCTTCACATTCTTTTATCTCCTACGATTTCTCGGTTAGTCTCTAGCTTGTGGTACAGCCATTAGATTTTTCTTTATCTGTATCTAGTCCTTTAGGGGAGACGTCTCTTTTAGAGAGTTTTTGTAGGAGATGTATCGCTAGCTTGGACGATTCCGAGTTTGTGATAGACCTGATCGTATTGTATATGTATGAGTTCGATGTTATCCTTGGTATGGATTAGCTATCTTCCTACCATGTGAGTATCGAATGTTTTACGAAGATAGTCAGTTTGCGAGCTTTTTGATGGATCTGAGTTAGTGGTAGTGACCTCTAGAGGTAACTAGTTTGCGGAGTCATATCTGGCATACGTCGAGGAGGTGTGTAGACAATAAAAATTGCCTTTAAATCCTTATCAGAGAAGTTCAGAATGAAACTGCTAAAACCTCGCCCGAAATAGCAAAAAAGGAGAAAAATGCAGATATCTCCCAAACCGTAAGGAATTTGGCGAAACGGAGGAAGCGAACCGAAGCCTTTGGCTCGGTTCGGATGACTCCATCTAGTCGAGATAGGCGATTTTCATATATAATTCATCCAATTCCGACTTACGGTTTGAAAGTTACGGCCTATTCTTCGATCCATGCTCAGGAGCTCGCCTACAGCTCCAATTTCGCCTGCACGATCAAGACCCAAGTCTGCCTGCGCACCTGAGCTCGCCTGCAAACCCAGTTCGCCTGCTAGCTCGCCTGCAGACCCAAGTCTGCCTACGCACCTGAGCTCGCCTGCAGACACAGTTCGCCTGCAAGCTCGCCTGCAGACCCAAGTCTGCCTGCAGTCCCAAACTCGCCTGCAGACCCAGTACTTGGAGTATGGGAACAGTTACATCAGTGGTCAAATCCCACAAATCAAGGGAGAGGGCACAGTACCCCAAGACCGTCAAGCGGCCGCTCACAGTACGAATGATTGGGCAGGTGTCAAGTCGACCTGAACATTCATAAATGCAGCTCACCTCGGCTGTCTGAGTCAAGAGCCGGATCCGCCAGCACCCGGCGAGCTGTCCAAGCCCACTCGAGTACCAGGAACCCGCTTTCCCACCTCTCTCGGCCTGAAGAGAGAAGACACGGTACTCCAGGCCCGTCGAATGACTGCTCACGGTACGAGTGATCGGACAGATGCCAGATCAACCTGCGCGTTCATAAATGCAGCTTACCTCACTTGTCCAAGCAGAAGGGAGGGCCGCCGGTGCTCAGTGAGTTGGCCATATCCACTCGAGTACCTGACAGCCGCTGTCACGCATACGAGGAGGGGCTTTCCCATTCCTAAGTGACGTGATGTAAAACATGGCTCCTCGAATGACCGCTCCTGTTGCAGGTGAACAACATGATATCTCTGAACGATGTGTGGTCACATCCCATAATTCAAGGAGTAGTCAAGCTATCTCCCTCACCTCTATTAGCGGTCAAATCCCATGAATCAAGGGATGGCCTATGTCATCCCTTGCCTATTAAAACCCATCTTCAGCCAGCATGAAAAAGAGGGGGGATTTGGCTGTTGCATATTCTGCTGGCTAATCTCCCAAAGGTTTAACCTGGACCTTTGCCAAAGGCTCCCTCACTTGAGAACTGAAGCTCCGGCAGCAACTTCGATCGGATCGTCCAAGGGAAGCAGACTCGGCATGAGCACCGAGCGAGGCATCCTATCGCTACCGAGGAACCCACGTTAAACAAGGAGGGCATTCCCTCCGCTTCTGTTGTAAACATTTGATTTATTAGTTTGTAATAAGCCGTCTTATTAATACAAACGAAAACTCCCTGTTTTCGGGAAATCAAATTTACACCATACAGAAGATGGCGACCACAGTGGGAGAATCCGTTCATTCAGATGAATTGGTGGTGGCGCAGTCCGACGAAGTTGCTGCAGGGACTACGGTTGAGTCCCTTGTGATCAAATTCGAGGGGTACTTGCAATCGTCCTCTTCTGGCGGCAATACATCTCGCGATAACTGCATAGTCGTGCGGGTGGCCCAGCCCCAAGAGGCTGAGGCAACCAAGCCTGAGGGATCTACCCAAGCCGAGGCAGGGGGTTCTTTTCCCCCCGAACCAGTTGAGGCCGAGCCGAGATTCGAGAATGCAGGTCTAGGGGCTGCTGAATGGGTCGATGAACGATCCTCACAGACCCCTGTGCAAAAGGAATCAACCATTCGTGTCGACGCAGACTATGCCTCCGCCGTCGACATGAACGCTCCTCGTTCAAAAAGATCCAAACAGCGGCGACGAAAAGCTCTCGCTCATCTCGAGGCACAATCCCTCATCCCCAACGATAGCCTGAATTATTATTCAGGCTGGAGAGGAATCAACCTCTTGAGCCAGGTTCCCATTTTTGGCGAACCACTCAAATCGGGCGAGCCTAGCAGTGGTGCCTACTCCTTCTCACTCCTCATCCGAGTCATCTAGAGGAGCGTCATCTTCGGGCCATAACCCAAGAGACAAGAGGTTTGACGATCTCCAAAGTCAACTCGACGCCTTGAAGCTCCAGAAGCATGCGAACAAGCTGGGGGTTGTCAGACCGTATCCAATTGAATGGGATGCGGTCTCCTACCCGGCAAAGTTCGAGCCGCTGGACCTCCTGCAGTTCAATGGAAAGGGTTCTCCTACCCAGCACATCTACTACTTCCAGGCGCAAACTGGACACATAGTGGGAAACGATCCCATTATGACTCGACTGTTCATTGGTACCCTCAAGGGGGTCGCTTTTGAATGGTTTCGCAGATTGGAGCCTGGGTCCATCACCTGCTGGAAGGACATGGAAAGGCTCTTCGTGGCCAGATTCTTCGATGACGACACAGAAGTATCTATGGCCACCCTGCTAACTGTGAAGCAGAGGAAGACAGAGTCTGTAAGCAACTTTGTCAAGAGATTCAGAAACCGATCGCTGCATTCTCGCGATCGAGTTTCCGAGGCCACACTCATCGAGATGTGCCAGAACAATCTCTCCATCAGCGTTCTGTCCAATATGAGCGCTGTTGAAGCTTGCTCATGGAAAGACTTACTTCGCCAAGGAGAACGAGTCGAGAGCATGCTCAAGCATATGGGTGACGAAGACCCACATGAATTTTGAGGAGATGATGACCAAGATTCCTTGGTAGTGGGGACCACTTCCTCATATCCTACGATTTCCCCTGTTAGTCCTCTTCAATAGGACGGGGGGCCCACAAAGCTATCACGTTAACAATCACCTCTGATAGTTCCCTTACACTCCGACAAGTACACGAGTATAAACTGCTTCTTCTGATCCTCCAACTGGTATAAGAGGTTAAACTATTCCCTATACTTCCACTTCTTGAGCCAGGTTCCCAGTACGGGCGAACCGCTCAAAACAAGCGAGCCTAACAGTTTAGGCGAGCTCCGCTTCTTGAGCCAGGTTCCCGGTTATGGCGAACCGCTCAAATGCTCCGCTTCTTGAGCCAGGTTCCCGGTTATGGCGAACCGCTCAAATCAGGCGAGCCTAACAGTTTAGGTGAGCCCATCTCTTTGAGCCAGGTTCCCAGTACGAGCGAACCGCTCAAATCAGGCGAGACTAACAGTTTAGGTGAGCCCATCTCTTTGAGCCAGGTTCCCAGTTTCGACGAACCGCTCAAATCAGGCGAGCCCAACAATTTAGGCGAGCTCCACTTCTTGAGTCAGGTTCCCGGTTATGGCGAACCACTCGAAACAGGCGAGACCAGTAGTTCAGATGGGCTACATCAAACTCCCACTTGGTCAAACCTTCAGATAGTTAGGACCAAAGCCACAATCCCCCGCCAATCCTCTTCAATAGGATGGCGGGACCCCCACTGTCATGTTAACGGTCACCTCTGACAAATCAACTTACCAGTCCTCTTCAATAGGATGGTAGGTCCATAGAGTTGCTCAAATCGCAATAAACTCCCACTGTCATGTTAACACTACACCTCTGACAAAATCAACTTACCAATCCTCTTCAAAAGGATGGTAGGTCCTCAAAGTCGCTCCGATCGTGGCAATTCCTATCATGTTAACGATTACCTCTGATAGCCGACACCGTCATTCCCGCAAATGACGTTGTCCGATCAGTCGTCATACTCATACGTCCCTGAACGATTTGATTCTCCCAGCACCGTCTTTCCCATAAAAGGCGTTGTTGTTTGATAGTGGCCTACTATACGATGTGCTGCTATTTCAGGGTTCGTCTTCGCCCCAAGAGAAGACAAATCAGGGTTCGTCTTTGCCCCAAGAGAGGACAAATCAGGGTTCGTCTTCATCTTTGCCCTAAGAGAAGATAAGCTTCCCCCCTTTACTCCAACTGGTGCATGAGTCTAAACTGCCCCCTTACACTCTAACTGGTGCATGAGTCTAAACTGCTCCTACCCTCCGACTGGTATGTGAGGTTAAACTGCTCCCTTAATCCAAACGCCTTGAAAGGCTAAGGATAGAGGAAAAATTTTAGCATTAAGCCTAAGAGAAACTCCTCGACAACTTACCATGCTAAGGGCAAGAGCATGGCTAGTCCAACTCAAACGGCAGTTGGTAAAGACGAATCAAGTCCGTTGATAGCTGAGGGTTTGCTCAAAATCCTAGAAGGCGATCATCAGCTACGAGTGAAGAGGTCAGCTTCACCGAGCTTGTTGGAGGGCTCCTCACTCAATCTGAGCGGGGATCACTTTACGGGTCTTCATATCCAAAGTGTTCCAGACCCCATGCGGCCCGATTCAGGGTCTTCATATCCAAAGTGTTCCAGACCCCATGCGGCCCGATTCAGGTCTGAAAACTTTGGAGGGGGTTGTGTAGACAATAAAAATTACCTTTAAATCCTTATCAGAGAAGTTCAGAACAAAACTGCTAAAACCTCGCCCGAAATAGCAAAAAAGGGGAAAAATGCAGATATCTCCCAAACCGTAAGGAATTTGGAAAAACGGAGGAAGCGAACCGAAGCCTTCGGCTCGGTAAGCGAACCAAAGCCTTTGGCTAGGTTCGGATGACTCCATCTCGTCGAGATAGGCGATTTTCATATATAATTCGTCCAATTCCGACTTACGGTTTGAAAGTTACGGCCTATTCTTCGATCCATGCTCAGGAGCTCGCATGCAGCTCGAATTTCACTGCATGATCAAGACCCAAGTCTGCCTGTGCACCTGAGCTTGCCTGCAAACCCAGTTCGCCTGCTAGCTCGCCTGCAGACCCAAGTCTGCCTGCGCACCTGAGCTCGCCTGCAGACCCAGTTCGCCTGCAAGCTCGCCTGCAGACCCAAGTCTGCCTGCAGTCCCAAACTCGCCTATCGCCTCCAGCCCCAAGTCTGCCTGCAGTCCCAAACTCGCCTGCAGACCCAGTTCGCCTGCAAGCTCGCCTGCAGACCCAAGTCTGCCTGCAGTCCTAAACTCGCCTGCAGACCCAAGCTGCAGACTCGCCAGCTCACTGTCAACTGCCTACTTGGAGTATGGGAATAGTTACATCAGTGGTCAAATCCCCCAAATCAAGGGAGAGAGCACAGTACCCCAAGACCGTCAAGCGGCCGCTCACAGTACGAATGATTAGGCAGGTGTCAAGTCGACCTGAACATTCATAAATGCAGCTCACCTCGGCTGCCTGAGTCAAGAGCCGGATCCGCCAGCACCCGGTGAGCTGTCCAAGCCCACTCAAGTACCAGGAACCCGCTTTCCCACCTCTCTCGACCTGAAGAGAGAAGACACGGTACTCCGGGCCCGCCGAATAGCCGCTCACGGTACAAGTGGTCAGACAGGTGCCAGATCAACCTGCGCGTTCATAAATGCAGCTTACCTCACTTGTCCAAGCAGAAGGGAGGGCCGCCGGCGCTCAGTGAGTTGGCCATATCCACTCGAGTACCTGACAGCCGCTGTCACGCATACGAGGAGGGGCTTTCCCATTCCTAAGTGACGTGATGTAAAACATGTTTCGAGGAACAGCTAGACGTCTCTGAACGACGTGTGGTCACATCCCATAATTCAAGGAGCAGTCAAGCTGTCTCCCTCACCTCTATTAGCGGTCAAATCTCATGAATCTAGGGATGGCCTATGTCATCCCTTGCCTATTAAAACCCATCTTCAGCCAGCATGAAAAAGAGGGGGGATTTGGCTGTTGCATATTCTGCTGGCTAATCTCCCAAAGGTTGAACCTGGACCTTTGCCAAAGGCTCCCTCACTTGAGAACTGAAGCTCCGGCAGCAACTTCGATCGGATCGTCCAAGGGAAGCAGACTCGGCACGAGCACCGAGCGAGGCGTCCTATCGCCACCGAGGAACCCACGTTAAACAAGGAGGGCATTCCCTCCGCTTCTGATGTAAACATTTGATTTATTAGTTTGTAATAAGCCGTCTTATTAATACACACGAACACTCCCTGTTTTTGGGAAATCAAATTTACACCATACAAGGTGATGTTACGGAATTGGGTGTAGATTTGAGTAAGATGCGAGTAGTCTTAGAGTTCCAGGATGTCTTTCAGGACATACCAGGTTTACCTCCAGTGAGAGAGGTCGAGTTCTGTATAGAGTTGTAGCTAGGCACCGTGTCGATTTCCCAAGCTCCTTACCGTATGATACCTGCTGAGATGAGGGAGCTACAGATCCAGCTAGATGAGTTGTTGTCTAAGGGATTCATTCGATGGAGTCATTCTCCGTGAGGAGCGTTGGTCCTCTTTGTAAAGAAGAAGGACGAGAGTATGTGATTATGCATTGATTATCACGAGTTGAACAAGGTCACTATCCAAAACAGGTATCCATTATCGAGGATTGATGACTTGTTCGACCAGTTGTAGGGAGATCAGTGTTTTTCGAAGATAGATCTTCATTCCGGTTATCATTAGTTGCAGGTTTGGGAGATTAACGTTCCCTAGTCCGCCTTCATGACTCGATATGGGTCATTTGAGTTTCTTGTCATGCCATTTGGGCTGACCAATGCACCCACAATATTCATGGATTTGATGAATCGGGTTTTTTGTCTATACTTGGATCAGTTCATGATATTTTTCATCAACGATATTCTTATCTATTTGAGATCGAAGGCAGAGCACGAGAAGCATTTGAGGTTGGCATTGCAGACTTTACGGGAACACTAGCTGTATGCAAAATTTAGCAAATGTGAATTCTGGTTATTGGAGGTCAGATTTTTAGGCCATGTCATCAGCTGAGAGGGCATTACAGTATATCCGGCTAAAGTAGAGGCCGTACTTGATTGGGAACGACCAAAGATAGTTACAGAGATTCGTAGCTTCTTGGGTCTAGCGGGCTATTACAGGAAATTTATTCAGGACTTCTCGAAGATCGTGACGCCACTTACACGCCTTACTAAAAAGGGTGTACAGTTCATTTTATTAACAGAATGCCAGAAGGCATTTGAGACATTGAAGACTAAGTTGACTTCAGCACCAGTATTGATTTTTCTCAGCAATGATAAGACTTTTGTTATCTATGCTGATGCTTCTTTATAGGGTCTTAGAGGAGTATTGATGCAGACCCAAAGAGTTGTAGCCTATATCTCGAGATAGTTGAGGACTCATGAGCAAAATTATCCCACGCATGATTTAGAGCTAGCAGTAGTGGTCTTTGCATTGAAGGTGTGGAGGCATTATTTGTACGGAGTGCAGTTTAAGCTTTTCACAGATCACCAAAGTTTGAAGTACCTCTTCTCACAGAAAAAACTCAACCAGAGGCAAAGGCGATGGATAGAGTTAATTAAGGATTTCTCTATACAGTATTATCTGGGAAAGGCAAACGTGATAGCAGACGCGTTGAGCAGAAAGCGTCATCACGGGCTAGCAGCTTTGAGGTGTTCACTATATCGGGATCTTTATACCCTCAGTTATTATTATTTCAGGCTAGAGATTAGCGGGAACAGTGTTTTCTTAGGAGCTTTATCAGTACAACCGTCTTGGGGAGATAGAGTAGTCGGAGCTTAGTTAGAGGATTCGTGGATTCAAACCCGCAAGGGGGAGATCTCCAAAGAACCCAAGGATGATTGGACTATTGGATTAGATGAAGGCCTTCGGATGAAGGGCAGGATCGTCATGCCAAACAATCTATAGCTGAAGAGGGAACTTTTTGATGAGGCACATCGTAGCAGATGTACGGTGCACCCACGCACAACGAAGATGTACAAGGATCCGAAGAGGCATTTTTAGTGGAGTGGTATGCGCAGAGAGATTGCAGATTATGTGGCTAAGTGTTATACTTGCAAGCAAGTTAAGCCAGAACATCAGAGACCTGCAGGATGTTAGACCCTAGAGGGGGGGGTGATTAGGGTCTTATGCTAATCTAATCCGATTTAAATGTTAATTAAAATGAATTAACAAGTATATTCTTGCAAGATAAATATACAAGAGTTATAATCAAGAATAAGCAATATGAATAAAGAGATATATCCTACCAAGGAGATATAGGCAATGTATGTGTAATGATATATAAACAACACAAGGGTAAATAATCTAAACTAGATAGTGGACAAACTAAATAATGAGACAATGGCGATATGAGCAATGAGCATAAATAAGAATAAACGCCAAAGCACACTCAAACACAATCAAATGATCACGGAGTTCGGACCTTCCGTCCTACGTCTCCGCTCCCCACTCTCGGGGAGAAATCCACTATCACAACCAAGTTTTCTACGTTCACCCGAACAACGTTTACTCCACACAATACAGTTTTCTAGTTTACCGAAAACTCTACAACTAACATACTCTTGTAATCCCACTCTACACCCTCTCAAGTGTTAAACTAGACGTGTCTCCCTCAAGTGCTCAGATACAACCTCTCCCTAGGTTTGTTAACCGACGCCACTCCTCTTGGGACAATCCCCGACTCTCGCCACACACTTCTCTCGGTGCACAAGTGTCTTACAAAGTGTATCCTCACAATTAAGCTTAATACAATAAATGTTTGTTCTCTACTATGGATGAGAACACAATGAAAGCTCACACTCAATTGTTACAACTCTCACTAACCCAAATATACTATGTATGAAAATACAATAAGCTTAATGTGGGTGTGTGTAACAATGAGATAATATAATTAAATCTAAACTCAATATAAAAACTAGCGTTAAAGAATGATAATCAAATAACTAAGCAAATGTAAAGCTAGGTAAGAGTTTAGAAAACTTCTCAATAGATCAAGAGGTGGAGGGAGAATAGTTGGAAGCTCAAACTTCAATAGATGATCTCCTCAAGCTCTTGTGGAATTGATTCAAAAAACCAAAACACTCAAATGCTTAAAAGCTCATAAACACACTTTAAACAAACTTAAACCCTTGAGTAAAACTTTGTTAAACCTCTTGGATTGCTACTAAAAACTGAGGTATAAGGGGGTATTTATATGAAACCCCAAAGCTAAGAGAAATCCAAGAAAAGACCAAAAAACCAGCTCAACAACGGCTGCAGAAAAATAGCCGTTGGAGAAGATTTGACAGTTCGGCGGTCGACCGCGGCGGTCGACCGGACAACAGGCGGTCGACCGCGGCGGTCGACCGCAAAAGTTTCTGGACTGCGTACGGGGGGGGGGGGGGGGGGGGGGGGAGCCATAAAAACATATAATGAGTTTCTGAACTCATGGCGGTCGACCGCAAATTAACACTAAGAACAGGTTGTGTAAAGCTGTTTTGCTGACTTTAAAACACTGTTTAAAAATATCAAATAAATTCCAAAAAAATATAAAACTTTGAAAAATGATTCTAGACATGATAATATACATGCTACAAAAACTGTTTTTTCTAAAAGGACTTCCTAAATAAGAAATATCATCATTTTGAAAGATAGTCCAAAACATGAAAGTGTAAACATACGAGTTTTGACATTTTAGCTAAACTATATTTTGAAACTTTACAAAATGATTTTATAGACTTGAAGAAAGATGTAAACTATTGTTATAAAGTCTATAAATAATGAATGTAGTATTTTATCAAAATACACGTATAATGCACTAAAACATGATTTCATTGAACTAAATAAAATTGATATTGATGAAATCATATTTATGTATATAAGTATGAAATGAAAATATGTTTTCTAAATAAAATTGATATTGATGAAATCATATTTATGTATATAAGTATGAAACTAAAATATATTTTCTAATTATATTTAATTGTTTCATAGTAAAACTTGAAAACTATCAAACCAAAACATATATGTATATATATATAACTATATATATACATGGAAACTAATAAATGTGTGTGTGTGTGTATATTATATTGAGCTTAAGGTATTAACACACATAATATATACTCCTAAACTAAATTACCCAAGCTTGGTGAAGGTCTTTAATGAGCTCAACTTGGTACACTTGCGGATGAAGCTTGAACTTGGATCTTCAACTTGAATTGTACATAGCTTCACCTACTATTCCGCCAACCTCCATTGAATATGATCGTTAAAGCTCTATTCCAACCATCCTCCAACTCGTTGTTTGCCTAGAATAAATACGAAAACACAAACACTAGACAAATAATATTAGATGTAAATTGTTTGTTAAACATCATCAAAATAAGAAGGCTAACAATCTCCCCCTTTTTGATCTTTGTTAAACATCATCAAAATAAGAAGGCTAACAATCTCCCCCTTTTTGATGATGACAAATAATTTACAAAAAGGATATATGCATGAAAGTCCCCCTTTTTGATGATGACAAATAATTTACAAAAAGGATATATGCATGAAAGGAAATGAATATACAATGCATATAAACAAGAAAGAATATACTCACAATATTTTTTCCCCTTTGACAACATCAAAAAGAGGAACCAAAAGAATTAAAAGAGCGACAGCTCCCCCTATCAATAAGCATGGGTGAGTATAAAAAATATATATATATATGAGGATTGCTCCCCCTATTAAAATGCCATAGAGAAAATATGAAATGAAGATCAAGGCAAACATATCTGAGCAAGTATAGATGGAAAATATGCTAAACACAACTCACATACATAAGGACAATAAGAACATATATAAATATATCAAAGTGAATATAGTGTCTCAATTCTCAAGCATAAAAACCATGTATGAATGAATTTATGAAAGCAAAAGAATGAGGGAACATGAGAACCATGAAAAAAGTTTTCAAAAGAAAACAAATCACTCAAATGAAATCATAAATCAAAGTTTGAATCCAAAAACGATGTTTGATCAAAAAGAATACTTTCTTTGAGGACTTGATCAAACCACTCATAGAATGCATTATAAAGCATATTTGAAATTTGAATCATCTATTTGTGCTTATATAATGAATTCAAAAGAACAAATCAAAGAAAAAATTTCATAGTTCAAAAGTAACATACAAGAATTTATGAACTATGGATTTAAAAAAATCATTTTTAAGAGTATAAAACTAAACCATCATTGATTTTCAAAAATCAAGAGAGGCAACTATATCTAGCTCTTGAGCTAGTAACAACCCATATAAACATTTAAGCATCCGGTAAATATGACTTGGGAATAAACACCTAATAAACTCGGAGGGTTAAATAAATACAAACCTCACATCAAAACAAAACCAATAATCATGAAAACAAAAGAATTTGACCAATAAAAGGAATTGTTTTCATAAAAGTTTAAAATACATTTTTCAAAACCAAGAAAAACAATTATAAAAACACTAAAATTCTTGGTTTAAAATCAAATTTGTTTTGGTACCTAAGTATTCTTGGTACCAAAAGGTTTAGGGACATGACCCCTATTATTCAAGCTCAAAGCCCTAGGGTTATAAACCCATTTGGAAGCATTTAGTGCATGGGTCCGGTCATAGCAATAATTATACAAATGACCCATTCGATTGCAATAAGTACAATGAAGAGGATGCATTTGGTTATGTTGACCATGTGGATGTGCATGAGGAACATTTGTAAATAAAGATGGTCTTTTAAGATTATTTTACAAATGAGAAATATTTTGAGATAATGTTGGTCTACTTGAAATATTTTGTGATTTAGAAACTTTACGTAAATCAAAATAAAACTTAGCTAAGTGACCAACTCTACCACAAAAATCACAATGATACACATTAGCATGCTTATGATGAACAATGGGTGCATGTGTGTGTACATGTGATGAAGAAGCCTTATGAGATGCACAAAAATAATTAATATGAGCCTTAGTAGGTTTATGTGTATCATAGCAAAATTTAGCTAAATGGCCTTTACGACCATAAATGGAGCACTTGTAAACTTTGCTATACAAGTGTGCATAGTGTGTAGTTGATTTAGAAGTTGTAACACTAGATTTAACACACTTATCCATAAGTCTCTTATGATTATCAATGCATGTGTTAAGAGTTGAATCTAAAGATGAAATGTGATGTTTAATGTTATTCAACTCATCATTAGGCATAGAAGCATTGACAATAGAAGTAGAGCAAACATGGTCATATTTGAATTCATTTCTTATAGCCTCTACTTCTAACATGGCATTATTTTTCTTATGAGTTAACTTAGCAACATTTGAGATTAAAGAACCATGATCCAACTTTAATTTTTCTTTGTTTTCTTTTCAGATCACATTCTCATTAGAAATAGTCTCAAACCTAGATGTTAACAACTCATGATCGGATTTTAAACTAACATGCTTGCTTTTGAGATCAATAAAATTATTTTGCAATTTAGTGTAGGCATGCGATAATTTCTCATATGCACAAGCGAGTTCATCAATAGTTAATTCACTTTCGGAATCGGAATCGCTTACTACACAAGAGTTATCCTCTTGTGGCTGTGTGTATGATGCTCCACATGAACTTGAAGAAGAATCCTCCAAAGCTTATCAGATTGCCTCTAAGTCCCCTCGATGTGCTTCAATAAATTATCAAAGTTTGTAAGCACTATCAAAATGAACAAATTTGTTAGAAAAGGATGAGTCAAAAGCATTAAGCAAGAATTCTAACAAAAGCTTGTTCATTATAAATATTTTATTATCATGATCGCTCTACTTGGATTTCTCTAATGTGGGCACAATGTAAGCACAATCAATAACTTCCCATAAGTTGATATTTCTAGATTCAACAAATATTTTAAAATTTGAGCACCATTGATCATAAGGGAAATTTCTAAATTTTGGAGCAATATTTGGATTATAGCCTAAACGAAATATATTTATATTCATGATATATATATGAATATATGCAAGCAGGACAAATGTAATCATAAAAAGATTAGCACAAATACGATAACTTGGATATTTAACTTAAGGCGATTAGTACTTAAATCAAAGAGCACCAAGCTCTGATACCAATTGTTAGACCCTAGAGGGGGAGTGATTAGGGTCTTATGCTAATCTAATCCGAATTAAATACCAATTAAAATTAATTAACAAGTATATTCTTGTAAGATAGATATACAAGAGTTATAAACAAGAATAAGCAATATGAATAAAGAGATATATCCTACCAAGGAGATATAGGCAATGTATGTGCAATGATATACAAACAACACAAGGGTAAATAATCTAAACTAGATAGTGGACAAACTAAATAATGAGACAATGGCGATATGAGCAATGAGCATAAATAAGAATAAACGTCAAAGCACACTCAAACACAATCAAATAATCACGGAGTTCGGACCTTCCGTCCTACGTCTCCGCTCCCCACTCCCGGGGAGAAATCCACTATCATAACCGGGTTTTCTACGTTCACCCGAACAACATTTACACCCCACAATACGGTTTTCTAGTTTACCAAAAACTCTACAACTAACACACTCTTGTAATCCCACTCTACACCCTCTCAAGTGTTGAACTAGACGTGTCTCCCTCAAGTGCTCTGATACAACCTCTCCCTAGGTTCGTCAACCGACGCCACTCCTCTTGGGACGATCCCCAACTCTCGCCACACACTTCCCTCGGTGCACAAGTGTATTACAAAGTGTATCCTCACAATTAGGCTTAATACAATAAATGTTTGTTCTCTACTATGGATGAGAACACAATGAAAGCTCACACTCAATTGTTACAACTCTTACCAAACCAAATATACTATGTATGAAAATACAATAAGCTCAATCTGGGTGTGTGTAATAATGAGATAATATAATCAAATCTAAACTCAATATAAAAACTAGCTTTAAAGAATGATAAACTAAGCAAATGTAAAGCTAGATAAGAGTTTAGAAAACTTCTCAATAGATCAAGAGGTGAAGGGAGAATAGTTGGAAGCTCAATCTTTAATAGATGATCTCCTCAAGCTCTTGTGGAATTCATTCACACAACCAAAACACTCAAATGCTTAAAAGCTTATAAACACACTTTAAACAAACTTAAACCCTTGATTAAAACTTTGTTAAACCTCTTGGATTGCTACTAAAAACTGAGGTATACGGGGGTATTTATATGAAACCCCAAAGCCAAGAGAAATCCAAGAAAAGACAAAAAGCAGGCTCAACAACGCACTGCCAGAAAAATAGCCGTCTGGAGCAGATTTGACAGTTCGGCGGTCGACCGTGGGTCGATCGCGAGCAACGAAGAAACATAAAAAGACTCTGGACAACATGCGGTCGACCGCTCCGCTCGATCGGCGAAAGTTCTGGACTGTGTACGGTCGACTGCAGTGCTCGACCGCGAGCCATAAAAATATATAATGAGTTTCTGAACTCATGGCGGTCGACTGTGGCGGTCGACTGCAAACTGACACTAAGAACAGGTTGTGCAAAGCTGTTTTGCTGACTTTAAAACACTGTTTAAAAATATCAAATAAATTCTAAAAAATATAAAACTTTGGAAAATGATCGTAGACATGATAATATACATGAGAAATATCATCATTTTGAAAAATAGTCCAAAACATGAAAGTGTAAACATACGAGTTTTGACATTTTAGCTAAACCATATTTTGAAACTTTACAAAATGATTTTATAGACTTGAAGAAATATGTAAACTATTGTTATGAAGTCTATAAACAATGAATGTAGTATTTTATTAAAATACACGTATAATGCACTAAAACATGATTTCATTGAACTAAATAAAATTGATATTGATGAAATCATATTTATGTATATAAGTATGAAATGAAAATATGTTTTCTAAATAAAACTGATTTTGATGAAATCATATTTATGTATATAAGTATGAAACTAAAATATATTTTCTAATTATATTTAATTGTTTCATAATAAAACTTGAAAGCTATCAAACCAAAACATATATGTATATATATAACTATATATATATACATGGAAATTAATAAATGTGTGTGCGTATATTATATTGAGCTTAAGGTATTAACACACATAATATAAACTCCTAAACTAAATTATCCAAGCTTGATGAAGGTCTTCAATGAGCTCAACTTGGTACACTTGCAGATGAAGCTTGAACTTGGATCTTCAACTTGAATTATACATAGCTTCACCTACTATTCCGCCAACCTCCATTGGATATGATCGTTGAAGCTCTATTCCATCCATCCTCCAACTCGTTATTTGCCTAGAATAAATACGAAAACACAAACATTAGACAAACAACATTAGAAGTAAATTATTTGTTAAACATCATCAAAACAAGAAGGCCAACACAGGAACCCTACAGCCTTTACCCATTCCCGAGTGGAAGTGGGCAGATATTTCCATGGATTTCATAGTAGGGTTGCCTAAATCAAAGAAAGGAAATGATTCTATTTGGGTGATAGTAGACATATTGACAAAGTCGATGCATTTCTTACCTATGAGGACGGCTTATACGGTGGACACCTATGCGAGGATTTTTATTCGAGAGATTGTCAAATTACATGGAGTTCCAAAGACGATTGTATCAGATCGAGGCTCAGTCTTTACATCCCAAATCTGAAGAAGTTTTCAGGATGCTTTTGACAGCCAATTGTCATTTAGCAGTGTATTTCACCCCTAGACAGATGGTCAGACCAAGAGGGTGAATCAGGTATTGGAGGATATGCTGAGAGCATGTGTTATAGATTTTTAGGGTACCTGGGAGTATCAGATCCCATTGATTGAATTTGTATATAATAATAGTTATCAAGCTACCATCGGGATGGTGCCGTATGAAGCCTTGTACGGGAGGCCTTGCATATCGCCTATATGTTAGGCACAGCCAGAAGATAGTCTATTACTTGGCCCGGAGCTAGTTAGGCAGACCACGAAAAAAGGTGGCATTGATTCGAGAGTGTATTCTTACTGTACAGAGTAGGAAAAAGAGTTATGCAGATCAGCGAAGACGACCCTTAGAATTTCAGGTCGGAGACATAGTTATGTTGAAAGTATCACTGATGAAGGGCGTTTAGCGATTCGGTAGATGGGGGAAGCTCGCCTCGAGATATGTTAGTCTTTTCAGGATTATTGAGCGTAGTGGAATTGTTTCATATAGATTAGATCTTCCAGCATCGATGTCGAGTGTACACGATGTATTTCATATTTCGATACTTAAGAAGCATTTGCGTGACGAAGAGCAGCAGAGGGTGATTGATTTACCAGAAATTGAGATACAGGATGATTTGACTACCATAGAGATTCTGGTATGCATTCTTGCTAGAGAGAATAAAAAGCATAGAAACAAAGTTATTCTATTAGTGAAAGTTCAGTGGAACCGGCAAGGAGCCGAAGAGATTTCTTAGGAGCGTGAGGAGGATGTTCGTCGTGACTACCCGCACCTGTTTGAACAGGTAAGGTCGATATTTAAATGTGCTTATATGCGTTGAAAGATTTGATTATATGTGTTGTTTAGTCACATTTATATTTAACGCTAGAATGGATCATTCAACACTTAGCTCTTAATTATTCGGAACATATGGTATATATATGGGGGGTTTCTTGTTTGGATTTTTCGCCCGACGTACTAGTTCCATCTAATTAGGGGTTAAGTGAGAATGAACGTATTTTAGATTGTTAAGTTTAAATGTTGCTTATATTTTAAATCAGGAGATTAATGATACGAGATGTGTACGTGAGGGTTTTCTTGTTTGGATTATCCCATTTTTGTGCTTTTCTCGTATTATTAATCTCTACTATGCGACTGCGAAATTTCGAGGACAAAATTCTTTTAGGGGGGGGGGGGGGGACCCCAAAAATTTATGTTAATATAATTAATATGAGATTAATTATGATTTATGGATATTTATTTTGATAAATATAGTTAAATGGGGTATGAGTATGATACCATGTGTTTTGAGTATAAACAAGTTCATGCATGAGAAAGTAAAGAGTCGAAACATGCACAATAGCCTAATATATGTATCTGGAAAAATTCCAGTCCGGTCGACCGTCACAGTCGACCGCGAAGCCTACAGAAGTCAGATTCCTATTTTGAGTTGGTTTTGATTTTTTAAAGCCCATATTCGTTTTCCCTGGTTTATATATCAAATTTTCACGAATTTTCTCAGTTTTCTAAGAATCCTAACAACCACCAAACCCCCACAAACCCTAATTTGATTTTTGGAGAATATTAGAGGCTTTCAAGTGGATTTTGGCTTTTGGATTAGAGATCTGCTTTGGCTTGGCATCCTAAAATATTTTTCTATAAGTTTCAGGTGAGTTCATCTCTGCTAATCCCCCTCCTAGTTTGTAAAACATTTTAAAGAGTTTCTAATATGTTTTGTAGTGCCAAATTGACAAGTTTATGAATAAAAGTCAATTCTTTTATATTATATGTATAAAGACTAGGTCTTTCCATGTTAAAAAGTTTGAGAACGAATTTATAGAAGTATGTAAGAGCTGAAAATGACTTAAAATGTGGTTTAATCTGAAGAAAGATGATTTGTTCTTTGTTTCGAGTTTTTATGCATGACTTAGGGTTTTGAATATAAATTTTATGCAAATAATCATTCTATATATGTTGAGTTTGTTTCCAGAAGTTTTTATCTACTGTAGACATGCTCTCATGCAAGTTTTATGTTGTTTTAATCATGTTTGAATCACCTGAACACGGCTTGAACATGACACACACAACCAGATTGAGAATATGGAATGTCAGCCCATAGTCGACCACGCCATAGCGGCGGGGGGGGCCACCATAGCGGCGGTCGACCGCGTGTAGGACAGAGGATCGCGGTCGACCGCCGTTCTTGTGCGATCGACCACCTCACAGTCTGTGGCCCTATGCATGTTTTGTTCGACTGTTGAGTTTTCGAGCTAGTCTCTCGATCTTGTACTATTATGATAAAATGTTTATGAGCTGTTTAACATCTAAAATATCAGTAAACACCAGATATGGACACATATACCAAGATACGTACACATATGTTTAAAATATGATGTGTTAACATGATAAATAAGAAAATATACAAATATTATGTTTCCCGAATAGGGAGATGAAACCTATTTCCCCATGGCGATTGAGTAAGAGTATTATAAAAGTATCGTCATATTATGTTTCCGGAATAGGGAGATGAAACCTATTTTTGCTGGGCGATTGAGTAAGAGTATTACAAAAGTATTGTCATATTATATTTTCGGAATAGGGAGATGAATCCTATTTTCGCAGGGCGATTGAGTAAGAGTATTACAAAAGTATCGTTATATTATGTTTATGGGATAGGGAGAAAAAACCTATTGCCATAGAGCGATTGAGTAAGAATTTTACAAGAGTATCACTAATATATAAGAGATGCACATTTGTAAGTAATATAATTTATAATTTGGTTTCCATTTTTGAATACCCACGAGTAGGGTGCTTTCTCATAGACCGTGACTTACGAAACATGGTTTTTAGTTGGCTTTTGTTTGATGAGTTCCTTTTATGTTAGATCCATCTACCCGAGTGTAGATCAGGATGAGGTATTTGTTCTACAGGTTTGAGGTTTGGAGTATTATCTATTTGTTTATTACTTTTATTCATAGGGTTTGGAGTTAGTATTTAGGGAGTCACAATTTGAGACATGGTATATACACGAGAGTTTCCTTGTTTTGATTATTTCGTTCGACGTACTAACTCTCGTGTTGCGATTTCCTAAATATTAACTTTCAGTTAGAATTTTATGAATGATTTCATATGTATATGTACTAACTCTATTTTCTCTACACTCCTACGCCTTCCCCTGGGGAGAGGTGGAGATGTTCTCGGTATAGTGCTTTGACGTTCGTTGTTTCCCCCCCTTTTAGGCAACGAGTCCAGCACACGGAGAGTCACAGGTTGATGAGATTTCTGCATAGATCTCACCTAACTATTTATTATGTAGTAGTTAGTCAGAACTCCACAGTTAGTTGATTATGTTCAGACTCTAGACTTGTATTTTATTTTGTAGAGGTTGAGAGCCGTAGTGTTACTTTATTTGACTCTTTACATTTGAGATTTATTTCAGATTCAGAGATACTTCTATTCTATTTTTGTTGGGCTCACTGATGATTATTCTCATGCTTCCTCTGTGTATATCTGGTTTTACTCTATTTCCTTTATTTGTCTGTCTGTACCTTCACCTATTTGTTGTTTCCACTAGAGAGATAGTAATTATGATGGTGAAACATGTCATAGCACGGTATTTGGTGCTTGGCAGGTTTGACAATCTGTGTTTCTCCTTGTACTGCAGCCTCGCATGAAACCTGGGGAGTCACACATCCCTCTTAGAGAGTATTTGTAGGAGATGCATTATCACCTTAGATGAGTCTAAGTTCATAGTCGATTTGTTCATTTCTTGTATATCCAAGCGCGATGTGATTCTTAGTATGGATTTGTTATCTTCCTACCACGTTAGTGTAGACTATTTTACAAAGACAGTCAGCTTGTAAGCATTCGATGGGTTTGAATAGATAATAGCAACCTCATAGGTTAACCAGAAGGCGGAGTCATTTCTAACATACGCCAAGGAGGTGATGATGCAGGATCAGGGTGCAGATTTGAGCGAGACCGGAGTCATCTCAGAGTATCAGGATGTCTTTCAGGACATACCTAGATTATCTCCAGTGGGAGAGGTTGAGTTTTACATCGAGATGTAGTTAGGTACAATGCCGATATCCCGGACACCTTTTCATATGGAACCTATCGAGATGAGGGAGCTACAGATTCAGTTAGATGAGTTATTATCTTAGGATCTTATTCACCGGAGTCATTTTTCATGGGGAGCACCGGTCCTCTTCGTGGAGAAGAAGGACGGTAGCATTTGTTTATGTATAGATTATTGTGAGTTATATAAGGTCACCATCCAGAACATGTATCTACTATTAAGAATTTATGACTTATTCAACCAGCTACGGGGAACATAGTGTTTCTCGAAGATTGATCTTTATTTTGGCTATCATCAGCTACGGGTTCGGGAGATGGATATTCCTAAGACCATCTTTCTGACTCGATATGGGTCTTTCGAGTTTCTTATCATGCCATCTGGACTGATCAATGCACCCACGGTACTCATAGATTTGATAAACTGAGTTTTTTGTCCATACTTGGATTAGTTTGTGATCATGTTTATCGATGACATCTTCATTTACTCGTGATCGGAGGCCGGGCATGAGCAGCACCTACGATTGGTATTGTAGACTTTGCGAGAGTACCATCTATATGATAAGTTTAGTAAATACAAGTTTTGGTTATCTAAAGTCAGATTTTAGGCCATGTTATAAGCAAGAAGGGCATTGTTGTAGATCCAGCTAAGGTGGAAGTAGTACTTGATTGGGGGCACCAAAGACCATTACAAAGATTCGTAGCTTCTTGGGTCTGGCCGGCTATTACAGGAAATTCATCCAGGACTTCTCTAAGAATGCTACCCCACTGACATGCCTTACAAAGAAGGATGTACAGTTTGTTTGGAGACCAGAGTGCCAGAAGGAATTTGAGACATTAAAGACTAAGTTGACTATAACACTGGTGTTGGTCATTCCGAGTAGTGATAAGACTTTTGTTATCTATACTGATGCATCGTTATCGGGTCTAGGAGGTATTTTGATGCATTACCAGAGAGTAGTAGCTTAAATTTCGAGGCAGTTGAGGACTCATGAGCAGCACTATCCCACACATGACTTGGAGTTAGTAGCAGTGGTCTTCGCACTAAGAATGTCGAGGCATTACCTCTATGGAGTATAGTTTAAACTATTCACGAACTACTAGAGTTTGAAGTATCTCTTCTCCCAGAAGGAACTCAACCAGAGGCAACGGCGATGGGATTATGAGTTCACGCTTCAGTTTCATCCGAGGAAGGCGAACGTTGTAGTAGACGAGTTGAGTAGGAAGCATCGTCGTGGGTTTGCAGCTTTGAGATGCTCATTGTATCGAGACCTTCACACACTTAGCCAGTTTGATTTTAGGCTAGAGATTAGTAGAAGCAACGCATTTTTGGGAGCTTTGGCTATGTAGTCATCATGGGCTGATAGAGTGGTCAGTGCTTAGTTAGAGGACTCATGGATTCAAACCCGAAAGGGGGAGATTTTCAAAGAACCCAAGACTGATTGGACCATTAGAACAGATGGAGGCCTTTGAATGAAGAGCCAGTTAGTCATACCGAATAGTCCGTAGTTGAAGAAGCATTTATTTGATGAGGCACATCTTACCAGGTACACATTGCATTCAGGCACAACCAAAATGTACAAGGACCTAAAGAGATATTTTTGGTGGAGTAGCATGTGTAGGGATATTACAGAGTATGTAGCTAAGTGCTTTACCTTTCAGCAAGTGAAAGACAGAACATTAGAGACCCACAAGAATCCTACAACCTTTACCCATTCCTGAGTGGAAGTGGGCGAATATTTTTATGGATTTTATTATAGAATTTCCAAGGCCGAGCAAGGGGAATGATTCCATTTAGGTGATAGTTGATTGGCTAACATAGTTGGCACATTTCTTACCGGTGAAGACGACCTATACGGTAGAGACTCATGCGAGAATTTTTATCCGAGAGATTGTTCATTTGCATGGAGTTTCAGAGACAATTATGTCGGATCATGGATCGGTTTTCACATCTAATTTCTAGAAGAGTTTCTAGAATTCGTTCAGCACCCAGTTGTCATATAGTAATGTCTTTCACCCGTAAACAGATGGTCAGACGTAGAGAGTTAACCAAGTGTTGGAGGATATGTTACGGTCATGTGTCATTGATTTCTAGGGTAGCTAGGAAGATCATATTCCATTGATTGAGTTCACCTACAATAACAGCTATCAGGCGACAATATGTATGACATGAGGCGTTATTTGGGAGGCCTTGTAGATCCCCGATTTGTTTGGCAGAGCCGGAGGACAGCTTATTACTTGGGCCAGAACTTATGAGGCAGACTACAGAGAAAGAAGCATTGATTAGATAGCATATTCTTGCCGCTAATAGTCAGCAAAAGAGCTATGCAGACCAGAGGTGATGACCTTTAGCGTTTTGGGATGGAGATTATGTTACACTGATGGTGTCACTGATGAAGGGTGTTCAGCGTTTTAGCAGACGGGGAAAGCTTACCTTGAGATGTATTGGTCCGTTCAGGATTGTTGAGAACATTAGAGCCGTATCATATATGCTATATTTTCTAGCATCTATGTCTGATGTACACGATGTTTTTTAATTTTGATGCTTAAGAAGCATTTGCGTGACGAGGAATAGAAGAGGGTGATCGATGCACCAGAATTTGAGATTCAGTCAGATTTGACAACCATTGAGGTCCCTGTTTGCATTTTTGCCAGAGAGGACAAGAAGTTAGAAATAAGGTGATTCCTTTGATGAAGGTCCAGTGGAGCCAAAAGGAGCTGGGGAGATTTCTTGGGAGCGTGAGGAGGACATGCACCGTGACTACCGACACCTGTTTGAGCAAGTAAAATAAATATTTATGATTTGTTTGTGATTCATGTTATTTATATAACCTCATTTACACTTAACACTGGAATGCGGGTATTGACACTTAGCTCCTAATCATTCGAAACATATGATATATACATGGGGGTTCCTTATTTGGATTTTTCGCCCCACGTAGTTATGGGTTAAGTGGAAGTATTTTCATTCTTGGTAGTTAAGTGTAAATGATTGCTTGTAATGCATATCTAGGAATTAATATTACGAGATGTGTACGAGAGGGTTTCCTTGTTTAGATTATTCCCTCAATGTATTTTTCTCATATTATTAATCTCTAAGATATAATTATGGAATTTTGAGGATGAAATTCTTTTGGGGGGGGGGGGGATGAATGTAAAACCCCATTAATTTTGAAAATATTTTGAATTACATTGATAAATGAGTTTTAATCATGATAAATATTAAGTGTGAATGTATGATTATGCTGATGAAATTTTTTGGGGGGGGGGGGGGATGAATGTAAAACCCCATTAATTTTGAAAATATTTTGAATTACATTGATAAATGAGTTTTAATCATGATAAATATTAAGTGTGAATGTATGATTATGCTAATAATTGATTTGAGATCAATTAAGAGCATATATGAGAGTATACAAACGTTAAACATGCATAAAACGAGTAAAACATGCGTAAAGAAGAAATCTAGAAAAACGACTAGTTAAGAGTATATATGCTTACACACCGATACAGTTCGAATCTGGAAAAATGCGAAAGACAAAGGTTGTAGGTCTCTTCAATAGATTTCTAGTCTGACGAGAAAGTTATAGCCAAAATACTAAAGACAATTTTTCCCAGTCTGATTGGGTTTCCTGTTTCTGGTTTTGGGTTTTAGGCTGTTTGTATTTGGGTTCCTACCTATATATACATGTTTTTGTCAAGAAAAACACACATTTTCTTCTGTGTTCTAAACCTTAGCAGCCCCTCTCCTCCTCTTTCAAACCCTAGCCTAAAATTTGAGTTCTTGGGAGAGTTTCATGAGGTGAAAAGCAAGGAGAAGGTGGGATTTACGGCGTTTGGCGTTGAGGGATCATTTGTTGTTCGTTTCAGAGGGTTGTGCATGTGATAATGCAAGATCACCTCTGTCCAAACCTTTTCCTAGTTTAAAAATTAAGTTTAATGTGTTAATTATGATAATTCTCATGCTTAAAATTAATCTAATATGTTAGAATCTAATTTATGATGTTTAAATCTTAAATTAGAGCGATAAATAGTAGAATAATTCTGTAATTGATTAATATATGTGATCATGATTATTAGGGTTGCTTTAACATATTAGTTTATGCTTTAATTTGGTTCATATGCACTAATTTGTGGAGATAAACAAGATTTATATAATTTTAATGTTAAACCCTAGATTCATGCATCTATGTGATACCAACTTATTTAAACGAACCTATGGTTAAGTATTCATGATTATAGAATCAAATTTTATTTATATAAGTTAATAAAAAACCGAGCTTTGAAGAAAAACAAGGACAAACCCTAATCTGTAAAATTTTGATTAGTTCAGTCGACTGATGTTGCCATCAGTCGACTGATGGCAATCATTAGTCAACTAATAGGCTCGTTTGTGTATTGTGTCTGTGAACGACCCAATAAGTCGACCGAAGCTTTCTATTGGTTGACTGATCATGTTCAAATTTGTGATTTTGGTTCCTTGCACGTGGGTTCGTTGTGCGAGTGTGTAGTGCAAGTTATATATGGATATTTATGCATATTTTGGGGGGTATACATACAGAGATTGAGTACATACAAATCCATTGTTTGGGATAGACAAATAGTTTGCAATTGTTATGGGTAACGACTATTATAGAATATTATATTTATGATTTGTTGGGTGGGGTTAGTTGGGACCCAAAATAAGACCGTGGATGGACTACACTCTGAGTATATTAGTCAGGACGGCAATGAGACCACGAGGGACTTCACTCCTTTATGTACTTTTGGTCTGCACGAACGTGCGCAGAGGTCATTGAACCTATTTATCGGTCCGCATGGTTATGCGCAGAGGTTGATATACCATTTATTGGTCCGCATGGGGGTGCGATGAGTTGAAGAATTCCAAATAAGGATGATTTGATAAATTTGATGATAACCTAAGTGTAGGTGATTATTGACATTCTCTCGGTATGATCTATTGTGAAGGTATTTCACAACTTAGTTACACGGGATAGTGTATCGATATTTGGTTGATGTGGTATTTCCCGTATTTCTTTCTTTTATTATTTCTTAGTTGGAATTTATATTTAAAAATTTATGACTTTAGACACATGGTATATACATGGGGGTTTCCTTGTTTGGATTATTTTGCTCAACGTACCAGTCTTGTGTTGTAAATTTCTAAACATAAATTCCATATAATACAGGGTAAAATAATATAGGTAGACTATGCACTTATAGGTAGAGCCTCCATCATACTTAGTAGCCCTTCCCCTGGGGGCGAATGGAGTTGATCTTGCTAGCACTTTAACACTGTTGATTTTACTTCTTTTCAGGCAGCGTAATAGAGATTCGGAGAGCCGCAGGTTGACAGACTTTCAACATAGTCACCGTCAGTTATTTATATTAGTTTCTGCTCCACAAATGTTTAGTTTTGTTTTTAGTTGATTATTAGACTTGTATTTCATTTTGAGAGCTAAGAGAGCTTATGTACTTTTTAGTTGACTCTTGTAGTTGAGATTTTTAGATCATTTTTATCAGATTGTGGGGCATATTTTCTTTTATATCCATTTAGACCTGATTATTTAGAGATTTATCATTTATTTCTTTGTTCTATTTTATGTCTTTTTCTCTTTTATATCTGCTTGTACCTGTACTATCTTATTTGATTCCACTAGAGAGATATTTCTATAATGGTAAAACATGTCGTTGCACAATATGGGTGCATGGCATGTTTGACAACCTTAGTTTTTTATTATACTATAGCCTTGTGTGAACCCGAGGGCATCACAATAATTCTATATTTTGATTTGTCATGATAGAGAATGATGCATTTTGCATTTCATCATATTGTGGATGCTTGAGTGGGTTAGTTAGTATCTTACAATGAGATCGTGGGAGACTACACTCAGAGTGGATTAGTTGGTATGCTACAATGAGACCGTGACAGACTGCACTCTATGATGCATCATTCCAGATTGGGCTGATATGCCTGAATTTCGCAGGGCGATTGAGTAAGGTGGTGACATCACATGATATTATGAGCGTCTTACAAAAGCATCGTTGTTTCAGATAGAATATTACTCAGATTGCATTCATGCTCCCATGTTAGTTACTCGAGAGTAGGGTATAAGGCTGAGGTTGTCCTACACGATATATTTTATGTGAGCTTCCTTTTTATCAGATGTTATTTCTTATGACTGCGCCAACTACCCGAGGGTAGTGTGAGGATTTGACATGACTTGATTTAGGTTGATGTTTGGAGTTGTAATTCCTTTGTTTATTGTTTATTTTATAGTTTTTGAAGTTGGTATTTAGCGATTCACAATTTGAGATACGAGGTATATACATGAGAGTTTCTTTGTTTAGATTATTTTGCTCGACGTACCCCATTCTCGTGTTGTAGATTTCTAAATATCAATTTCTACTTAGTTCATGATAGATGATTTTATAACTATATGTACTAACTTGTATTTTCATACATACTCCTAACCCCCTCCTCTTAGGGGTGGTGGAGATGATCTCGCTAATATTTTGATACTGGTTGTTTTCCCTCTTTTCAAGCAACGAGCCAGGCATCCGGAGAGTCGCAGGTTAATAGTGATGCAATTTAGCTTCCATCATTATTCATATCAGTAGTTTATTTAGAGCTCCACAGTAGTTTATTGTTTATTTTCGAACATTTAGAGTTGTATTTCATTTTGTAAAGGCTGAATGCCTTAGTATTATTTTACTTGACTCTATGTATTGGGATATTTCACATTCATTTCAGTTTAACAGCTCTACTTTATTATATTCAGTTGGAACATGATTCTCTCATTTCCTTTATAATGTTCATCGCACTCCTATCTTTATTTACTTTGTACCTACACTTATTTATTATTGTTTTCACTAGAGAGATATTACGATGATGGTGAAGCGTGTTGTTGCACTGTGTGGGTGCATGGCAGGTTTGATATCCTTGGGTTTATCTTAGACTGCAGCCATGTGTGAAATCAGAGGTGTCACAATATCGTTGTCTGTGACAAAGTAGAGGGGTACACCAAATAAGTAGAACATGGACCTCCACACAAAATTAGTGAAATTACTTTCACTAATTCTAGCTAAGGGCTCAGCCTCGATAAATTGGTGAAGTAGTCGATGTCTATGATTTGAAACTTTCGCTGCCTTGAGGCAATTGGGTGAAGGCCTAGTAAATCTAGTCCCATTGAGAAAATGAGATTAAACTCAGAATGGAGGTGAGTTCAATGACTGTCACCCACAGAATGGCCGAGAAGAGTTGACATTTCTTGCACAAAGAGGTGAGCCTCTTAGACTTGGTTAGTACGATGGGCCAATAGTACCCCTGGCGAATGACTTTTTTGGTGGGAACTCTAGCTCTGGGGTGATTCCCAAATGTTCCCTCATGGATTTCTCTGAGAACATTACTAGCCTCAGCTGACCGGAGGCAACGAAGGTAGGGTCCCACTCTATCGTCGGAGTACGACATCCGATATAGTTGATCATCGATCATAAGGTAGCAACGAGTGTTCCTTTGTAGACTCCTAGCTTCAGTGGCGTCCTTTGGTAGGATCCCCCGCATTAGGAAACGGATGATGGGATCCATCCAGCGGGGCTCTGCCGGTGTCTCGGTCGCTTGACAGCCTTGGATGCCTTTTCAATGCTGGGGTGTTCGAGAGTATTTGTGTAGATAGGCCCTGAGCTGCTTCTTGAGTTGGTCGATCTGAGTTTGGATAATGGATCTACCCGAGCTTTGAGAGAACGGGGTGTTTGGGCAATGCTGAAGTCAACAAATGGGGCTAAAGAGCTAATAGCTCTTTAGCCCCCTTCACGTATAGGACCACCCTTGAATCTTTGGCGGAGTACTCCCCATTCACCTGACCAACAACAAGTTGGGAGTCAGCCAAAATATGGAGATGCTCGACCTTGACTACCAGTGCGGCTCGAAGGCCCGCTAGGAGTGCTTCATATTCGACCTCGTTGTTCGAGGCTGAGAAGCCAAAAGCGATGGACTGTTCATGCATCGGCCCATTGGAGATGCATAGGATCACTCCTGCTCCGCTACCAGTTTATCCAGAGGATCCATCCACCTTTAGCAACTACCAAGAGGCAATCTATGATGAATCGTATGTGGCAGTATGTCTTGGCTAAGATGCAGGGGTCTTGACTGCTTGAGATGTCGATGGCCCCTACCAGGCCGGTGGCGAAGGTGCGGCTGACTCATCATCTGGTAAGGTCTATTCAATGAAGAAGTCGGCCAAGACTTGGGCTTTGATTGTTGTCATTGGCTCGAACTGTAGATCATGCTTGCTTAGATCGATGGATCAGGCAACCATTCTCCCTAAAGTGGTGGGGTTACCGAGAGCTTTCTTCAGAGACAAGCTCGTTCGAACAATTATAGAATACACTTGAAAGTAAGGACAGAGCCTCCTGGCTATGGCAATAAGGAGGAATGTAACCTTCTCTATGAGAGGGTAGTTGAGTTCACTGGATTTTAATATTCAGTTGATATAGTACTTCGGCTTTTGGGTGTTATCCTTATCACGAAATAGGACAGAGCTAGCAACTTCGGGAGAGACAGCTAAGTATAGATAAAAGGTATCTACTTCTCTGGGTTAACTCAATAGTGTCTTAGTGCTTAAGTACATCTTGAGATCTTTGAAGGCCGCGTTGCATTCAGCCATCCAACTCTTGCTTTCCTTGAGCTCATTGCTTCCTCTTATCATCTTGAAAAATACGTGTCTCCCCTTGGCTGATTTGGAGAGAAAATGCCACAGAGCCGTGATCTTCCCATTTAGCCTCTAGACATCTTTTAGTGTGCGGGGCTAGGATAGTCGCTCTATGGTGGCTATCTTCTCCAAATAGATGTCAATGCCCCTCTAGGTGATCATGAACCCGAGAAACTTCCCCGACTGTACCCCATAGGTGTACTTAACAGGATTAAGCTTCATGCGTAGCATCGAAGGATGGAGAAGGTTCCATCCAGATCTGAAAGATGGGTCGATGCTTGCTTTGACTTCACATAGAGGTCGTCCACATAAGCCCCAACATTGTGGCTAATCTGGGGCTTGAAAATCCGATTGACCAGTCTCTGTTACATGGTGCCTGCATTCTTGAGACCAAAAGACATCATCCTATAGTAGTAGGTTCCTTGGTCTGTGATGAATGAGGTTTTTTCTTGGTCATGCTCCGCATAAGGATCTGATTATAAAGCTGAGTAGCTTGTGTCCAAAGCTCTCATCTACTAATTGAAGGCTTGGGAAATAATTTATACTCGTATACCCTTTGGAGTGCATGGAGAAGCAGTTTATACTCGTATACACTTCAGAGTTGTCTCCATTCTCATTTGATTTGTTTTTCAGTTATGACGTCAGAGTCAATTAATGCTTGGATTTTTTTGACCAAAGCAAGCCTTGGTGGGATGAAGAACCCTCCTATGGTATGCTAGTATTTTGGATCTGTAATCCTCTTAGCTCCCTCCTGATCTTTAATAGGTGGTAGCTTAATTTTATTGTTGTTCATGAGGTACTTAAAGATGGCTGGAACCTCATCATCCCTGAGAGAGTACTGCTGTATCTGATGTGGTTGTTATGGCGATTTCTGTCGTGATTGTCGTTATAAGATTAACTTCAACAACATTCACAGGCGGCGTCGTTTGGCTTCTCTTAGCTATCTTTCTTTTGAGAAAACGCTCGGCTTGCTCACAGTGCATTTTCAATTCTTTCCAGGTTTTGGATGACACGACCCCCAGGGCTTCTAGGGCATTAATGGAAAGGTTGTTATGACAGGTTTGGAGGATGAATTCCTCCATAACCGGATCTCGACAGTTTATTGCCTTATTCTGGAAGTGTTTGACAAAGCTATCGACCGACTCTCCTTCTTTCTGCTTCTTATCAAAGAGTGTTAGGATAGACACCTCAGAGTCATCATTGAAGAAGTTGGTGAGAAAAAAGCCTTCCATGTCATACCAGCTATTGATACTTCTCGGCTTCAGATAACGGTACCAAGCGAATGCAGCTCCGCGAACGGTGCCAACGAATGACCGAACCATCAAAGGTTCGTTGCTAGAGATCATGCCCATGTGAGACTTGAAATAAACTAGGTGCTGAGTGGGTGAACCTCTTCTGTTGAAAGGTGTGAAAGTTATTTGATTGAACTTTGACGGATATGGAATTGACTCCCTCTCTTTGGGATACGGACATGGAATCCCAGTCTTCTTCACCTCTCAAGCGGACATCAAGGTGTTGATCTTAGTTTTGAGGTCTTTCATTTTATCGTCCTCACTTGTATTTTTCTTCGGACAATTTTGAGGAGAGACAACTTGACCACCCCCAGTTGTTACTCTCAGTGGGACCACACACAACATTTTGGTCAACAAGAAGGGATTAGCATTAGGATTTTCATCCACATCTGAAGCACTACCTCCTTGATTAGTAGTGTTATGACGGCTAGATTCACCAATCTAATTTGATAAAGCTTGAATTTGTTGATCATGCAATTCCCTTATACGTTGCATAGTCATTTTTATTTCGAATTTGAAATTCTCTTTCTGCTTGGCCAGAGCGTCTTCAAGGATTTTGGCCATTTGTTCAACATTGATCATGAATGCCTTATGAGTTTATCTTGTGCTGGACACTGTATTATCAGAAGCAATCATGGAGTTGGCATTTGACATTTCATTCTCTGAGGAGTGTCCTCTATTCGGTCTAGGTCATCTAGTTCCTGACTGTAACCAAGTGATGCACTGAGATGCCTCCGAGAAAGAGTAAGGCTGTAACGCCTTGTCAATTTTCTTTTATCAGTCATATTGATGGTAATTTCTGAAAGCTCATCATTATGACCGGCAGATTTCTTCTTCGTCTTTATTTAGATTTAGACACTTCGGTGGAGATTCATTCGAATACCGAGACCCTTCGTGGAGCGGTCTTAGGTCAGCTACACTCTGATTATACTACCCTTTTTAACCTCTCACAATAACAGTGAGAGTTCAATTCTGGGATACTTCTCTTTTGAGATTTCTTCGTACCCCTAGCCCGATAGTATAACTCATCGGCATTGTGGCCGGAGCAACCTATCGGTGGTTAGTCTGAATCCCTATGTTTGACGTTATTGTGTAATGGATACATCTTCTTCTGGAGATGTAACACCTTGTTGGCATTCTTAGGAGTCACATGTTTAGATCCGCCCCCTTGCGAGTGTAGAATCTCAACGGGCTCCTGAACCTGAACATGCAACCCTAAGCTGGAGGTTACTATTGTTTTCCTGATATGGGATGGCTTGAACTTGTTAGGAGGACACGTAAGACCCCTAGCCTAAAGAGTCGCTTGGGATTTGTTTATCGGATCCAAGCGTTCTTTAACTGGAGCTTTGCCCCAATCCTAGTGAAAAGGACCAAGGCGATCCGCCATCTTCATTTTGAATTTGGACAAGTCCACGCTACAACAAGGTTTCACAGGAAGTACATGATCAGATGGGGCAGGATCAGAGACTGTTGGAGGCTGATAAATACGTATGGAGCTAAGACCAAGTGCGACACACACTTGGTGTTTCGCACCAGGTGCAAAACACACTTGGTGTTTTGCACCAGGTAGAGGTGTTTCGGCTGTTTTCGGTGTTATTTTTAGCGCTGTTTTGACCTTTGACACCCAGACTTGTTTAGATTTTGGCAATTCTTTGGCCGTCTCTTCCTTTTACAACTCCTGTGCCTTCTACACTAGAATCCATTTGTGAGCGAGAAGTGCGCGACGCTTCTAGATGCGCTCCTCGACAGTCGAACAAGCTCGTTTGACACGGACCCACTTGTTGGTTGAGCAGTCCATTGCTTGCTATGGCGGTGACTTAGTCATATGACCCCTCCTGAATTCTAAGTCCGCTTGATAGTGAAGTCCATCCATCTACTCCAGAGCTTTGGCAAAACGACGGGCAAGACGTTAGTGCTGTCTCTGACGAGCCCTCTTCGTCAAAATTGATGAAGCTTCAATGGGAAACTCCTTGATTGAGGAGAAGTTGTTCTCAGCATCAGATCCGGCCTACTTAGGTGGTAGAGAGGCGATAAGGAGAGAATCAACGCTCCGTGTTTTCAAATATGAAGACCAACAAACCTTCTTCAATGAAGTGGTCTTCCTGCGCTTGCAAGGAGAGGAGGATCTGGAGGAGGAGGATGAGACATACTCCTTGAACTTCTGCTGGTTGAACTCTTACTTGACAGTGAGGTTGTTAGCTCCCAATAAGGTCGCAAGCGTGTTTGCGTTGGAAATTGATTTCTTAGTGGTTACAATCGTTTATCGACTTTTACAGATTCATAAAAGATGAGACTTTTTATAAGACTTCTTTACACAAAAGAAATAGATCAACAATTTCCTAGAAACACATGCAGATGACGTTTATCACCCGTTGCTTGCATGGGGTCTTTGCCTGTGTTAGGGTTTATCCGTGGACCACCACGGATCTGATCTGGTTGATTTCGTTGTCTCACAAAGGAAACAAAAAATTGAAGTGAATGACCAAGTAAGGTAAGACAAACACTCTTCTAGAGATCAAATCAAAGTTTGATCTCAAGGGAAGCAGGTAACAGGTGCTAAAGGGTTGCAGATCTACCGAACTCTCCCTCTTTATGCTGAAGAACTTGCAGATCTCTCTTTCTCCTCTCTAAAATTTGTGCTCCTCTGCTATTCAAAATAACAGGGCTTCGCCGATATCTCCAAATTCCCACCCCCTCATTTATAGGGGCCCTAGGCTGTATTTATAGGCTTCAGAAGCTCTATTTTTGGATAAGAATGGTTGTTTTGATCTCATCTTCAATTATAACCACTTTACCATGTTCAAAGATAGCCTCAAATTAGTTGGAGAGGTTCTGGGATAAAATCTTATCGAAAAATTGGCAAAAACAGCTTTACTGGGCGAGAAACACCGCTGGGGTCTCGCCCTTAGGCCGAGACATGATTGGTGTCTCGACCTTTGGCTGAGACACCAATAGTGTCTCGCCCATTGGCTGAGACACCAATGGTGACTCACCCATTGGCCGAGACACCACTGGTGTCTCTCCTATTTGGACGAGACGTCGTTGGTGTATTTTTGTTGTTTTGCCTCTAACTCTCCCATCCGATCTCAGAATGAAGTGATCCAAAATGTATTGGAAAGCTGGAGAAAAAATCTACAACCTCCCATGGGCAAAATATTCATAGAGTGAGTAAGACATGGTGATTCGCTCTTTATGGGTGAAACATAACTCCTGGTCAAGTCGTTTCTTCGTTATTTTGCCATCCCGTTGACTCGTATGCTCTGCCAACTTGCTTCATACGCTTGTTAGCTTCGCTATAGCATTAGGTAATCCTCATTGACTTAGATAATGACATTCATTATCTTTTCTCCATCTCGAGCTATGTGCGGGTACCTATAAGTAATTTTTGATGCCTACAATTAGCCTTGAGAGCCTCGATGTAAATGACACCGGTGAAGTTATCTTCAATAATAATGAGGGTTTAGCTTACTTGTCGTATGTTGAATCTAATTCTGACATATCAGGTACAAGAACCAACATATCACCAGACCCTTTGTCATGGTTATATGCCGAGTCCTCATTGCACATGCCGATTAACTCATCCTTCACACCGAGCTGATGACACATCAAAGTTTTGCATCCTGACTTTGTGGTTCCCGCTAGAAAAAGTAACCAGGAAGATATCATCTTTAGGAAAACCGAGGTCCATTGCAAACTCTTTGGGATGAAACTGAAGAAAAGGAAGAAACTCCTCACTTTTCACATTTTAAGCCAATAACACGCCGCATAATGGAGCAAATTGGGATATGATTTTTCTCATGCAGGAGGTCTAAATTTTGGAAAAGGCCGATGTGCTTCGTTTGTACCAAAAGGGAAACCCAACAATTATTACGATAGGACTCGCAGAGGATTAGGATATGTATCTCTGCCGCCAACGCAATGCTTCGAAGCTAGTGAAGAGTCAGACGACTACTCTATTAGCTCTTCTTCCGAATCAGTCTATTGGGATTCAAACGCCAGTACAGGGGCTATATTCAAGAGACTTATGTATAACATGACCTTAGCTCAGCCAAACGAAACTCGGGAAGATGATCAACTACCCCTATTCGAAGATACATTGAGTCAGCAACTATGCATGCAATGGGAAAATAACTTCGAACATTGCGAGCCACCTACTGACGACAAAGTAATTCAAGTGAACATGGGAGATGAATCTAATTTGAAACCCATATTCATAAGTGATAGCCTGTCATCCGAAGGAAAGGAGGATATCATTGCTCTTGTACGTGAGTATAATGATGTCTTTGCTTGGAATTACGAGGACATGCCTAGCCTTGATCCTCAGGTGGCCATGCACCGCCTTAACATTAAACCGCGTGCCAAGCTTGTCAAGCAACAACAACGGAAATTCCACCATAGATCATGGAAACAATCAACAATGAAGTCAAGAAGCTTATTTGTTCAAGATTTATCTGAGAAGA
Source organism: Asparagus officinalis (assembly GCF_001876935.1). Classification (NCBI taxonomy): domain Eukaryota; kingdom Viridiplantae; phylum Streptophyta; class Magnoliopsida; order Asparagales; family Asparagaceae; genus Asparagus; species Asparagus officinalis. The sequence continues at coordinate 74,949,060 of NC_033801.1, forward strand.
ATAACACCCGGATTGGGTGGCTAATATCATCCCGGCTCTAAAAAAGAACGAGAAGATTTGAGTTTGCATCAACTTCTAAGACTTGAACTTAGCATGTATGAAAGACCACTTCCCCTAACCCATTGTAAACGTCATCATTAACAACACGTGTGTATTTGAAAGGATGTCATTCATGGATGGATTCTCAGGATACAACCAAATCAAGATGTATCCTGAGGACGAGAAACATACTTCCTTTTGAACACCTTCAGTGATATACTTTTACATGATAATACCTTTCAGATTGAAGAACGCTGGCACTACATATCAGTGCGCTATGACTACTATTTTTTAGGAACACTTGTGTAAGACAGTGGAGTGCTACATCGATGACTTAGTTGTTAATAGCCATAGTAAAGATGATCATCTTCACGACTTGAAGACAATGTTCGATATAATGCGATCACACTAATTAAAGATGAACCCAACAAAGTCCTTCCTGGGAATGACCAGCAAAAAATTTCTTGGATTCGTGGTAACAGCTAATGGAATCCACCTTGACCCAGACAAAGTTAAAGCCATTCAAGATCTTTCACCTCCCCAAAATCTTAAAGAGCTACGTGGTCTACAAGGGCATTAGGCTTACATTCGCAAGTTCATTACTAACTTTCTTGGCAGGTGTCAACCATTCTCGAAACTCATGAAGAAAGGTGTGTTATTCATTTAGGATGAGGCCTGCCAGAAGGCATTTTAGGAGATCAAACTATATCTCTCTAGTTCGCCCGTATTGGTCACACAAAAATTAGGGAAATCATTCTTGATATATGTCTGAGCTACAGAACATGTCCTAGGAGGATGTCTAATGCAGGACAATGATAATGGCCATGCACAAGCCATTTACTATCTCAGTGGTACTTTAACAAGAGCTGAACACCGCCATCCACCCGTCGAGAAGGAATGCTTGCCCTTGGTCTTCACGATCTAAAAGATGCGATACTATTTGGCCGGACAAACCATATTTGTCATCTCCAAAGTTAATCCGATACAGGTATTCATGACATAACCCGGGGCATTGAATTGGTGATTTGTGAGGTGGGCACTGCTGCTGTCCCAGTATGACAAATATTTCATGCCACAAAAGGTATTAAAAGGTCAAGCTATTTGCGAACTCCTTGCAAACCACCCTTTGGAAGGAAGAGTTGATTTGTACCAAGATATGCCGAACGAGACTTGCAAAACCAATGTGGTCTTGAAAGAATAGGTGTGACAGCTATTCTTTGATGGCACATCGAGAACAGGCCCTAAAGCAACAATTATCACAGATGTGGCCGTAGTCTTGGTTTCTCCGCAAAAGCCTGTATTACCTCGAGCCTTCTCTCTAACAGAGCCATTTTCTAACAATGTAGCCGAGTACCACGCTTTGGTTATTGGTCTCGACATAGCCAAGAAACTGGGGGTAAAGCACCTAGAGGCATATGGTGACTCGAAACTCATCATCAACCAACCAAAAGGGGAGTTCGAAGCTAGATATGAAGATCCGGTCCCTTACCACGAAGCGGCCATCACATTGGATAATTCATTTGAAGGCTTTTACATTGATTATGTGCCTCGGCTCAAGAATACATATGCTAATGCATTGGCATCACTCACAGCTACACTAGCTCTATCTGAGGGAACTACTCAATGAATCACTATAGCCAGCAGACAAATGTTCTAAGGGAAGTATGCATTGCATGTCAACACAGTCGATGAAGAGCCCAAGGCGTTCGAACCTAGAGATTGGTGATTCCCAATCATCGATTATGTGTTACATGGCATACTGCCTAAAGAAGTTAAAGAAAGATAATCCATCTGCAGACGGGCACCGAGATTCTATTACGATTTCCTGTCATAAACCTTGTATAGGAGGTCATACGATGGATTGTTGGTTCGCTGTTTATCTAACAAAGAAGCAGAAGAAGCCCTTAAAGAAGCGCATGATGACATCTATGGAGCTCACCAGTCAGGACCTAAACTATGGAACCGACTATGTAGACTTGGCTACTACTAGCTGAAGATGATCAGCGATGCCGTTGCCTATGCCAAAAGATGTCACGCATGCCAAATACATGCTACCTGCATGCATTAACCGCCGGAGCATCTGCATCCTTCGGCTACTTCCTGGCCATTTAAAATATAGGGTATGGACATCATCGGCCCAATTTCCTCGCCTTTTGTGAGAGGACTTCGTTTTATCCTGGCGATAACTGACTACTTTTCTAAATGGACTGAAGAAATTCCATTAAGTGAAGTCAAAACAAGTGATGTGATCAAGTTCATCAAACACCATATCATATACAGGTACAATGTTCCATGACGCAACATCCATGACAACATACCCCAGTTTGTCAGCCAGGTCTTCACATGATTTTGTGACAAGTTTAGAATCAGAAACTTAGCGTCAACAGCCTACAACCTTGCTGCGAATAGACAAGCGGAAGCTTTCAATAAGACCATCATTAAAATTATCACCAAGTTACTCTCCACAAGTAAACAAGACTAGAATGAGAAGTTGGGTCAAAGCTTATGGGCATATCGCACAACGGTTCGTACACTAACAGATGCTACGCCCTACTCCTTAGTACACGGATATGAAGCTGTTTTTCCACTAGAAGTTCAAATTCCATCCATTCGAATAGCACTTTCAACCGGTATAACTACGGAAGAAAGTCATCGCCGATTCCTTGAAGAACTTGAAGCGCTAGAAGAAAAGCGAGTACAAGATCAACATCATATCGAGCTTTACCAGGCTCGAATCTCTAAAGCATTTGACAAGAAAGTCAGTCACTGCATTTTCAAGGAAGGTAAACTAGTTCTTGCCGTCAAACATCCAATGGTTCTGAACTCCAAAAAGAAAGGTAAGTTCGAGCCAAAATGGGAAGAGTCATTTTTAGTAGAAACAATCTACTCAAATAGAGCATATCGCCTAATAGAATCAAGATGGCGACAAGATCATGATACCTGTCAATGACAAATTTTTAAAGAAGTACTACCCATAGGCTTCTTATATACCAGCTGCAACACCCGTAAAGGTCTTCACAATTAACAAGGACTGCTATGCCTATGCTAAAGAAATGGAAATCCTTCCAAATCTCAATAACGCTACTAGCTCAAACACCACAGATGCGACAATGATACCTGACCTTAATAATATTGAGGAATGCAATAGTTGGCATTGTTAAAGCCATCACAACTCTTTCAACTCCCACGAGGCCAATTAAGGTGAAAAATTCATTCCTTACCGTCATCCAAATTATCCCACCAATCCTCTTTAACAGGTTGGTGGGTCCACAAAACTATCATATTAATGATTACCTCTGATAGTTAATTTCCTCTAAATTCTCCCATCAATCCTTGTTAATAGGATGATAGGTCCACAAAATACTATCATGTTAACAATTAACTTTGATAGTCAACTCTTCAACCCCCATTGAAAATACTCCATCAAGTAGCAGCTTACCACATGATGAGCCCATACTAATCATTCGATCAGGATAATAATCTACCATGCGACGATTTACTATCTGATCTTTTCTAAATGTACAATCTCAGTAGAGCGATCGAAGATAGTGGCCTACCATGTGATATGCTTCTATTCCAATTACAATTGTTATACTCCTATGTCACTGAACGACTTGATCATTTCCACACTGTCATTCCTGCAAATGATGTTATTCGTTGATAGCGGCCTACCAGATAATGTGCCACTATCTACCCCCTTATTCCCAAATTGTGACTACTAAGCGGTGAGTCACTATTCAAATTTGAGATCGTTATTGCATTAACGATATCATCACACTCCATCGGTCATTCCTGCAAATGACCTCTTCCTGAAGTAGCAGGTCTACCATGCGATGAGCCTCACTTTCAAATCCCTAGGTTGAGCTGTTACACTGAATAGCACAATCAAACTTGATTACAACTTTACCATTGTAATCACACTCAACAGTTATTCCAAAACCCTGAATGGCTAAGGATAGAGGAGAAACCTTAGCATTAAGCTTAAGAGAAACTTTTCAAGGACTTATCATGCTAAGGGAAAAATCATGGCAAGTCCGACTCAAATGACATTTGGTTAAGACACGTTAAGTTGGTTGATAGCTGAGGGTCTGTTAAAAATCCTAAGTTACGATTATTTACTGCGCAAAAGAAGAGGATAATCGATGTATAAGTGGATAATTTTATTCATAAGAAGCTACAGTGACAAGAGTTGGGTAACATAAATTGAGCTTAGAGGAATCGAAAGGCGCTGTGAAGTTCTTTTGCAAGTTCATCCAATGACCTCTAATGCTTCACTTCAGTTTCTTCCAACACCTTTGTAGGCAATAAAAATTGCCTTTAAATCCTTATCAGAGAAGTTCAGAACAAAACTGCTAAAACCTCGTCCGAAATAGCAAAAAGGGGAAAAACACTGATAAAAAGGGGAAAACACAGATATCTCCCAAACCGTAAGGCAAAACACTGATAAAAAGGGGAAAACACAGATATCTCCCAAACCGTAAGGAATTTGGCGAAACGGAGGAAATGAACTGAAGCCTTTGGCTGGGTTCGGATGGCTCCATCTCGTCGAGATAGGTGATTTTCATATATAATTCGTCCAGGGTTCGGATGGCTCCATCTCGTCGAGATAGGTGATTTTCATATATAATTCGTCCAATTCCGACTTACGATTTGAAAGTTACGACCTATTCTTCGATCCATGCTCTAGAGCACGCCTAACGGCTTGAAGCTGGCCTGCAGACCCAGGTTCGTCTGCAGTCCCCAGCTTCGCCTACACCTGCAAATCCGCCTGTAGACCCAAGTCTGCCTGCAGTCCCAAATCCACCTGCAGACCCAAGTCTGCCTGCAATCCCCAGCTCTGCCTGCGGTCCCAAGCTCGCCTGCAGACTCAACTCACCTGCAGACCCAAGTCTGCCTGTAGTCCCAAGCTTGCCTGCAGACCCAAGCTGCAGACTCGCCAGCTCACTGTCAACTGCCCACTTGGAGTATGGGAACAGTTACATCAGTGGTCAAATCCCACAAATCAAGGGAGAGGGCACAGTACCCCAAGACCGTCAAGCGGCCTCTCATAGCACGAATGATTGGGCAGGTGTCGAGTCGACCTGAACATTCATAAATGCAGCTCACCTCGGCTGTCTGAGTGGCAGGTGTCGAGTCGACCTGAACATTCATAAATGCAGCTCACCTCGGCTGTCTGAGTTAAGAGCCGGATCCTCCAGGACCCGTTAAGCTATCCAAGCCCACTCGAATACCAAGAACCCGCTTTCCTACCTCTCTCGACCTGAAGAGGGAAGACACGGTACTCCAGGCCCGCCGAATAGCCGCTCACGGTACAAGTGGTCAGACAAACGCCAAATCAACCTGCACCCTCATAAATGTGACTCACCTCACTTGTCCAAGCGAAGGGTGAGAGCTGTCGGCGCTCGGTGGTTGGTCAGATCCACTCGAGTATCTGACAACCGTCGTCACACATACGAGGAGGGCTTTCCCGCTCCTACTTGACGTGATGCCAAACACGACTCCTCGAATGACCGCTCATGGTACAGATGAACAGCAGGATATCTCTGAACAATGTATGGTCACATCCCATGATCCAAGGAGCGGCCACGCCTTCTCTCCTCTATTTAAGAACCTCGCCCGGTTACAGGAAAGGGGTTCACACATAGTTAATTGATTAATTTAATCAGTTAACTGAACCACTGGCTCTCAACTCCCAACGGAGTCGACGACAAGCTCTCTGCATCACTTTTGCATTGCAGCGCCACTTCCTAGTTCTGAGCCCCGATCGCCGGTGAACTAGAAGATCCGAATTCTATCGACTTGAGCTTCTACTGCGTACTGAAGATCTCCAGCAACTTTAATCGGATCGTCCAAGGGAAGCAGACTCGGCACGAGCACCGAGCGAGGGGTCCTATCGCCACCGAGGAACCCACGTTAAACAAAGAGGGCATTCCCTCTGCTTCTGTTGTAATCATTTGATTATTAGTTTGTAATAAGCTTTCTTATCAATACAAACAAAACTCCCTGTTTTTGGGAAATCAAATTTACACCCTACAGAAGATGGCGACCACAGTGGGAGAATCCGTTCATTCAGATGAATTAGTGGTGGCGCAGTTTAACGAAGTTGCTGCAGGGACTACGGTTGAGTCCCTTGTGATCAAATTCGAGGGGTGCTTACGATCGTCCTCTTCTGGCGACAATACATCTCGCGATAACTACAGAGTCGTGCGGGTGGCCCAGCCCCAAGAGGCCGAGGCAACCAAGCCTGAGGGATCTACCCAAGCCGAGACAGGGGGTTCTTTTCCCCCCAAACCAGTTGAGGCCGAGCCGAGATTCGAGAATGCAGGTCTAGGGGCTGCTGAGTGGGTCGATGAACGATCCTCGCAGACCCCTGTGCAAAAGGAATCAACCATTCGTGTCGACGCAGACTACGCCTCCGCCGTCGACATGAACGCTCCTCGTTCAAAAAGATCCAAACAGGAGCGACGAAAAGCTCTCGCTCATCTCGGGGCACAATCCCTCATCCTCCACGACAGCCTGAATTATTATTCGGTTTGAGAGGAATCAGCCTCTTGAGCCAGGTTCCCATTTTTGGCGAACCGCTCAAAACGGGCGAGCCTAGCAGTTTAGGCGAGCCCATCTCTTTGATCCAGGTTCCTAGAATCGACGAACTGCTCAAATCGGGCGAGCCTAACGGCTTAGGCAAGCCCAACCTCTTGAGCCAGGTTCCCAGTTTTGGCGAACCGCTAGCAAGGTGCTCAATTTTAGCGAACCAAGGGCATCTAGCGAACTCTGCAGTTCAAGAGGGCTTCGTCGAACAAGCGGACTTCACCAAGCTCACCTGACGGCCCAAGTTCACCAGAAAGGCGAAGCAACAGCTCGCCAGACAGGCACAGGCGCACTGTACCAATTTCGCCTGACGGGCGAACCTCGCTAGCCTGAACCTCGCCAACATGCTCACGCCCAAATGGGGGTGGCCACCCCGTTTGCCTGCATGGGTCTGACGTCCGTCTCTGACAACAACGACGACGATTGCTCAGCAGTGGCAATGTCGCAGACTTCAAGCTCAGTTCAGGGCGAGCACACAAATGTGCACATGACCGATATCCCTGATGAGATATCCAGGAGACTCGACGAGCAACAAGCAACCATCGACTCCCTAAAGGAGATGTTGGAGCAGCTCCTGAGCGAGAAGAAGAGGAAGAGAGAGAGGACTTCGCGGTTTTCGCATAAATCCTTGAAGCACAAAGAGTGGGGGCCTACTCCTTCTCACTCCTCATCCGAGTCATCTAGAGGAGCGTCATCTTTGGGCCATAACCCAAGAGACAAGAGGTTTGACGATCTCCAAAGTCAACTCGACGCCTTGAAGCTCCAGGAGCATGTGAGCAAGCTGGGGGTTGTCAGACCATATCCAATTGAATGGGATGCGGTCTCCTACCCGGCAAAGTTCGAGCCGCTGGACCTCCTGCAGTTCAATGGCAATGGTTCTCCTACCCAGCACATCTACTACTTCCAGGCGCAAACTGGACACATAGTGGGAAACGATCCCTTTATGACTCGACTGTTTATTGGTACCCTCAAGGGGGTCGCTTTTGAATGGTTTCGCAGATTGGAGCCTGGGTCCATCACCTGCTAGAAGGACATGGAAAGGCTCTTCGTGGCCAGATTCTTCGACGATGACACAGAAGTATCTATGGCCACCCGCTAACTGTGAAGCATAGGAAGACAGAGTCTGTAAGCAACTTTGTCAAGAGATTCAGAAACCGATCGCTGCATTCTTGCGATCGAGTTTCCGAGGCCACACTCATCGAGATGTGCCGGAACAATCTCTCCATCAGCGTTCTATCCAATATGGGCGTTGTTGAAGCTCGCTCATGGAAAGACTTACTCCGCCAAGGAGAACAAGTCGAGAGCATGCTCAAGCATATGGGTGACGAAGACCCGCATGAGTTTCGAGGAGATGATGACCAAAATACCTTGGTAGTGGAGACCATCTCCTCATATCCTACGATTTCCCCCGTTGATCCTCTTTAATAGGACAGCGGGCCCACAAAACTATCAAGTTAACTGTTACCTCTGATAGTCATTTCTCCATCAGCCTCATTTAACTGGACGATAGATCTTTTAAAACTATCAAGTTAACTATTACCTCTGATTGTCTCCTCCAAATTTCCCCCGTCGATCCTCTTCAATAGGACGGCGGGCCCACAAAGCTATCATGTTAACAATCACCTCTGATAGTTCTCCTACACTCCGACAAGTACACGAGTATAAACTGCTTCTTCTGATCCTCCAACTGGTATAAGAGGTTAAACTATTCCCCACACTTCCACTTCTTGAGCCAGGTTCCCAGTACGGGCGAACCGCTCAAATCAGGCGAGCCTAACAGTTTTAGGCGAGCCCATCTCTTTGAGCCAGGTTCCCAGTTTCGGCGAACCGCTCAAATCAGGCAAGCCTAACGGTTTAGGCGAGCCCATCTCTTTGAGCCAGGTTCCCAGTTTCGACGAACCGCTCAAATCAAGCAAGCCTAATAGTTTAGGCGAGCTCCACTTCTTGAGCCAGGTTCCCGGTTATGGCGAACCGCTCAAAACAGGCGAGACTAGCAGTTCAGGTGGGCTGCATCAAACCCCCACTTGGTCAAACCTTGAGATAGTTAGGACCAAAGCCACAATCCCCCACCAATCCTCTTCAATAGGATGGCGGGACCCCCACTGTCATATTAACGGTCACCTCTGACAAATCAACTTACCAGTCCTCTTCAATAGGATGGTAGGTCCATAGAGTTGCTCAAATCGCAATAAACTCCCACTGTCATGTTAACACTACACCTCTGACAAAATCAACTTACCAATCCTCTTCAAAAGGATGGTAGGTCCTCAAAGTCGCTCCGATCGCGGCAATTCCTATCATGTTAACGATTACCTCTGATAGCCGACACCGTCATTCCCGCAAATGACTTTGTCCGATCAGTCGTCATATTCATACGTCCCTGAACGATTTGATTCTCCCAGCACCGTCTTTCCCATAAAAGGCGTTGTTGTTTGATAGTGGCCTACTATGCGATGTGCTGCTATTTCAGGGTTCATCTTTGCCCCAAGAGAAGACAAATCAGGGTTCGTCTTCATCTTTGCTCTAAGAGAAGATAAGCTTACCCCCTAGACTCCAACGGGTATATAAGTATAAACTGTTCCCTAGACTCCAACGGGTATACGAGTATAAACTGTTCCCTTTACTCCAACTGGTGCATGAGTGTAAACTGCCACCTTACACTCCAACTGGTGAATGAGTCTAAACTTCTCCTACCCTCCGACCGGTGCACGAGGCTAAACTGCTCCTTCACTCCAACTGGTGTATGAGTCTAAACTGCTCCTACCCTCCGCTCCTTCACTCCAACTGGTGTATGAGTCTAAACTGCTCCTACCCTCCGACTGGTATACGAGGTTAAACTACTCCCTACTCTCTTAATCCATTAAACTACTCCCTACTCTCTTAATCCAAACGCCTCGAAAGGCTAAGGATAGAGGAGAAATTTTAGCATTTAGCCTAAGAGAAACTCCTCGACAACTTACCATGCTAAGGGCAAGAGCATGGCTAGTCCAACTCAAACGGCAGTTGGTAAAGACGAATCAAGTCCGTTGATAGCTGAGGGTTTGCTCAAAATCCTAGAAGGCGATCATCAGCTGCGAGTGAAGAGATCAACTTCACCAAGCTCGTTGGAGGCCTCCTCACTCCATCTGAGCAGGGATCACTTTACAGGTCTTCATATCCAAAGTGTTCCAGACCCCATGCGGCCTGATTCAGGTCTGAAAACTTTGAAGGGGGTTTTGTAGGCAATAAAAATTACCTTTAAATCCTTATCAGAGAAGTTCAGAACAAAACTGCTAAAACCTCGCCCGAAATAGCAAAAAGGGGAAAAAACTCTGATAAAAAGGGGAAAACACAGATATCTCCCAAACCGTAAGGAATTTGGCGAAACAGAGGAAGTGAACCGAAGCCTTCGGCTGGGTTCGGATGGCTCTATCTCGTCGAGATAGGCGATTTTCATATATAATTCGTCCAATTTCGACTTACGGTTTAAAAGTTACGGCCTATTCTTCGATCCATTCTCTAGAGCTCGCCTAACGGCTTGAACAGACCCAGGTTCGTCTGCAGTCCCCAGCTTCACCTACACCTGTAAATACACCTGCAGACCCAAGTCTGCCTGCAGTCCCAAATCCGCCTGCAGACCCAAGTCTGCCTGCAATCCCCGGCTCTGCCTGTGGTCCCAAGCTCGCCTGCAGACTCAACTCGCCTGCAGACCCAAGTCTACCTACAGTCCCAAGTTCGCCTGCAGACCCAAGCTGCAGACTCGTCAGCTCACTGTCAACTGCCCACTTGGAGTATGGGAACAGTTACATCAGTGGTCAAATCCCACAAATCAAGGGAGAGGGCACAGTACCCCAAGACCGTCAAGCGGCCGCTCACAGTACGAATGATTGGGCACGTGTCGAGTCGACCTAAACATTCATAAATACAGCTCACCTCGGCTGTCTGAGTCAAGAGCCGGATCCGCCAGCATCCGGCAAGCTGTCCAAGCCCACTCGAATACCAGGAACCCGCTTTCCCACCTCTTTTGACCTGAAGAAGGAAGACACGGTACTCCAGGCCCGCCGAATAGCCGCTCACGGTACAAGTGGTCAGACAAACACCAAATCAACCTGCACCCTCATAAATGCGACTCACCTCACTTGTCCAAGCGAAGGGTGAGAGCCGCCAGCGTTCGGTGGTTGGTCAGATCCACTCGAGTATCTGACAACCGTCATCACACATACGAGGAGGGGCTTTCCCGCTCCTACTTGACGTGATGCCAAACACGACTCCTCGAATGACCGCTCATGGTACAGATGAACAGCAGGATATCTCTGAACAATGTATGGTCACATCCCATGATCCAAGGAGCGGCCACGCCTTCTCTCCTCTATTTAAGAACCTCGCCCGGTTACAGGAAAGGGGTTCACACATAGTTAATTGATTAATTTAATCAGTTAACTGAACCACTAGCTCTCGACTCCCAACGGAGTCGATGACAAGCTCTCTGCATCACTTTTGCATTGCAGCGCCACTTCCTAGTTCCGAGCCCCGATCGCCGGTGAACTAGAAGATCCGAATTCTATCGACTTGAGCTTCTACTGCGTACTGAAGCAGAAGATCCGAATTCTATCGACTTGAGCTTCTACTGCGTACTGAAGCTCTCCAGCAACTTCGATCGGATCGTCCAAGGGAAGCAGACTCGGCACGAGCACCGAGCGAGGCGTCCTATCACCACCGAGGAACCCACGTTAAACAAAGAGGGCATTCCCTCTACTTCTGTTGTAATCATTTGATTATTAGTTTGTAATAAGCTTTCTTATCAATACAAACGAAACTCCCTATTTTCGGGAAATAAAATTTACACCCTACAACCTTCATGAGCAACTCACCGTCAGAAGACATCACCATGTTGTTCAAGGTATTCTCCAACCTCTCTGTCACCACCCCCTTTTTGAGGACAGAAGTAATCACTTTAATCTTGAGCAAGTTGTAGAGTGATGCCCGTAAGAAGAATCATTATTTTACGGGAACAATTGAGCTTGAGATTTGGGCTTAAGAGCTATGATCCTGAGAAGGATAAGCGTTTCAGTGGGTCTATGAAGTTACTGCATATTCTGAGACCCAAGATGAAGATTTGCATGCCTGGAGATGCTCAACATGTTAAAGAGGCAAACAATATTGGACCTTGAATCTTCAAATGAGAAGGCAAGTTTTTGAACCCAATTTCGATCAATTGTCTCCAAGGGAGTATCCAAGATCAAGTGCCTCGGGGTTACATTCGAAGGCCCAACAAGTTGCCGGAGTACTTCCTATCTTTGGCCCTGAAAGATTGGGAGATTTCAAGAATGGGATAACAAGGCTGATCCGCCTTGATCTAGACAGCATCTGAACTAATATTGTCACATAAGAAAATAGGAATAGGTGAATGAAGAGCTTCAAGGAGAAAAACAATAAAGTTAGCCTAAATAAGCTAAATAGGGTAAACCTTGGCTACAAGACAGGCCTCTACTAAGAAATGGCACGAGCTTTGTCCATCAAATGAACCTTGTTAATTAGATGAACTTCGTTGAACGGGTGAACCTCGTCAGATAAACGAAGCTTCGTCAAACTAATAAACCTCATCCATCAAACAAGTCTCGCCCATCTAACAAATTTCCTCTCAAAAGAACTACACTAGATGGTTAAAGGAGTGACTGTTCATCTCCTTGGGAGAACTAAACTATAATGAACAGTTCAAATGTTCACTCCAAGAGGACTTTACCTAATTTGATGGGTGAAAGCACGACGGCCTCACCCAAAGAACTCACCGTCTTCTTGCTCTGGCCCTTGTTGGCGGTGATTTTTGGGGCCATGGATCTCGACGAGATATATAAAAAAAATCTCAAGGCTTTGGAGGAGGAAGAAAAGGAACTTAAAAGTGTAAGCTTTTCAAAGTCATTTTGACTTAGTGCTTGGAAAATAAGATGATTCATCTTCTCAAGAGGCGGTTGCCTATTTATAGGCAAGAACACCGAATCAACGACCAAGATCTGTTCCACAGATCTTGAGGCTCCACCTGGCAGCCTTTCGTCTGGTCTGAAAAAGGGTGAAATGATGAAAGTACGTAGCATTTAATGCTGATGGACATGATTGACAGTCCTAAGTAGGTCTAACAAAGCTCAAACGATAAGCTCAATAAACCGTTGAACCTCACGTCAAGGCGTCGAGGCTCGTCTAAGATGAGTCTCAAGGTGTAAGATTGTCAAAGGTCAATTAGCTATCGAATCATGCCAAAGCTCAGTAAGCTATTGAATCTCACCTCAAAGCATCGAGGCTCATCTAAGATAAGTCTCAACACCTTAAAGCATCGAGGCTCATCTAAGATGAGTCTCAAAGCCTTAAAGAATCGAGGCTCGTCTAAGATGAATCTCATAGCCTCAAAATGTCGAGGCTCATCTAAGATTAGTCTCAAAGCGTCAAAGCATTGAGGCTCAATAAGGTGAGTCTCATCAAAACAGACGAACCTCATCAGAACCTCAACACTAAAAAAATGGTGGATAAAGAAACGATTTTATTCATGAGTTGAAGCTTTTGCAACAAGAGTTGGATTACATAAATTAAGCTCAGGAAAATTGGACAGCATTGTGAAGTTCTTCCTCAAGTTCATCCAATGATCTTCAGTGCTCCGATTCAACTTCTTCCAATGCCTTCTTACGCAGCTCCTCATCAGAAGACGTCATCATATTTCCCAAGGCAGTCTCCAACCACTCTAACTTATTAAGCTCAGCCTGAAATGATGCCCCCTGTTCTTCCTGTTTGGTCACAAGTGTCTGTTGCACCTCTACAACCACCTTCAAGTCATATTCAGTTGCCGCTAGCTTGTCTTGGATCTCAGCAAGAGGTGCCCTATAAGATTCAAACAGAACCTGATTGTTCTGCTTGGCGTAAGTGGCCTTTTGGCGCTCACTAGACAACTTCTCGTCAAGCCCTTTGAGCTCTTCGACTCTTTTCTTCTTTTCAATCACTGGGCTTTGAAGTACGAATGCGGAGTCATCCCTTTTCCTAAAATATTGCCTGGCTCGTTCTTCAGTAAGAGGGAGAAGAGGTCGATCATGACGAGCTTGCTATCTTTTGATGAGGTCCTCCACCTTTGTCATGCTAAGTCTATATGGCATCACAGTTGCACCACTAGTCAAGATGTGCATCAAGTTGAAAAGAGCTTCCATCACCACCTTATTCCCGACAAAATCATCACCGTGATCCAATACCCGAGAGGGGGAATTCTTCAAAATAGTGAGAAAGTTCTCCAAAATCTTTGACACCCCATAATCGTTCCCTCGAGTAAAGGAGGAAGATGGTGCATAACTTGAAGAAACTATCTCAAGCCAACTAGAAAACGAAGCCGTTTCTTGTGTGGAGACCAACGACGGAGTAAATACAATGGTTATAACGGTAGCAACAGGGGCAACAGTGACGATCAACTGGCTTGGAACCTGAATTTTTGTTACTTCAACTTCAGCAGCCACATCGAGAACGACTACAGCTTCAGCTAAAACAACTAAGAAGACGTTTATCCCAAGAAGACACTATTAGTATAATAAAGACACAGAAGAACAATGAAACACGTGAAAGTTGTTTTACCTAGGGCAAGAGGAGCATCCTCAGTGCTCACACAGGGCTTGGGACGTGACTTAATATGACGTCGAACCAAAGGAACGTCATCCTCAGACTTCGACTCTGCCTTAGTTGCGACATGTTCTGTCAGAGGGGCGATAACCACTTGAGATTCTCTCTGTGGTTTCTTTGAAACAACACGTTTCGACCTCCGTAGGAGTTCCTGGCTCTTGAACTTCTTCCTACTCGCCTTGAGGCTCCAGCTTCTTTGGTTTGCTCTGCGAAAGCGTCAGAAGATAAGTGCAAAAAAAAGTGATAACTATAAGTCTGAAACAATAAATTAAGGCTGGCATACTAGTGGAGTCTATAGCTGGAAGGGTTTCCTCAAGTGCAGTTGAAGTCGATATTTCCGGAGCCGGAAAAAGTTGTTTCCCAAACCAAGGACTCCTGAGGCTCCTATCGAGTAGGTGTCCCCTCTTCAAAACTTGGGATAATCAAAACTTTAGTTGGTGGCTGTGAAAAGCTTTCCATAGAGGCACCAATAGGTCGGGATGTGCACTTGGCAATGTCGTGTCATAGATGCGCAAGCGATTCATCAACACGAGTAAGCTTCACGGGTTCACTAGTAGCAGCTCAAGCTCCAAAAGCCTCACCTTCCCCAGTAGAGTCGAGCATATAACTCCAGTATTCTTCAATATGAGGAGACCCCTGAAGCGTACTTTCACCAAGTTCCGTGAGTACCCCTTGATAAGACTCGTGGGGACTCGAAGTCTGAGCCTCTTCTTCTCCTGCAACCTCCTCCGCAAGATGGAACTCCTTGAAGCCTGGCATGCGAGTCCTTTTTGAACCATCCCCAAATTTTAAATGGCCTCTAATGAGATGTAATCCCGAGGAGTTGACATTGAATCCTGTAATCGCCGCATTAGTGGTGCAGTGCAACTTGCAATAAGCAAGTGTCTTCCGGAGTGGGGGGCTCTAGTGCGAAAGCGAGAAGCGAGCACTCGTGCATCTCGTAATCATTTAAAACCACCCTCTCACCCTATTGATTAGACTCCCCTCAGGCTGCAAGTGAGTATTGGGGTTTACGACGTACAACTGGTCATAACCAAATAGACGAGCAAATCCGAAAGGCAAGTAGGGCTTTAAAGTACCCTAATGCTACTAGGAACGAACCCTAGAGGGGGTGAATAAGGTTTATACTAATCTAATCTGATTTATGCCAATTTAAAACTAATTAACAATATATCCTAGCAAGAATGATATTCAACAAGATATGAGCAATGGTATATATAAGTAACACAAAGGTAAAATAAATAATAAACAAACAAGAGTGATAGTGCGCAAAAAAATAATACAAACACACAATATGATCACGGAGTTCCGAACTTCCGTCCCACGTCTCCGCTGCCCACTCCCGGGGAAAAATCCACTATCACACCGGGTTTTCAACGATCACCTAAAAATGTTTACACCATACAATATCGGTTTTCAACGCTCACCGATCAACGTCCACAATATCACAATGTAACTACACTAACTACCACCTCAAGTGTTGGTCTTTAGCTCGTGTCTCCCTCAAGTATTAGGAATTACAACCTCTCTCTAGGCATTACCACCTATCCCACTCCTCTTGGGATGACCCCGTCTCTCACCACACACTCCTCTTAGTGTACTAGTGTAATACAAAGTGAACCTCACAATTAAGCTCGCTAACAACAAATGATTTGTTCTCTAAACAAGGTGAGAACTCAATTAAGCATAACTCAACGTTACAATCTCTCACAACCCCAATATACTATGTATGTAAATACTAAAAGCTCAAATGAGTGTGTGTAATAATGAGATTTAATAAAATAAAATAAACTCAAATAAATCTAGCTTTAAGGAAATAAAAAAAAAAAATACATAGCTAGAAAAGAGTTTAGAAAAACTTCTCTATAGATAACAAGAGAGTGGGAGAAGAGTGAATGCTCATACACCAAATGATGTTCTCCTCTTTGCTCTTGTGAAAATTGCTTCACAAACTAAACTCAAACAAACTCTTAAACACTTTCAAACAAAACCCTTGTAAAACCTGTTTAAAATATTCTTAGGTTGTTTTTGGTCTGAGTTATGAGGGGTATTTATAGAGACCCTAAAACACAAGAAAACAAGGAAAAAAGGCCAAAAACTTAAATCTGTAAAAGGCTGAAAAAACTAGCCGTTACAGCATCAGTCGACTGATGGCTTTCATTAGTCGACTGATGAGCTGACCGTTAGAGGCGTTTTCCAGCTCATCAGTCGACTGACGGACCTTATCAGTCGACTGATGAACTCATTAGTCGACTGGTCAGTCGATTAAAACAAAACAAAAACTTTTTTGAATTGCAGGAACTTTCTTCAATCGACTGATTGGTCGACTGATTTCATCAGTCGACTGACCAGTCGACTAATAACAGGTATACAACCTGTTTAAAGCAAAAATCTGATTTTTAAACTGCCTTTAAAAATAGCAAACAAATTCATAAAAATATAAAACTTTCAGAAATGATTGTAGACATGATAACACACATGTGAAAACTCTTCAATTTTCAAATATATTCAAAAACATGAAAACTAAACATACATGTTTTTAACATTTGGCTTAACAACTTTTAAAACATTGTGAAATATTTTTATAAACTTGATAAACTATGTATAAAGTGATGTTGAAGTCTATAAACTAATAAAACAATATTTTATCAAAAACACCTATATTTTGTTAAAATCAACAAATACGTGTGTGTGAATAATATGAGCTTAAAGCATTAACACACAAGTATAAACCTAAAACTAAATTACCCAAGCTTGTGATCTTTAATGAAGCTCTTCTTGGTAAACTTGCGGATGAAGCTTGAACTTGGATCTTCAACTTGAATTATATTGCTTCACTCCACGCTTCCGCTAACCTGCATTGGATATGATCGTGAATGCTCGATTCCATCCATCCTCCAACATAGTGTTTGCCTAGAATAGATACAAAACACAAATACTAGACAAACAACATTAGATGTAAATTGTTTGTAAATCATCATCAAAACAAAAAACCCAACAAGGCTCCAGTCGGCACACTTCACCATAGGGATAGATTAAGTACCTAGAACTTATATTCACGAGCCATCTAAAGCAGCCAATAGATAGAGAAGTGTAACCCTAGCCATTCGACTCCACAAATGTTTGGCCGTAGCTGGTCCCGAGAACGTGAGGAAAGCATCTGAAGAAGTCAAAATTATTGTGATCTCTTAGAGCATTCCTCATCATCGCCAAGAGGTCATGAAGACAACTTGGTCTTCATCGCGAGCGGAGGGTGCAGTCATAAGGATGGGGTAGTGCATAATAAACCACGTTATAAGATAGGTGTAAGGGATCTCTACTCAAGGACTCTCGATGCCTCAGCAAAATTAGGCACACAACCACCGCAATCCTCCGTGAATGCACATGGTCATGGCTGGAAGGAGAGCATATGAGTATCCGTGCGTTAGACGAATGGCTAGGAACACCACTTCCATCGGCAAGGTGTCAAAGCTGTGAGTGGGAATGACGATGTGTTTCAGCCACAACATGAGGAACCCCGCTAATAACGCCTTGAGGGAAATTAGCTCTTCAGCTTGGTGGAAGAAGCTCTCAAACTCCACACTAGCTGCATAATTGCATTCGTCTGAAGGCGTCATGTAGGAAGTAGGGAGATAAGCAAATATAAGACGCGCTGACTTAATCTTTTCGTAGGGGTTTAGCGGCGCTACCGGAACCTTCTTTTAGTCTAAGTGCTGAAATAGATAACTTGCCCAAATGCTGTTGCTGAGAGACACACCCTTCTTCTCTACATGACCCTCAAAGCTCAAGCAAATATAATAGTGGCACATCAGTTCCCAAACATCTTAACAACTTGGGGGTGACTCCTCTTCAGGACCATCAGCTCCCTGTGCCCTGGGATGTATTCTTCATAAGGGTACCCTCCGAGCAACAGCACCGAGACTTCTACCATCTCGTGTAGTGCTATCCCAAACTCTCCGTCAGGAGTGAAGAATGTTCGTGTATTAGGGTTGTATAACTCCAACACACTGAAAAATTGTTGGGCATTGTTCTTCAGCCCAAACTGAGTGACCCTGATCAGTGCGAGAAAGCTATACTCTTGCAGGTCGTCATAGTTCTCCTGCAAGATAAATTTAGCCATTCGGGGCCACCATTTTGTAGCACTCCAACATGACTATCCGAGAGTTCTGAAGTCCTTGGCAGGAAATTACCCCTCAACCTTGAAGAATGAGTGGCAGAAAGTGTTTTCCTCTACAACCATCTCACTAACAGGTACCTCCCTTTGAACCAACCTGAGATGTAAACCAGTAACATGATGGCTACCACTATCTACTCCGGTGCTACCTTTAAAAAAGTATCCACATGTGGCCTAATCCTGTGTCGGGGTCAACTCTCAGTCCATCTTTTGGGAGACTAAAGTTGATTTGATGAAGGTGAGGGAATAGTCACGCGGCATGGGAGGCGTGAAGAAGCATCACTCGCCCACCATCCTGAGTTACTGATATGTCTCGAGATCCAACATATCAGGAATGGGTGTAAAGTCACCAAACAGGAAAACATGCTTCAGAATCCTGCTTCAATTAGCTGTCTCAAACAAAGCATCTGTAATAAAACGCCTTAGTGTGGCATTCGAGGGCTCAGAGAGTTGACGAAACACCTCCTGACTTTGATTCTAAAAAATGGAAAGGTTCTCGAGCACAAGGTAGCTGGGCTGGTCCGTTCCCATCTAAGTGTTATCAGATCCAATGTTGCAACATGAAGAGATCGGAGCAAAAAAATGCAGAACTGCAAGAGGCAAAATAGTGAAGTTAGCCCAATAGGGTAAACCTTAGCCAAAAAGTGAGCCTCGCCTAAGAAATAGCATGAGCCTCATTAGACAGATGAACTTCGTGCAACAGACGAACCTCATCAAATAGACGAGCCTCATCCAACAGACAAGTCTCGTCCATTAGACAAACCTCGTCCATTAGACAAACTTCATCCAACAGACGAACCTCATCCATCAGACGAAGCTCATCTTAAAAAAGGAAAATGTTTATCTCCGTCAAAAATCAAGCCCTAATAGGCAAAGTTCAACTGTTCTAAACACAAATCTTGTGTTCAAGTGAACTACCTGAGATGATAGGTATAATGGCAGTGTCGCCTGAAGAACTAGCAGCTTTCTTACCCTTGCCTTTGCCGACGATAGCATTTCGAGCCATAGGTTCGAAGTTTTGAAGGAAATAGGTTAAAAAAATCGAAGGCAGAAGATCTATGCAGACGAAGTGCCTAAGGTTTTTGAAATTTGAAGAAGATGAATCAACGTCGTCGAAGGCATCTGCCTTATTTATTGGCAAGGAAACTAAATCATTGGCCAAGTTTCGCTCTACGAATCTCGAAGCCCAAGCTGGCAACCGTTTATTAGGCCTGAAAAGGCGTCATGATGGAGGCGTACAACATTTAATGCTAACAAGAAGTAATTGTCAGTCCCACATAGATCTGACGAAGCTCACATAGGAACGACGAGACTCAACGAACAGCGAAGCCTCGTCTCGAAGCATCAAGGCTCACAAAAAAATGACAAATTTCAAACTTTGAAGTTCACCCTGAAGCACCAAAGCTTGCCACAGGGGCCAAACTCGCCAATAGGCTAGGCTCGCCAAGAGGCCAAGCTCGTCATGTAGACCAAGCTCATCATAACCAAGTGAGTTCAAAGTATTCCAGACCCATGCAACCCAATTTGGGTCTGAAAACTTTGAAGGGGGTCTTGAAGGCACTAGATATGCCAAGAAATAAGGGAGGGTCGAACCTCACTAGAAACATGATGAGGGTCGTCACAACAATGAACCTCAGCTTAATCAATGAAGTTTGTCTCAGCCACATGAGACTTACCGTTCATCGTTCCTCAGAAGTCAAAGTTCATCATTTGAGACGAAGTTCGCCAAGAAACAAAGTTTGTCATTTAAGACGAAGTTCGCCTAGAGAAGAGGCTCTCAATGCCTTATCATTCAGGAGACAAAGCTCCTTTAGGAAATGAAGCTCGTCAGTGAAGACAAAGCTTTTGTAGAAGACGAAGTTCGTCAGAAGAAGTCCACGAGACTTGTTATACAGTTGGACTCAACCATCAAAGATGAAGCTCACCATATAGTGAACCTCGTTTGTCAAATGAACCTCGCTGTGTATTGAGGCTCATCTCATCTAACAAACCTCACCGAGCAGTGAGGCTCATCTCACCAAGTGAGGCTCGACTCTAATGGCCTTGAAGACCCAGTCAGCCTACGTGGGCTAAATTCAAGGAGTCAGTTACGCTCCTCAACCCTACGATCAGCTTGTTAGTTACGCGCTAGAGGCTTATAAATAGCCCCAAGTAGTTATGAAGAAGCAAACGGAGATAGCTCAATCAGAAATTGAATTTTGGCAGAGTTCACACTCAAGCTTGGAGAAGCTCTTTTGGAGATCCGAACCTTGGTTCTTGTGATCTAAAGTTAGATGTGTGACGGCTCAAGCACCCAACAGAGGTTAACTTTCTCCTCGAATTGAAGCGATCTTACTCCGATCATCAACAAGAAGTAAGCTCGACGCGAGCATCGAGCGAGGCATCTAATCACCACACAAAACCCACATTAAACAAGGGGGAAGTCAAATCAGCCTTCTCCTCTTCTATACTTGAGAAAGAACAATTGTAAAGAGATTTTTATGAGGTGATAGAATATTTTCTCAAAGTAAAAATAGTTAGAGAATCAATCGTTTCGTCTTTTTCGGAACCCTACAATCGGGTCTCGGAAGGAGATCCCTAGTTGACTCCTATTCTGGCTGAGCAGCATGGGCTGTTGTGGCAGTCACTTGTGTGGTAGGTGCAAAAGGAGTTGCTAAAGTTAGGACTACTGCTACTACTTG
>NC_033801.1:74970177-75022177 GCF_001876935.1 Asparagus officinalis
CTGCCATTTCTGTCGCCTTGGCAGCATTCTTATAGGATCACGCATCCTCTATGTTTATGTACCCATGAGCCCTAGCTATCAATTGATTGTAAGTGGAGCACCACTTCTTAGTCAGTGAGTTGGCTAGCTCATTGTGACCGCATTCCCTAGGTCGTCGACTTCCATCCACTTTAATTGGGACCCCTTGAAATAGATTTGGAGGCTCTCTTCAGGCTCCTGCCTTATCTGTATCAGCACATGGGTAGGTAACTTCTGCTTGGTGTTAACAAAGATGTGCTGCACAAACTTCTGCCTGAGTTGCTCAAAGCTACCGATGGACTTTTTCTCCAGGGAGTTTCACCAGATCTTGGTGCTTCCCGATATGGTGATTGGAAAGAACATGCAGATAATGGCTTCAGGCTCTTGCAACATGCTCATCATGTTATAATAATTTTGTACATGCTCTGCAGGTTCTCTCTCACCCCTGTACTTCTCTACTTTGGGCATCTTGATACAAATAATTATTTCCTTATTTAAAGCAAAAGTTGTGGGGGTAGTTTGGTAACTTTGGCTGAATAAAGGCTTGCAGCTAAGTTAGCATAGGCTTTGCAGGTGTCGGCCGATGAGTGGAGGAGAGGTCGCTTAGCATTTAATGTGATGTTATTAGGGGTGTACGGTGCCGACGTGGTCTATGTGTCTTAAAGTCTATTGGGGGCAGAGAAATGATGGTATCAATTATGCATTTAATAGCATTTAGTGCAAGGTGGTCAACTGTTAGCGTGTGAGAAGTGAATCATGGCTCGAGGTACTTTGTCACCTTCCTACTCATTTGGAGGTCGATAAGTATCGCCTTTCGAGTTGCCTTCGCGAGATGTCATCCTAATAGTTGAGCGAGGAGGTCAATAAAGGAGTCGACCAAGTCTTGGGTTAACATGCAGCGCCTTTTGAGTCATTCTCATGAGATGTCGGCATGTCGAGTCGTCCGGGCTAGGCCTTGGGTTATCTTGAAGTGAAGAGTTGACTTGATTACGCATAATGTGAGACGCTTATCTGCTCTTGATTGGAGATTTCTTATCAACACTAGAATGGTTATAACAAAATATTACATGTATTATTAACTAATAGTATTAAACATAGTATTGATATCTTGTGAAACTAATATTATAATGTAATATATTAAATATTATAATATAATTTAATATTATTAAATTATATTGTATTTTGTTATTTAACAAATATAATATATCTTTATGTTATTATTAAAGTTTTAATATAATTTAATATATTTTATTTCTTATTATTTACTATTAATATAATATATATAATAGTATTTTAAATATAATTATTTATATTATATCTATAATATTATATGTATTAATGATATTAACATAGTATTGATATATTTGCAAACTAATGTTATAATGTAATGTATTTTTATAATGTTATATTATATTATATTATGTAACGTATATATTATATTAAATATATTTTTCATACACTATGTCTGACTAATGGGGGTTTTCTTTCTAAGGGAAAAGAAGGTAATCATCAGGACTTATGCTTGCGAGGCATTTTACACTAGCCTAAGCATTTTGTCCACATCCAAGTCCCTACCTATGGGGATACTTAGTCTAATGGCAAAGAGATATTGCAGGAGGACCAAAACTTTGGAAATCATAGTGAAAAATAAAATAGTAGTCATGTACATGTTGTGCATGCCCAACAACACAAAAAGGGTGATTCCTGGATACTTGTTCAAGGTAGCAAAGATAGGAAAGCTATTCCAGGCAATTCTTATGTGGATAATGGTAAATATGATTCCTCTACAATTGACAGAGGGGGACTCTTTTAATGAACTTGTCCTTCTGGAATGTGAAGGGATTGAATAAATCCTCAAAATAGCATTTGGTAAGGAATCACTTATTGCAATATCATCTATCCTTCATAGCTCTCCTTGAAACTAAAATTAGGGAATCTTTGCTACCTACAACTGCTAAGAAGATTGTCAGCAACGAGAATTGGATGTTAAATGTTAGGAATTCTGAGAAGGCTAGAATTCTCATCCTATGGGATCTTAATATTTTTGATATTCAAGTTATTAAAGTGTTAGGATAACATGTTACTTGTTCAGTCAAGTCCTTAGATGGCAGGCTGGACCGTGTCATTTTAGCAATCTATGGTTTCAATCAATTGGTAGCTAGGAAAGAGTTGTGGACTGATCTTAATCATATTTTTCAAAATATTAGTAATGTACCATGGCTTTTATATGAGAATTTTAATGCAATGTTAAGCAATAAAGAAAAGCTTGGAGGAACTAATCTTACTAAGGCTGATACTAGAGACTTCAACAAATTCATTGAAGATTGTACTCTCAATCATTTGAAAACTCAAGGATGTTTTTATACCTGGAATAATAAGTAGGATGCTAATACTAGGGTTTGGAGTAGGCTTGATGGAGCCTTGGTCAATAATGCATCGATTAATATGTTCAATGCCAGTCATGTGGAGTTTATGCTCCCAAGCTTCTCAGACCACTCTCTAGCAATAGTATCAGTATATGAAGTTAACCCTTATGTTTTGATGATGATTTACAACCGCCATTATCGGTACTAATTGCTTTTTGAGTGATATTGTAGTTAATATGAATATCAAGCTTGTTAGTACCATAAATGAAGGATTGGATGGAATATGAGCTACAACGTCAATATCTAAAGGAGGTGGAGGCAAAGTGATGA
Source organism: Asparagus officinalis (assembly GCF_001876935.1). Lineage (NCBI taxonomy): Eukaryota > Viridiplantae > Streptophyta > Magnoliopsida > Asparagales > Asparagaceae > Asparagus > Asparagus officinalis. Next base: position 74,972,892 of record NC_033801.1, read on the forward strand.
AGCAATGTTTATCAAGAACACTTAACGCAATGAGAAGCTTCATCAACTCTAAAGCAATATCAAGAATCAAGAAATGTATTTCTATGTGAGAGATATTTGCTATTTTATTTTCTCTCTAGTATTTAAATGTATGAAAATAGTTGTAGATTTTATTTGAAGCTATTTGGGATATCACACACACTTGCACTGTTTCAAAACTCGTATTTTGGTAAAATAATGTTTTTCACAAATACGAGGACCCTTTTACAAAATCTCTTTTCAAACAAACTAAATCTCTGCCTACATCAACTTATGAGAAATATGTTCACAATATTGGTATGCACAGACTTGGAAGACTATCGTCTTCAGGGGGAACAAATTCTTAAAGAACAATTCTGAAGATTGGGCCCTGAAGGTCTATCATCATATTTTGTCTCTTTTTGCTAAGTTTTGTCCCACTGGGTTTTTCTTAGCATAGACTTAGAAGATTGTCATCATCAGGGGGAGCGAATTTTCAACGCAATCCTAAAGATTGCGCCTTGAAGGACTAGTTGTACTCTTTTTTCCCTTTGCTAAGTTTTGTCCCACAGGGTTTTCTTAGCTAAAAGTTTTTAATAAGGTAACTAATGCAACACAAGAATCTATTTTTGTCGTGTATTCTTTTCCTCGACTAGTTTTTCTCCCACTGGCTTTTTCTAGCGAGTTTTTTTAACGAGGCATTGACATCTCGAAGTAATGTCCAAGGGGGAGTGTTGAAATCTAAAAGACATTTTGTTAAAATCTATAAGACATATTGTTAAAATCTAAAAGACAAAATGTATGTGGACATTACTTTGTATGTGGACTATTAACTTGATATCATTTTATCTTCCATCATATATCTATAAATTGTACGAATTATGGAAATGGAAGAGATGAATAAAATTTACAATTTCTCTTCTTCTCTTGTCTCTTGTCTCTTGCTTCATTTCTTTAGTATATTACAACAAAACTGTTGTTTTTAGTGCAATCATTAATTTTAAAATCTGTGCTCTATATTAATTTTGACACCCCCCACCCACCCACCCACCTACCCAAGGGGGAGCCCGAACCAACCCCCAATAAAAAGTAAAAAATAAAAAAAATAAGTAAGCCACTAGGTTTGAAATCAAGTGTAATGTACGTGGATACGATGTCTATCTAAAACTGACTTTTGTAATAGTTGTAAGTCTCGATCTAAGAAACAGATGGTCCCAAAGGACAAATGGTTTGAGATCACGGAATAACGCTAACATATCCCATTCCATGGGCGTGAATCCATCTGTTCTTGTAACAAGTTTTGTCTGCGTTATATCTTTCTCTAAACATATCTAGTGCTGGTCATATGGGAGAACTTTTAAGGATGAAGAAGACTACTAGCTGGTATCTGTATGTACGTGGCCACAGATCAATATCTGGAAGAAGATTGAGAGGCCATAATTCTTTGCCTCTCCTAACCGTATGCTTTGATGTTATTAAGTAAAAGAGATGATATGTAAAGGTAGAAAGCTACCTCTGTGTGTATGTGTGTGGAGCGTATCCTATGAGATGCAAGTCTTCTGTAGGACGTAGGATATACAAATCCTAACCAGCTATTTTAATTTGATGGTCAAAATCAAAACATGTTGAAACATAATTGAAACTCAATCACATGGCTAACCTCAATCAACCAGATACGTATCTCTCTCTCTTTCCTTGCTTGTCGCTTCATCTTCCTCGTCTTTGCTCGTCTCTCTGCTCATCCATCTCTCTCTCTCATTAGTCTCTCTCTCTCTCTCTCTCTCTCTCTCACAAACTTTCTACTCTGATCAAACTAAAATCCAAATTCTAGGTTCAAATGGCTGGGCCATCGTTTCCTCTCTATCCACTTTGCTCCACTTTTGATTCCTCTATTACTTAGGTAGACAACTTCAAGATCCGGTTGCGGCATATGGTGGTAGATCTATAGTAAAACCAATTTAAATCTAAATTTTTCTCTTGTGCCTCATCTATGGGTAAGCCCCAATTTTCTGTTTCCCTCTCATCCTATTTGAAGCTAAATTATTAGATTTAGATTTCATCATGTCTAAGTTAATATTTTGGTGCTCAAACATTTATGCTCCATAATAGGTTTATTTACTCAAAACTCTTGATTGAGTAGTAATTTTATGCTTCATGAAGTTGACTATTGCTAAAATTTGTGAACTTATATTTAATCTTATGTTTTCTCCTTTGTATAAAATGAGGTAAATGAGTTATATCAGGCTTAGTGACTGCAGCTATAACACATTTGTGGTAGGTAAATCCCCATCACATTCTTTGTTTGATGATATTGGTAGCCATCAGCTTCTGCGAAAGGAATCTCTTCACCAATGGCTTCCATATTTCTATGTGGATAAGCTACTAGTTTTAATGATATTTCACGCTCCAGCTATCATTTATTAGTACTGTCACTTGGATGCACATGATCCTCTTTTGTGTTCTTGCTGTTCATTTTGTGCTTAGCTGCAGCTACGTATCCTGATGCACAATTTAGGATTTGGTCTGTTGAAGGTTTGTAGATTGAGCTATCTCTGGGTTAGATATGTACATATTGAGATCTGATCATGAAAAGACTTGCTCCGTGACAAAAAAGGGGTTGGTGGCAATAAGTTCATTAAAGCATCGAACTTCAAACATTTATTTGGTCATATGTGACTAGCCTATTAGCTTAAATGGTAGAGCATTGTGCCATTGCACAAAGATGTAGGTTCGACTCCTACATAGGCTTGTTTTAATTGTTGATGGGCAGTGAGCCTTTCTGACAAAATTAACGTGGCATGATTTATAAATTAAGGCGTGCAGAAGTTAATAAAAAAATATCCACTAAAACAGTTTTTTGTTACGAGTTGATTTGTTTTCCCTACTTTCTAAAAGTATTTGATGAATCTCGTATAGAAAAAATATATTGCAGCTGCTAGAAAACATAAGACGTGATATCCCTCATCAGAAGAGGCTTTAGGACTTTTGCGGGGATGAATCTGAAGCAAAGACTACTGGAGGGGATGAATCGAAAGACTATTGGAGAGCCTTGAGGGTTAGTACTATGTAGAACCATGGATATTGTTGGAATGAACTAGTAGATTGTGATGTGGGTCTCTTAACCAATATAAATTGTCCACAATAAGACATATGAGACACAAAAGAAATGCATCAAAAATTTGAACAATGGAATCAGTTAGGGTACACATAAACATGTGAAAATAAATTAACCATGTAAAATGTACATTCAAACTATATATCATTTATTGTTTTATTCGACAACCTTTGACCACCAAAAGTATGTCAAAATTGCATGAAACAATATCAGGACACAATACATGCAGGTTTAACAAAGTAAAAAAATAAACTCTCTGACAAAAGTTCCCCAAATAGAGAATTTGAAAAAGATACATATATCCATTTATCAAGTTCCTATAAATTTTTTTTTTGTCAATGAAAATTTTTATTCATTCACCAAATATGAAGTTTATGTACACATCAAGATGCTCAGCACAAAGCTACTGAGATAACAAAATCATTTACAGGAAACTACACAACCAAAATCTCAAGGTATCAAGGGAAAGCAATCCCAATTAGGAGATAGGGGCTAATGAGAATAATGGTTGAAATATCAATTTTTATAGCTTTAACTAGGTGATATGCGTTGCTTATTTTCTATGTGAAGAGCCTTGCATTACGCTCTCGCCAAATGTTGTAAATTGAGGCCGTCAAAGCCAATCTCTTGAGCTTTTGTTTGAAACCTTTGCCTCTCAATCTTGTGTACCAATTAATTATCTTACACCAATTATATGGCTTCCACCTGAACTCCAGCCAACCCATGATGCAGTTCCAAATGTAGCAGGAGAAGGAACATTCAAAGAACAAATGGTCCCTAGATTTCAAACCAGCACCTGAACATAAATAGCAGAGGTTTACATTGATATTTCCTCGCTTCAGCAGCCTATCTTGCATAAGAAGTCCATCTTGGATAGTCAACCATCTGATAAATGAATGCTTAGGGACATTTAAGCTTCCCCAAACAGTATTATAATACGGCACGGTATTAGTTGTAGGGGAGACGACATCATACAAGGCTGAAAGCTTTATTTTTGAATCATATGATAAGACCTGATGAGGTTTTTCAAATTGTCAGCTCCTCCCATTCAGCCAATGCCTTATCTCTTACATTAATTAATTGCTTCCACATCCAAGAATCTCCTGATCTTGCATTTACCTGCCAAATATCTCTATGTCTAAGATAATTGTCATGAATCCATTTGATCCACAATGACTCTTTATTGATATGTATGAACCAGATGCTTCTTAGTGCAGATTCAACGTTCCAAGTATGAGCTGAAAAAACTGATTGATTCGCAACGAAAACTATTTTATGGTTGAGATTTAATCCTTAATCTCTAAGTAATATCCAAAGGTTTTCATTCATTGTTGTAGGCTATAAATAGGAGTAGAGGATGAGAGGTTTGAGTGTGAAAATTTTTGTAATAATTCTATTTGGAGATGATGGTTACTCTTAATTGAGAAGACCTTCCAAATTATAATTTTGTTGCAATTAATAAAAGAAATTTTCACCACTTTATATTTTTCTTTTCTTCTCTTTGTTTGATGATGAAGATGAAGATAAAGATGAATATGAATGTTTGCTTTCAAGAGGCTAGAACCATCTTGCAATGTAAATTTTTCCTTTTATCTTTTATTTTCTTGTAATATTTTATTTCCTTATTTTAGATATTCAAGGGGTTAGAACCATCTTGTTTTAAATTTATTTTAATGCCTTGTTAAGTAGATTTATTTTTATGTAATTATTTTTAGTATATATTTATTTTCTTGCATAATTTAGATATTATTTTCTCGCATTATTTTCAAGAGGCTAGAGCCCTCTTTGTAATTAGTTTTTGTTCATTCTTTTCCTTGTATTTTCCAAGAGGCTAGACTCTTCTTGGAAGTTAGTTTTTATTTTCATTTTCTTCCTTTTATTCTCTCTAGTATAGATTTTATTTCTTTATTTTTATTTTCTAAGATGTGGAAATAATATTTGTAAAAATTCTAGAATTGTTTGGAACTAGCTAATTTTATTATTTATTATTTATGAGTTATTCTCTTGTGATTAAAAATGATTATAATATGCTTAGGATAATAAACTAGAGAACTAATTGGTAAAAGAAAAAGTTCATAATCTTTGCTTATCTTGAGTGGTTTGATAAGTTATGGTTATAATATCTAGAATTACTATCTAGTAATTAGATTTTTTCATGAATGTTATCTTTACTTGGATAATAATTTGATAGGTTATGCTTTTTTAAGTGGTTTGATAGTATATTATTAATAAATCTAAAGTAAAATATGATAAAAAGAAAATATTTCATAATTTCTAAGTGAAATTAATTAGTGGATTCACTTCTAGATTCCTCATATCTATAATTGAATCCTCTATATTATACTTTCATGATTTTCCTCTTTATTCTCGATTGTTCTTTATTTGTTTCTTTCTTTTATTTTCTTTTATTTATTCATCTTTCTTTCTCCCCTCTTAAGCTATTTTTATTTTATTAATAGTCGCAACCACTCTCTTTATCTCTCCACAATCTCTTCTATCACTTCTAATTATCACACACAACTTAAGAACCAATTTCGATTATCTCCTACCCCACCTTCCTCGTAGGATTGACATTTTTCTATACTATAACTAAATAGTTGTGCACTTGGAACTTTGGTTATTATTTAAACCCCTATCACGTTTTTGACGCTGTTGCTAGGGAAAGTACTTGTAATTAGAATTTCTCTATTTTGGCTCTTTAATTATGTGTTTTAGTGTGAAGGTACAACTTTGAAAGAGAAAGTTGAAGATTAAACGGAAGATTTGCTTTAAAAAATAAGTTCTCTTTCTTGTATTTTTAATTCTATCTAGTTAGGTTTTTCACATTACAAAAATTAGGAGCTAATAAAAACAAAACATTTTTTTTGTTGACCCTAATAAGTCTACTCTCCAATTAAATAACTACTGACAAGATAATAATTCCAAACAAAAGCTCTACCCCTCACATTTGTTTTTATTTTTTTTGACACTAATTAAAAAAATAAAAATAATTTTCTTTTTGCATCCTTTGTAGTTGTTTTTAATTCCTAGGGTTGCATTGCATATAGTTAGTAGAAATTCACCCTAGTGATTTGAGCTTCTTGATTTGACTCACACTTGAAAATACTATTAAGGACAATACCCCCTAATCAAGATAAGGTGAGGGATTTCATCGCCCTTTCCTTAATCCGTAAATCACTAATTCTTCACTACACAAATCCAAATCTTTTAAAACTTATTAGATGTTGACCCTAAGAATTTGAGCTCAATTAAGGAATAAGAAATACTTAAGTAAACTGGTTTAAGTTAATTTAAATTCATTGGTGTCTAAGACAAGTTTTAGTGGCTCTGTAAAGAGCTATGCGAGGAAAGATGTGCTTAATTAGTCTTTAATCTCCCTCTAGTACTATCCTACCTAGCTAACTGATCAAGTAAAGTTTAATTTTTTCACTCAAGGAGTTTTTGGTTAGAAGTTGATCAAGTTCAGTTTATGCTTAACCCTAGAAATAAGAGTGCTTATTTCAAAGTGGTTTGTTTTGATTTGATTTTCTTAGGTTTTTTTATCATTCTCTTCTTCTTTCATTAATCTTTTAGGTCTTAAAAAACTAACATTTAGTTTTTTCTAAAAAAAATTTCTTATTCCCTTTTTAGTTAAAAAAGAAAAAAAAAGAGAAAAAAAGGAATTCACTTTGATGTATGCAGGTTTGGATTAGAGATAATATTGCTTGTTTAATCTGTGTTGAACCAATTTTTGAGACTAAACCATTAAAAAATCCTAATCCACCCATTCTCAAGAAATATATTATCCCAAAGAAGAGAATGAATCAGAACTAAGTTTTGAGAAGATTCTTGGTGATGAAATTAAGATACTAGAAAATTTTCGATTAGAACTAGTTTTCATGGAGGTAGACGCAAATTTTTTTAAGCTTAGTTTTGGGGAAATTTTCACAGATGAGCTTAGGTTCCTAGAAAATAAACAACCAAAATTTCATACCCTAACCATAGATCTTGGGTTTGAGAATTTTTTTAAAAAAGAACTTGTTGTGTTAGAATAAACTTTCATTAATAAAGAATCTAAGCTTAAATTTGTGGATCAGCAATTCAAAATACATAACACCATTAATTCCTACCTTAAATTTCTACAAAAATTATTAAAAAGCAAAGAGTATACTGAGTTTAAGCACATTTTTGATTTTATCATTAAAGATTTCTTAAAAATCCATGGAAGAATTTTCAGCAATAAGGTAGGATTTGATGTAGAACATAAGATTTTTATGTTTAATCCTTTATTCTACATCTTTATGTTTTGTCTCATAATAATTAAAAGAATTTAATCTTCTCTCATTTGAGAGTTTCTTGTTCATTTTTAATCAAAAAAAAAAGAAGAGAAAAAGAGAAAAATAAAATAAGAAAAAAGTATGAAAAACAAGATATAAAAAATGAAAAAAGATATGGAAAAAGTTTTCTAAAAAATGATGATAAAAAATGAAAAAATGAAAAAAGGAAAAAAAATAAAATTTTGACTTCATTCTCCTTAAAGGCAATTTTAGTTTTTCTTTTTGTTCTAAGTCAACTGAATAAATATAAATGCTTTATTTCTTATATGCTTTATTTTGTGCATCATAGAGTCTGCATTAAGCACAATGCAAAATTTAGGTGTGGTGGTGGGGACTAGACATTTTTTCTCTTTATTTTATGATTTTTATGTCATTTTTTTCCTTTTCATAAAAATATTGTCACTTGCCAACTTAATAGAGTTAATTAATAATTGATCTACTTGACAAACATTAAATTTTCTAATTCTTATCTAGTTCTACACTCGAATTTACTTTTTATGATAACTTTACATAAATTTCTTAAATTTTTTTTCAAAGTAGCATACTTTATTGAAGTCCATCTTAGACTTGTGTTTGAAATTTTTGCAAGCTTAGCTTAGAGTGAAAAATAGTATTTGAAGTTCTCATAGTCTAAATATTTCTTTCAAGATATATATACATATACTTACACACACACACACACAGTTAAAAATAATAAAAAATAGAAGGCCCAATCAACATGTTTTTATAACATTTTTATAGCCTAATTATCTATTTTTTAAATAAAAATGTTACTAATAAACATGTTTTATCTTAATTTGTATGTTAATAAAGGATTAATGAATAAAACCCCAAAAGAATCAATGTCCCTAATTTTTACCATTTATTAAAACCCAAATATGAAGATAAAAGAAGGCCCAAGAAAGCTTATGGATCCGTGAAGAAATCGGATCAAGCATGAAAGTACCCTAGAGGGGAGTGAATATGGTATTTGCTAATCTAATCCAATTACAATACCAAAATAAAAACCTATTAACTAAATATCCTAGTAATTTGATATTCAATGAGATATGCAAGAATATACAAGTAAACAATGGGCGATTTACACATGAGACAATAGGCGATATAAAAAAATACAAGAGAATGAGTGCATCATTGTCAAACACAAACACAAACAAATGATCACAAATTGGTTTTCAATACTCATCAATAACGTTTACAACTCACATGATTGTCAATACACAATAGACTTCTCTAAATGTTGGCCTAGCTCGTGTCACTTTACTCAAGTGATCAGAATTATAACCTCTCCCTAGGATTTACAACTGACGCCACTCCTCTTGGAATTGACTCAGTCTCTCACTAACCACTCCTTTAAGTGTCCTTATGTATTACAACATGATCTCAACAATTAAGGCACAAGTAAATTTGCTTGTTCTCTAATTCAAGTTTGAGAACTAAGTGTAAGCTCATTCTTAATGACCCAATCATAACCTAAATATACAATATGTGAAATACTAAAAGCTCAAGTGGGTGTGTGAGCAATCATTGTGCAAAACGAGAATTAAACTCAAATCAATCTAGCATAAGAATATGAGAATCAAAAATAATAAATAGGTAGAAGATGAGTTTAGTAAACCTTCTCAATAACAAAGAGAGATGAGGATTTGAAGATGAATGCCCAAAGCCAAAATTAATCTCCTTCTCTTTGTGAAACTTTCTTCAAATGAAACACACTTAAACTCTCTTGAAAACTCAGCAACAAACATCCCAAAACCTTGTTAAAAACCCTTAAAAAGAACCAAGGCAAGGGAGGTATTTATAGCTCCAAAAACTCTGCTTTTAAAACTAGCCGTTACCATTGGAAGTAGCCATTCAGTCGACTGAACAACAAAGTCGGTCGACTGATAATATGATCGTTAGAAACAGATTCTGAAATTTTGCGTCGCTGACTTTCTAAAATCAATTAAAAATAGCAAATCAACTCCAAAAATTATGACAATTTGAGGAACATTTCTACACATGTAGGTAAATATGTTAGAGTATGAATTTCTAAAATATCACTTCAGATTTTTGAGAAATCAGTGTTTAATAACAGATATTCCAGATTCTAAAAATTACTGAACACTTGATTTTGTAAAATCAATTTAACATAGTAAATCCACTCCAAAAATGATAAAACTTTAGAAAATATTTATAAACCATTGAACAATTGATTTTTAAAAATCACTTTAACATAGTAATTCAACTCAAAAAATGATAAAACATTTTGAATTTCTTAAATTGCATTTCCCATTTGAGAAAATGAATTTATTTTGCAAATCGGTTGAAAATACAAAAACGTCAAAACTTGATTTTGATGAAATTATTTTAAACAAAATTTGAAACACTTTAAAATAGATTTATAGACTTGAGAAAAGATATAAAATTGTGTTATTAAGTCTATAATCTAAAATGGCGATAAATCAAAATAAATAATAAATCAAAACAAATGTGTGTGTATGAATTTTGAGCTTTAAGTATAAACACACAAAGTATAAACCTAAAACTCTATACCTAAGTAACTTGATCTTCAATTAAGCTCGTCTTGGTTACGGATGAATAGTTCTATTTGATTAAGGGTTGAGTGGGAATATAGTCATTCTGGATTGTTAAGTATAAATATCCCTATATGCTTATCAAGAGTTTAATATTGCGAGAGGTGTATGTGCGGGTTGGATTTCACCCTCAACATGCTTTCTAATACTATCTTTCAGTTAAGTATGATTTCTAAATTTCGAGGACGAAATTCTTTTAAGGGGGAAGAATGTAAAACCCCAAAAATTTGAATATTTTATGATAAATAATAATAAATATGTTATATATTTATAAATAACATATTATAATGTTTGAGTATGCTAAGAATTGATTTTAGATCAATTTAATTTTTATATGTATATATATAAGAGAAAATGTACAAATCATGCTCGATGTATGAATCTGGAAATTTATAACCAGTGGAGAGATTTTGTATTTTACACATTGATACATTGTGGATATAGAAAAACTTAAAAGACCAAAGTTGTATATATCTTCAGCAGCTTTCCAACAAATCTTTAATCACCTTATTCTGAGGTCGGATATAAAGTTACAGCTAAAATAACGAAGAGTATGTTTCTAGTCAGACTGGGTTTTCCAGTTTCAGGTTTTGGGTTTTGGGCTGTAGTTTTTCGGGTTTGCTGTCATATATACACATGTTTAAATAAGAAAAACACCTCTTTTCTCCTATGTTCCAAACCCTAGCAGCTGATGCGGCATAAACATGTACCAAAAATATTACAAGTGAACAACCGTGTCAAGTTATAGTATAAAGAGTTATCGATCCCACGAGGAAGGTGTTTTGTAAGAGAAAATACAAAATCGGTTCTTATATTGTGTGCATGACAAATAGGAGTGATGAGTGAATGTGATTTTGGAGAGATAATGAGAGTGAAAGTGATAGTGTGTAAATCAATGTGTTTGAGAGTGGATGTGAGTAAAAATAAATGTGATCAACAAGGCAAGAAAGAAGAATGAATAAAAGCGAGAAACAAATAAAAATCAAGAATAAAAAAAATAAAATTCAAGAATAAAAGAAAATACAAGAAATTAAAGATGGTGGATTCAATTATAGATATGGGTGATCTAAAATTGAACCCACTTCTTTAGAAAAGGATGATTCCCTAGAGGGTTCTAGCCTAAAGGCGAATCAAAGAAAGTAAAAATGAACAAAAAGAAAAACTAAACCCAAGAGGGTTCTAGCCTCAAGGTGAATAGTGCAAGAAATTAAAATCTAACTACAAAATAAATTGCAAGATCTAAACTACAAAATAAATTGTAAGAATTAAATACAAGAAAATAAATCTACTCTATAAGCATGAAATAAATCTAATCTATAAGCATGAAATAAATCTAAGGCAAGAGGGTTCTAGCCTATTGGCTATTTAAACAAGAAAATAAAATCTAATTACAAGCATTAAAATAAATCTAAACTAATAAATCTACTCTATAAGCATGAAATAAATCTAATCTATAAGCATGAAATAAATCTAAGGCAAGAGGGTTCTAGCCTCTTGGCTATTAAAACAAGAAAATAAAATCTAATTACAAGTATTAAAATAAATCTAAACTAATAAGCAATAAAAGAGAAATAAGAAAAACAAACCTTCAAATTAATCTCTATCTTCATCTTCATCTTCATCTTCATCATCCAACAAAGAGAAGAAGAGAAAAATTTAAAGTGGTGAAAAAAATATTTTATTAATTGTAACAAAAAGTTACAAATTTAGAAGGCCTTCTCAATTAAGAGTAGCCATTCTCTCTAAAAAGAGTTACAAAAATTTCCACAGCTCTAACCCCTTACTCTCTACCCCTATTTATAGTAAACATTAGTGAATGAGAGCCATTGGATTAAAATCTTATCCAAAAACATTAATTTTTAGCCATAGATCTGTAACTAATTGTACGTCGTATCGATGCCAGCATCGATACGGGTATCGATGCTGGCATTGATGTCCATCCCACTCCACCTTCTGTCCGAGCTTCCTCCTCGTGTTGGGCTTTTGACAACTTGGGCTTTTGGATAATTCTTGATTTGTTTTGGTTTTGGCTTTGGGCTTTGGCATTTCTTGGGCTTTAATTCTTCTTCTTAGCTTAGGCTTTTGGATAATTTGAAAATTGGTTTTTCAATGGGCTTCTTTGCTTCATTTCTTTATTTAATCAATGGGTTTTTGTTGAGAGATGGGAGTTTGAGATTTATTCTTCATTAACCTACAATTAAAAGATAAAAACAATTATTAGTGGTATATTTATTCATATAAAATAGATAATGAGGGTATAAAATTATAATAAAAAAATGTGATTATCAAATACCCCCATACCTAAACTTTTGCTAGTCCTCTAGCAAAGAAAGAAAAATGAAAGAAAATCTAACTCACTTTCGCAGGAATCGCGGTTGTATTTAGCGTATACAACAAGCCTTTAAACCCCTAGGTTACCCAAGTGGACGAGCTGTAGTCTCGTGAGGGTTTGCAGTGAATATACCCACAAAATTCGGTCATCTTACCAAATTAAAGAAGTTAGTAAATAACTAAATTTAAAAGTTTTGAAAAGAACATGCAAACTCTTTGTTTAAAATAATATTCAAGTTGCTTGATCTAAAATATTTTTCAAGACAATATATACATATATAAAATATTTATTAATATTTTTATTTTTATTTTATTTTATTTTTTTATATTATCTTTAACTCTTTTTTCCTTGGTGATTTTTTTCTACTTTAACGGGCTTTTTAAGTGACCATTTAACGAGTTTTGGGCCAATGGATCCCAACCCAATTGGGTTTAGGTCATTAAGTATGAAAATACTCATTGGGCTTAATTACTCGATCAGTTTAGGCTTTATAAGATGTAATCACCTTGAATTTAAGAGTTTTTTTATTTTTTTCTTTTGGTGCCCATCTTTCGTACTCTTCTTTTTGCATTTTTTATGTATATGTATATATATTCTGAAAAATATGTAAGTCAAGCCACTTTGAAAAATTATTTTTAACTCTAAGTTAAGCATGTATTCCATTATTTTAAATAAAAATCTAAGTTAAGGCTTAAGTAAAGTATACTACTTTGAAAATCTTTTCTTAAGAACTTTATTTAGAGTTATCATAAAAGATGAACTTGAGTAAATAACAGATTAGAAAATTTAAAATTTATCAAATAAATCAATTATTACATAACTCTATCAATTTGGCAAGTGACGATATTTTTATAATTTTTTTTAGGTAAAGGAAAAAAAATGATAAAAATGCAACAAAAAATGTAAAACAAAGAGAAAAATTAACTAATTCCCACCTCCACACATAAATTTTTGCATTGTCCTTAATGCAAACTCTATGATGCACAAAGTAAAGCAGATAAGAAGTGAAGTACTTACATTTGATCAGCTGATAAAAATCTGCAATTACCTTTGGTCTGTGGAGGATAAAATCAAAAATTTATTATTCTATTTTTTTTCTTTTTTTCTTTTTTTTCTCTTTTTTTTTCTTTTTTTCAACTGCATAAGAAACTCTCGAATGAGAGAAGAGTAAATTCTTTTTATTATTCTGAAATTAACAAAACAAATAATGTAGAATGAAGTGTCCAGCATGAAGAGCTCATATTCTACATTGAATCCTACCTTATTGTTGAAAATTCTTCCCCGGGTTTTAAATAAATTTAGAATGATATAATCAATAATGTGAAATTTCAAGCATTTCGGGGTGTTCAATAATTTTTGTAACAAAGTAAGGTAGGTATTATTGGTATCATGTATTTTGTATTTCTTAATAAACTCAGACTCTTATACTGTGAAGTTTTGTTTTCTAACAACCAATTCTTCTGTAGAGTTCTAAAAATTTGGTTGTTGATTATTCTCCAAGAATCTAAGTTCATCAAGAAAGAGTTCTTCAAAATTTAATTCAAAGCAGCAAATGTTTAACACAATTTCATTATTCTCAAGGACCTGATCTGTTTCTTCTAAAAACTCTAACTCTTCATCAAAAATTTCCTCAAAACTCAAATCAGACTCTTCTTCTTCTTCTTCTTCTTCTTTTTCTGATCTTTCCTGAATGTAATTTATTTCTAGAGGCTGATTATTTGGCTGGTCCTCTTGATTAAAAATGTTAAGATCAGCAGTCAAATTCCCAAAGGACAGCTTTATTTGACCAGTTCTACAGTTGATGAGAGCATTAGAAGTGGCTAAAAAAGGTCATCCTAAGATGCCAGGTATCTGTTCTTTGGGATTGGAAACAGGCTGTGTTTCTAAGATTACAAAATCTACTGGAAAAATAAAATCTCCAACCTTAATCAGAACATCCTCTAACTCACCCATAGGGACCTTAACAAATCTATCAGCCAACTATAAGGTGCATTTGGTTGGGTTCAGTACATCTAGACCCAATTGCTGGTAGACTAAAGTTGAAGCAAATTGACACTGACCCCTAAGTCTAAAAGAGCTTTATCAATATATGAGTATTACCAATGATACATTAAATGATGGGGGAACCTGGATCTTTACGTTTCAAATGTATGGGATTTGATAGCATTTCACTGATATTGGCGACTAAAAAGATTTTCTTTGGAACATTTATTCTCCTCTTCTTAGTGCATAATTCTTTTAAAAATTTAGCATAAGATGGAATTTGTTCAATTACATCTTAGAGAGGAATATTGACCTTAACCTGCTTGAATGTTTCTAAGATTTTCTCCTCTTGAGGGGAGTGTTTCCTAAGCCTGAGTCTATCTGGAAAAGGCGCAACTGGTCTAAACCTATCATAAGCAGGCTCAGGTTCAGGTTTAGGTTCTTGATCATTTGAGGAGGGTGATTGTTGAATAGATTCATCAGAAGGAGAAGGAATTTGTACTGGATCAAAAGTTTGACTTGGAGGAGTTCTCACTTGATTATCGACCTGTCTACCTTACCGAAGTGAATGGATTGCATTCACTTGAGCTTCATAGGATGAAGTGCATCATGTGTCCTTAGGGTTGACCACGGGTTGACTCGAAAATTTTCCTTTCACTCTTTCACTCACGGCACTAGCTAGTTAACCAAGCTGGGATTCTAATCTAGCTATAGCTTGAGTGTTAGACTTAAGCATTTGTCTTGTTGATTGCATAAAGGAATTCAGAGTGGTGGACGTTTGAGTCAACATATTCGTGGTTTGAGTGGAGGTCTTAATTATGGTTTCCAAACCCCTTTCTAAGACATTGAGACGTTTATCCTGATCTGGATTGTGAGGAGTCTGAATTACAGCTTGATGAAGAGGAGACTGATTTTGATATGGCAGATTGGGTTGTTGATATTGTGGATGACAATTGAAAGGAACAGTGTTTCCCCTAGGAAAATGTTGGGTCGAAGCGGGAGTAAAGTTTTGAGTTTCGGGAGAATTTCCTTGATTCTATGCAAAGTTGGGATGATTTCTCCAACCTGGATTGTAAGTTGGAGAGAATTGATCATTTGCGGAACGCTGGAATGCAGCATTGACCTGTCCTAATGGTTGATTATTTCCTAAGAGAGGACATTCTTCTGAAATATGAGATGGTGACAAACAGTTGTGACATCCTGAGGCTGAAACTTGATTGATTTGAGTCGGGGCTCTTTCCTTGATTTCTAAAGCTTCTAACCTACACATGATTGTGGCCATCCTAGCTTCAGATGCAATGTTAGACTTTAAGGAAATACCACTGGATTTGGGTTGGGGAACTGATGACACTCGGTCATCATAGTGTTCCCATTGCATGGTTTTTTCAGAAAGACTCTCTAAAATCTCCCAAGCTTCATCAGCGTTTTTCCTCATGAAATCCCCGTGGTACATTAATTCTAAGGAAGTTTTTTGCAGAATAATCTAATCCTTCATAAATTATTTGGCACAATCGCCATTTTTCTAAATCGTGATGAGAACATTGGATGAGAAGATCTTTAAATCGGTGAAAATACTTCCAAAAGGGTTCTCCCGGGACAATTTTAAAATTCATGATGCTGTTTCTTAGCTTCACCGTTTTATGGATAGGAAAAAATTTCTTTAGAAAAATGGTGATAAATTCCTCCCACGTAGTGATGGAATTTACGGGTAAGCTATACAGCTATTTTTTTCCTTTGTCTTTGAGAGCAAATGGAATAAATCTGAGTTTGATCACATCTTCTGTTAATTCTCTCATTTTAAAAATATATGCGTCTTCTGTTTCATTACCAAGGAATTTGGGAAGCATGTTTATGTATTGCGGTCTAAGCTCAAAACTTATTCCATTTGTTTCGGGGAGCCTAATGCATGAGGGGATTGCATTCCTAATGGGATAGCACATATCATGAAGAACGGGTGGATTATGATGCTCCATTTCTATGATTGGTTCAAAGCGAATTAATCGACGTGTATTATCCCTAATCCACTGTTGCATACACCAAAACTATTTCTTTTTATTTATTTTTTTTATAAAGAAAGAAAAAAATAGTTTTTTTATGAGAAAAAAATAGAGAAAACCTAACTAAAACAAATCAAAGCAATCACTTTTCAATCACTCTAATTCTAGGGTTTAGCCTAACTCAACTAGACCAGCTCCTAACCAAAAACTCCTACAGTGAAAAGATTAAAGTTTTACCTAGGTAGTTAGCCAGGTAAGGATAGTACTAGAGGGTGATCAGAGATCAATTAAGTACCTCGTTCCTTACGGAGCGCTTTACGCAACCCACCTTGCCTTAGACACCAACTAATCTGAGAAAACTTAAACCGGTTCACTTAAGGATTTCTTGTTCCTTATTGAGCTCGAATCCTTAGGGGCCAACGTCTAATGAGTTTTAGAAGGCTTGGGTTTGTGAAGTAAGGAATTAGTGATTTGTGGGCTATGGAAAGGGTGATAAAATCCCTTACCTTATCTTGATTAGGGATTTTACCCTTAAGAATGTTTTAAGTATGTGCCAAATCAAGTGCTATAATCACTTTGGTGAATTCCTACACTATATGAAATGCAACCCTAAAAATTAAAAGTGACTAAAAAGGATGATAAAAAAAAATCTTTATATTTTTTATTAGGGTTAACAATCAAACAACTATGAGAATGGGGAGCAATGTTTGAGTTTATTATCTTGTTAGTTAATGTCTAAGTAAAAGATGGATTTTATTATGGTCAACAAAAATAAAATCTTTTTTAAATCCTAATTGTCTCTAATTGTGAAGCTAACTAAAAGGGGTGGAATTGAAAACGCTAGAAAGAAGACTTACCCGAAAGCAAATCTTCAAATCCTAGTTCTCCAATCCGCGATCTTCAAGCTCCAAGCGTTTCCTTCATAATAAACAAAAAAGTTAAAGAACCAAAATAATTAAAACCTATTTAAGCACCCTCCCCAGCAACGGTGCCAAAAACTTGATGCGGCATAAACATGTACCAAAAATGTTGCAAGTGCACAACTGTGTCAAGTTATAATATAAAGAGTTATCGATCCCACGAGGAAGGTGTTTTGTAGGAGAAAATATAAAATCGGTTCTTATGTTGTGTGCGCGACAAATATGAGTGATGAGTGAATGTGATTTTGGAGAGATAATGAGAGTGAAAGTGATAGTGTGTAAATCAATGTGTTTGAGAGTGGATGTGAGTAAAAATAAATGTGATCAACAAGGCAAGAAAGAAGAATGAATAAAATAGAGAAACAAATAAAAATCAAGAATAAAAAAATAAAATTCAAGAATAAAAAAAATGCAAGAAATTAAAGATGGTGGATTCAATTATAGATATGGGTGATCTAAAATTAAACCCACTTTTTTAGAAAAAGGTGATTACCTAAAGGGTTCTAGCCTAAAGGCGAATCAAAGAAAATAAAAATGAACAAAAAGAATACTAAACCCAAGAGGGTTCTAATCTCAAGGTGAATAGTGTAAGAAATTAAAATCTAACTACAAAATAAATTGCAAGATCTAAACTACAAAATAAATTGTAAGAATTAAATACAAAAAAATAAATCTACTCTATAAGCATGAAATAAATCTAATCTATAAGCATGAAATAAATCTAAGGCAAGAGGGTTCTACCCTCTTGGCTATTTAAATAAGAAAATAAAATCTAATTACAAGCATGAAAATAAATCTAAACTAATAAGCAATAAAAGAGAAATAAGAAAAACAAACCTTCAAATTAATCTCTATCTTCATCATCCAACAAAGAGAAGAAGAGAAAAATTTAAAGTGGTGAAAAAATTATTTTATTAATTGTAACAAAAAATTATAAATTTAAAAGGCCTTCTCTATTAAGAGTAGCCATCCTCTCCAAAAAGAGTTACAAAAATTTTTACACATCTAACCTCTCACTCTCTACCCCTATTTATAGTAAATATCAGTGAATGAGAGCCATTAGATTAAAATCTTATCCAAAAACATTAATTTTCAGCCATAGATCTGTAACTGACTGTACGTCGCATCGATGCCAGTATCGATACGGGTATCGATGCTGGCATCGATACGGGCATCGATGCTAGCATCGATGTCTCTATCGATGCTGGCATCGATGTCCAACCAACTCCAACTTCTGTCCGAGCTTCCTCCTTGTGTTGGGCTTTTGACAACTTGGGCTTTTGGATAATTCTTGATTTGTTTTGGTTTTGGCTTTGGGCTTTGGTATTTCTTGGGCTTTAATTCTTCTTCTTAGCTTGGGCTTTTGGATAATTTGGAAATTAATTTTCTAATGAGCTTCTTTGCTTCATTTCTTCATTTAATCAATGGGTTTTTGTTGAGAGATGGGAGTTTGAGATTTATTCTTTATTAACCTGCAATTAAAAGATAAAAATAATTATTAGTGGTATATTTATTCATATAAAATAGATAATGAGGGTATAAAATTGTAATAAAATATGATTATCAGCAGCCCATTTTCCCCTCTCTCAAACCCTAGTTCTTTTCTTTGGTGATTTTGAGGGATTTCGGAGGATTTTTCAGCGGGTTTTGGACAGTGCAGCGAAGGGGATTGGTTCTCTTTCACGTGGCGGGAGTTTTTTAGCATCTGAGGTGAGTAACATCTCACCCAACTCTACACCCTTTTATTTTACATGTTTTATTAAGTTTTATTTGAATTTTTCGAGCCTAAAATGTATTTTTAGTGTACAAAAGATAGATCATTATATCTTATGAAGTGAGAATACATTATCATAATTTTCTAATTGATTACAACAGTAACCTTGGCAAATTTTAGATCTAAAATTTATTAATCATGAATTAAATCACAAGTTTTTGCTTTTAAAACGTTTAATCATGTGTATATAAATATTTAGGGTTTTGACGATATATTTACATGCTAATATTTTGTTTCATGTTGTTTCATATATGTTGATATCAGTAATATTATGGATATATTTACATGCTAATATTTTGTTTCATGTTGTTTCATATATGTTGATATCAGTAATATTATGCTTGGAAAATAGTTGTTTCATATATGTTGATATCAGTAATATTATGCTTGGAAAATAATGATGTCACTTCTAGATCTGTTTTGAAGCTGACAGAAACCTGTGAAGGGTTTCTACCAATTTCGGTTGATCGCCGGTACAGTTTGTGCATGTTTACTTTTGTTGTGTGCTTTAATGTGAACAAGAAGTCGACTCGAATATTTGTCGTTAGAAATTATTGTTTATTATGTATCTTCATATGTGAGATGGCTTGCAGACATGAGTTTAGATTTGCACACCAAGACACGTGTGAAATTAGTATATATGCATCCTTTTCATATATCTCATCAATATTCTACATATTTTATTCAGTCCATGTGTTGGACATTATTATGTGCAGTCTATATTTTGGACATTCATCATATTCAGTCCATGTGTTGGATATTCATTATATTTATTCCATGTGTTGGACATTCATCGTTCAGTCCATGTGTTGGATAATTTATATATGCAGTCCATGTGTTAGGCATCCACTACACCTAGTCTTAGTCCATGTGTTGGACACTTGTTTAAACCTTGAGTATGATACTTACACTTACAAAGGCTGGACATGACACTTATGTGGGTTTTGACATGATATGGTATTTGAGTTCTGAGATGGGTTAGTCTTCTTTATATTATTGTTCCTATATTAGATCTTGAGTTTGGTATTTAGTAATTTATAATTTGAGATACAAAGTATATACATGAGTGTTTTCTTGTTTAGATTATTTCGATCGACGTACCTATGCTCGTGTTGTAATTTCCTAAATACTAAAATCCTCTTATTATTAGGATCAATAATTTCATGTATATATGTATTAACTGTATTTTCTATATGCAACAATCCCTCTCCCTTGGGGTTGGTTGCGATGTTGCTCGCTAGCGCTTTGACGCTCGTTGTCCCCTCCCATTTCAGGTAATGAGGTAGGTGCACGGAGAGTCATAGGTTGATGACGATACTTATTAGCGTCCATCTTTTATTTGTAGTTTTATTTTATTTAGAGAAGCTCCACTGTAGACATTTTGTTTGGACATTTGAGAGCTATGTTCTAGAAGTTGTAAAGGTTGTGTGCCTTATTTCGTTTTATCAGATATTCTGTATTTGAGACTTGTTAAGATCTCCAGACTAGTTATTTCAGAGATTCACTTTATATTTTTGTATGTTGGGTGATGAAATATCATTTTTATCTCTATTATTTCATCATATATCTCTTGTATTATCTTTTACTTGCTTTTGTACCTACACCTGTTGTTGACTCTACTAGAAAGATAGTAATTGTGATGGTGAAACATGTTATTACACGGTGTGGTTCATGATAGGTTTGATATTCCTTGTTTCACCTCGGACTGCAGCCTTATGTGAACCCAGGGGCGTCACAGTTGGTATCAGAGCTCTAGTTCCAGTATTCTTAAGATCATCCTATATATGTCGAGTCATGGAGGTAGGATAGAGTTTCTTAGGATTCATGTATAGAGTCCGCTAAGGATTTCCTAGTATGAGTGAGGATGACATATGCAGCACTATCAAATCGACAACGAACTCCGACTGGTCTAAACTGACGGTACACCTCCTACAAACGCTCTCCAGAAGCGATACCTCACCTAAAAGGGTGGAAACTGATAAATGAGTGTCTAAAGGCTGAGCTATGAGCTGGAGTCTAGACATAAAAGTATACGAAATGAAGGAATGCAAAGCTCCCAAATCGAAGAGAATACAGGAGCTATAAGTACCTCTCTTGCCTTGGTTCCTTTCAAAAAAATATTCATCTTCAATACTTTTTAAAAAAATACCATGTATAGAGTCCGCCCGTATTCTCTTCGATTCGGGAGCTTCACATTCCTTCATTTCGTATACTTTTATGTCTAGACTCCAGCTCATAGCTCAGCCTTTAGACACTCTTTTATCAGTTTCCACCCCTTTAGATGAGGTATCGCTTCTGGAGAGCATTTGTAGGAGGTGTACCATCAGTTTAGACGAGTCAGAGTTCGTTGTCAATTTGATAGTGTTGCATATGTCCGAGTTTGATGTTATCCTTGGTATGTATTGTACCATATTAGTATTAACTGCTTTGCGAAGACAGTCAATTTGCGAGCGTCCGATGGGTCCGAGATGATTGTAGTCACCTCTCAGGGCAACTGTTTTGCAAAGTCGTTTCTGGCGTACATCAAGGAGGTGATGCGACGAGATCAGAGTATTGATTTATTAGAGACTAGAGTTGTCTCAGAGTATCAGGATGTCTTTTAGGACATACCTGGGTTACCTCCTATGAGAGAGGTTGAGTTTTGTATTGAGTTACAGCCACGCACACTATCGTATGGCACCAGCTGAGATGAGGGAGCTTCAGACCCAGTTGGACGAGTTATTAGCTCAGGGTTTTATTCGTCGGAGTCAGTCTCCATGGAGAGTGCCGATTCTCTTCGTGAAGAAGAAGGACGGCAGTATGCGTTTGTGTATTGATTATAGAGAGTTGAACAAGGTCACTATCCGGAATAGGTACCCATTACCTAGTATTGAGGACTTGTTCGACCAGTTGTAGGGAGCGTAGTATTTCTCGAAGATTGATCTTCATTCTGGTTATCATCAGTTATGGGTTCGGGAGAAGGATATTCCCAAGACCACTTTTCTGACTCGATATGGATCTTTCGAGTTCATAGTCATGCCATTTGGGTTAACCAATGCACCCACGGTATTTATGGATTTGATGAACCAGGTTTTCCGTCTCTTCTTAGACCAGTTTGTGATTGTTTTTATCCATGACATCCTCATTTATTCGAGATCGGAGACAAATCATGAGAAGCATCTACGGTTAGCTTTGCAGACCCTGTGAGAGCATTAATTATATGCTAAGTTCAGCAAGTGCGAATTTTAGCTTTTAGAAGTTAGATTTCTTGGCCACGTCATCAGTAGAGAGGGCATAGTAGTAGATCCAGCTAAGGTTACAAAATTTCTTGATTAGGAACCGCCGAAGATGGTGATAGAGATTCGTAGCTTTTTAGGTTTAGTCGGCTATTACAGGAAGTTCATCGAGGACTTCTCGAAGATTTTGATGCCGCTTACACGCCTTACGAAGAAGGGTGTACAATTTACTTGGAGCGTGGAGTGCCAGAAGACTTTTGATACCTTAAAGACTAAGCTGACTATAGCGCAAATTTTGACTATTTCGAGCAGCGATAGGCCATTTGTGGTCTACACAGATATATCACTGGCAGGTTTAGCAGGCGTCTTGATGTAGACTCAGAGGGTGGTAGCATATATCTCACGACAGTTAAGGGTACATGAGCAGAACTATCTCACTCATGACTTGGAGTTAGCGATTGAGTTTATCAAGGATTACGTGTTTGCGATTCAGTATCATTCGGGGAAGGCGAACGTCGTAGCAGATGATTTAAGTAGGAAGCATCAACATCAGGTTTTGGCTTTGAGATGCTCATTGTATCGAGATCTTCTTACTCTTATCCAGTTTGATTTTAGACCCGAGATTTATGGAACCAGTGTATTTTTGGAAGCTATGTCAGTGCAGTCATCTTGGAGTATCAGTGTTGTCAAAGCTCAATAGGAAGACTCTTGGATTCAAATCCGAAAGGAGGAGATTACCAAAGAGCCTAAGGATGATTGGACCATTGGAGCAGATGGAGGTCTACGGATGAAGGGTAGGCTGGTTATGCCATCTAGTGCCGAGCTGAAGAGGGAGTTATTTGATGAAGCACATCGTACTCGGTACACAATACAACCAGAGACTACTAAGATGTACAAGGAACTGAAGAGACACTTCTGTTGGAGTGGTATGCGTATAGAGATTGAAGAGTATGTGGCTAAGTGTTTTACCTATTAGCAGGTGAAGGCAGAATATCAGAGGCCGGCAGGAATACTTCAGCCTTTACCCATCCCAGAGTGAAAGTGGGTGAATATTTCTATGAACTTCATTATAGGGTTTGTCGAAGTCGAGGAAGGGGAATGATTTTGTTTGGGTGATAGTGGACCGGTTGACGAAGTCAGCACATTTTTGTTCCAGTGAAGACTACATACACAGCTGAGACGTATGTGAGGATATTTGTTCGGGAGATAGTTTGACTTCATGAAGTTCTGGACACAATTGTATCGGATCGAGGTTCAGTGTTCACTTCGCACTTCTGGAGGAGTTTCCAGAATTTTTTTAGCAGCAGACTATCATACAACAGTGTATTCCACCCACAGACGGATGGTCAGATGGAGAGAGTAAATTAGGTGTTGGAAGACATGTTACGGGCTTGTGTTATTGACTTTCAGGGCAGCTGGGAGGATCATATACCATTGATAGAGTTTTCTTATAACAATAGTTATCAAGTGATAATCGGTATGGCCCCGTACGAAGCATTGTACGGGAGACCTTGTGGATCACCGATATGTTAGGCAGAACCGAAGGATAGCTTGATGGTTGGGCCAGATCTTGTGAGGCAGACCACTAAAAATGTAGCATTGATCAGAGAGCGGATTCTAGCCGCTCAGAGTCGGCAAAAGAGATATGCAGATAAGAGACAAAGACCTTTAGAGTTTCAGGAGGCGGGGAAAGCTTGCACCGAGGTATATTGGACATTTTCACTTATGCTGAACGTATCGCCTATGAAAAGCGTTCAATGATTCAGAAGGCGGGGAAAGCTTGCACCGAGGTATATTGGACATTTTCAGATTTTGGAGCGCATTGGAGCCTTGTCATACAGACTAGATCTTCTAGCAACGATGTCTAGTATACACAATGTATTTCATGTTTCTATACTTATTAGCGTCCATTTTTTATTAGTGTCCATTTTTTATTTGTAATTTTATTTTATTTACGGAAGCTCCACTATAGACATTTTGTTTAGACATTTGAGAGTTATGTTCTAGAAGTTGTAAAGGTTGTGTGCCTTATTTCCTTTTATCGGATATTCTGTATTTAAGGCTTGTTGAGATCTCCAGACTAGTTATTTCAGAGATTTACTTTATATTTTTGTATGTTGGATGATGAAATATCATTTTTATCTATATTATTTCATTATATATCTCCTGTATTATCTTTTACTTGGTTTTATACCTACACATGTTGTTGACTCTACTAGAGAGATAGTAATTATGATGGTGAAACATGTTATTGCACGGTGTGGTGCATGGCAGGTTTGACATTCCTGGTTTCACCTTGGACTGCAGCCTTGTATGAACCCAGGGGCGTCACTCGACTTGAATTCATCATCACTTCATTTAGATATCCTTCCAACCTCCTTTAGAGATCATCGTGTAAAACGCCGTAAAATCTTGGACTACAGCCTTGTGTGAAACCAGGGGCGTCACACGTCGTTAAGCTCTATTATATCCAACCTTTGACATAGATATTTGTGTAGATTACCTAACAAAACAAATGCAAATACTCGACAAACATTGTTTTAATTTGTTTGTTAATCATCAAAATTAGATTAGATAGTAAGCTCAAAAACATGAGACCTAACAATCTCCCCCTTTTTGATGATGATAAATAATCTACACAAAGAGTATATAAAACATGCGTGATATTAAATGAATATACAATTTATAATCCTCATGCATGATAGAAAATGATATACTCACAATACATTTATTTCTCCCCCTTTGTCAACATCAAAATGGGGAAAAATAATAAGAGAGCAAAAGCTCTCCCTACAAATAAGCTCAGTGAGTATAAAACAACATGTGAAAAAGATAGGGAAGGCTCCCCCCTATCATAATGGCACATAGCATGTATCAATGAAAATGCTAAAGAAAATAAAAGACTCAAGATGATATATGCTTTAAGGCATCAATATGTGAGTATGAACAAAAAATATCATGTCAACTCACATTCAACTAAGACCATGAGAACACATAGATATATCATTATGAAAATTTTGTCTCAATACACAAACATAAACAAAGAACTATATATATAAATATATATAACAAAAAATATCATGTCAACTCACATTCAACTAAGACCATGAGAACACATAGATATATCATTATGAAAAAATTTTCAAATGAAAAACAAATCATGAAAACCATGAAATTTGAAAAGCAACGAATGCAAGTCCAAATGAAAATCCATGAAACTATGTAGACTATTTAAAATGATTTTAAAACATTATTGTTAAATCATGATTCAAATGATACAGAACGTATATCAAAATTAACCAAACTTGTTCAACCATTTAATATTTGAGTATTCATAAAAAGATAGAGAAATCATGAATCAAACATTGAGCACAAAGAATTTATTAGGAGAAACGTTTTAAACCCGATAAACATGATTTGGAAGCAAGAGATTGATACAATCAGGGGTTTCTCAATATAAACCTCTTCATTTGTGGAATTACTTTGAAAAGTATTTCTAACATGCATTTAAAACAATTTGAAAAATTTTACAGACTAGCAAATGTAAAAAAAAATTTGACTCTATCCATGCAACTCGTGCAAAGGAATCGTCACAAACGATGCTCTCAAAGTCAAAACCAACAATAATATGTAATGAAAAACAATTTTATTTTAAAACAAAATTTGTTGTTTTGATTTTAGATAAAATTTTTATCAATATATTTCTAAAAATAACTTTTGCAAAACATGATTTTCAAAAAGAAATGAGAATGGAAATGCTAAAACGAAATTTGTTTTAAAATCAAAATGTTTCAACAATCCAACAATAGAAACTTAGTATAATGCACAAGTCAGTCGACTGAATCGTCAATCGGTTGACTGATAGCACTATTCAGTGTCATCGGTCGACTGATGGGTTCATCGGTCAGTTGATGAGATGACCGTTGCAACTGCTAAAAAGCTTATCGGTCGACTGATGGACACAATCGCGCAACATATGAGCTGCTTTGGTCCACTGATAAGAGTTAATCGACTGAGCAGAAACTAATGCTGATTCCAGATGATTTCTTCTGTCGACTGATGACCTTTGTCAGTCGACTAAGAACATGCACATGGACTTATTTGCATAGAAAAAGGAACTTTCAACTGGGTTTAAAAATAGTAAATAAATTCTAATAATTATAAAATTTGGGGAAATGATTATTCTGATGAAAACAAAAATGTTAGAAAAGAAAATTTTCAAATATCATTTCTTGTTTGTGAAAATTCATCATTTTACAAAATCTTAATAATACGAGTTCGTTTAAAAATACTTGATTTTGACAAAATGATTTCAACCAAATTTTATAATCTTTTTTAATGGATTAATAGACTTTGGAAATGATGTAAATAATATTGTATGGTCTGTAATCCAAAAACACAAAATATTAAACAATACGTGTACAAATAAAAAAAAATTTATCTTTTAGAAGCATGAAAAAAAAATTATTTTTTGAAATCAAACATGTTTTGGTACCCAAACACTCTTCATACCGAAGAGTTTAGGGACATGACCCCTATCATCATAGCTCAATGCCCTTGGGTTATGACCCCATTTGGGCGCAATTAGTGCATGAGATCTGTCATAATAATAATTATGCAAATGATCCTTCCTATTGTAATAAGTGCAATGGAACGGACTCATTTGTTTTTGTTGACCATGAGATTGCGCACGTGAAATATTTGCAAATAAGGGTTGTCTTTTCAAATCATTTAGCAAATATGAAATATTTTTAAACAAAGTTGGCCTTTTTGAAATATTTCTCTATTTAGAAACTTTTCACAAATCAAAACAATATTTTGTTAAATGTCCACCTCTTCCACAAAAATCACACTTATACCCATTAACATGCTTATGATGAATATTGTGTGCATGTGTATATGTATGTGTATATGATGAGGAAACTTGATGGGATGCACAAGGAGTAATAATATTAGCATTAGTGTTTTGATGTATGTGTATATGATGAGGAAACTTGATGGGATGCACAAGGAGTAATAATATTAGCATTAGTGTTTTGTTGTGCATCATAGCAAAATTTAGCCTTGATGGGATGCACAAGGAGTAATAATATTAGCATTAGTGTTTTGTTGTGCATCATAGCAAAATTTAGCTAAATGGCCTTTACGACTGTAAATAGAGCACTTGTAAACTTTGTTATATATGTGTGCATAGTGAGTGGATGATTTGGACTTATTTGCACTTGACTTTGCACACATATTCACAAGCTTCTTAT
This sequence comes from Asparagus officinalis, assembly GCF_001876935.1. Classification (NCBI taxonomy): domain Eukaryota; kingdom Viridiplantae; phylum Streptophyta; class Magnoliopsida; order Asparagales; family Asparagaceae; genus Asparagus; species Asparagus officinalis. The sequence continues at coordinate 75,000,372 of NC_033801.1, forward strand.
GATTGTTAATGCATGTAGATAAAGTTGAATCTAAAGAAGAATTTTGATTCCTCACTTCATTTAATTCGTCATTTGGCATACTACCATTAACAATAGAAGTAGAACAAACATTATTTTTTTTAAATGAGTCAAATTTATTTCTAATTGTTTCTACTTCTTTTATGGCATTATTCTTTTCATTAGTTAATATAAAACCCTGATAATTTTTGAATGATATATTAATATGAGATTAATTATGATATATGGATATTTAGTATAATAAATATCATTTAATGATATATGAGTATAATACCATATGTTTTGAGTATGAACGAGTTCATACATGAGAGAGAAAAGAGTCGAAACATGCACAATGACCAAACTCATCAAAAACTGGAAATGCCCAGTCCGGTCGACCGTCACGGTCGGCCGCGAAACCTGCAGAGAATTTTTCTCCTGTTTTGAGTTGGTTTCGGATTTCTAAACCCATATTCATTTTCTCTAATATATATATGAGTTTTTTCATGTTTTTCTCAGTTTTTTTAAGAACCCTAATAGCCACCAAACCCCCAAACCCTTGTTTGATTTCTTGGAGAAGATTGGAGGCTTTCGAGCGGGATTTTTTCTTGGTTTTTGGCTTTTGGAGTAGAGATCTTTTTCAACCTTGCTTCTAAAATATTTTTTGACAATCTCAGGTGAGTATCATCTTTACTAATCCCCCTCTTAGTTTTTAAAATGTTTTTAAAGAGATTTAAATATGTTTTGTAGAGCCTAAATGACTAGATTATAAATAAAAGACAACTCGTTTGTATTATATGTATAAAGATTAGGTCTGTTCATGCTAAAAAGATTGAGAGCGAATTTTACAGATGTATTTAATATCTAAAGATGATTTGGAAGCGTGGTTCATCAAAAGAAAGAAGTTTGATTCATCGTTTTGAGCTTTTATGCATGTTTTAGGGTTTTGAATATAAATATAATGCATAAAATCATGGTTATATATGTTGATTTTGTTTTCAAATATTTCTATCTGCCGTAACATGTTTGTATACAAGATTCATGAAGTTTTTACCATGTTTGAATCACAAAAACATGACGTGAACACGACACACATAAAAATCTAGAAAAAATTAGATTTCGGGCTCATGGTTGACCGCCACGGTCAACCGCGTGCAAGGCAGAGACCAAGGTAGTCTTTGGAGCCCATCGGGGTTAACCGTCATGGTCGACCGCTAGTCTGATGTTGGCCAGTCTATGGTTTTGGTTTGATTTTGGTTTGTCGAGCGTTTCTCTCGACCTTGTGATGATTAACTACAATGTTAAAACTTGTTAAACACCTGGGATAATGGTGAACTTCAGATGTGGACTCGCACACCGAGATATGTGTACTTAGGCTTGGTTTGTGTTAAATTAACACACTTTTGTCACAAGTTAAAATTTATAAATACACATGACTAGTATTTGATCTTTCACGTATCCGGAAATAGGAAGATAAAACCTATTACCGTAAAACGATTGAGTAAGAGTATTACAATAGTATCGTTATTACATGTATCCGGAATAGGGAGATAATAAATCCTATTGCCACAGAGCGATTGAGTAAGAGCATTAAAATAGTATCGCTATAGCACAAAATGATGCACACATAGATATTTGATCAGTTGTAAGTTTTACTTCCATGATAGATTACTCGTGAGTAGGGTATTTCCTTTGAGATTTTGGCACACCTGTTATGGACGGTAATTATATTCATTTTAGTTTGGTTGACATCCTCTTATATTAGAGTAGGCTACTCGGATGTAATTCGAGATGATGTATTTATTCTTCTTATATTAGAGTAGGCTACTCGGATGTAATTCGAGATGATGTATTTATTCTTTATGTTGGAGATTTGAGTATGTTTCCTTGACTATTTGTTTTTCATAGAGAGCTATATGAATGATTTGATATATGTAAGTACTGACTCTATTTTCTTATATATTCCTATCCCTTCTCCTGGAGATAGGTAGTGATGATCTTGCTAGCGCTTTGACCCTTGTTGTTCCCCCTCTTTCATGCAGCGAGTCTGGCGCACGGAGAGTTGCAGGTTGATGGGACTTCTTAGTTGTCCAATTAGCTACTTATTATACTTTATAGTTATTGCAGAACTCCTCATATAGTTAATTATTTTCAGACTCTAGATTGATATTTTAATTTAGAGTTAAGAGCTTTTGTGAGACTTTGTTATTTGACTCATTGTATTTGTGATCTAGTTTATACTCAGAGATATTTCTATTTTATTTCAGTTGGGCTCATTATGGATATTTCTTATGCTTCTTCTGTGTATATCCAGTGTTGCCTATTGCTATTTTTGCCTGTCTATACCTTCACCTATTTATTGTTTCCACTAGAGAGATAACAATTGTGATGGTTAAACATATCGTAGCATGGTGGTTGGTGCTTAAAAGGTTTGACAATCTGGGTTTTATCTGGGACTGCACCCTTGTGTGAAACCTGGGGCATCACAGTTGGTATCAGAGCTCTAGTTCTAATATCCTTAGGATCATCCCTGTGTCATATTATGGAGTTAGGATAGAGTTTACTAGGAATCATGTATACAGTCCGCTAGGAATCCTTAGTATGAGTAAGGATGTACTATACATGTACGCGAAAAATCTAAATTTTTTTTAATGATATATTTGCTTTGAATAATAAAGCATGATATGAGATATATGTGATATAATTTACTTATTGGTATATGTTATGTCCTTCATGCTTGAGATCCTACTGCGAATAAGCTTTATTTTGGAATTATAGATGTCAGGAAGAGGTCGTGTACGCCGAGTTACTCGTGTTCAGGGAGTTGAGCAGGATGATAGGGAGCCTGAGCCACAGCAGGCTCCGCAGTACTTAGTGGATCTCATAGTGCCCTTGGCAACTCGTTTGGTGGCTATTAAGGAGCAATTAGCAGATCAGCTTCAACAGGGAACTCCCATTCAGGAGGAGATATTAGAGAGGACACCAGTAGTTGCACCACCACCTCTAGTTGATGATGGAGTGGCTAAGTAGGAGGCTTGGCTTCGTTTGGTAGAGAGGTACCAGAAGTTGAAGGCTCCAGAGTTTCATGGTTCGACAGACTCCATTGCGGCACACAAATAGAAGGAGGATGTAAGCAACATTCTAGACATGCTTAATGTGAATGCTGTGCAGAAGCAAAGGTTAGCAGCTTTCAGTCTCAAGGGAGACACAGGAGGATGGTATCGACTTCGATTCACCCCAAAGTAGAGGATGATGGTTTCATGGGAGACATTTATATATCTTTTTGATGAGCAGTATGTTTCAGCTGCAGCGACAGCCGGAAAAGAGTTAAAGCTGGCTCGATATGAGCAGGGGGGTATGTCTGTCATGGACTTTGAGAGTAAGTTCATGTCATTGCTTAGGTTCACCGGTATGTGGCACACAGAGGAGCGTCAGGCTCAGATGTTCCTGATGGGACTTCGTCCAGGGTTACGTCGGTACATAGTATCTCAAAAGTTTCGTTCAGTGCGGGAGGTGGCAGATGCTGCCATAGCTCAGGAGACAGATACAACCATATTCATCAATGGCAAGGACAATGGTAAGTCAGGACAGTCCGAGGACAAAGGAAAGGGCAAGAGACCATTTGGAGGCTCATGAGGACCACATGAGCAGGGTAAGGGTCCGCATCAGCAAGGTCCCCATAAGAAGGGCCATCAGAAAGACCAGAGAGCACAGCAGCAGCGCCGATTTTAGGGGGCTTGTTATAATTGTAACAAGATTGAACACAGAGCAGTAGAGTGCCGCAGTGCACTAGCAGCAGGCCAGCAGGGCAGGACTTAACAACATCAGCAGAACCGCGCTCAGGGGTGTGGTCAGAGCTAGCAGCTGATGATTGAGGTACCTCTAGCAGTCCTGAGGATTGAGGGACATGTTCGAACAGTCTAGGAGACCCAGCAGAGACATATGGCACAATTCACTCTAGGTGATGCAGAACAGCAGACCAGTAGAGTGTATGCAGTTGTTCCTCGCGATCATGGCGTGAGCGGAGCTGTGGTGGAAGGTACATTCCGTGTGAATTCCTTTCCAGCACGTATTCTTTTTAATTCTGGCGCTTTACATTCTTTTATCTCCTATGATTTTATAGTTAGACTCTAGCTTGTAGCTCAGCTGTTAGATTTTCCTTTATCTGTATCCACTCCGATGGGAGAGATGTCTCTGTTAGAGAATGTTTGTAGGAGATGCATTGTCAGCTTGGACGATTCTGAGTTCACGATTGATTTGATCGTGTTGCATATGTCTGAATTCGATGTGATTCTTGGTATGGATTAGCTATCTTCCTACCATGTCAGTATCAACTGTTTTGTGAAAATAGTTAGTTTGCGAGCATTTGATGGGTCTGATTTAGTGGTAGCTACCTCTAGAGGCAACCAGTTTGCGGAGTCATTTTTGGCATACGTAGAGGATGTGATATTGCGGGATCGGGGCACAGATTTGAGTGAGATGTAAGTAGTCTCAGAGTACCAGGATGTCTTCCAGAACATACCAAGATTACCTCCAATGAGAGAGGTCGAGTTTTGCACAGAGTTGCAGCCAGGCACCGCACCGATTTCCCGAGCTCCTTACCGTATGGCGCCTGCTGAGATGAGGGAGCTACAGATCCAGATAGATGAGTTGTTGTCTCAGGGCTTCATTCGACGGAGTCATTCTCTATGGGAAGCACCGGTCCTCTTTGTGAAGAAGAAGGACGAGAGTATGTGATTATGTATAGATTATCGCGAGTTGAACAAGGTCACTAAACGTAACAGGTACCCATTACCGAGGATTGATGACTTGTTCGACCAGTTTTAGGGTGCGCAGTGTTTTTCGAAGATAGATCTTCGTTCTAGTTATCATCAGTTGCGAGTTCGGGAGATGAATATTCCCAAGACTGCTTTCTTGACTCGATATGGGTCTTTCGAGTTTCTTGTCATGCCATTTGGGCTGACCAATGCACCTATAGTATTCATGGATTTGATGAATCGGGTTTTTCGTCCTTATTTGGACCAGTTTGTGATAGTTTTCATCGACAATGTTCTTATCTATTCGAGGTCGGAGGCTGAGCACGAGCAGCATTTGAGGTTAGCATTGTAAATATTGAAAGAGAACCAGTTGTATGCTAAATTTAGCAAGCGTGAATTCTGGTTATCAGATGTCAGATTTTTAGGCCATGCCATCAGCCGGGAGGGCATTGCAGTAGATCCAGCTAAGGTAGAAGCCGTACTTGATTGGGTGCCACCGAAGACAGTTACCGAGATTCGTAGCTTCTTAGGCCTAGCAGGCTATTACAGAAAATTCATTTAGAACTTCTCGAGGATTGCCACACCACTTATATACCTTACTAAGAAGGGTGTACAATTTATTTGGAGCATAGAGTGCCAGAAGGCATTTGAGACTTTGAAGACTAAATTAACTTCAGCACCAGTTTTGGTTATTCCTAGCAGTGATAAGACTTTTGTTGTCTACACTGATGCATCCTTATTAGGTCTTGGAGGTGTATTGATGCAGACCCAGAGAGTTGTAGCTTATGTTTCGAGGTAGTTGAGGACTCATGAGGGTGGTATTTGCACTGAAGGCATGGAGACATTATTTGTACGGAGTACAGTTTGAGCTATTCACGGATCACTAGAGTTTAAAACCTTTTTTCTCTGAAAGAACATAATCAGAGACAGCGTCGATGGATAGAATTTATTAAGGATTATGAATTTACTATTCAGTACTATCTGGGAAAGGCGAATGTGGTAGCAGATGCATTAAGCAGGAAACGTCGTCGTGGGCTAGCAGCTTTGAGGTGTTCACTTCATCGGGATCTTAATATCTTCAGTCACTTTTATTTCAAGCCATAGATTGGCGGGAGCCGTGTGTTTTTTAGGAGCTTTATCTGTACAGCCATCTTGGAGAGATAGAGTGGTCGAATCTCAGATAGAGGATTCTTGGATTCAAACTCGTAAGGGGGAGATTTCCAAAGAGTCCAATGATGATTAGACTATAGGGATAGATGGACGCCTTCTGATGAAGGGTAGAATTGTTATGCTGAATAATTTACAACTAAAGAATGAACTTTTTGATGAGGCACATCGTAGCAGATATACAGTGCATCCAGGCACGATGAAAATGTACAAGGATCTGAAGAGGCATTTTTGGTGGAGTGGTATGCGCAGAGATATTTCAGAGTATGTGGCTAAGTGTTTTATATGTCAGCAGATTAAGACAGAACATCAGAGACTTAAAGGAACCCTACAGCCTTTACCCATTCCCGAGTGGAAGTGGGCAGATATTTCAATGGATTTTATAGTGGGGTTGCCTAAGTCAAAGAAAAGAAATGATTCTATTTGGGTTATAGTGGACAGATTGATTAAGTCTACACATTTCTTACCAGTGAGGACGACTTATACGGTAGATATGTATGCGAGGATCTTCATTCCGGAGATTGTTAGATTGCATGGAGTCTTGAAGATGATTGTATCAGATAGGGGCTCAGTCTTCACATCTCATTTTTGGAGGAGTTTTCAGGATGCTTTTGGCAGTCAATTGTTATTTAGCAGCGTTTTCACCCCCAGACAGATGGTCAGACCGAGAGGGTAAATCAGATCTTAGAGGACATGCTGAGGGCGTGCATTATGGATTTTCAGGGTAGCTGGGAGGATCACATCCCACTGATTGAGTTTACATATAATAACAGTTATCAAGATACCATCAGGATGGCACCGTATGAAGCTTTGTACGGGAGACCTTGCAGATCACCCATATGTTGGGCAGAGCCAGAGGATAGTCTATTGATTGGTCCATAGTTAGTTAGACAGACCACGAAAAAGGTATCATTGATTCGAGAGCACATTCTTGCAGCCCAGAGTCGGCAAAAGAGCGATGCACATCAGCGGAGATGACCTTTAGAGTTTTAAGTCGGAGACTTAGTTATGTTAAAAGTATCACCGATAAAGAACGTTCAGTGTTTTGGTAGACGGGGGAAGCTTGCCCTAAGATATGTTGGTTTTTTTAGGATCATCGAGTACATTAGGGCTGCTTCTTACAGGTTAGACCTACCAGCATTGATGTCGAGTGTACATGATGTTTTTCATATTTCGATGCTTAAGATGCATCTGCGAGATGATGAGCAGCAGAGAGTGATTGACTCACCAGAGATTGAGATTCAGGATGACTTGACTACCGTAAAGATTTCGCTCGACGTACCAATTTCGTTTAGTTAGGGATTTAGGTGAGAATGTTTGCATCCTAAGTTGTTAACTTTAAATATCTTTGTGCTAATACTATGAGATGGGTGCAGAAGGTTTTCTATGTATGAAATACACCTTCTTAATGTGTTTTTTCCAGTTATTGAGCTTTGTGATGTGACTGCTGAATTTTAAGGACGAAATCCTCTTAGGGGGGAGGGGTGAATGTAAAACCCCGATAATTTTTGAATAATATATTAATATGAGATTAATTATGATATATGGATATTTAGTATGATAAATATCATTTAATGGTATATGAGTATAATACCATGTGTTTTGAATATGAACGAGTTCATACATGAGAGAGAAAAGAGTCAAAACATGCACAATGGCCAAACTCATAAAAAACTAGAAATGCCCAGTCCGGTCGACCGTCACGGTTGACCGCAGCCTGTCGACCATCACGGTCGACCGCGAAACCTGCAGAGAATTTTTCTCCTGATTTTTTTGGCTTTTGGAGTGGAGATCTCTTTCAACCTTGCTTCTAAAATATTTTTCGATAATCTCAGGCGAGTATCATCTCTGCTAATCCCCCTCCTAGTTTTCAAAACATTTTTAAAGAGATTTAAACATGTTTTGTAGAGCCTAAATGACTAGATTATGAATAAAAGACAACTCGTTTGTATTATATGTATAAAGATTAGGTCTTTTCATGCTAAAAAGGTTGAGAACGAATTTTACAGATGTATTTAAGATCTAAAGATGATTTTCAAACATGGTTAATCTAAAGAAAGAAGTTTGATTCATCGTTTTGAGGTTTTATGCATGTTTTAGGGTTTTGAATATAAATATAATGCATAAAATCATGGTTATATATGTTGATTTTGTTTCTAAATATTTCTATCTGTTGTAACATGTTTGTATGCGAGATTCATAACGTTTTTACCATGTTTGAATCACAAAAACACGATGTGAATACGAGACACACAAAAATTTGGAAAAAACTTGATTTCGGGCTCACGGTTGACCGCCATGGTCGACCGTGTGCAGGACAGAGACCTGGGTAGTCTCTGGAGCCCGTCGCGGTCGACCGCCATAGTCGACCGCGTTTTGGTTTGATTTCGGTTTGTCAAGCGTTTCTCTCGACCTTGTGATGATTAACTACAATGTTAAAACTTTTTAAACACCTGTGATGATGGTGAACTTTAGATGTGGACTCGCACACCGAGATATGTGCACTTAGGCTTGGTTTGTGTTAAATTAACATACTTTTGTCACAAGTTAAAATTTATAAATACACATGACTAGTATTTGATCTTTCACGTATCCAGAAATAGGAAGATAAAACCTATTACTGCAGAACGATTGAGTAAGAGTATTACAATAGTATCGTTATTACATGTATCTAGAATAGGTAGATAATAAATCCTATTGTCGCAGAATGATTGAGTAAGAGCATTACAAGAGTATCGCTATAGCACAAGATGATGTACACATAGATATTTGATCAGTTGTAAGGTTTACTTCCATGATAGATTACCCGCGAGTAGGGTATTTCCTTTGAGATTTTGGCACACCCGTTATGGACGACAGTTGTATTCATTTTGGTTTGGTTGACATTCTCTTATATTAGAGCAGGCTACTCGGATGTAATTCGAGATGGTGTATTTATTCTTTATGTTGGATATTTGGGTATGTTTCCTTGACTTTTTGTTTTTCATAGAGAGCTATATGAATGATTTGATATATGTAAGTACTGACTCTATTTTCTTATATTTTCCTAAACCTTCCCCCCTGGGGAGAGGTAGTGATGATCTCGCTAGTGCTTTGATGCTCGTTGTTTCCCCTCTTTCAGGTAGCGAGTCTGGCGCATGGAGATTCACAGGTTGGTGGGAGTTTTTAGTTGTCCAATTAGCTACTTATTATGCTTTGTAGTTATTACAGAACTCCACATGTAGTTGATTATTTTCAGACTCTAGATTGGTATTTTAGTTTAGAGTTGAGAGCTTTTGTAAGACTTTTTTTATTTGACTCATTGTATTTGAGATCCAGTTTATACTCAAAGATATTTCTATTTTACTTCAGTTGGGCTCATTATTGATATTTCTTATGCTTCTTCTGTGTTTATCCAGTGTTACCTATTGCTATTTTTGCCTTTCTGTACCTTCACCTATTTATTGTTTCCACTAGAGAGATAGTGATTATGATGGTGAAACATGTCATAGCATGGTGTTTGGTGTTTGGTAGGTTTGACAATCCGGATTTTATCTGGGACTGCAGCCTTGTATGAACTCTGGGGCATCACAGTTAACTAGCTATTGATGATGTCAAATTTTCATTTTCCAAACTTAACTTATTATTATTTTTGTAAGCATCATATTTTCTTTTGCAATGATATCAAATTTGGAAGCTAGCATCTCATAATCGGATTTTAAATTTATATGCTTACTTTTCAAATCTACAAAATCACGATGTAATTTTTTATAGGCATGCATTAATTTATCATATTCACAAGCGAGTTTATCAATAGATATATCATTATCGGTATCGGACTCGGATACCTCACTAGGGCTATCGCCTAGTGACTGTGTGCATGATGATGCTCCAATTATACTTGAGCTAGAATCCGCCAAAGCACGTCGGATCTGCTCCAAGTTTCCTTGATATGCTTCTATGAATTTTCACAAATTGTAATCATTATCAAAATGAGAAAGCTTGTTAGATATGGATGAATCAAAGGCATTTAGCAAAACTTCTAACAATAGCTTGTTCATGGTAAATATCTTATCATTATTACTCCCCTTGGATTTCTCCAAGGTGGGTACAATATAGGCATAATCAATTATTTTCCATAAATAAAAATATTTAAATCTAACAAAAAGTTTAAATCTAACACACTATTGAGCATAAGGGAAATAATCGAGTCTTGTAGCAATATTAATGGTATAACCAAAACTAGGTGCACCATGCATGTCAATGATAAATATGCAAGTAAAAAAAATAATCACAAAACTAGATTATCAATAAATCAAAGTGAGAATCTTTGACTCTAAGCGATTAAGGCACAAATCAAAGAGTATCACGCTCTGATACCAAATGAAAGTACCCTAGAGGGGGGGGGGGGAATAAAGTATTTGCTAATCTAATCTGATTACGTTGCCAAAATAAAAACTTATTAACTAAATATCCTAGTAATTTGATATTCAATGAGATATGCAAGAATATACAAGTAAACAATGTGCGATATAAACATGAGACAATAGGCGATATGAAAATATACAAGAGAATGAGTGCACCAATATCAAACACAAACACAAGCATATGATCACGGAGTTCGGTCAACCCACGACCTACGTCTCTGCTCCTCACCCTTGAGGATAATCTCCACTATCTTCACAAATAACTACCCAAACAGTTTTCAATGCTCACCGATAACGTTTACAACTTACACGATTGTCAATACACAATATACTCCTCTAAGTGTTGGCCTATCCTATGTCAACTTCCTCAAGTACTTGGAATTATAACAACTCCCTAGGATTTACAACTGATGACACTCCTCTTAGAATTTACCCCGTCTCTCACCAACCACTCCTCTAATTGTCGTTGCGTATTACAATGTGATCTCAACAATTAAAGCACAAGTAAATTTATTTGTTCTCTAATACAAGGATAAGAACTAAGTGTAAGCTCACTCTCAATGACCCAATCACAACCTAAATATATAATATATGAAATACTAAAAGCTCAAGTGGGTGTGTGTGCAATCAATGAGCAAAACGAGAATTAAACTCAAATCAATCTAGCATAAGAATATGAGAATAAAAAATAATAAATAACTAGAAAATGAGTTTAGTAAAACTTCTCTAAAATAAAGAGAGATGAGGATTTGAAGATAATTTCCCAAAGCTGAAATCAATCTCCTTCTCTTTGTGAAACTTTCTTCACATTAAACACAATGAAACTCTCTTGAAAAGTCAGCAACATACAACCCAAAACCTTGTTAAACCCCCTTGAAAAGAACCAAGGCAAGAGAGGTATTTATAGCCCTAAATGCTCAACTTTTAAAACTAGCCATTGCTGATAGAAATAGCTGTTCAGTCGACTGAACAGTAAAGTCGGTCAACTGATAATATGACCATTGGAAACAGTTGACAGAACCTGAAATTTTGCGTAGCTGACTTTCTAAAATCAATTAAAAATAGTAAATCAAATTCAAAGATTGTGAAAATTTGAGGAATATTTCTACACATGTAAATAAATATTTTAGAGAAAGAATATCTGAATATCACTTCAGATTTGTGAGAAATCACTATTTTAAAACACATATTCCAGATTTTGAAAACTACTGAACATTTAATTAGATTTTGAAAATAAATATAGCATAGTAAATCAACTCCGAAAATGATAAAACTTTTCAAAAAATTTATAAACATAATATTGAACATGTTAGAAAAAGAATTTATTAGATTTCATTTCCCATTTATGAAAACTTGTTTATTTTGTAAATCAGTTGAAAAATACAAAAACGTCAAAACTTAATTTTGATAAAATTATTCCAAACAAGATTTAAAACACTTTAAAATAAATTTATAGACATGATAAAAGATATAAAATTGTTTTATTAAGTCTATAATCCAAAATAGCAATAAATCAAAATGAACAATAAATCAAAACAAATGTGTGTGTATGAATTTTAAACTTTGAGTATAAAAACACAAAGTATAAACCTAAAACACTATACCCAAGCTCATCTTGGTTGCAAATGAAGCTTGATCTTGTACTTAACTTGAATTCATCATCGTTTCATTCCCATATCCTTACAACCTCCTTTAAATATCATCGTGTAAAATCCCGTAAAATCTTGTATTACAGCCTTGTGTGAAACCAAGGGCGTCACACGTCGTTAAGCTTGATTCCATCCAACCTCTAACATGGATATTTGTATAGATTACCAAACAAAACAAATGAAAACACTCAACAAACATTGTTAGGAATTTATTGTTAATCATCAAAACTAGATTAGATAGTAGGCTCATAAACATGAGACCTAACAAAGATATCACAAAAAAATTAAATCTATTGCAAATTAATCGATCGGTCAACCGATTGGCTAATTGGTCGGCCAACCAATTGGTCAACCGATTGGCCAATCGATTGATTCACAGCAGAAACTATTTTATAGCTAAGATTTAATCCTTAATCTCCAAGTAATATCCAAAGGTTCTGATTTATTATTGTAGGCTATAAATAAAAGTAGAGGATAAGGTCTTTGAATATGAAAAATTTTTGTAATAACTCTATTTGAAGAGGAAGGTTACTCTTAATTGAGAAGACCTTTCAAAATTATATTTTCATTGCAATTACTAAAATAAATTCTCACCTCTTCATATTTTTTATTTCTTCTATTTGTTTGATGATGAATATGAAGATAAATGTTTGTTTTCAAGATTCTAGAACCCTCTTGCAATGTAAATTTTTTTCTTTTATCTTTTATTTGCTTGTAATATTTTCTTTTCTTGTTTTGGATATTCAAGGGGTTAGAACCCTCTTATTTTAGATTTATTTTGATGCATTGTAGAGCAGATTTACTTTTATGTCTTTATTTTTAGTATATATTTATTTTCTTACATAAGTTAAATTTTATTTTCTTGCGTTATTTTCAAGAGGATAGAGCCTTCTTTGTAGTTAATTGTTATTCATTCTTTTCATTTTATTCTCCAAGAGGTTAGAACCCTCTTGGGAATTAGTTTTTTATTTTTATTTTCTTCTTTTATTCTCTCTAGTATGGATTTTATTTCTTTGTTTTTATTTTCTAAGATGTGGACATAATTTGGTTATTATTTAAACCCCTGTCAGTTTCCATGAAATCTCACACGCAAACACTAGGAGAACATAATATTAGTATGATAAGTAGTAAGATACAAGAGACTATCGATAATTTCCTTGTATCTCTTTAATTTATCAATGCTTCAATTTCATCTTGTAAGTTTTGCCGAAGGATTCATCGGGGTTGAAGCAGCTTTCGAATTGATGCGGCATAAACATGTACTAAAAAGGTTGCAAGTGCACAACCATGTCAAGTTATAGTATTTAAGATATCGATCCCACGAGGAAGGTGTTTTGTAGGAGAAAATATAAAATCGGTTCTTATGTTGTGTGCGTGACAAGTAAGATTGATGAGTGAATGTGATTGTGAAGAGATTGAGATAGTGAAAATGGTGTGTAAATAGGTGCAAGGTGTAAGTGAGAGTGGAATTGGAAAAGAATGAGTATGATCAATAAGGTGAGAAGGAAAATGAATAAAATCAAGAAACAAATTAAAAAAAATCAAGAATGAAGAACAAAATTCTTGAATAAAAGAAAATGCAAGAACTTAAAGATGGTGGATTCAATTATAGATATGGGTAATCTAAAATTGAACCCACTTCTTAGAAAATGGTGATTCCCTAGAGGGTTCTAGCCTAAAAGCGAATCAAACAAAATAAAAATAAACAAAAAGAAAAACTAAACCTAAGAGGGTTCTAGCCTCTATGAACAAGAAATAAATCTAATTACAAAGAAAATAAAAATCTAAACTACAAAATAAATTGCAGAAATTAAATGCAAGAAAAATAAATCTACTCTACAAATTAAAGTGCAAAAAGAAAATAAAAAAGACAAGAAAGTAAATCTATACTACAAGCATGAATTTAAATCTAACTAATAAGCAATAATAAAGAAATTACTAAAAAGAAATAAAAGAGAAAAGAAATGCAAACCTTCAAATTGCTCTTCATCTCCATCCTCATCATTCAACAAGAGGAGAAAGAACAAATTTAAAGAGGAAAAAATTATTTTTATTAATTGCAACTAAAAGTTACAATTTTGGAAGGCCTTCTCAATTAAGAGTAGCCCTCCTCTCCAAAAAGAGTTACAAAAATTTTTACACCCTTAACCCCTCACTCTCTACCCCTATTTATAGTAATCTTCAATGAATATGAGCCATTGGATTTGTGTTAAGCCCCAAGCAACAATCTCCACCTTTGAATTTCTTTTTGTTCTTCTCTAGCCCAACATAAGAGGCCCATTTACATATGATTTTCAAAGTTGAAAACTTAAATTTGCAGCACAGTCTTTGGCCCATTGGAGCTTCCCTTGATTTTTAAAAATCGAAATGAAGGGCTGCAGCAACCTTTGGCCCATTTGATTTTTTTTTAAAAAACCGAAATGAAGAGCTGCAGCAACCTTTGAAACCGGCCCAATGACTTTCATTTGATTTTTTAAAAGAATCAACAAGTCCGGCCCATAGCATTAAATCCCAAGTATGCAGCTGTCAAAAGCCTAGTCCGGTCCATTGGAATTTTCAGCAAAGAAACATGTCCGGTCTCACAATGATTTTCCAAGTCCGGTCTCACAATGATTTTCCAAGTCCGGTCTCCATAAAAAATCAAGGCTGCAGCAATTTCATTCCAAGTTTGGTCCATAAAAGCTCATTTGTTGATGGGCTTTGGGCCTTCAAGCTTGAGAAAAAATAGGAGGAGCTGTCATGGATGTTTTGGGCTTTTAAAATCAAAATTTTCACTTTGGCTTCTTGAATTTCTCTTATTTACTCAAGGGCCTTTGTTGAGAGATGGGATTTTTGGGATTTATTCTTTATTAACCTGCAATTAAAGATAAAAGCAATTATTAGTGGTATATTTATTCATATAAAATAGATAATGAGGGTATAAAATTGTAATAAAATGTAATTATCAAATACCCCCACACCTAAATTTTTGCTAGTCCTCTAGCAAAGAAAATAAAGAGAAAATCCTAACTCACTTTCGTAGGAAGCGTGGTTGTATTTAGCGCATACAACAAGCCTTTAAACCCCTAGGTTACCCTAGTGGACGAGTTATAGTCTCGTGAGGGTTTGCAGTGAATATACCCACAGAATTCGGTGAACTTGCCAAATTAAAGAAGTCGATAAATAACTAAATTCACTTGATAACTTTTAGATAATCTAATTGGAGCCAGTTATCACTCAAGAAAATATTTTTATATATAACTCTAAGGTATATTTTTAAGAAAATATTCTCATTGTAGCAATACAAAACCAAGCCAAACTTAGAAATTTAATTTAAAAGTTTTGAAAAGAACATGCTAACTCTTTGTTTTAAATAATTTTCAAGTTGCTTGATTTAAAATATTTTCCAAGACCATATATACAACTATAAAACATTTATTAGTTTTTTTAACTCTTTCTTTCTTGGTGATTTTTTTTTTCTACTTTAACGGGCTTTCTAAGTGACCATTTAACGAGTTTTGGGCCATTGGATCCCAACCCAAATGGGCTTAGGTCATTGAGTATGGAAATACTCCTTGGGCTTAATTACTCGGTCAGCTTAGGCTTTATAAGATAGAATCACCTTGAATTCAAGAGTTTTTTTTTCTTTTTGGTGCCCATTTTTCGCACTCTTCTTTTGCAACATTTTCTTTTTTTTTGTATATATATATATTTTTTGCAAATATGTAAATCAAGACACTTTAAAAAAAATTATTTTCAACTCTAAGTTAAGCATGCAAAAATTTTATTATTTTAAATAAAAGTCCAAGTTAAGGCTTAAGTAAAGTATACTACTTTGAAAATCATTTCTTAAGAAATTTATTTAGAGTTATCATAAAAGATGAACTTAAGTAAATAACCAACTAGGGATTAGAAAATTTCAAATTTATCAAATAAATCAATTATTACATAACTCTATTAATTTGGCAAGTGACGATATTTTTTTAAATTTTTTTTTAATTTTTTTTAAGAAAAGAAAAAAAAACCAAAAAATATAACTAAAAATGTAAAATAAAGAAAAAAATAACTAATTCCCACCCCCACACCTAAATTTTGCATTTTCCTCAATGCAAACTCTATGATGCATAAAGTAAAGCAGATAAGAAGTGAAGCACTTACATTTGGTCGGTTGATAAAAATCTACAATTAACTTTGGTCTGAGGAGGAGGAAATCAAACATTTATTCTTTTTTTTTCTTTTTTTTTTTCCTTTTTTTCCTTTTTTTTCTTTTTTTTTAACAACTGAATAAGAAACTCTCAAATGAGAGAAGAATAAATTCTTTTTATTATTCTGAAATAAACAAAATAAATAATGTAGAATGAAATATTCAATATGAAGAGTTCTTGTTCTACATTGAATCCTACCTTATTGTTAAAAATTCTTCCCCGGATTTTAAACAAATTCAGAATGATATAATCAATAATATGAATTTCCAAGCATTTCGGGGTGTTCAGTAATTCTTGCAACAAAGTAAGGTAGATATTATTGGTGTCATGTATTTTGCATTTCTTAATGAACTTAGACTCCTGTACTGTGAATTTTTATTTTCTAACAACCAATTCTTCTGTAAAGTTCTAAAAATTTGGTTGTTGATTATTCTCTAAGAATCTAAGTTCATCAAGAAAGAGTTCTTCAAAATTTAATTCAAAGCAGCAAATGTTTAACACAGTTTTATTATTCTCAAGGACCTGATCTGCTTCTTCTAAAAATTCTAACTCTTCAACAAAAAGTTCCTCAAAACTCAAATCAGACTCTTCTTCTTCTTCTTCTGATCTTTCCTGAATGTAGTTCATTTCTAGAGGCTGATTATTTGGTTGGTCCCCTGGATTAAAAATGTTGAGATCAGCAGTCAAATTCCCAAAGGACAGCTTCATTTGACCAGTTCTACAGTTGATGAGAGTATTAGAACTGGCCAAGAAGGGTCGTCCTAAGATAACAGGTGTTTGTCCTTTGGGATTGGAAACAGGCTGTGTTTCTAAGACTACAAAATCTACTGGAAAAATAAAATCTTCAACCTTAATCAGAACATCCTCTAACTCACCCATAGGGACCTTGACAGATCTATCAGCGAACTATAAGGTGCATTTGGTTGGGTTCAGTACACCTAGACCCAATTGCTGATAGACTGAATATGAAAGCAAATTGACACTGGCCCCTAAGTCTAAAAGCGCCTTATCAATGTGAGTATTACCAATGATATATGAAATGATGGGGGAACCTGGATCTTTACGTTTCAAAGGTATGGGATTTGACAGCATTTCACTGATATTGGCGGCTAAAAAGACTTTCTTTGGAACATTTATTCGCCTCTTCTTAGTGCACAATTCTTTTAAAAATTTAGCATAAGATGGAATTTGTTCAATTACATCTAAGAGAGGAATGTTGACCTTAACCTGCTTGAATGTTTCTAGGATCTTCTCCTCCTGAGGAGAGTTTTTCCTAGACCTGAGTCTATATGGGAAGGGAGCAACCGGTCTAAATCTATCAAAAGCAGGCTCAGGTTCGGGTTCAGGTTCTTGGTCATCTGAGGGGAGTGATTGTTGAATAGATTCATCAGAAGGAGAAGGAGAAGGAATTTGTATAGGATCAAGAGTTTGACTTGGAGGAGTTCTCACTTGATTATCAACCTGTCTACCTAACCAAAGTGAATGAATTGCATTCACTTGGGCTTCATAGGATGAACTGCATCCTGTGTTCTTAGGGTTGACCACGGGTTGACTTGGAGATTTTCCTTTCTCTCTTTCACTCACGGCACTAGCTAGTTGACCAAGTTGGGATTCTAATCTAGCTATAGCTTGAGTGTTGGAGTTGAGCATTTGTCCAGTGGATTGCATGAAGTAGAGGCCTTAATTATGGTTTCCAAACTCCTTTCCAAGATGTTGAGACGTTTATCCTGATCTGGATTGTGATGAGTCTGAATTACAGCTTGATGAAGAGGAGACTGATTTTGATACGGCAGATTGGGTTGTTGAAATTGTGAATGAGAATTGAACGGAACTGTGTTTCCCCTAGGAAAATGTTGGGTCAAAGAGGGAGTGAAGTTTTGAGTTCCGGGAGAATTTCCTTGATTCCATGCAAAGTTGGGATGATTTCTCCAACCTGAATTGTAGGTTGGAGAAAATGGATCATTTCTAGGGTGTTGGAATGCAGCGTTCATCTGTCCTAATGCATTGTTGTTTCTTAAGAGAGGGCATTCCTCTGAAACGTGGGTAGGAGACTGACAATTATGACATCTTGAGGCAGAAACATGATTGAATTGAGCTGGAGTTCGTTCCTTAATTTCTAAAGCTTCTAACCTTCGCAGAATTGTCGCCATCTTCGCTTCAGAAGCAATGTTTGACTCTAAGGAAAGACCACAAGACTTAGATTGGGAGACTGATGAAACCCTATCATCGTACTGTTCCCATTGCATTGTTTTTTCAGAAAGACTCTCCAAAAACTCCCAAGCTTCATCAGCATTTTTCCTCATAAAATCCCCGTGGCACATTGATTCTAAGGAAGTTTTTGCAGAATAATCTAATCCCTCATAAATTATTTGGCACAATCGCTATTTTTCTAAACCGTGATGAGGACATTGGATGAGAAGATCTTTAAATCGGTCAAAATACTTCCAAAAAGGTTCTCCCGAGATAATTTTAAAATTAGTGATGCTGTTTCTTAGCTTTACCGTTTTATGGATAGAGAAATTTTTTTTAAGAAAAATTGTGATAAATTCTTCCCAAGTAGTGATGGAATTTGTTGGTAAGCGGTACAGCCATTTTTTAGCTCTATCCTTAAGAGCAAATGGAATAAATCTAAGCTTAATCGCATCTTCAGTTAATTCTCTCATTTTAATCATAATACACACTTCCTCAAATTCCGAAATAAAAATATATGCATCTTCTGTTTCATTACCAAGGAATTTGGGAAGAATGTTTATGTATTGCGGTCTAAGCTCAAAATTTATTCCATTTGTTTCGGGGAGCCTAATGCATGAGGGGATTGCATTCCTAATGGGATAGCACATATCATGAAGAACGGGTGGATTAGGATGCTCCATTTCTATGATTGGTTCAAAGTGAATTAATCGATGTGTATTATCCCTATTCCACTGTTGCATACACCAAAATATTTCTTTTTTTTTATATTTTTTTTAAAAGAAAAGAAAGAAAATTAGTTTTTTTATGAGAAGATAAAGAAAAAGAAGAATCCTAACTAAAACAAATCAAAGCAATCACTTTTCAATCAACTCTAATTCTAGGGTTTAGCCTAACTCAACTAGACCAGCTTCTAACCAAAAACTCCTACAGTGAAAAGATCAAAGTTTTACCCAGGTAGTTAGCCAGGTAAGGATAGTAATAGAGGGTGATCAAAGATCAATTAAGTACCTCTTTCCTTACGGAGCGCTTTACGCAACCCCTAAACCTTGCCTTAGACACCAACTAATCTGAGAAAACTTAAATCGGTTCACTTAAGGATTTCTTGTTCCTTATTGAGCTCGAATCCTTAGGGGCCAATGTCTAATGAGTTTTATTAGGCTTGGGTGGTGTAGTGAGGAATTAGTAATTTTTGGGCTAAGGAAAGGGTGATGAAATCCCTCACCTTATCTTGATTATGGGGTTTTGCCCTTAAAAATATTTTTAAGTGTGTGCCAAATCAAGATGCTCAAATCACTTGGTGAATTCCTACTATCAATATGAAATGCAACCCTTTGAATTAAAAGCAACTAAAAAGGATGGAAAAGAATTTTTTTTTAATTAGGGTTAACAATCAAACAAATGAGAAGGGGGGATTTGTTTGAATTTATTATCTTGTTAGTAAATGTCAAAGTAGATGATGAATTTTATTATGGTCAACAAAAATAAAATCTAGAAAGAGGACTTACCTGAAAGCAAATCTTCAAATCCTAGCTCTTCAATCCGCGATCTTCAAGCTCCAAGCGTTTCCTTCACAAAAAAACACACAAGTTAAAGAACCAAAATAATTAAAACCTACTTAAGCACCTTCCCCGGCAACGGCGTCAAAAACTTGATGCGGCATAAACATGTACCAAAAAGGTTGCAAGTGCACAACCGTGTCAATTTATAGTATTTAAGATATCGATCCCACGAGGAAGGTGTTTTGTAGGAGAAAATATAAAATCGGTTCTTATGTTGTATGCGTGACAAGTAAGATTGATGAGTGAATGTGATTGTGAAGAGATTGAGATAGTGAAAATGGTGTGTAAATAGGTGCAAGGTGTAAGTGAGAGTGGATTTGGAAAAGAATGAGTATGATCAATAAGGTTAGAAGGAAAAATGAATAAAATCAAGAAACAAATAAAAAAATCAAGAATGAAGAACAAAATTCTTGAATAAAAGAAAATGCAAAAACTTAAAGATGGTGGATTCAATTATAGATATGGGTAATCTAAAATTGAACCCACTTCTTAGAAAATGGTAATTCCCTAGAGGGTTCTAGGGTAAAGGCGAATCAAACAAAATAAAAATAAACAAAAAGAAAAACTAAACCCAAGAGGGTTCTAGCCTCAAGGTGAATAGTATAAGAAATTAAAATCTAACTACAAAATAAATTATAAAATCTAAACTACAAAATAAAATTGTAAGAATTAAATGCAAGAAAATAAATCTACTCTATAAGCATGAAATAAATCTAAGGCAAGAGGGTTCTAGCCTCTTAGCTATTTAATAAGAAAATAAAATCTAACTACAAGCATAGAAATAAATCTAAACTAATAAGCAATAAAAGAGAAAAAAAAAGAAATGCAAACCTTCAAATAATTCTCCATCTTCATCTTCATCTTCATCATCCAACAAAGAGAAGAAGAGAAAAATTTAAAGTGGTGAAAAATTATTATTATTAATTGCAACAAAAGTTACAATTTTGGAAGGCCTTCTCAATTAAGAGTAGCCCTCCTCTCCAAAAGGAGTTACAAAAATTTTCACACCCTTAACCCCTCACTCTCTACCCCTATTTATAGTAATCTTCAATGAATATGAGCCACTGGATTTGTGTTGAGCCCCAAACAACAATCTTCACCTTTGAATTTGCTTTTTGTTCTTCTCTAGCCCAACATAAGAGGCCCATTTACATATGATTTTCAAAGTTGAAAACTTAAATTTGCAGCACAGTCTTTGGCCCATTGGAGCTTCCCTTGATTTTTAAAAATCGAAATGAAGGGCTACAGCAACCTTTGGCCCATTTGATTTTTTTTTTTAAAAACCGAAATGAAGAGCTGCAGCAACCTTTGAAACCGGCCCAATGACTTTCATTTGATTTTTTAAAAGAATCAACAAGTCCGGCCCATAGCATTAAATCCCAAGTATGCAGCTGTCAAAAGCCTAGTCCGGTCCATTGGAATTTTCAGCAAAGAAACATGTCCGGTCTCACAATGATTTTCCAAGTCCGGTCTCCATAAAAAATCAAGGCTGCAGCAATTTCATTCCAAGTTTGGTCCATAAAAGCTCATTTGTTGATGGGCTTTGGGCCTTCAAGCTTGAGAAAAAATAGGAGGAGCTGTCATGGATGTTTTGGGCTTTTAAAATCAAATATTTCACTTTGGCTTCTTGAATTTCTCTTATTTACTCAAGGGCCTTTGTTGAGAGATGGGATTTTTGGGATTTATTCTTTATTAACCTGCAATTAAAGATAAAAGCAATTATTAGTGGTATATTTATTCATATAAAATAGATAATGAGGGTATAAAATTGTAATAAAATGTGATTATCAGAAGCCCTATAAATACAAGCCTAGGGCCTCCTTTTAGCGGGGACGAATATTTATCAAGACGTGGAGGTGCTGCTGGATTGAGGAGTCAAGGAGCACGAATTTCA
>NC_033801.1:75022454-75038594 GCF_001876935.1 Asparagus officinalis
GGAGTTACAAAAATTTTCACACCCTTAACCCCTCACTCTCTACCCCTATTTATAGTAATCTTCAATGAATATGAGCCACTGGATTTGTGTTGAGCCCCAAACAACAATCTTCACCTTTGAATTTGCTTTTTGTTCTTCTCTAGCCCAACATAAGAGGCCCATTTACATATGATTTTCAAAGTTGAAAACTTAAATTTGCAGCACAGTCTTTGGCCCATTGGAGCTTCCCTTGATTTTTAAAAATCGAAATGAAGGGCTACAGCAACCTTTGGCCCATTTGATTTTTTTTTTTAAAAACCGAAATGAAGAGCTGCAGCAACCTTTGAAACCGGCCCAATGACTTTCATTTGATTTTTTAAAAGAATCAACAAGTCCGGCCCATAGCATTAAATCCCAAGTATGCAGCTGTCAAAAGCCTAGTCCGGTCCATTGGAATTTTCAGCAAAGAAACATGTCCGGTCTCATAATGATTTTCCAAGTCCGGTCTCACAATGATTTTCCAAGTCCGGTCTCCATAAAAAATCAAGGCTGCAGCAATTTCATTCCAAGTTTGGTCCATAAAAGCTCATTTGTTGATGGGCTTTGGGCCTTCAAGCTTGAGAAAAAATAGGAGGAGCTGTCATGGATGTTTTGGGCTTTTAAAATCAAATATTTCACTTTGGCTTCTTGAATTTCTCTTATTTACTCAAGGGCCTTTGTTGAGAGATGGGATTTTTGGGATTTATTCTTTATTAACCTGCAATTAAAGATAAAAGCAATTATTAGTGGTATATTTATTCATATAAAATAGATAATGAGGGTATAAAATTATAATAAAATGTGATTATCACGAATTATTCACGTTGAAGCATATGAAAACGCTCTTTCACATATTGCTTCTATGAGATAAATAGTCCATGTTTCTTTTCTTGTTCAACCTAGTCATTTGGGCTCATCACAAGTGGGTCATTTAGATAATAAAAGTGTGAGTTTCACTAAATTTGATATGCATAGACTCTTCAAGAATTTTAGTTCTTTTATTGTGGAGTCTGTAAGCGACGCTACACGCTCAGAGGCGCACACTCATCAACTTTAGGATTAAATTTCCCTAATTGATCTTTTGTTTTTGAAACATAACTTTTGTAATGAAAAACATGAATATGTGACACACTATGGGATATTTAAGAGTAAACCTCATAAGAGGTCTTGTTAGCAATGATCATATATATACTCTATTACTTACATAACATGATGTATTAACTATCTCAGCTCAGGAGTGCATTGGAAATTTATATTCATTAAATATGGTTCTAGCCATTTCTTGTAAGGTATGATTATTCCTCTTAACTATCCATTTTGTTGAGGTGTTTACATATGGTTAAAAAATACTCTCTCTTGGACCAATGCCCAATCCAAGTCCAAGAAATAAACATCCATGGACTGAACACTTTAGATAGGCTCAAGCATTAGCCTATGGTAGGCTGCAATGAAGTTCGCTTGAATCATATGTGAACATGACTGCATCCGAGACAAAAAGGACCTGAGTCCGACTCAATCCTCAAGTCAGACTCTAGGGCGAATCAAAAGGCGTCCTTAAGCCAGTGGGATTAATTAACATGTCATATTTTGAGTGAAATTTGAACTTATCAGTAAAGCTCACGTAAGTATAACGATGCTTGCTATCAAGACCAAGTCAAAGTGAAGCTTCTAGCGGGGCTTGATCAAAATGAGCTTCACCCAAATTGTCCACATGGGACATATAGCGAAGTTCACTGAAGTCAAAACCAAAGCCGCAGTGAAGCTCACTAAATATGTGCGAAGCTCACTCAAGCAGCAACGAGCTTCACTTAATAGTCCATGTGAGCCATGTAACCCCTTTTGGCAAAGTCATTGATGGTCATTATTGGCAAACCTTGCCATGTCCATTATTAGTTAACGTTGCCCATTACCATTCTTAGAAAGCTACTTTTAAGGAAGCGATTAATGACCACTATCAACCCATTTAAAGAGAGTTAATGACTACTAACTTACCCATTTAAAGGGGAGTTAATAACCAATAACTCACCCATTCAAGGGGAGTTAGGGCCCACTAACTCACCCACTTAATGCTCCAAAGTCTATAAATACGCCATCTCTTCTCAATTCTCATTGATCTTCAAGATCATTATGATCAGCTAATCATTTAGCCCAACCAAAGATTTTCGTGAGAAAGGATTCGTTCTCTTTAGCTAGTCATTTAACTTAGTCAATGATACTTGTGAAAAATGATCTGTTAATATCTCTTCATCTAGAAGAGACTGCGATATCTTCTGAGTGATTAGAGATCTTTAACCAGCAAAAAAACCATCGTCTTAGTTGGACCATCAACAAAGTACAAGATGGACGCTCCACTAGCACGCAGAAAAGAACCATAGGAAATTTAATTTTTTTTCATTGTATTTCTTTCTATTGCACTCTGAGTTAATTATAATATTAAAAGAACCTAAAATAGGATAACAACTCTACTAGGGCTTCCTTCTTAACCGACGAGAAGATTGTGTAGCAGCCCGACACTAAGACCCTCTGGTTTTTTCTAAGTCCCTGCTAATTAAATTTGACCAAGCAAAGTTTGAGGAATTCATTTTCTTGAACCAATCATCAATGGCAACTATGTGGAGTTGTTGCAAAATTCATCACAAGGTGAACGTAGGGTCAAAATCAACCCTCACATATGTTAGGGTGAATTTCACCAAAGGTAGTTTGAGCTTTGCTGAAGCCAAACGAACTTTACCTAGAGTGATGACAACTCCAGTTTCACCTACAACTAGGCAAGCCTCACTGAAGACAACGCTAACCTTATCGAAGGCAAAGTGAACTTTACCAAGGGAAAGACAAGCCTTACTGAGGATAGCCCCAGTCTCGCAGAAGACTACCCCAACATTACTGAAGGCAGAGCGAACATCACCCAGAGTAAAGGCAACCCCGTCTTCACCCAAAGCCACGCCAAAAGCAGCCTCAATGTAATTGGTGGTAAAATGAGCTCCGCCCCGAGCGGGGTCTTAGCGAACCTTACCCAAAACAAAGGTTATGACTCTCAAATATCCCTTAAATTTGGACGTCTGTCAACAACCTCTTTGGGGATTCTCTTTAAATTGTCTTGTGATGCTCATCGTGCTTCCTTAAAGTTTAACAACCGGCAACAATGATCTCGCAAGAACAAGGCTGCTTTTGACCATGATCTCTAAGAGTTCACGGTTAATAAGACCAGTGTAATCCGAGAAGATGATAACAGCATGTCAAATATAGAAAATAATGGTGTCTATCATTGTACTAGATCAAGACGAGAGGTAGCTATCCCCTTTGATTACTCTATTTTGTGGTCGGCTATTTGACGAACTCCTTTACAAGCGGATTATCATTTTACTAACAATGTTAACTAGTCCTTAGCGTCAAACACAAGTCCTAGCTCAAGTCAAGGGTGGGAGTAGGTGTGACGCCCCTGTTTTCACACATGGCTGCAATCCAAGGTAAATCCAGAGATGTCAAATCTGCCATACACCCACATTGTGCAATAACATGTTTTACCAATCATAATAATATCCTCTAGTGGAATAAAAAAAGTGTAGGTACAAAACAAGCAAAATAAGGTAAATAAATACAATAGACATGGTATTGAATGATAAATCTCATAAATGAAACCATGTCTCAAATGAATAAAACTGTAAACACCTGATCTCTGAAATAATGTAAAATATCTCAATATGAATCAACTAGAAATGTAACTAAGGATCATAGCCTTTACAAAATAAAATACAGATCAAATAACTGAATGGAAACATAAATCTATTGTGGAGTCTCTACTAATAACTCATGTGATGGCGACTATGCAAGAACTTCGTCATCCTTCGGCTCTCCGAAACTTTGAGCTGTCTGAAAAAAATTTTTAAACAAAAAGAATAACAACAAGAGCATTAGATCGCTACAGCAATATCACCTCCATCCGCCACCAGGGGAAGGGCTGCTAGATGAAGTGGAGGCTCTACCTATTAAGCATTATCTACCTAGATAATTTTTCGCGTATCTAATGGAGTTAATATTTAGACACCTATAAGATGAGACGCAGTACATCGAGCGAAATAATCCAAATAAGGAAATATATTCCAAATGTCTCAAATTGTAGATACTTAACACCGTAGTAGAGGTAAACAATCTAAATAAAATCAATAATTAGAAACTCACAACACGAGACTGGTACGTCGAGCGAAATAATCCAAACAAGGAAGTCCTCATGTATATACCATATATCTCAAATTGTGAAACGCTAATCATTGATCCCAACCTAAGAATAAAATAAAGTAATACAGAAGGTAAATACATTCATAATATCGTATTTATAATATCTTTCACTATCACTGGGAAGATAAGATAAATATAAGCATATAACCCCGCGTACTTTCAAGAGAAAAGTACTTCGGTTATATATCTCAGCAGTGAGTCATATACATAACTGGCATCCTCCAAAGACTCAGGCTATCAACAATCGTCTCAATGCGAATCCTTGCAAGATTCTAATTTATCGTATCATCATGTGGGACAAACTACCCGGTCGGTATCTTAACAGTGTACATGGCTCATTAGTCCCATCGCACCTCTGTACGTAACACGAGTGTGGGACAGACTACCAAGTAGGCATCCTAGAAATACGGCTTACAAGCCTCATCGCACTCTAGTGCGGGATGGACTGCTAGATAAAGCATCCTAAACCTGACTCAATAGCTTGTACTAATGGTATATCGACGTACTACTCCACGTAGTACTGAGCGGTGGTCATCAACGATGTCCAACATGTATATAAATGTGTAATCAACCTTTATCTCAATTGAAATCAAAATAAAATTCATCATAATCCCCTTTCGGGATACTTGTGGTATGCTACGATACTATTCAGGTGTACCCATGACTATACATGTATCATTATGCGACTCGATCCTTGCGATCACATTAAAAAAATGCAAGAAATAAAACTACATGTCAAAAATATCTCAGGTCCGTCGACCGCCTCAAGGGCATCGATCGACCGAACAGAGCATTGTGCACAACGTGCACACATATGACTTTACCGGTCGACCGCCCCTAGGGCACCGATCGACTGACCAGAGCAATATCCGGTTCTTAGTTTTTCGTGTTTGCATAATTTATAACTATATTTAAAAACTTATTCATATCATCATGATACATATAACATATTAAAACTTATACATTAAACAACTGAAGATCATCTCCACAAAAATTAAACTTTTGATTTAATCTAATTAGGGTTAACATCCTAATTAATCAATTTCTCGAATAAAACATGAAATTTGTCCACAAGATTAATTGAACATGATAAATTCTACATAATTAACAGAGATGAAAAATTATTTAAACATGTTTACAGAACTTAGGTATCACAAACCTAGTGTTTAAACATCTCTCTTTTACATGAAAACTCAATTAATAATAAATCTATGGTTTAAACATGATTAGGACATAATTAACAAGTTAAAAACAAAATTAAAAGTAACCCTAATGATCATGATCATGTTACTAGCATAAACATTAAGAAATAAACTTCATATCTATCATTAGATTAAAATTTAACCTCAAAAATCATGTTTTTAAAGCATGGGGTTAAACTTCAACATGAGATTCATCATTATAATTAATAAAAATTTAATCTTTACTAAGGGAAGGGTTTGAAGGAAGATGATCTTGTCTCAAACCCTACTGTAAAAACTCAATGATGCAAAAAAAAAAAGTTTTCCCTTGCCAAAAGCCGAAAACTCGCCCTCTTCTCAGTATTTGCTTCACAAAGTTCTCAAAATTCACCAAAAAGTGATCTAGGGTTTTTAAGAGGAGAGGGTGGCTCCTGGAGTTTAGAGATTTGATAAAAAGAGAGAACTTTTATGAAAAACATAAGTATTTATAGAGGCAAACCTGAAACAAACCTGTTTGACCCAAAGCAGGAAACCTAGTCTTACTAGGAAAACAACCTTCGGTATTTTGGGTATAACTTTCTCGTTTGACCTCAAAATAAGATGATCTAAGATTTTTAGGAAAGCTATTGAAAATTCCTAAAACCTTTATCTTTTTAGTATTTCCTAATTCCTATTGTATTGGGGTCTAAAATATAAAAATGTTTAACTAGTCATTTTTTTAGATTCAAGCTCGTGCATGCCGTGCATGATTTCACTTCTATGTTCATATATATACATTGGATTGATCTCAAATCAATCCCTAGCATACTCAAACATCAAAATATGTTATTTATTACCATATAACAAATTTATTATTATTTTTTATATAATATTCAAAATTTATGGGGTTTTACATTCTTCCACCCTTAAAACAATTTCGTCCCCAAAATTCCGCAATCTTATCTTAGGGATTAATAATATGAGAAAAGCATCAAGAGGGAATAATCTAGACAAGAAAACCCTTTCATACACATCTCGTATCATTAATCTCCAGATATGAAACATAACAATATCTACACTTAACCATCTAGAATGCGAATACTCCCTCTTAACTCCTAACTAAGCGGAAAAAGTACGTCGGGTAAAAATCCAAACAAGAAACCCCTCATATATATATTATGTATTCCAAATGATTAGGAGTTAAGTGTTAATATTCTCGTTCTAGTGCTAAATATAAATATAACAATATATATAATCATGAACACCAATCAAAATCAATCAATTTATCTGCTCAAACAGGTGCATGTAGTCACGATGCATAACATCTTCACGCTTCCTCCAAAATCCTCCTCGATATCTATACTTAATAATCTAAAATATAAATACTCCCACTTAACTCCTAACTAAGTAAAACTAGAACGTCGGGTAAAAAATCCAAACAAGAAACCCCCCATGTATATACCATGTGTTCCGAATAATTAGGAGCTAAGTGCTAATACCACCATTCTAGCGATAAGTATAGATATGAACATGTAGATAATCATAAACATAGGCAAATCCTATCCAAACAATTTACTTGCTCAAATAGGTGCAAGTCGTCGGGATGCATATCCTCATCGCTCCCCAAGAAACTTCCTCAGCTCCTTTCTGATTCTATTGAACTTTAACTAAAGGAATCACTTTGTTTCTAAGTCTCTTGTCCTCCTTAGCAAGAATACACACATGAATTTTAATAGTAATATCATCAAGAATCTCAACCTCTGGCGTGTCTAACACTTGCTGTTGCTCCTCGCCATGTAGATGTTTCTTAAGCATCGAAACATGGAAGATATCGTGTACACTCGACATCGATGCTGAAAGATCAAGCCGATATGAAATGGTTCCAATGCGCTCCACTATACTGAACGGATTGATATACCTCAGGGCAAGCTTTTCACCGTCTACCAAAATACTAAATTCCCTTCTATTATGGGGATATTCCCTGTTCTCCACACGTATGCCATCCCGAAAGGAGCTGTTCCTTCCAGTCGGGTCGATAGCCTTCCTCGAAGACGACTCGAAGAGCGGACTCAGCCGATACTATCCATATCGAAGGATCACCAACTCAGCCCTGGTCGGCTGCGAGTTCCCTATGCCACTGTAGTGATCGTTCCTCTCCTGCCAACTCAGCCCTGGTTAGTTGCGAGTTCCCCATGCCACTAAAGTGACCGTTCCTCGCCCACCAACTCAGCCCTGGTCAGTTACGAGTTCCCCATGCCACTGAAGTGATCGTTGCTCACCCATCAACTTAGCCCTGGTTAGCTGCGAGTTCCCCATGCCACTGAAGTGATCGTTCCTCGCCCACCAACTCAGTCCTGGTCGGCTACGAGTTCCCCATGCCACAGAAATAACTATCCAACAATCATGGGATAATACGTTCGTAACAAAGAATGGGTCAACCTACAGATCATCCAGCTGTCACATGCCACACACTCCTTAAAGTGATGAATTTGCCCTGAGCATCACCTAAAAATACAGATACTATTCGTCCTAAGAGGAGGTTCGGTTTTTCTTAGCCATCTAAAGCTCCTATCATAATACATAGGAAACTATTCTAGTCCTAAGAGGAGGTTCGGTTTTTCTTAGCCATCTAAAGCTCCTATCATAATACATAGGAAACTATTCTAAATACGCCAAGAAAAGAGTAAATCCACTGCCATCTAAAGCTCCTATCATAATACATAGGAAACTATTCTAAATACGCCAAGAAAAGAGTAAATCCACTAACGTCATCGTCGGAGGTACCACAGGGGAAACAAACCCCGCCCTCTTACCATCCGCATGTATGCAGGTTATTCACCCTTTCAGAGCTCTAAGAACTAGGCATAAAGTCGAAGCGGAAAATGGCCCTGCATTCTGACAGTTCATTCTCCCTCGGCAGGCAACCTCGCCCTATTGGCTGTGTGATTCCAGACATCAACAGTTTGGCACCCACCGTAGGGCTTCTTTCCTCTTTTGGAGAAAAAATGTCAAGTTCTGAGTGTAGGAGGGACCAATCATCTTTGTCGACACAATCCCCAGATTATGTAACCCAGGGCCAGCTGGAGCAGATGGTAGATTGACTCTCTTCATCTCTGAAAGAGCAATTCCCTGCTTTGACCACTGAGCTCCTGGGACAAATCCTACGGTAGATACACGCAGCTGCACAGCCCCCACCACCTGGAGATCGGTCCTCCAAAAATCATCTCGTTACAACATCGCGGAGCGTCACGTTACAGGTCCCCCACGATCCCCGGAAGAAGGCGGAAAGCCGTCTCAAACAATCAAACAATGTCGATAAGAATCCTAGCCCTAGCCGTTTTGAAGGACGTGCCAAAGGGACGGGTTCTAAGGTACCTCGGCCTCACCATTCCTCTGCCTCCTCAACTGCTGTAGGAGCCTTCAACTACGATTGAGGATACCAACCGATCATTGATGCCATCGGAGAAAACACCCCGCCCTCTGAAAAGATAATGAAATACCCGTTTAAAAATTTCAAATTGCCCCACCTATAGACGTACTCAGGAGAGGGAGATCCCTCAGAGCATGTTCAAAATTATTTCGACATAATGAGTATGCTCCATGTTCCTGAATCAGTCCTGTGTCGATGCTTACCCATCACCCTAAAAGGAAGTGCTAAGCTCTGGTGGAATGCCCTGGAGAAGAGATCCATCGATAGTTTTCGGCAGCTCAGCTGAAAGTTCATCCATCATTTCCTGGCCAATACGAAGCAGAAGCTTCCTTCTCATGTGCTGATTCGAATGAGGCAAGGGCAGGATGAGAGTCTCCGAGCCTACTTCAAAATTTTCCATGCGAAAAGGTTGGAAGTCAACGATCCCGGAAGCGCAGTTGCGATGTCCGCGCTGGTAGAAGGCCTTCAAGTCAACAAATTGGCTGACTCCCTCGCTAAGAAGCCAGTCACCAACTACGAGCAGCTAATGTCCAAAGCCCACGGGTACATGAATATGGAAGAGGCCCGGGCCTACAAGACTTCGGTGAGAAGGATAGGGACTTCTGACGCCACTATTCTAACCCCGACGGTAACAACATCAACCCGAAACTATCAAAAGCCAGAATGGCACAAGGATCCTTTGAGAACCAACCCCCGTACTAATCAACACAATCGAAGAGACCAACTCAGGGATATAACTCTATAGGAATCCCTATCCATCTCTGGCACTTCCCTCACTACCACCCTGGCCATGGCCCAGAAGGAGGGATACCTCAAAAATCCTGCGCCTAAGATAGTGTCGGACCCTGGGAGGAGGGATTCACGACAATATTGTCGCTACCATTAGGATCATGGCCATCTCACCAATGATTGCCGAATACTTAGAAGGGACATAGAGCATCTGATTGTAAGAGGGTACTTAAAGAACCTCACGACTCAGAGGAATCAACAAGACCCTGTTCCGACCAGAGAAGGTAGGAGGTCTTGCTCTCGGTCACCTCTACCCCAACCCAAGATAAATGAACAACCTGTGGAGACTCCTTATAAAGGAGTCATTAACATAATCAGTTGAGGCCCGACACTTGGGGGGTCATCCAACAACGAGCGGAAGAAGTACGCTAGGAGGATGCTGCAAGTTTACCATGATCCCAAAAAGAGGAGAGCAGAAGAGCATGTATCCTTTGGTGATGAAGACCTACAGGGTGTTGAAACACCCCATGATGATCCTCTTGTCATCACCGCCACCATTAATGGCTACCAAAGATGAAGTGAATAATTATTGATACGGGAAGCTCGGTGGACGTCTTGTACGCTAGCGCATTCGAGCAAATGGGGATCAACAGATCCCACCTACTCCCTTGCAGAGTGCCTCTCATAGGCTTCACTGGACATTCCCTTCTACCGGAAGGAACAATAACCCTGCCAATGACATTAGGGACTCCTCCCAAACAAGTCATTGCTCAAATCCAATTTCTTGTGATGGATTTGAAGTCAACCCATAATGTCATATTGGGTCGGACCGCCCTTCATGCCTTGCGGGCGATTGCTTCAGCCTACCACCAAATCCTCAAATTTTCGACTCGCAATGGAGTTGGCATCACTCGAAGCAGCCAAAAAGAAGCTAGGTCTTGCTATTCACTCTTAGCCGAAGGAAAGGGTGCCCAAGGCACGATGTCCATCGAAAAAATCTATTCCCAGATGGAGAAAGCAGTTGAGAAACCAAGGACAGAACCAGCAGAAGATCTCCGAGACATCCCAATTGATTCGGCTGGAATAAAAATGATCAAAGTGGGGTCCGGTCTAATCGAACCCTTGAAGGGGGCTCTAATCTGGTTTTTGAAAGCCAATACAGATGTATTCGCTTAGGAACCCGAGGACATGCCAGGGATTCCCCCCGTGGTCATAAGTCATGAATTGGCCGTGGATCGACATGTCAAGCCAGTTCGACAGAAGAAGAGGTATCTTGGCCCGAAGCGCTAAAAGGTAGCGACAGACGAAGTAAAACGGCTTATGAAAGCTGACTTCATCCGGATGGTTCAATATCCAAAATGGCTGGCCAATGTTGTCTTGGTGAAAAAAGCTTTGGGAAAATGGAGGATGTGTGTAGATTTCACTGACCTTAATAAAGCCTTCCCCAAAATAGTTACCCCCTACCTAGAATCGACTAGCTGGTTGACAAGAGCGCAAGGCATTGGTCACTCAGTTTCATGGATGCTTTCTCTCGCTACAATCAAATCTTCATGGTGAAACATGCCTGGGAAAAACTTCATTCATCACTAATAAGGGCACATATTGCTACAAGATGATGCCCTTCGGGTTGAAGAACAGTGGGGCAACTTACCAGAGGCTCGTAGCCAAGGTCTTTCAACACTAGATTGGCCGGAACCTCAAAGCATATGTGGATGACTTATTGGTAAAATCCAAACAAGCATCTACCCATATCTCAGACTTGGAAGAGACTTTCTCAACTCTCAGGCGCTATCAGATGAAACTTAACCCAGCCAAGTGTGCCTTCGGAGTACAATCCGGGAAGTTTCTTGGGTTTATGATCACCCAAAAGGGAATTGAGGTAAATCCAGTGAAAATCGCCACTATAGAACGACTCCCCGAACCTCGTACTTTGAAAGAAATTCAGAAGTTAAACGGAAGGGTCGTAGCCTTGGGATGATTGTTGTCCAAATCTGCAGAGAGAAGTCTCCCCTTCTTCAAAGTTCTTAGAGGAAGAAAAAACCCAAAGAAGGGTATAACCTGGACAGCTGAATGTAAAAGAACATTTCAAGATCTTAAAGCCTACCTCAGCACCAAGCCATTATTGAGCCAACCCATGAAGGGTGAGATTTTGTTCATATATATTGCTATCTTCTCCGAGGCGGTGAGCTCTGTCCTCATTTGGGAAGAAGAAAATATTCAAAAGCCCATCTACTATGTGAGTCGAATCTTGAGAGCCGGCGAGCTCAATTACCCTTTCATAGAAAAGGCTGCTTTTGGTCTCACCTTTACGGCGAGGAGGCTCCGTCCCTATTTCCAAGCTCATGCCATCATTATCAGGATGAGCTTCCCTTTGAAGAAAGCTTTGGGTAGCCCTAAAACTTTAGGAAGAATGGTTGCTTGGACAGTTGAGCTCAGTGAACATGACATCCAGTTTGAACCACGGACGACTATTAAAGCCCAAGCTTTGGCGGACTTCCTGATTAAATCGCCCCCCCGTAATAACGAATCAGACGTGAGCACTCCAACCTCACAACCCTTACACCCCAAGAGATAGGTAACTTCGCCAGCTCGTCGTACCTTAGAGCATGAGGCACCAGAGTATGCCTCTTGGTGGATATTGCAAGTCGATGGATCCTCTAGGGAAGCCGACAGTGGAACAGGGGTGGTCAAAGGAAGCCCTGATAAGACGACATATGAACACTCCATCACCTTCAAGTTCTTGACCTCGAACAATGAAGCCGAGTACGAGGCCTTGGTCGTGAGTCTGTGAGCGGCCCACGCTTTGAAAGCCTAAAGCCTCTACATTCTAGCCGACTCAAAACTGATCGTCCACCTAGTCAATGGACGCTATGCAGCCAAGGATTCGAGGATGGCCCTGTATCTTGAGGTCGCTAAAGAACTTTTGTTGAGATTTCACGAGACAAAGATAGTCCAAGTCCCCTAAGCCCTCAACGTTCGAGCGGACGCCCTCTCCAAATTAGGATCGACGGGTTCGAGAATGAGCTCTGCACCAATCTATATGGATACATTGGAGCATCCCAGCATTTCTAAACCACCTAAGAATGTTAGGGAAATAGAAGGCCTCGTGCCATCCTGCTGGCTATATCCCATCCTCCTCTACTTAACACAAGGCATCTTACCGGAGGA
The DNA here is from genome assembly GCF_001876935.1 of Asparagus officinalis. Classification (NCBI taxonomy): domain Eukaryota; kingdom Viridiplantae; phylum Streptophyta; class Magnoliopsida; order Asparagales; family Asparagaceae; genus Asparagus; species Asparagus officinalis. Next base: position 75,035,196 of record NC_033801.1, read on the forward strand.
GGAGGCCGAAGCTAAGCACCTACTGAGGAATTCTCGCCGCTATCTCGTGATAGAAGACCAACTCTACCTAATATCCTATATCGGGAGCAGTATAGGGCCCTACCTTTGATGCCTGTGACCTCCCGAAGCCCTCTATGTGCTCCGCGAAATTCATGAGGGAACATGTGGAAATCACCCGGGGGTTCGAACCTTAGCGCAGAAAGTTATTCGGCAAGGTTATTACTGGCCAACTATCTTGGCCGAGTCAACAAAGCTTGTATCTCACTGTCAAAAGTGTTAATATTTCTCATCCATCCAAGAGTAGCCATGACAGAATTGACTTCCGTAGTGAGTCCCATCCCTTTTGCCCAATGGGGGCTAGACCTGCTAGGGCCTCTCCCATTAGCCCCAGGACAGAGGAAATTCCTCATTATGGCAATCGATTACTTCACTAAGTGGATTAAGGCCGAACCCTTAGCCAAGATTGGTGAGAGAAACGTTACTAACTTCGTATGGAAATCCATCGTTTGTCGCTTCGGTGTACCCCAGTCATTCATTACCGATAACGACACCTAATTTGACAGTAAAGGTTTACGAGACTTTTGCGAGGAATACGACATCCACCTCAAATTTACCTCAGTTGCTCATCCAAAATCAAACGGCCTTACAGAGGCTGCTAACAAATGCATCCTCCAAGCTTTAAAGAAAAAGGTAGATTCTGTCACAGGACGTTGGGTTGAGGAATTGCCAAGTATCCTATGGTCTTACCGAACTACCCATAAGAACTTAACAGGGGAAACTCCCTTCAAGTTTGCATATAGGGCTGAGGCGGTTACTCCGGTCGAAGTAGGCATGCCAACCATTTGACTACAACACTTCGACGAGGGCCTGAACCTAATAAGACTTCGAGTTGGCCTTGATCTTTTAGAAGAAGTCAGAGCGAAAGCACTCTGCGCTCAGGTCATTAACCAGCAAAGAATTGCTCACCACTACAACGGGAAGATCCAACCCAAAAGATTCGTGGCTAAAGACCTTGTCCTTTGCAAGGCGGCCTTCGATAAAGACACCCGGCAAGGTAAGCTGTCTTCTAATTGGGCGGGCCCCTATACGGTTCTGGAAGAACTCAAAGCCAGGACCTACCGATTGAGAGCTCAAGATGGACGAATCCTCAGCCATCCCTAGAACATTGAACACTTACGACGATATTTCCTTTAGATTTTAGTATAATCCTTTAGATTTTAGAATAATCCTCAGCCATCCCTAGATTTTAGTATAATCCTCAGCCTTAGTTAATATAATTAATGAAAAGGGTTTTTTAGCTAAAACTTTTGCATCACTACACGGATGAAATGCAACAAATAAAGCTCTTGGTACATGCTCAGGATAAAACCAATGCACAACCCTTTGGCTGACTCTAACAGTCGCCTCTCGGCGCAAGGGAAATGGAAGACCTAGTCACCTAGGCACCCGACTCGTCGGTCGGAAAAAAGCCCTTGGTACCTACTCAGGATAAAACCAAGGCACAACCCTTTGGCCGACTCCACTAGTCGCCTCTCGACCTAAGGGAAATAGAAGACCTAGCCACCTAGGCACCCGACTCCTTGGTCGGAAAAAAGCCCTTGGTACCTGCTCAGGATAAAACCAAGACACAACCCTTTGGCCGACTCCAACAGTCGCCTCTCGGCCTAAGGAATGGAAGACCTAGTCACCTAGGCACCAGAGTCCTTGATCGGAAAAAAGCCCTTGGTACCTGCTCAGGATAAAACCAAGGCACAACCCTTTGACCGACTCTAACAGTCACCTCTCGACCTAAGGGGAATTGAAGACCTAGTCACCTAGGCACCCGACTCCTCAGTCGGTAAAAAGTCCTTGGTACCTGCTCAGGATAAAACCAAGACATAACCCTTTGGCCTACTCCAACAGTCGCCTCTCGGCCCAAGAGGAAGAAAAAGGCCTAATTAAATCTTTTGAGCATAGACACTTGACCATCAGGACTCCTGTCACCCTTTAATCAAGCAAGAATAAGAAAAACATGTGAATACAAAACACACAAAGAAAATCTTTTCTTTTTCATTAATTCTCCTTATTTACAAAGTCCAAAATACCCATTGCAAATACTGATAAAAGAAATAAGAGGAAACCTAACTAGTTTTCATCTTTCTTTATCATCGAGGGCCTTTGAAGGAAAAGTAGCCGCATTGGCGAAAGTAGTCAAAGTCTCTTGGTCCAGAGCGCCGATACCAGAAGGAGGAGCCGATGCCATAGAGGCCTCAGTTCCCCCTTTCATTAGTAAAGGGATAGTCACCGGCTCTTCGTCGACATCACCCGAAGACTCGTTGCCGTCACTCAATAACTTCCCATCCTACATCTCGAAATCCCTGAGGAGGTCAAGGTAGGAAGAGACTTACGAGGGATAAAAACTCTCAGGAGGAGGGTGTGAATTGGATGGCACCAAAGTGGCAAAGTAATCAACCCCGGCTTTGCATGCCAAGGCTACCATAACTTTTCCAATTGGTCTATGGCGCCAACCTTCAATTATCTTTGCCCTATGTTGTGCCGACTGTTCTTCCTCGAGGTCTCGCCTCAGCTGATTGATGGAAAGGCTACTCGACCAAACGGCTTCCTCGGTGGTTTCTCGAAGGACCCTCTCGTATTTAACCTCCTCGGTCAAGGAAGTCAGCCTCTCATCTCTATCGATGATGTCTCGTTGGAGGTGGTTGATTTCCCTCCTTTACCTAGCTATCTCCCCCTTCAGCTCTACAATCATGGACGCCTGCTTGCTCCCCTTGGCTCGGAGTCTTTCCAGAATTCATTCTCTGGCATCAACTTCACTACGAAAATGCGCTTCGGTCCTCCTCGCTTCGGCCTCCAAAGCGACGACCCTTTTCTCGGCCTCCTCCTTGCCACCTTCTCCTTTGCTAGTCCAGACCCCCATTCTTGCGGGGCCTTGTGCATATATTCTAGCCGCTCATACAGCTCCTGTTCTAGCAGAGCTCCTCGGACCAAATAGGCCTTGAGAGCTAGATGCAAGATGGAACTTAGCATCCTCCTTAAGACCCTATTGTCCTTCGACAGGGAAAATTGCTGTACGGCCGTGACAGGAGCCGAAGGGGACCCAAGGATTAAAATCTCCTTGTCTAGAAAACCCAGAGGAGTGAACTGATCATCTTCAGAAAGTTCCTTCCTTGGGGAACAAGGGCCTAGCAGCACTCCCAGTAGCATTGCACTAGCTTCTCCCACTCCTCGGGGCTTACTTCCGAAGTCTCATAAGGGAAGGGCCAAACACCTTTCTCCTCACCGACATCATAATCTGGGACAGACGCCCCTAATTGGGGCTCGGAGGAGATTGTTGCATGATCGACTGTTTCCTCCGTTAACCCAGCCGACTCATTACCTGGTCGAGGGGATACTACAGGCTCG
>NC_033801.1:75038625-75038852 GCF_001876935.1 Asparagus officinalis
CTTCAAGGGGATGTAGCTCCAAAATAGGGTCAACTCGCGTCGACCCAGAAGGTTGAATCTCGACAAGGGAATCGTGGCGTCGAACGGATAACTTCTCACCCTTCTTTCCTACACCCAACTCGGCGGCCAATTCGCCAATCTATGAACTCATCATCGATGCCTCTTCTAGATCCAAGTTTCCTCTCGGCCTCTTTCAAGGCCTCGCTATAAACACTGGCTACTCGCTT
>NC_033801.1:75038862-75089746 GCF_001876935.1 Asparagus officinalis
CCCATGGAGGGGATGCGCCAACGAGTTCATCCTAGCCTGGTCATTCTCCGAGGGCGAAATGATTGAGATACGTGCCACTCGAAGCGACGCTGGGTCAAATAGATTATTCCTCTCCTAGGACCCGACATAAGACCGGATCATCTCAAATTGCCTTCTCTCCTCCGCCTCAAGGGGACTTGGCTTTAAGGCGTCCTTATTTATCTCCGGCAACTTGGAGCATGAGAGAATTCCATCAGCCCCGGAAACCAATATGAAATGTTCCTTCCAATCCTTATTAGACTCTGGGGTGTCGGAAATCAATTTGAAGCTGCCGATGTAATGAAAGAAAAAGTGGGGATCCTTTTTGGTCAACTTAATGCCTACTAATTGCCCGAACAACCTCATGGTTAGAAAAATGCTGACCCTAGAGTAGATAACTATGAAAGCCATTAAAATCCCCACAACGTTTAGTGCAAGCTAGGAAGGAGAAATCCTCATGGCCAGACATGCCTCCTTCACAAAGGAATGAAGATGCAATCGAAGTCCTTGTTCAAGATGCGCCTGTAGGCGTATAAAATTGCCTATGGGTCCCTCAGCACAGCTCGGCACGATAATTCAACAAATCAACGAACATCGATTGGCGAGGCGACGTGATCAACGAATTGCACGCGAGTAACGGAATGCATTCGTATGCGGAACCAATCCAACGATTCGGGAAGTCAACGAGTCGTTCAACTATAAAACGGATCCGAACTCAAACACCAGGGCGGATTTACTGCCAAATAAAAGATCCAGACTATCAGATCGAAGTCCGGATATATCGAATGCAGAACCGGAAGACGAGAAATGACGGAAAACACCCCAAGGGGGCGGCGAACTCGGATGAATCGCGATCGAGTCACGATTAGTTTTGGAATCAAACTCAGAATCGGATTTACTGTCAAATCAGGAATCAAGTCAACGAATCGATTTCAGACCAATCAACCGCATAACCGAATCACGGACAAAGCGGATACAAGAACCGAAACAACCGAACGACGGACGCAAAACCCGGAGGGGCTCGGCCGAAACCGAGCCACCTCATCTTGAGAGGACTTTTTTTGGAAGAACTTTTGGAGAGCCGAAACTCTGCCGGATTGAGACCTCATCTTGGAGTTTTTGAAGGCTTGAAGACTTGGACGTCCAGATCTGATTCCCGGCAAGCACTCGCATCACAAAAGGCAGGAGTTCGAGGGGATCGAGATCTCAGATCTACGTTGTTACACTCCGGATCAAAGCTTGGTCTTTGATCCCGAGATTCGAGCGATTGTTTCCTTGGTGAAATAATCCCTCCGGCTATTATTTCCTTAGTGAAATAATACCCGTTATACTGCGTAGATCTGTTCGGATCTAGATCGCGCGGTGGTCCACGGCAAACAACCCCGGCGCAGGCAAACAACCCACGCAAGCGAGTGACCGAATAACAGGAGCTCGCGATTTGTTCACAAGGAGAAAAAGTTGTAATTTTTAATTTTCTTTTTTGATTTTCATTGTAACCGGATCTAAAAAAGACCGGATCTTTTGTAACCGAAAAAACTGTTATTCAAGATAGCAATGGAATCAATGAAGAAAGCAACGATTTTCCCAGCGAACAATCTGGCGACCACAGTGGGAGCCACCGATCTCACTGCTGAGATCGGAGCGTCGCAGCCGCGGATCTCGATCCCGGTCGTGGAGGAGGTCGAGTATGAGTTCGACCAGCAGAAGTACGAGGAGTACGTGTCCTCGTCTGGATCAACCTCCCCCCGTAAGTCCAAGAAATTCCAGAAGTTCTCCTCTAGGAGAAAAGTCCGTTGGTGCGAAGAAGTTGAAGCCACCAACGACAACCTCACCCCGATCGACGCCGAAGTTGCGTCGGGTGAAGTCCCATCGGCCTCTAAGCAGGTCAAATCCGCCATCGAAGGCGTGGTGACTCTCTCTAAGAGAGCTCGCCAGAGGCAGCGTCAACGCCTCGCGAAGCAATTCGACAAGGCCATGGAGTCCGTTGACGGGGTCCGCTACAATGCGGATCTGAAGAGCAAACGAGGCAAACAGCCTCAACATCAAGTGAAGGGTGGTTCCTCCAAGCCATCAACGATAGAGTGGGTCCGGGTCAAACGGAACCGTTCGACGCTGGAGGAGCGTATCCGCAAACGCCGCGCATTATCGGCGCAAGCACGGGCCAAAGCTGAAGAAGCCCGTCGGAAGCTACAGAAGGAGGTGGTCAAGAAACCACCATCAACTCGTAGGGTTTGGAGGCCGAAGTCTGAAGCGGCGGTTCAGACCAAGGAACAGCAACTGCAGCCTCCGAAAGTTCAAACTACGGCGAATCAACCCAAATCGCTGGTAATTTCTGCAACTATTCCGGGAGATCCCACAAGACCATCCCAGAGGAGGAAGTTAGTTTTGGAGCGCCTTGGTCCACTTCCCAAATAATGAGGCAAAGCTCCAGTTCAAGAATGGTTGGGGCCAATGAAGAAATCCCAAACAATTCAACATGCTGGAGGTCGCCGCAACCCTCAACATTTGGAGAAAATCGTGGCACCCAAGCGCACAACTTTGCGCATCGAAGTGCAGGAGCCCGCTGAAGATTCACGCCCACAAAGGCGCGTTTCGAGGCGTGTGACTCTGGAAAGCCCAAAGAAGGAAATTCATTCTCAGAAGGAAACGTCGTCATCTGATGACGATGACGTTATACCTGGGAGATCGTGCCAACACACGATAGGTTGCTCCGACTTTCAAACGAACGAGCTGTACTATCGTGCTGAAGGTACGAGAAAATCCAGAAAGAGGAGCCCTCAAAGATTAGAGACTCAATGCCCTTGCTCTAAACTTATTCGGGCGGTATTGTCTGAGTGCAACTGCATCAAGACGGTTCCCGAAAGAGTTTCTGTGTTCCAAAGACTCAGCATGGAAGCGCCAAAGCCAAGGACTAGACGTTTCCGAAGAAAAAGAACGGTGGTTGAAGAAGGAGAATTTCCGAGGGTCACCACCAACATGACCAGCAGAGGGACATCGGCGCGAGATGATTTCGAGTCAATTCTGAAAGCATCCCGGCCTAGAACCTGTCTGCAATCCGGAACCATCCAGCGAGCAACCTATGGTAGGGTTCGAACAAGACTCCCTTCAGAAGATGAAGAATCGGATGCAGGCTCTGCAGTTGCATCGGACAATACCGTATCCAATGAGGGACAACCTCGCGAGGCGCTTATGATAAGTGCGGAACAAGTGGCCAAAATGCTTGAAGACGCCTTAGCCAAGCAACAAGAGACCTTCAGGTTCGAAATGCAAATGGCCATGCAGAACATGAGAGAAATGCATGACCAACAAATCTAGGCATTGACGAACCAGCAAGGCGAGCCAAGTCGTCGTAACCAGGTTAATCTGGAAAATGAGGACACAGGTGCGAATGAAACCCATAACGCCAATAATCCTCCGGTCAACGAAGGAGGTGGTAACGAGAATGCCAGTGAAAATACAGGCGAAAGCTTGAAGCTTAAAAACCTCGAGAGCAAAATCAATATCTTGATTTCCGCTCAAGAAATGAAGAAAACGGGCATTCCTTGTCCATACCCAAGGGAATGGGAATCGATCCCATATCCGGCGAAGTTCAATCTAATTAACTTCACACAGTTTAATGGGATGGGTTCACCAACCCAGCATTTGATTTACTTCAAATCACACTTGGGGATTATTTCTGGCAATGAGCCTCTGATGGTGCGGTCATTCGTCGGCACTCTTCGCGGAGCCGCCTTCGATTGGTATCGCCGCCTCAAGCCAGGTAGTGTGAATAGCTGGGATGATATGGAGACCTTGTTCCTCACCAATTTCTTCGACGACGACACCGAGATCTCTATCGGATCGTTGCTCGATGAGAAGCAGAAAGACGGAGAGTTGGTTGACACCTTCGTCAAAAGGTTCCGGAAAAAGGCGATGAACTGCCGGGACCCGATCACCGAGGAATTCATCCTCCAGACCTGCCATAACAACTTGTCTTTGGACGTGTTGGAAGCAATGGGGACAGCTCCATCCAAAACATAGAAGGATCTGAAGGTCCGAGGTGAGCAAGCGGAGCGATTCCTCAGGAGGAAGAAGGCGGAGAGAGGCCAACCGGCAACAAATCCTCCGAAACAGAACTTCAACCAAAAAGGGAAAGGTAAAGCTCATGTTAATGCCGTTGATGCTAACCAAACCTTTCAATTGCAACCTCAGCAACAGCACCAGCAACAAGCACCACAAGCACCACAACAATCTCGTGGGCAATGGCAACAACGGCCTCAGAAGCAGAAGTCTTCAGAGCCGAGGTTCCCTAAAGTATACTCCTTCAAAGATGACGAAGTTCCCGGCATCTTCAAGTATCTGTTGGAGAACAACAAAATCCAGCTGCCAGCGATCGTGGATCAAGAGGGGGCTAACAAAGTGACGGATCCGAAGTATTGCGCGTACCACAGAGCGATCCACCACCCTACGAGGTCATGCTACCATCGCAAGGACAAGATCCAGGCGTTAATCGACGTAGGGGTCATAACCCCGAAACCATCCAAGAATGTGGGAGCAAACGCAGTATCAATCAGTTTTGGATCGGTGCCTACAACTTGGTTCGAGCCAAAGCGCGTCACCAAAGTCGGGATGAAGACGGTGAATGACGACCCGCACGGACAACGCCAAAAAGGACTTGTCCCACACACAGCCCCAAACGGTGAGATTCTCTGGGTGCACCCCGACCTGATTGAAGATGAACAATGGGTCGGATTGTCATCCAAGAAGAAGTCCAAAGGGAAAGGGAAGTCTTGTTATGGAGTCTCTGCTATCCCAGGGGAAGATGACGAAAGAATCCTCGCTTTTCCGCTCTCCGAAGAAGAACATGAAGTCTTTGCGACCCGAAGCGGAAATGAGTATCATTACAATTATCCACCACCTAATGAGCAGGGGGTGAATAAACGGGGACCAGGCAAAACTCTCACAGAGATGGGGGTGATTACAAGTCCTACACCGGGCGAAGAGGTTCGACGACAACCGGTGAATAAGCCGAAAGAGAAGAGGCCCGAGGAGGTTCAACATCCGAAGCAATCTCGTTTCAGTCGTCCGATTGGAAAGGATAAACCGGAGAGTTCGAAAACTCCGCGCGCCTTCGACATCATGGCTCAGCTAGCTAATATTCCAGCGCGGATAACGCTATATGAGTTGCTGCGGCTGTCTAAAGAAACTAGAGAAGCATTGCAAGAGGCCTTGGCCGATTCAGAAGCATTCCTCACTCGGATCAAACTGGCGCCTGAGGAACTAGAACTGTTAGCTCGACAGTGCAATGTGGCAGCTAAGAACATTCCCTGCATCACCTTCACCAAAGAAGACATGCAGACGAAGAATTCAAACCATGATCGACCCTAATGTGGCAATGCACCGCTTTGACATCAAGCCGGATGCCAAACCTGTGAAACAACAGCAAAGACGGTTTCGTCCGCAGATTATGGAAGCCATTGAGGCAGAGGTTAAGAAGTTGATCGACTCAGGATTTGTCCGAGAGGAACAACATCCAGACTGGTTAGCCAACATCGTTCCCGTCATGAAGAAGAATGGCAAAATCAGGATTTGCATCGACTTCAGGAACCTGAATGAAGCATGTCCAAAAGACGATTTTCCTCTCCCAATCACGGATGTCATTATCGACAATACATGTGGATTCGAGAGAATGTCCTTCATGGACGGATTTTCGGGGTATAACCAAATCAAGATGCACCCGGATGATGAGAAACATACAGCATTCAGAACGCCCCTCGGTATCTTTTGATATACGATAATGCCTTTCGGTCTGAAGAACGCAGGTGCCACATACCAACGAGCGATGACTAAGATTTTCCAGAAGCACCTCAGGAAAACGGTTGAATGCTACGTTGATGATTTGGTGGTAAAAAGCCGCAACAAAGAAGATCACATCAAGGACTTGAGAACGATGTTTGATCTCATGCGGAGTCATCAATTGAAGATGAATCCCACAAAATCCTTCCTCGGAATGTCCAGCGGAAAATTCCTTGGATTCGTCATCAACACTAAGGGTATACACATCGACCCGGACAAGGTAAAGGCAATACATGAATTGCAACCCCCGAGGAATCTAAGAGAGCTCAGGGGATTGCAAGGGCGTTTAGCTTATATCCGGAGGTTCATCTCAAATCTTTCTGGGAAGTGCCAACCATTTTCTAAGCTAAACAAGAAGGGCGTGTCATTTATTTGGGACGATGCTTGTCAAAGAGCATTTGAAGATATCAAGACATATCTGATGAGTCCCCCTGTTCTTGTTGCACCAAAATCAGGTAAACCGTTCTTGATTTACATCAAGGCGATGAACCATTCGATAAGTGCTTTATTAGCACAAGACGATGATAATGGTCACGAACAGGCAGTCTATTACCTAAGTCGGACCTTGATAGGCGTCGAGTCCAGATATCCGATAATCGAGAAAGAATGTCTCGCATTGGTATTCGCAGTACAGAAGATGCAACATTACTTGGTTGGCCAGACGATTTACGTCATTGCTAATGTTAATCCGGTACGGGTATTCATGACTCAACCGGGTTCGATGAATTGGCGGTTAGCAAAGTGGGCCCTTCTCTTGTCCCAGTATGATTTGCACTTCAAACAGTAGAAGTCGGTCAAAGGACAAGCGATTTGTGATCTTTTAGCGGTAAGTCCAACAACAGATACGGTTAATGTATATGATGACTTGCCAGATGAAACCCACGAGGTTAATGCCACATCACACCAACAAGTATGGCAATTATACTTTGATGGTGCTTCGAGAGCAGTTAATAAGGCAGTAACCCCCGGATGCCCTAAAGTCACTTCCGGAGTTGGAGTCGTCTTAGTTTCCCCGGGGAAGCATGTTATGCCTCGAGCTTATTCACTAACGAATCCATGTTCCAATAACGTAGCCGAGTACAACGCGCTCCTCATCGGACTCAGTTTCGCTAAGGAGCTGGGGGTTGAATACCTCGAAGCTTTTGGGGATTCTCAATTGATAGTCAACCAAGTTCGTGGAGAATACGAAGTCAGGAACCCAGATCTGATCCCGTACCATCAGGAGGCCATCAGAATAGCAGATTCTTTTGAAGAATTCTATATTGAATACATCCCTCGTCTTCAGAACGCTTATGCGGATGCACTGGCAGTACTAGCAGTATCACTCGCGCAGCCGCCCGAAACTGAACTGCTAGTCACAGTAAGATCACACCAACTCTGCATACCCATATACGATATAGATGTCGAAGAGGAGGATGATAGAAATGTAAACGCCAAAGAGGTGAACTCAACCCAAGTCGGGTCTGAGTCCCGAGATTGGCGCTTTCCCATCATTGATTATGTCCAGTATGGCATTTTGCCAGAGGATGTGAAAGAAAGAGAATCTATTCGCCGAAGAGCACCAAGGTTCTTCTATAACACCGAGACCCGTACACTATACCGCCCGGGGTATGATGATTTGCTTCTCCGATGCCTTTTGAACAAAGAAGCAAAAGAAGTTCTCAAGGAAGCACACGAGGGAGAATGCGCCGCGCATCAGCCTGGTCCCAAGCTATATGATCGAATCAGAAGAATGGGATATTTCTGGCCAACAATGGTTCGTGACGCGATCGAGTACGCCCGAGAATGTCACGCCTGTCAAGTGCATGCAAATTATATGCACCAACCACCGGAGCAGTTACATACGTCAATCACGTCCTGGCCATTCGAGACATGGGTTATGGACATTGTCGGTCCGATCTTTCCTCCTTCAGTTAAAGGTGATCGATTTATTCTCGCTATCACCGACTACTTTTCAAAGTGGGCTGAAGCCATTCCGCTTAAAGAAGTGAAGACGAACAATGTCATCAACTTCATCAAGCATCATGTCATATACCGACATGGTGTGCCGAGGCGGATCATTCATGACAACGGTCCGCAATTCATAAGCAACGCTTTCATCAGGTTCTGTGACAAATTCAGGATTCAAGATGTTTCGTCGACAGCTTACTATCCCGCTGCTAATGGATTAGCTGAGGCTTTTAACAAGACGATCATCAAGATCCTGTCAAAGCTCGTAAAGACCAATAAACGAGACTGGGACGATAAACTCGGCGAAGCGCTCTGGGCTTATCGCACCACCATACGCACACCCACGGGAGCCACCCCATATTCGTTGGTGTACGGATGTGAAGCTGTGCTACCATTGGAGATTCAAATCCCCTCCCTTCGGATCGCTCTCGCAACAGAGATGACGACCGAAGAGCAGCATCAAAAACGTCTCGAAGAACTCGAGAGGTTGGATGAAAAGCGTTTGGAAGCTCAACAACATATCGAGTTTTATCAAGCCAGGATAACTAGGGCGTTCAACAAGAGGGTCCGACAGAGAAGCTTCAAGGAAGGAGATCTGGTCCTCGCTGCTCGCCGACCGATAATTCTCAACTCCAAGAAGAAAGGTAAATTCGAACCCAAGTGGGAAGGACCGTTTGTAATAGTCACAGTCTATTCAAAAGGTGCTTATCGCCTAATTTCTTTAGAGGGCGTCAGGCAATTAATGCCAATAAATGGGAAATTCCTGAAAAAGTACTACCCTTAGTACATTCAGAATAACCCATTTATCGGGAAGTTCCTCGAAGAATATTACACTCAATATTCTAGAGGATAACCCAAAATCATTTTCACCTCCAAAATCCCTCACTGATCACTTTCAATTGACAGTGAGTCAACCAATAATGTTCTTTTGGTCCTCTTGACTCAGTCCATGAACAAGAGGTCCACTTTCAATTCGGAGTCCCTTTTCGATAAACGAAAGAACTCCCTTTCTTTTCTCTTTGGTTAAACCTTCTCATGGTTATAACCGAAGTTGAAATGTCACTTCGATAAATGAAGAACTCTTCCCTCGATCAGATAACCAATCCTATAAAAGGTAGGGTTATCTAGGTCTTCTAGATTCTCGGAGTGGAAATCCCACTTCTAGTTTCTTTATTGCACTGGAAATAGAATATAAAATTCGTCCTTTCCAGAATCAAGGAATAGAATATAAAATTCTTCCTTCCTTGCTCGGGGAATAGAATATAAAATTATTCCTTTCCCCCACCAACTCTTTTTCCAAAATTTATCAATTTTGGATTCATCCTAGGAAGTTTATCCCGAATCCTAAGCAGGGATAAGTCTGCGCCTAACACGCGCTGTCGGTTTAGTCTTTCTCCGTAGAAAAAGACACCAGAGTTAGGTTCTGGGGTATTCTATCCTGAAACCTAAGTAAGGATAAGTCTGCGCTTAACCCGCGCTGCCGGTTAGTCCTTAACCGTTAAATAGAACACCCGTTCACATATTCAACATTGTGGCAGGTTGTTATTAATAACACCAAAATCCATGCCTTACACGCATGGGGAATTTCATCCCGAATCCTAAGAAAGGATATGCCGACGCCTAACACGCGTCGCCGGTTTAGTCTTCTTCGTAGAAAGAGACACCAGAATTTGATTCTAGTGTATTTTATCCCGAAGCCTAAGTAAGGATAAGTCAACCTCTAATACACGTTGCTGGGTAGCCTATTCCCATAACAATGGCGAAGTCTACATATTCGAAGTTGTAGCACAAAGTCTAAGGGAGTTCATTCCTTTAGCACAACGTCGCATGCGGAACGGACTAAAACAATCCGCATGCTAGCCCGACTCAAACGGTAGTCGGTAAAGGCTAATCGAATCCGTTGAAGGCTGGGGGTTAGCCAAAAATCCTAAAGTCAACACCTAATACGTGTCGCCGGGTAGTCTATTCCCATAACAATGGCGAAGTCTATGTATTCGACATCATAGCACAAAGTCTCGGAGAATTCATCTCCAAGCATAACGTTACATGTGAACGGATTTAAACAATCCGCATGCTAGCCCGACTCAAACGGTAGTCGGTAAAGGCTAATCGAATCCGTTGAAGGCTGGGGGTTAGCCAAAAATCCTAAAGTCAACACCTAATACGTGTCGTCGGGTAGCCTATTCCCGTAACAATGGCGAAGTCTATGTATTCAACATCATAGCACAAAGTCTCGGAGAATTCAATCTCCGAGCATAACGTTACATGCGAACGGATTTAAATAATCCGCATGCTAGCCCGACTCAAACGGTAGTCGGTAAAGGCTCATCAAACCCGTTGATGGCTGAGGGTTTGCCAAAAATCCTATGAGTATTGTGGTCAATCATTTCAAATGGAATGACGAATCATAATAAAGACGAAAGCAAGTTTCACTAAGAGAATCAAAAGTCAAAGTGTTCAGCAAACAAAGTCATACATCAAGACCATGACCAAAAATCTGCTGACTGATCTTAGAAAGCTTCTCATCATAAGCTTGCCTAAGTTCAGCCCTGATGGACTCCTCGGTGGTGGCTGAAGTCCTCGCAGCAATCTCCTCTGTCTCGACTAGCTTCTGCTCCAGGGATCTCAGCTCATCAGATAAAGCAGTATGGGTTTACTGATCCTGTGCTTTCGTCATCTGAAGAATATCCAAAGTCTCCTCTTTTTCACGGAGTGTTCTTCTGAGCTGGTTTATCTCGGTCGCACAGGAGGTAATAGAAAGATCGAGCTCGACAAGCGAAGATAATCTAGTAGCAAGGCTCGTCTTAACTCGATCTACTTGGCCCCGCTGCATCTGAAGCTCGAGCTCAGCAAGAATCCGAGTCTCGCGTGATGACTGTAAGCGGGTGTCCAGCTCAGCAGCAATAATGAGGAGGCACCTGCATCTCGGAGCTCACGAAACATCTTAAGCTCATGCTCTAGGCAATTAATGTCATCAACTATAGCCTGTGCCAAATCTGGATGTCCCGCTTCCCTTATCAAATTGACTTTAGAATCAAGGAAAGGCTTGAATTGGCGAAGAGAAAGTCCACCATGGAAAAGCTTGCCAATCATAGCATTCACGAAGGAGAAGAAGGAGCGGACTTCTATGCAGATGACAATCTTCTCAGGGTCATCATCAGATAACAACTCCCTCGCCAGAACATGAAGACGAGAAGAAGGCCCTACACAAAGAAAGATAAAACCGTCAGAAAAAGACCTTGAAGAGTAAATAAATAATATTCATACCTTCTTGAGTCACTGGGGGTGGTGGAGGTGTAACGGCTGGGGGTGTATCAACTGGTGTAGTTGGTCCCATAGCCGGCTCAACAGAGTCATTCTCAACAAAAACTCCTATTAAATACAAGTCAGAATTCTCAGAGGCATCACATTATAGCTGCATTAGTCAAAATTGGCTATTCCTATAATTAATTTGGGAGGAGACATATACCTTCGAAAGAATCATCCTCAAGATTCTTATCGAACGTGGGCTCGGAAAATATATCTCCAGGTAACTGGCCATCAAACTGAGGAGAGCTATACATGAAGTGGAGTGTAGGAGTGTCCGCGATCAAGCCTTCCTCGTCAAAATCATCAATGGAGAAATCTGACGTAAAAGAATATAAGTACCAAAGAAGAATAAAGAGACTACAACCAACAGAAATGAGTTACCCCTTGTGGATGCGTTAGCCTCTTTGTTCCCAAAATCTACGTATGCCTCCTGCAAGTTATCTGAAAGAGCAAGAAGTATAGAGATGATTAGAGGATGCACAAATTCTTTTGCATACCATCTAAAAGATACATTGTCAATAGTAGATGTACCTGGATCTACGGAACCAGGTCATACATTGCTATCCTCCCTAATGTCGGCAACCCCTGTAGGCCTTTTGACCTGGGGCAGCGGGTCAGGCTCACCAGGAGATACAGGAACGGAATCGGGACTCATTTCGCTCTCTCCACGCTCTCCTATATAGAGATGGAAAAGCATGAGTCAATGTTCAGAATAACCAAGAAGGTTTACGGAGTAGATGTTACCTCCGTCACTAGCAGGATCATCGCCAGCCAAGTCCATATCAAATGCTCGGGAAGCTGCACGCGGCTTGCGGGCTAATCTCTTCCGCCTAGCAGCAGGGACAATAATCGAAGGTCT
The DNA here is from genome assembly GCF_001876935.1 of Asparagus officinalis. Taxonomy (NCBI): domain Eukaryota; kingdom Viridiplantae; phylum Streptophyta; class Magnoliopsida; order Asparagales; family Asparagaceae; genus Asparagus; species Asparagus officinalis. The sequence goes on from NC_033801.1 coordinate 75,050,834, forward strand.
CGCCTGGGGAGGGGGACGGAACTCTTCATCCTGGTCAACTGTGGTCCCTGAAACATCAAACCATAGTCAGTTTTAATACTTCTCGAAGATGGAAGGAAAAGATGAATAGCAAACCTCGCTCGGAAAAGTATTCATAATCTTCAGGATCTCCGCCTGAAGCCTCGTCTGCAGAATGAAAGGTCTTCTTTCCCTCTTCATCAATCCGACGAGTCTTGTTCCGTGTCCTCTGTGATCGAGCGTTTTCCCAAATCCTACGGGAATCAACCTGAGAAGCTTCCTCGGCCTCTAGCTCTGCAATCGGCTTCACGGGGATGGTCTTGTTGGCTGCTAACAACCACTTGCAGCTTAAGAAAGTGAGGTGCAACTGCCGATCAGCACTCGGGAGACTGAATTTAGCACCAGTACAGCCAGTCACGGTCCACAACCACGCACGGAGACCATCTACCAAACCACCGTGGGCCCGAAGCTGCTGACGAGGATTCCCGACGTAAAGCTGATCGTAGCCAAACTGACGAGCGAATCGACAGGGTAGATATGGCTCTATGAAGCACTGATCCCTCACCCGAAAAGTCAAATAACCTGGCCTAATGTTTACCAGCCAGTTAAAGCACCCGATGTCCAAGTGAGTTCGATACTCTCTCGGCCTCTCCTCATCTGTCAAACAATCGCTGTATCGGCCGGAGAACTGCGGAAAGCAAGTGGAAAATGTCCAACACTTGTGGACCTGCAGGTGCTGTCTGATGTCAGAAAATCCGCGTCCCTCCCACTTGTCGTTCTCAAGCAACTGTAGTAAAGGAACGGAATGATATGTGGCACTCGGTACCGACATCATATCGGAACGGTCAAGGACGAACCAAGCCATCAAGTAAGTGTATGGGAGCTCCGTCTTAATGGTGGGAATCTGACCCGGCAAATCACTTTCCTTCCGTGTAAAGGCACCAGAAAGCTGTCGAAGTCCTCGGTGAATGTTAGCCACCATCACCGGAAGAAGTGAGAGTTCTTTCTTGTAGGCGAGCTGAACTGCTGGATAGAGTACTTCCAAGGGCAAGGCATTGCCAGACTGATATGGAACCACGCATTTCTTCAACCAAATGGCGAGATAACCAGCAAGAAGAGTCATCGGTCGAATCGGTGCGGTTGCATGCCATAAGTATGATTTGAACTTGGTCCCTGCAGGAAAGCCACCCTCAGAACTGCTAGTGGTGTAAGACTGAGCGTTAATCTTCTTCAGCAAACTGTTCACTCCTGAGGGAGTAAGTGGGGCCAACTCACAAATAGCCTCGCCAGAATTGCTCTCCAGATTCTTGAACAAATAATTGGAAAACTGCTTCAGACTCACGAATGCCTTAGTCCTCTTTGCTAAAGGCTCAGACTGCGCCAAAGCTATATAATAGTGACAAGTGAGGTCCCATAGAGTCTCATAACGGTCGGGCATACGATCCTTTAATTGACTCAATTCATGATTGGAGGGGAAGTATTCCTGGTACAACATCTGTCCCATGGGCAAGTCAGAAATCCTGTGCATTTCGTGAAGAGCCAAGCCCAACTCCCCTTGCCGAGTCAGAAAAGTGTTCGAATCTGGATTATAAAGCTCGAACAAAGCGCAGAAATGCCTTGCGCTGACAGGCAAGCCATACATGGTGGCACGAACGGCTGCATATAAACCACAAGCGTGCAACTCCTCGCCCCATCGGCTCAAGACATACGTCGTCATACGGGTCCACCAAAACTTGTCCAAAGAATGGACCCAACCATAAATCCTGTGACGCGTCGCAGGCATCTCCCGTCCTAGAGCAGCGAGGCGATTCCTCAAGGTAGAAGAGGTGGCGAGGAACTCGTTACGTGGTGGTGCATCCAGCCCCAGTACTCCGGGACGCAATTCGGTGATGTGACTTCTGCTCGATCCAGGAAATGCCTGATGAGTGATGTAGCCGCAGTGGACGCTCTCATGCTCCTCCGTCAAGCGCCACGACATCTCCCGTGTCACGGCCTGACGCCTGAGCTCAGTCAATGAACGATGCCGAGGAATCTTCGGCAAATATATGAAGCCACTGCCAGTTTTATGAAGCCACTGCTCAGCCTCAATAAACACGGCATCCGGGTCTTCGACATCTTCCGAAGAGGCTGAGTAGAGCTGGCGTCCTTCACAAGAGGTGCATCGGTAATCAACTGTCTAAGAGCTCGGTGTCCACCTTCCTTCACCGCCTGGGCAACCTCAGTCGATGTGCCCAAAACGAACTGAGGAGTAGCTGGAATGGGGGAAGAATCGTCGGAGGTCGAATAATACTCACCACGACGCCCATACACTGCGTGAGAGGAGAACGCCCCAGAAGGATATTCCACTGGAAGCAAAAATTTAAACAGTTGTTAGTCTCAATTATAAAAAACGAAGTTGAACTCATCTTACAATTGAATAAGATAGAGTCACTGCCTTATAAAGGGTGAGACGATTTGGCCACATTTTGCATTTATAAGGTAGGATATGCCAAAAACATATACCTGCCTTATAAGGCACAATGCAGCGACAAAATGCCCCCTTTATTTATTATGAGATATAGTTTTGACCAAGCAAAACCTATCTTTAAAGCGTCGATCCTCACCAAGGAGAATCAAGGATCTTCCCGATTGCCTCACTAAGGAGAACAACGTGGGGTAAATGGACCAATTTGCGAATTTCTAAAAGAAAGGGGGGCTAATTTGTAAATATTACCAAAAACAGCTCACCAGCGTAAGAAGGAGGCGCGCCATCAGCCGACACAGCAGGGGAGCGACCTCTCGGGGCACGGGGCATGATGACCTGCAAAATAACTCAAGGGGTTAAATTCAAAAAAATAATTTCAGCCCCTATTTTTTGCATAAAAACCCCTCAAAATTTCAATTTTTACCCCCTGAAAGATTAGCTCGGGGTGTCAAATCACACCCTCAACCCTTACATACGATCCCACGACTCCATACATTAGATCGAACATGAAATAGACCAAGATCATGGAGGATTTACCTGAAGAAAAGCTCAAAATCCAATAAAGATGAGATCTTTAAGGAAACTTGGACCACGCGCTCGAGGGGCCTGAGAGAAACTTTTTATTTAGAGTTTTTGGGAGATTTCTCAGTCTAAGATCCAAAGGAAAGCTAGATCCAAGACAGATCTAAAAGTTGGAGGGAGAAAAGAGGTTTGTGAGAAAAGAAAATCAAGAAAAAGAGGGGAGGGGTGGCCGGCCCTAGAAAGAGAGGAAGAAAAAGAAAAAGAAAAAAGAAAAAAAAACCCCTTTTATAGCCTTGAACCAGATCTGGCTGAACCAGACCAGACCGGGCTGAACCAGACCAAGCCAGATTGAGCCAGATTGAGCCAGAATGAGCCAAATTAAGCCATATTAAACCTGGCTGGACCAGACCAGACCAGAATGAACCAGAATGAACCAGATTGAACCAGTTTTGAACCAGTTTGTACCGAATTTTAACCAGAATTCAAATTGGAGCTGAATTGAGCATCGAAACAACTTCAAATCGACCGAGGATTCGGTCATTAGTTTATTCTTGCCTCTCCCACATGTTCGGAAGGATCGAAAGACTTTTTGAGCCGAATTACTGTTTTTTTTTGGCTCATTATCAAGCCGGTTCAGCTTATTATCAGGCCAGTTCAACTCATTTGGGTACAGAAATACTCCAATAAGGTATACGAGTATAAACTATTCCCTCCTCTTTGTTGAGAAGTTTCTGGAGAATATTTTTCTAAAAAATATTCTTAAGGATAACTTAACATAACTCCCAGGAGTGTATGAGTATAAACTAGACCTCCCCGCTCCAACCCCTTAAGAGCTTAAACTGTGTAGACTCCAAAAGACTTACGAGTATAAACTGTGTTAAACGCCGGACAACGCGTCGCAAAATAAAAACTCAACGCCAACAAACGATGGTCAACTAAAGATTAGGAATCGGCTTCAGGTTTAAAATTCCGACAACGGTCAGACAATAAATGCAGCACCGGAACTCTTACAGACATTCGACAAAGCACCGAATAGCCTGGAGGATTGAAGGAATCAAGAACGGAAGTCATTCCAAAGTCCCATTACACCGACTGAAAGTGGGGACAATCATGTCCAAAGTATTCCAGACTCTTCTATAAAAGAACGAGACTGAAATACTTTGGAGGGGGTATCTGTAGGCGTATAAAATTGCCTATGGGTCCCTCAGCACAGCTCGGCACGATAATTCAACAAATCAACGAACATCGAGTGGCGAGGCGACGTGATCAACGAATTGCACGCGATTAACGGAATGCATTCGTATGCGGAACCAATCCAACGATTCGGGAAGTCAACGAGTCGTTCAACTATAAAACGGATCCGAACTCAAACACCAGGGCAGATTTACTTCCAAATAAAAGATCCAGACTATCAGATCGAAGTCCGAATACATCGAATGCAGAACCGGAAGATGGGAAACGACGGAAAACACCCCAAGGGGGCTCGGCAAAAGCCGAGCCACCTCGGAGTGGCTCGGTCAAGGCCGAGTGAGCTTCCAGGCGCTTTTCATCAAGCCTCTCGAGTTCTTCGAGGCGTTTCTGATGTTGTTCTTCGGTCGTCATCTGGGTTGCTAGAGCGATCCGAAGAGACGGGATTTGAATCTCCAATGGAAGAACAGCTTCACATCCGTATACCAGTGAATACGGGGTTGCTCCCGTCGGTGTGCGCACCGTGGTCCGATAGGCCCATAGAGCCGCGCCAAGCTTGTCATCCCAGTCTCGTTTATTAGTTTTCACAATTTTTGACAAGAGTTTTATGATAGTCTTGTTAAAGGCTTCAGCTAATCCATTTGCTGTGGGATTATAAGCCGCTGACGAGATATCCTGAATTTTAAACTTTTCGCAGAACCTTATGAAGGCGTTGCTGACAAACTGAGGACCGTTGTCATGTATGATTCCGGATCTAGATCGCGCGGTGGTCCACGGCAAACAACCCCGGCGCAGGCAAACAACCCACGCAAGCGAGTGACCGAATAACAGGAGCTCGCGATTTGTTCGATAAACAAGGAAAGTTGTAATCTTTTTTCATTTTTTTTGTTTGGTTTTCGTTGTAACCGGATCTTATAAAAAGACCGGATCTTTGTAACGCATAAAGTTGTTATCTAAGAGTGCAATGGAATCATCGATGAAGAAGAATACTGTTTTTCCCGCGAACAGCGCCAGGTATACAGGAACTCTACCCGAGCTGTGATGATAGACCAAAATATCTCATTCTTCTGATGCGGTCATAAAGCTTGGGACCAGGCTGGTGTGCGCCACACTCTCCTTCATGCGCCTCCCTAAGGACCTCTTCAGCTTCTTTGGTTGATAAGCAACGTGCTAGCAACCCATCGTACCCCCTGCGGTATAGCGTTCGATTCTCCGTATTATAGTAGAATCTTGGTGCTCTTCGTCTGATTGACTCTCTTTCCTTCACATCTTCTGGCAAGATCTCATGCAAGACGTAGTCGATGATGGGGAAACGTCAATCTCGTGGTTCGAACTCGACTTGAGTAGCGTGCACCTCTTGAACCTTTTCTTCCTTGGCATCTTCACCGTAAAGCGGCACTAAGAGTTGGTGAGTTCTTACCGTAACAAACTGTTTCGTTTCAGGAGGTTGTGCTAGAGATACGGCCAATGCCGCTAACGCATCTGCGTAAGTGTTCTGTAGCCGTGGAATATGTTCGATAAAGAATCCTTCGAATGATTCTGCCATCTCCACCGCCATCTTATGGTATGGTATTAAATCTTGGCTTCGGACCTCGTACTCTCCCTGAACTTGTTTAACTATCAGTTGAGAATCGCCGAAGGCTTCGAGGTACTCAACCCCCAGTTCTTTGGCGAAACTGAGTCCTATGAGTAATGCATTATATTCGGCTACATTATTTGAGCACGGTTCCGTCAACGAGTAAGCTCGAGGCATCACGTGCTTTCCTGGGGAAACTAAGACAACTCCAACTCCGGAAGAAATCTTAGAACTTCCAGGAGCACTCGCTACATTAGCTGCTCGTGAAGCGCCGTCGAAGTACAAACGCCATACTTGCTGGTGCGAAGTTGCGTTTACTTCGTGGGTTTCATCGGGTAGATCGTCATATATCTCAGCGGTGTCCGTAGTTGGATTAGCTACCAGGAGATCACAGATGGCCTGTCCTTTTACTGACTTCTGTTGTTTAAAATGTAAGTCATATTGGGACAAGAGTAAGGCCCATCTTGCTAATCACCAGCTCATGAAAGCCGGTTGAGTCATGAATACTCGGACTGGGTTAACTTTAGAGATGACATAAATGGTCTGTCCGATTGTAACGCATAAAGTTGTTATCTAAGAGTGCAATGGAATCATCGATGAAGAAGAATACTGTTTTTCCCGCGAACAGCGCCAGGTATACAGGAACTCTACCCGAGCTGTGATGATAGACCGGGACAGTTGCCTTAGGAACCTCTAATTTAAAGTCCCGTTGAATGTCATAGAGGCTGTAAAACTTCTCGAGGCTCTCAGCAGAAACCTTTGAATAAATGGAACGAAGGAGGCTAATCCTCTTCTCGCTGCGACCACCAACCAAGCTTGACGAGGCCATTGTAAATTCTGATTGAAGAACAAGATCAGGAGTTAGGAAAGAAGCACCACAAAAACAAGGGCAAGAGATAAGAAATTTAGTCTTCCCCCTTTACCCTAAGATAATTTATAATTTCTCAACCGACAGATAGAGTCATCTGAACGACCAAAGTGCCCAAATAACGGACGAAGGAGATTCAATAGAAAAGAGGGATGTTTCGAAATTTGAAATTCATAACGTCATCTCAATTCCATGGATTTATGCTATGTGGGCCTTAGGAACCCAAACGCATCATTATTTAATTCCCGACAGTCGACAGACAAGCTGTCACAACATGTCAAGTAGCAATTGTAAAAAAGATAAAAGGAGAAAAAAAAGAAGAAAATAAGAGAGAGAGAAACAATCCAACCAAATGATGCCTTCACTGGCCGACACCATGGTGTTTCTCTTGATTCTGACACGAAAGGCGATATTTGACAAGTAGAACCTAGCAGCAGGGCCAGCTGACCCAAAAAACTTCCAAAATCAACACATAAGTTTTTGTAAAAGCTATAAGACAGATCCCAACTCACTCAACAAAAACCTAAAATTCTACAAATAGGGATGATCCTTTTTCATTAAGGACTCTAATGCTAAAGATCTGCTCTGGCTCCTGGAGTCGGGGGCGGAGGACTTCTCAGGGTAACTGACGAAGGAGACTGGCGATCTTGTTCCTCATCCGAAGCATCCTCGGACCCACTCAGATCTAATCCTGCTCCTCATGCCTCCAACTCTTTCCAATTAGCCTAAACAATTAGTGAATATGGAAGGATAATGAAGGCGATTGGGGGTGTTCTTTAAATCAGCTGGAATCTGAGCCGACATATAGTCACATCCTGCATTACAAGCCAAAGCCACTTAGGTTCAACAGGTCAAACTCGCCTGATACTCGTCAATAATATCCTGACGATAGCTCCCAGAAATCACCTCACAATGCTTCCTGGCAACCTCCTGAAGGGGGTTAGACTTTAGCTGTTTGATTTCTTCGTAAAGTTTGGCGATTGTCATCTCCCCCGCCTCTAACTGACATTTCGCATAGGCCACCGTAGACCTCTCTACTCGGGCAAAAGCTTCGGCATGATCTCTTTCCTGAAGCACCTCATGTAACTCCCTCTTAAGCTTGGAGATATGAGGGACGTCAGAAACCGATCCTTCAACTAGTCGCTACTGAAGGACTTTTTCATTGGTCTTTGAAACAACAACTTCATCAATACGCTTTTGATGTAGGTCCTAAAGGCGTCCAGCCTGGCTGAATAGCTCGTCTACCAAAAGAGCCCCTCGGATAAAGTAGCTACGGAGAGCTTGTTGAAGGCCACGATCAGGTGTTCCCCTGAGAAGCTCTTTATCCCTTGGAAGACGGAGCAGGTCTATGGCACTTGCCTACGTTTGGCTAGACCCAATCACGGTCCCCCTCGCATCAAGTTGACGCTCAGCTTCAAAACGGAATTCTGGCAGGGGCTCCTTTATATATTTTGCAGGGGGTAAAGGAAGTCCAATGATACACGACCTCAACTGATCCTACGTTGCCCTATCCACATCGGAGTGGTCATGAGTGAAAGGATACTCCCCAGCAGAGGTCGGTACGGCATCTACCTGAGCCGGCTCCTTTCCTTGTCGATGTAACCCCTAAGCACCGCCAGACTCCTCTACCCTCTCCTCCCGAGGGGCCTCAGCCGGCTCTCCTAGAACCAAGCCTTCTTGTGAGTCGCCCAGAGGAGACCTAACCACCTGCTTCCCTCCGTCTCTCGGTCTTAATACTCCTTCAGCCTCCCTCCTTCTCCTTCTAAGAGAAAGGGATGGCGCCCCTTCTTTGTTGGCCAACTAGACTTCCGATGGAGGAACATCTGTGCGTAGACGCTTTGTCAGCCTGGTCGAATGTCCCTCTTGTGTACCAACTGACCTTGCTGTAGGCATCGATCCTGTTCCCCCCGATTCAGTGATAAAGAATCCATATCCTTATCAGTAGCAGGCACGACCGATACCCCGGTCATCCGTAAAACCGACCCATCAAGTAAATTCTCAAAGCGGCGGGAGCCTGAGAACTTTTTGATTAATTCAAAATGGCTCCTCTCTTCTTTCGACAATGCCTTTTTAACAAGGGCGTCCCTCCGGATCTCGGGCCAGTTAGAGTAGCGCATCTCCAGGTCATCTCCGACCACCCACACAAATTTTTCCTTCCATTATTTGTGAGAATGTGGAAGATCTGCGATTAACTTAAATAACCCTAACATCTAGAACTAGTAGTAGGGCTCTCTCTGACTCCCCTTCACCATCACAAAATGAGCAAAGAGTTTCGATGTGGGCTAAATGGCCAACCAATTGCATATGACCGCAAAAGCCACGGTGATAGCTATGGCGTTCGGCTTCATTTGAGCTGGTGAAACCCTGAAATCCTTGAATAATTGCTTTAAGAATGGAGATAAGGGTAACCTCAAACCAAACTACAAGTGGTTCATATAGAGGGGGTTTCACTCAGGCCCGTGATCATAGATGGCCTCTGATCCTTTTGGAATGAATAGCCTATACTCCTCAGGGATATCGATCTTTGTGGACATTGTCTTCAATTCAGTCGTAGTCACCTTCGAATAAATGATCTCTAGATGCTCACAACGGCTAGCTGCTTCCGAATCCATTGAGCAACAATGTGGCAATTGGTGGAAAAAGACAAGTTGGGGGGAACTTCGGAGAAAGAGAGTTTGATCGGATAAGAACCCTAGGCTGTGATACATAGTTTTGACTTCTTACAACTGTCAATATATCCGAACCATTGAAGCCAATTTCATCCTACAGCTAGAATCTGGTCTTGGATTTTGAAATGATACTGAATGACGCCCCGCTTCCCTTTCCTAGAAAAAGCCCGCGGACTGACAAAAGAATAGTCTCGGCATAGTCTTGATATTGTCAGATGATGTCAGACGCCCTCGCGTTCGAAAGGAGCTACATCTCATTGACAAAACCAATTTTCTTTCTACTCAATCCTTGTTTGATTATGGTTTTTTCCCTCGGATCCATCCACAGCCGCTTCCAAGTGAAAGGGGCTAGCTGTTATGGGGATATTCCCTATTCTCTGCACGTAAGCCATCTCAAAAGTAGTCGTTCCTTCCAGTCGGGTTGATAGCCTTCCTCGAAGATGACTTGAAGAGCGGACTCAGCCGATCCTATCCATATCGAAGAATCACCAACTCCGCCCTGGTCAGCTGCGAGTTCCCCATGCCACTGAAGTGACTGTTCCTTGCCTACCAACTCAGCCCTGGTCGGCTGCGAGTTCCCCATGCCACTGAAGTGATTGTTCCTCGCCCACCAACTCAGCCTTGGTCGGCTATGAGTACCCCATGCCACTGAAGTGACCGTTCCTCACCCACCAACTCAGCCTTGGTCGGCTGTGAGTTCCCCATGCCACAGAAACAACTGCCTGACAATCGCGGGCTGACACATTCATAACAAAGAATGGGTCAACCTCTAGCTCACCTAGCTATCATATGCCACACACTCCTTAAAAGTGATGAATCTGCCTTGAGCATCACCTATAAATACAGATACTATTCATCCTAAGAGGAGGTTCGGTTTTTCTTAGCCATCTAAAGCTCCTATCATAATACATAGGAAACTATTCTATGGTCGGCTGCGAGTTCCTCATGCCACTGAAGTGACCGTTCCTCGCCCACTAACTCAGCCCTGGTCGGCTATGAGTTCCCCATGCCACTGAAGTGACCGTTCCTCGCCCACCAACTCAGCCCTGGTCGACTGTGAGTTCCTCATGCCACTGAAGTGACCGTTCCTCGCCCACCAACACAGCCCTGGTCGACTGTGAGTTCCCCATGCCACTGAAGTGACCGTTCCTTGCCCACCAACTCAGCCCTGGTCGGTTGCGAGTTCCCCATGCCACGGAAACGGCTGCCTGACAATCGCGAGCTGACATGTTCGTAACAAAGAATGGGTCAACTTCCAGCTCACCCAACCGTCGCATGCCACACACTCTTTAAAGTAACGAATCTGCCCTGAGCATTATCTATAAATACAAATATTATTCGTCCTAAGAAGAGGTTTGGTTTTTCTTAACCATCTAAAGCTCCTATCATAATACATAGGAAACTATTCTAAATACGCCAAGAAAAGAGTAAATCCACTGACTTGATCGTTGGAGGTACCACGGGGGAAACAAACCCCGCCCTCTTACCATCCGTATGTATGCAGGTTATTCAACCTTCCAGAGCTCTAAGAACTAGGCATAAAGTCGAAGCGGGAAGTGGCCCTTCATTCTGACAGTTCATCCTCCCTCGGCAGGCAACCTCCCCCTATTGGCTGTGTGATTCCAAACATCAACACCTTCATTAGAGATATTTTCAACAATACATAGTCCCCAAGCTGGAACCCTAATGGTCGTCGTCTCTGACTACATAACTCTTCTGATGACTCTGTGCTGTAAAATACACTCCCGAATTATTGCTACTCTTTTTGTAGTCTGTCTCACTAACACCGGTCCAAACAATAGGCTGTCCTCTAGTTCTGCCTAGCAAATAAGCAATCTACAAGGCCTCCTGTACAATACCTTATATGGTGCCATACCAATTGTCACTTGGCAACTGTTGTTATAAGGGAATTCAATCAATAGGATGTGGTCCTCCCAGCTACCTTGGAAATCTATAACACAAGTCCGTAGTATATCCTCCAACACTTGGTTGACTCTCTTTGTTTATCCATCTGTCTGCAGGTGGAAAGCACTAGAATACAACAACTGGTTACTGAAAGAGTTTTGGAAGCTCCTCCAAAAGTGCAAAGTGAAAACCGAGTCTCAGTATAATATAATTGTCTCTGGAGCTCTATGTAATCTCACTATCTCCTGAATAAATATCCTTGCATACGTCTCTGCCGTGTACGTCGTCTTCAACGGAATGAAATGTGCTGACTTTAACAACCGATCAACTATTACCCAAACTGAATCATTTCCCTTCTTCAACCTCGGCAAATCCTACAATTGAATCTATAGAAATATCTACCCACTTTCACCCCGGAATGGATAAAGGCTGTAGGGTTCCTGTCGGTCTCTGATATTCTGCCTTCACTTATTGACAGGTAAAACATCTATCCACATACTCTGCAATCTCCCTACACATGCCGCTCCACCAAAAGTGTCTTTTCAGATCCTTGTACATTTTTGTTGTGCCTAGATACACTGTGTACCTGGTACGATGCGCCTTGTCAAATAAGTCTTTCTTCAATTGCGGATCACTCGGTATCACTAACCGGCCCTTCATTCGAAGTCCTCCATCTAAACCAATGGTCCAATCAGCTTTTGGCTCATTGGAGATCTCTCCCTTTCGAGTTTGAATCCAAGAGTCCTCTAGTTGAGCTTTGACCACTTTATTTCTCCAAGATGGCTACTCAGACAAAGCTCTCAAAGATGCGTAGCCTCTGCCAATCTACGATCTAAAATAAAATTAGCTAAGGGTGTGAAAATCTCAATATAATGAGCACCTCAAAGCTACAATCCGATGATGACGCTTCCTACTCAATACATCAGCTACAACATTAGCCTTCTCCGGATGATACTAAATCGCAAACTCGTAGTCTTTGATAAACTCAACACATCGTCATTGTCTGTGATTTAGCTCTTTCTGAGAGAAAAGGTACTTCAAACTCTGATGATCCATAAAAAGCTCGAACTGCACTCCATACAGATATGTCTCCATGTCTTCAGTGCAAAGACCACTGTTGCAAGCTTCAAGTCTTGCGTGGGATAATAATGCTTATTTTATCAGCTGTCATGATATGTATGCCACTACTCTCTGGGTTTGCATCAAAGCACATACTAGACCTGATAATGACACATCTATATAGACTACGAAGGTCCTGTCACTACTCGGAATAATCAATACCAACGCTATAGTAAACTTAGCCTTTACATTCTCAAAGGCCTCCTGATACTCTGTGCCAGTGTGTAAGTGGCGTCACAATCTTTAAGAAATCCTGAATAAACTTATTGTAATAGCCTACTAAATAAAAGAAACTGCGGATCTCTGAAGCTGTCTTTAGCCGCTCCTAATTATGTACTTCCTCCACTTTTGCTAGGTCTACTACAATACTCTCCTTGCTAATGACATGGCCCAAAAAACTAACTTCAAAAAGCCAAACTCGCATTTACTGAACTTAGCATATAATTGATGCTCCCGCAAGGTTTGTAATACCAATCGAAGATGCTGCTCGTGCTCTGTCTCCGATCTCGAATAGACAAAATATCATCAATGAATACAAACACGAATTTTCTAAATATGGACTGAAAAGCTGGTTCATCAAATCCATAAATACATCGGGTGCATAGGTTAGCCCAAATGGCATGACAAGCAACTCAAAGGACCCATATTGAGTCAAAAAGGTGGTTTTGGGAATATCCGTCTTTCGAACCCACAACTAATGATAGCCAAAATGAAGATCAAACTTTGTGAAATGATGTGCTTCATGCAGTTAGTCGAACAAGTCGTTAATCCTTGGTAGTAGATACCAATTCTGGATAGTGATCTTGTTCAACTCACTATAATCTATACAAAGGCGCATACTATCATCCTCCTCCTTCATGAAAAGAACCATCACTCCCCATGGAGAATGACTTCGGCGAATAAAGCCCTGAGATAATAACTCATCTAGCTGAGTCTTTAGCTCCCTCATCTCAGCAGGTATCATATGATAGGGTGCTCAGGATATCGATGTTGTGTCCGTTGTAACTCGATGCAAAACTCAACCTATCTCAGAGGAGGTAACCCATGTATGTCTTGAAAAGCTTCTTGATAATCTGAGACAACTCTAGTCTCGTATAAATCAGCACTATGATCCCTTAGCATTACCTCTTTAATGTATGCCAGAAATGACTCTGCAAACTGGTTAACCTGTGAGGTCGCTACTATCAACTCACACCCATCAGACGCTCGCAAGCTGATTATTTTAGAAAAACAATTGATACTAACATGGTATGATGATAGCCAATCTATACCGAGAATGACGTTTAATTCCGACATCTGAAAATCTATCACATCAAAAATGAACTCGGATTCATCTAGACTGATGACATATCTCCTACAAATACTCTCAATAGGGATATGTCCCCTAAAGGAGTAGAGACGGATAACATAAAGTCTAAGGAATGTGCAACTAGATAAAATCTATCCATGAAGGTATGAGAGATAAAAGAATACGAAGTTCCTAAATCGAACAAGATCCGAGCAGAAAAGGAATAATCACTAAGAAAGCTTCGCTCGCACCATGATCATGCGGTACGACTACATAAACTCTGTCGGTGGCTGGTGACTGCTGTGCTACTGTCGGTGGAATCTATGGGACTATCTATCCCTCAGGAATCTCCTGGATAGCGTGCATCTGGCCTACTGGCCCCTTGATCCTCGGAATGGTAGGTGGTGCCTCAATCCTCTCCTACTAATCGTAACCGTGACCCTACGACTTCTGACCTTGACCACTGTTCTGCTGGTGGTGATAAAAATCCTTACCCTGTTATTAGGGTCCTCTCGATCTTGCAAAATATTTCTTATCCTTGTCCTCATCTTCAGACAATCCTGCTTCCAAAATTAACTCATAGTACGTCTTCCTGCCCTAATCGGATTAGTTTTAGCTTCTTGTCGAAATAGTAGATGAAATCCCTCCATGAAATTAACATTCGGTACTCTGGCGTAACTAAAATTGGTGCTATCCTTCGGCGTCATCCTTTAAACTGAATATAACTAATCTCTGCTTATGTACTGAGTCGGCATTAAGCATATCTAAAAATAATTCCCATATATTCCTTCCACTTATAGGCTGCAAATGAATCCGATGTGCCCTGAAACTCTGGTGCTCTCATCTTCTAATGTCATTCTCATTCTTATAGAGCTAAGATTTATGTGCTGTGTCTCTATTAACAGCTGGTTATGGTGATTGTGGAATCGTTAGTGTTTCCTCTTCAATAGGTAAGTCTGGTATGACTGGTGGTGGAACTTCAAAAAGTGTAATTTGTCTCATTACTTGTTCCCCGAGAGTTACTAGTCTCTACCTCTACAATCGTTGTTACCAAGTTGATCAAATACTATTGAACCTACTGCGGCTCGGGCTCTACTTGCCTAGCTCTCTAGGTACGAGTTTTACCTCGACCACATCCTCATCCTGATATTTATAACTCCAAGAGGAGAGCTTCACAAACATACATAACATAACATATAACAGTAGGAAAATCGTATCATATATCATTCGTGCAATTACTTTTCAATCAAAGTAAGACAATTAGAAATTTTTTTGTAAATTTTGAAATATACTTATATAAGTCCAGACTCATTCTCAGAATCCTAGCGGACTCTATACATAAATCATAGGAAACTCTATCCTAGCTCCACGACTCGACACAGGAAAGATCCTAAGGATGCTGGAACTAGAGCTCTGATACCAACTGTAATGCCCTTGTTTTCACACATGGCTGCAGTCCAAGATGAATCAAGAGATGTCAAACCTGCCATACACCCACACTATGCAATATCACATTTCACCAATAACAGTAATATCCTATAGTGGAATAAAAAAGAAGTGTAGGTGCAAAACAGACAAAATAAGGTAAATAAATATAATAGACATGGTATAGAAGAATAAATCTCATAAATGAAACCATGTCTCAAATAAATAAACTGTAAACATCTGATCTCTGAAATAATGTAAAATATGTTGATATGAATCAACTAGAAATGTAACTAAGTCTCATAGCCTCTACAAAATGAACTACAACTCAAATAACTAAATGGAAACATAAATCTATTGTAGAGCCTCTACTGATAACTCATGCGACGTCGACTATGCAAGAACTCCGTCATCCTGTGGGTCTCCAAAACTTTGCGCTGCCTGAAAAAAAAATTTTAAAACAAAAAGAATAACAAAAAGAGCATCAGAGTACTACATCAATATGACCTCCATCCGCCTCCAAGGGAAGGGCTGCTAGATGATGTAGAGGCTCTACCTATTAAGCATAGTCTACCTAGATCATTATCCCTATATCTAATTGAGTTAATATTTAGAGACTTGCAAGACGAGTCGTAGTACGTCGAACGAAATAATCCAAATAAGAAAACCATCATGTATATACCATATGTCTCAAATTGTAGATGCTTAAATATTAACATCGAATAAGAGATAAACAATCTAAATGAAATCAATAATTAGAAACCCATAATACGAGATTGGTACGTCGAGCGAAATAATCTAAATAAGGAAACCCTCATGTATTTACCATATGTCTCAAATTGTTAATCGCTAATCATTAATCCTAACCTAAGAATAAAATAAAGCAATACAGAAAGTAAAGACATTCATAATATTATATTTATAATATCTTTCACTATCACTAGGATGATAAGATAAATATCAGCATATAACCCCGCGTACTTTCAAGGGCAAAGTACCTCGGTTATATATCTCCATAATGATTCATATATGTAACTGGCATCCTCCAAAAACTCAGGCTATCAATAATCGTCACAATGTAAATCCTTTCAAGATTCTAATTTATCGTATCATCATGCGGGACAGACTACCCGGTTAGTATCCTAACAGTGTACACGGCTCATTAGTCTCATCGCATCTCTGTATGTAACATGAGTGTGGGACAGACTACCTGTTAGATATAGGTGCCCTGCAGGTAATTATTGTATATTGTAACAGGACCTATATGTATATAACATTCTTGTTCAAAATGATAGTATGCTATTTTGGTCAGATTTATCTGATGTTCTAAATATACAGATAATGTCCTTAGGATAAATACTAGACTATCAGACATTTCGGATAGTGATCGTAATGAAGAGATCTGATTAGTCGGTAACGTATATTCTAAAATGTTCCTAGTTGATGAAGTGTTGAGATAGGACATCATCACTTTGGTTTAGACTAGTGTATGCTTTATTTCTCCTTTTGAAGGAGATGATCAATCTCTTAGATCATTGATGTGAGACATCAAGATACAGTATACAGGTGACTCATTAGTGAATGAGTTGACTGAACGACTCGCCGAGAACATCTAGTTGGTAATATACTTAACTGTCAAATAGAAGTTCTCAAGTGATATAGTACATAGTAGTCTCTTGACCTGAGGCATGAGTGCAATATCTTATATGTCAGTAAAGATGTATTTAGACTTTTACCTAACCACAGTTCTTATTGAATTGTGCATAACGGTTCTTGTTGGGTACATCCCGAGACATAAGTAGATATTGAGATGCCAAGAAGGGATTCGTCTCTCCCAGTATAGGGGTTGATGTCATAAGATTGTTTGATATAACTATAGCCTGGAAATCCTTGGCCAAGGTGAATAAGATAAACTGAGTGTCAGTTTGATCTTATAGGTTATGAGTTTAATATCAATAAACACTAATCAAGCTATTAGGGTTTGACAGTTTGCCATACCCTAGGCTCAATAGTTTGACATGGTTTGACGAAGAGACCGGACTGTACGGTATTATCATTGAGTGGTCCTGATAAAATTGGATAAGCATCTTGCAGACCTTTATCACAACTTATACCCGGGTGGTCTTCATGTGTAGCTAGCACCTCTGTTGTACTTATGGATATGATCCACTACCGAGTTTTTTAAGTTGGGCCCTAGAGTCACACCAAGCGCGTACTTGAATCCTATGAAACACAATTTATGGAGTGATGCGTATGATTGATACGCATATATGATTTCTTCCGGATACACATAAACGGTTATGTATATCGGTAAAATCGGAATGCTATGTGCTTAGGAAATGAATTCCAGTATTTTTCCCATAAAGTTAACTTTTAGTCAACTAGTTGACTTTTTGGTCAACAGTTGACTTTTGGTCAACTCTTGATTTATTTGGTCATATAGTGACTAATTAGTTAAAGATTGGAATAATACTATATACCGTATTTATGAAATACTGTATTAGTGATAATAATTTGGTATTCTCATTTATGAAATACACATACCATGTATAATGAGTCATGAGATGAGTCACTTAGTGGTATGGTTTGAGCACATGGTTTATTAGCACATGGTTTTGAAATGTAATGATTCATAAGATGATTCATTGCATGACTCACTTGATTAATCATTAATTTTTTATGATTCATTGCATGACTCATAGGATGAGTCATTCATATCATGAACACATTTCACTCTATAAATATGAGCTTTTTTTCTTTTGGAAAGGTTAATGAAAAATTGGTTAAGTGTTTTTTTTCCATAAGAGAATAAAAGAGAGCTCTCCTCTTACTAAACTTTAGCAATCTTTGAGCAAGAGGAAGTAGTAGGATTTTAAGAACCCCGGGGTGGATATCTTGCCTTGTATCTTAAGAAGACTCCCATTTTATCAAGCTCAATTGAAGACTTGGAGATCCACTACAAGGAGATTTTCTACTACAAGGAGCAAGAGCTAGGGGTTATTCGATCTTCCATCGAATCACGCTACGAAAGTATGACTTTCTAACTCTTGTATGCTCACTTAATAATAAGGATCATGTTAGATATAATTAGACGATCCATATGAATATTTCATGCTCTCTACATGCTTAGTATTTTTATACATACATGTCTTCCGTTGTGTATTATACATGTAGACATGGCACGATTTCCTTCATGGTATCAGAGCTATGGTTCTATCTAATTGAATCTTAACATGTACATCTAACTCATGGAGGACCTTGTTCTTGCTTCTAATTTCTAGTTTACATGAAACTAGTTAATTAATTCAAGTTATTTTATAAAATAATTAATTACAACTAGTGTAGTTGTATGTTAGAAGCTTGTTAGTCTTTTTTGAGTTTGGATAATCCTTATGCTATCTAGTTTCCAATATGTTGCATAACTAGATAGATGCATATTTCTTAATGTTGATTAAGTTATATGATTTATCATCTTGCATGGATGTTATGTTTATGGATGGTAGTGGACAACTATTCTCTTGTATGTTTTGTATTGATGTAATAAAGTTAGAAATGTAATAATTATTTACGACCTCTTCCCTCCCCGAGCATGGGCTACGCCTACGGGTTTTGGCACTTGCTCACCGATCATGGGATACGCCTACGGGTATAGGCCCGTGTTCGGGTGTGGGGGGTATGGTTGCTTAGTTTAGTTATTTCATTTATAGCTTTTGCTTTACATTTAATGCAATATTATTACCCATCCTACGAGATGGTTTTTCCATTATAAATGGGGCTTGCACGTCCTATGTTTATATGATTGTAATAATACAGAGTTTGCAAGGGAACAAGCACCGCAAGGAGTTGCATATGGCTTGCTAAAATGTAATTAGTGTAGTTGCATTTTATTTTCTTTAGTTGTCCACTACCATTCTATATAAGTTTTACATTACATATGTTGATATGTTGGTTGTGCCCCAAATTGTAGATGTTAATACAATTGGGTGCTATTTTTTTTGCAAAGTTTATATCTCTATCACACTAGAGAATAGTTTTTATTATAAAAACTCATTTTTTAAACTTTGTGAGACATGGCAATAAGAGTTTATTGACCATAGAGTGGTGAGATCGACATTAACATAGTGTTAGTGTGAAAGATAAATAAACCTAAAGCAGTTAAAAGAGATGTATTTAGAATGAGCTTTTAACTAGTGTCAAGGAAAGTAATTATGAGATATAGCTCATGGGGTGATGCCCAACTTAAGATTAGGGGTGATGCCCAATCTTTCGCGCTATAGTCTTAAAGAGAAGTGGTTACTTAATTAAGGTCCGATAAATATTCCCGGTGAATAGCTCGGAACCCTCCCACCAATCTTGCGCTTTCCTGGCTAGTTTAATTGTTGCAAGTATAAATATAGAGCATCTTTAAACTATATCAAGTTCGATTACGGTAAAAGATTTGAGAAATCGTCCGTAGCCCTCCATCATTTTAGTTAAATACTATTAAGCTTATAAATACTATGTTTGTTGGCATACGTCAAGGCATAACTATTCTATGGCTAAATAGTATTCATCTGTATATAAGATATAAGGATAGCTTAAGTTGGTTATGCAACTTTGTTGGCATACGTCAAGAGTTTGCATAAGTTAAATTTAAGCCAGTCAAGAAATGATGGGTACAAACTTGACTAGCATTTTATGATTTGTTGGCATACGTCAAGGTCATAAAAGACTAGGGGTAAAATCATATCAAGAATTACAAGAGTGTAAAAGACAAAAGTTGTCTACCAATTATTGAATGTGTTAATTTGTTGACATACGCCAAGGTTGATGCATTCAATGATAATTGGATCTTGATCCCACTTGAAAACAATGAGTTGTTTTCTGATCACCTATTATAAGGTTTTGAGGGACTTGAAAATAGTGGGAGGCATAACTTAGATAAAAATAAACCAAATCTATTTTATGTATTGAACATCTTCTAAAATACATTTTCTCTCTCTTTCAGGCCATTATGTCTGGTTTAAAACTCATATTGGAACAGAACAAGTTAACCGGTCCTAAATTACTAAGACTGGTTGAGGAATGTTAAAATTGCCCTAACTTATGACAAAGTAGCATATGTCCTCACTGCGCCCGAACCTGTTCTAGGCCTAGAACCCACTATAGCGGAAACTGAAATCCGCAATACATGGGATAAAGATTGTTCACTTGCTCAATGCCTCACCATTGCCTCTATGGATTTGGTCCATCAGAGACAACATGAGAATATGGATATCAGATCCATATTTCGTAATACAGAAGAACTGTATGGCGAGCAACCGCGACAAATGAAGTACGCGGCGTCTAGGAATCTGTTCCAGACGAAAATGACTGTGGGATCTTCTGTTGGGGATCATGTCCTCAAAATGATCGCCTATGTCAATGAGCTTGAACTTTTGAACGTAGGCCTAGATGCAGATAGATATACAGATATCATTCTGCAGTCCTTGACACCAGCATACTCCCGATTCATATCACAGTTTTTGATGATGGATCTGGAGCCCACTCTTCCTACCTTGCTTAATTTGTTAAGACAGGAAGAAAGTTCTTTGAAAAAGGGACAAACACCAGTCTTGGCTATAGGGCAATCTTCTTCCTCTTCTGGCAAATTGGTTGCTAAGAAAAAAGTGTTGGCCTTCTTGTTTTGATGATGATTTACAAACAATTTACTACTAATGCTGTTTGTCTAGTGTTTGAACATTCCTATATTTTGTAGACAAACAACGTAGTTGGAGGATGGATGGAATAGAGCTTCAACGATCATATCCAATGGAGGTTGGAGGAATTATGGAGTGAAGCAACGTACAATTCAAGTTAAAGATTAAGTTCAAGCTTCATCCGCAATGTGTACCAAGTCGAGCTTAATTGAAGATCAAGATCAAGCTTGGGTAATCTAGTATAGATTTTATATTATGTGTGTTAAGTACCTTAAGCTCAATATCATATACACACACGTATTTGGTTTCTATGTATATATATAGTTATATATATACATGCATGGTTTTGAGTTTTCATGCTTTGGACACACTTGCAAAATACATGAGTTTTCACAAATGGAAATTCAAGTTGAGAAATTTTTTTCTAACATATTTGTTTTCATGTTTACAAATATTTCGCAAAGTTTCATCAAGTTTGGAATTGATTTGTTATGTTTAATGGAATTTACAAAATCATGTTTTTCGTTCGTGCATGTTCGTGCATGTTTTACAAAATCATGTTTTTGTTCGTGCACATGTTCGTGCATGTTTTACAAAACAGATGAGTTTTCATAAATGGGAAGTGTTATTCAAGAAATTCTTTCTCTGACATGTTTATCTACATGTTTAGAAACTTCCCTCAAAAGTTTACTATTTTTGGAGTTGATTTACTATGCCAAATTGATTTTACAAAATCGTGTATGTCAGCAGTTTTTCAGAAACTGTAAATCTGTGTTCAAACATTTATTTCTCTCAATTGGAAAATGGTTTTTAAGAAATTATTTCTCTAACATGTCATTCTACATGTCTAGAACTTTCCCACAAAATTTCATAATTTTTTGAGTTCATTTACTATTTTTAATTGATTTTACAAAACATCTGCGCACTGCTACAGTAACTCCGGTCAACCGGACCGGTCGACCGGAAATGTCTCTGGACGTTACTCAGCTTTGCATATGGCTCCCGGTCGACCGTACCGGTCGACCGAAGTTACTGTAGCATCCGACCGTTGCTACAGTAACGGTTAGTTCTGTTTTTTTGTTTATTTTAATGTTTTGGGGGTGTTTTTATTGGTTTTTGGGGTTGTTTCATGAGCCTATATATACCCCATGCCCTCATACCTCTAAGGTAACTCAAGAAATGTTTTAAACAAGTTTAAAGAGTTTTAAACAAGGGTTTAAGTGAGTTTTAGTGTTTGTTTGGTTTGAAGATTGTTTTCACAAGTGGAGGAGATCATCTTCTTGTTTGGGCTTAATATCTCCATCTCTCCATCTTGATCTAGAGAAGTTTTCCTAAACTCAAGTCTAGCTTTTATTTATGATTATTTGTTGATTATCATGTCTATTAAAGCTAGTTTTATATTGAGTTTAGTTTGATTTGATTTACTCTTTGTTTGCACACACAACCATTGAGCTTATTGTATTTGCATACATTATATAATTGGGTTGTGGGATAGTGTGACATTGAGTTGAGCCTAATTGAGTTCTCACCTTGTTAGAGAGAACAATCATTTATTATATTGTGCTTAATTGTGAGATCACTTTGTAATACACTTGTACACCGAGTGAGAAGTGTGTGGTGCGAGTCGGGGATCGTCCCAAGAGGAGTGGCGTCGGTTGACGTGCCTAGGGAGAGGTTGTAACCGAGCACTTGAGGGAGACACGGCTAGGTCCAACACTTAGTGGGTGTAGAGTGTGATTGCAAGAGTGTGAGTTGTAGAGTTTTCGGTTAGCTAGAAAACCGAGTGTGTAGAAGAGGTTCCGGCTTCCAAACAGGATTGTGTTAGTGGATTTCTCCCCGGGAGTGGGGAGCGGAGACGTAGGACGGAAGGCCTGAACTCCATGATCATATTGCTTGTTTGAGTGTGCTTTAGCGTTCATTTATATTTATGTTCATATCTTATATCGCCATTGGCCATAGCTCATTAATTATATGATCCACTATTTAGTTCATATTGTTTATCCCTTGTGTTAGTTTATATATCCTTTCATATATATAGGATATATCTCTTTGTTGTTCATATTGCTTATTCTTGCTTATAACTCTTGTATATCTATCTTGCAAGAATACAACTTATTAATTAGTTTTAATTGGTATAAAATCGGATTAGATTAGCATAAGACCATAATCACCCCCCTCTAGGGTCCAACAAAAAGGAATGAAGAAAACTACTAAACCAAGGAAAGGTGTTAAGAAGGTTGTCAAGAAGGATAAAGGAAAGGCAAAAATGATGACAGCAGAATGCTTCCATTGTCATAAGTCAGGACATTGGAAAAGGAACTGCCCAGAATACCTAGCCTCACTCACCAAGAATAAGCAAGTTGTTGCTTCATCTACAGGTATGTTTGTTACTCAGAATTGTTTTTCTATAAATCATACATCCTGGGTATTAGATACCGGATCAGGATCTCACATCTGTAATTTGTTACAGGGACTTAAAAGTTATAGAAAACTTGGAGCTGGAGAGATGACTATGCAAGTTGGTAATGGTGCAATAGTTGCAGCACTTGCAGTAGGGGATTTTCATCTAGCTTTACCAAATGGAAACGTTTTGATTTTAAATAGCTGCTATTTTGTACCAACTATGATGTGTAATATAATATCCATATCTTTATTAGATAAAGATGGATATGTATTTAAGTTGGAGAACAATGTTATGAATATCATATTTAATCAAAAGTTGATTGCTTATGGAATATTGTGCAATGGCATCTATATTCTTAATCAAAATACAATTCTGAACACTTATCACACTAATAAAAGAAAGCACTCAGTTATGAATGACGCTTTCTTATGGCATTGCAGACTTGGTCACATTAATAAAGAAAGACTTAGCGAGCTTCATAAGCATGGATATTTAGATCCATTTGACTTTGAGTCTTATGAGACTTGCAAGTCTTGTCTTAAAGGTAAAATGACCAAGACTCCATTTACAGGAACTGGAGTAAGAGTTACAGAACTCTTAGGACTGATACATAGTGATGTATGTGGTCCTATGTCTACAATGGCCAGAGGTGGCTACTCCTACTTTATTACTTTTACTGATGATTTTTCAAGGTTTGGACATGTGTTTTTGATGAAACACAAATCTGAAGCACTTGAGAAATTTATCGAGTACAAAAATGAAGTAGAGAACCAAACGGGCAAGAAAGTTAAAATTCTTCGATCGGATCGAGGAGGTGAATACTTGAGCTCGGAATTCTTAGGTATTTTAAAAGAGAATGGGATTCTCTCTCAGGTTACTCCACCCTTTACACCACAGCTTAACGGCGTGTCAGAAAGAAGGAATCGTACCCTATTAGATATGGTACGTTCCATGATGAGTAACACTGAGTTACCTTTTTCATTCTGGGGGTATGCATTAGAAACAGCAACACACTTACTGAATAGGGTTCCAACTAAAGCAGTGCCTAAACCTCCATATGAGATATGGAGTGGGAAGAAACCACATCTTAATTATATTAAGATTTGGGGATGTCATGCTTATGTAAAGAAGCAAGATCCCAAAAAGTTAGAGGCACGCTCAGTATTATGCAAATTTGTAGGATATCCAAGGAATTCCATTGGATATCAATTCTACCACATCGATGAACAAAAGATAATTGTTTCTCGGCATGCCACCTTCTTAGAGAAGGAATTTCTTGAAAAAGAAATTAGTGGGAGCATGGTAGAACTGGAAGAAATTTCAGAGATACAAAATATTACTGATAAATTAGTGGAACCAGCAAATTCAGTTATACCAGAAGAACCTCAACCACTCCACAGATATCCAAGGCGATCTCATGCACCTAAGACACAATATAATTTTTTAGTTGAAGGTGGCATGTTAGATCACGTCATAGATGATGACGAACCTTTAAGTTATCAGCAAGCCTCTGAGAGTAGGGACTCTGTTGCTTGGCATGATGCAATGAAATCTGAAATAGACTCTATGTACACCAACAAAGTATGGATATTAGACAATGCTCCTAAAGGGGTGATACCCATAGGTTGCAAATGGTTGTTTAAGAAAAAGTTGGGTGTAGATGGAAAAGTAGAGACTTTTAAAGCTAGACTGGTAGCTAAAGGTTTTCGTCAAAGACCTGGTTTGGACTACGATGAAACTTTTTCTCCAGTGGCTATGCTCAAGTCTATTCGGATCCTACTTGCTATAGCTGCTCACTATGACTATGAGATCTGGCAAATGGACGTTAAAACTGCATTTCTAAATGGTGATTTAGAAGAGTGCATATATATGACGCAACCAGAGGGTTTTGTAGTTAGTGGGAGCAGTGGAAAAGCATGTAGATTGCTTAAATCTATTTATGGACTGAAGCAAGCATCACGGAGATGGAACATCTGTTTTGATGATGCTATCAAAGAGTTTGGTTTCATCAAAAATCCAGATGAACCATGTGTGTATAAAAGGATAATTGGGAGTATTATATCGTTTCTTATTTTATATGTAGACGATATACTCTTAATCGGTAATGACATACCGTCATTACAAGCGGTTAAAATTTGGCTATCAAAAAGATTTTCCATGAAAGATTTAGGTGAAGCATCCTGTATACTGGGTATTCAGATCTATAGAGATAGATCTAAAAGGATGTTAGGATTATCGCAATCTAGATACATTGGCAAAGTGCTAAAACGGTTTAGCATGGAAAATTCCAAGAAAGGTTTTGTACCTGCATCTCCTGGAATCTCCCTCTCTAAAAAGATGTCTCCCCGGACTGATGAAGAGAGGAAACGCATGAGTCTAATTCCTTATGCCTCGGCAGTAGGATCGATCATGTATGCCATGTTATGTACTAGACCAGATATCGCTTATTCACTCAGTTTGGTAAGTAGATACCAATCTGATCATGGAGAAGAGCACTGGAAAGCGGTCAAGAATATACTTAAGTACCTTAAAAGGACTAAAGAGTTATTTTTGATATACGGTAAAAGTGACCTCCGAATGGAGGCTTTTTCCGACTCAAGCTTTCAGAGCGATATCGATGATAGTAAGTCTGTATCAGGATATGTTTTCACCCTCAATAGAGGAGCTGTCAGCTGGAAAAGTTCCAAGCAGGATACAGTAGCAGACTCGACTATGGAAGCTGAATACATTGCAGCTAATGATGCAGCTAAAGAAGCTGTCTGGATGAGGAAGTTCCTTTTAGAGCTGGAAGTTGTTCCCACCATTAAAGATCCAGTACCTTTATACTGTGATAATAATGCTGCAATAGCTCTGACAAAGGAACCCCGATCTCACCATAAGTCCAGACACATTCTGAGGAAGTATCACTTGATCAGGGAGATAGTTGATCGCCGGGAGATCAAGATTGAAAGAGTAGACACAAAAGATAATATAGCAGATCCATTCACAAAGGCAATTGCTCGTTCACAATTTGAGAAACTTGTTGAGCTATTGGGTATTAGATACTATAAT
Source organism: Asparagus officinalis (assembly GCF_001876935.1). Lineage (NCBI taxonomy): Eukaryota > Viridiplantae > Streptophyta > Magnoliopsida > Asparagales > Asparagaceae > Asparagus > Asparagus officinalis. Next base: position 75,076,988 of record NC_033801.1, read on the forward strand.
TGGCCTTAGTGCAAGTGGGAGTTTGTTAGATATAGGTGCCCTGCAGGCAATTATTGTATATTGTAACAGGACCTATATGTATATAACATCCTTGTTCAAAATGATAGTATGCTATTTTGGTCAGATTTATCTGATGTTCTAAATATACAGATAATGTCCTTAGAATAAATACTAGACAATCAGACATTTTGGATAATGATCGTAATGAAGAGATCTGATTAGTCGGTAACGTATATTCTAAAATGTTCCTAGTTGATGAAGTGTTGAGATAGGACATCATCACTTTGGTTTAGACTAGTGTATGATTTATTTCTCCTTTTGAAGGAGATGATCAATCTCTTAGATCATTGATGTGAGACATCAAGATACAGTATACAGGTGACTCATTAGTGAATGAGTTGACTGAACGACTCGCCGAGAACATCTAGTTGGTAATATACTTAACTGTCAAATAGAAGTTCTCAAGTGATATAGTACATAGTAGTCTCTTGACCTGAGGCATGAGTGCAATATCTTATATGTCAGTAAAGATGTATTTAGACTTTTACCTAACCACAGTTCTTATTGAATTGTGCATAACGGTTCTTGTTGGGTACATCCCGAGACATAAGTAGATATTGAGATGCCAAGAAGGGATTCGTCTCTCCCAGTATAGGGGTTGATGTCATAAGATTGTTTGATATAACTATAGCCTGGAAATCCTTGGCCAAGGTGAATAAGATAAACTGAGTGTCAGTTTGATCTTATAGGTTATGAGTTTAATATCAATAAACACTATTCAAGCTATTAGGGTTTGACAATTTGCCATACCCTAGGCTCAATAGTTTGACATGGTTTGACGAAGAGACCGGACTGTACGGTATTATCATTGAGTGGTCCTGATAAAATTGGATAAGCATCTTGCAGACCTTTATCACAACTTATACCCGGGTGGTCTTCATGTGTAGCTAGCACCTCTGTTGTACTTATGGATATGATCCACTACCGAGTTTTTTAAGTTGGGCCCTAGAGTCACACCAAGCGCGTACTTGAATCCTATGAAACACAATTTATGGAGTGATGCGTATGATTGATACGCATATATGATTTCTTCCGGATACACATAAACGGTTATGTATATCGGTAAAATCGGAATGCTATGTGCTTAGGAAATGAATTCCAGTATTTTTCCCATAAAGTTAACTTTTAGTCAACTAGTTGACTTTTTGGTCAACAGTTGACTTTTGGTCAACTCTTGATTTATTTGGTCATATAGTGACTAATTAGTTAAAGATTGGAATAATACTATATACCGTATTTATGAAATACTGTATTAGTGATAATAATTTGGTATTCTCATTTATGAAATACACATACCATGTATAATGAGTCACTTAGTGGTATGGTTTGAGCACATGGTTTATTAGCACATGGTTTTGAAATGTAATGATTCATAAGATGATTCATTGCATGACTCACTTGATTAATCATTAATTTTTGATGATTCATTGCATGACTCATAGGATGAGTCATTCATATCAGGAATACATTTCACTCTATAAATATGAGCTTTTTTTCTTATGAAAAGGTTAATAAAAAATTGGCTAAGTGTTTTTTTCCATAAGAGAATAAAAGAGAGCTCTCCTCTTACTAAACTTTAGCAATCTTTGAGCAAGAGGAAGTAGTAGGATTTTAAGAACCCCGGGGTGGATATCTTGCCTTGTGTCTTAAGAAGACTCCCATTTTATCAAGCTCACTTGAACACTTGGAGATCCACTACAAGGAGATTTTCTACTACAATGAGCAAGAGCTAGGGGTTATTCGATCTTCCATCGAATCACGCTACGAAAGTATGACTTTCTAACTCTTGTATGCTCACTTAATAATAAGGATCATGTTAGATTTAATTAGACGATCCATATGAATATTTCATGCTCTCTACATGCTTAGTATTTTTATACATATATGTCTTCCGCTGTGTATTATACATGTAAACATAACACGATTTCCTTCACTACCAAGTAGGCATCCTAAAAATACGGCTCATAAGACTCATCGCACCTTAGTGTGGGATGGACTGCTAGATAAAGTATCCTAAACCTGACTCAATGGCCTGTACTAATGGTATATCGACGTACTACTCCATGTAGTACTAAGCGGTGCTTATCAATGATATCCAACATGTATATAAATGTGTAATCAACCTTTATCTCAAGTGAAATCAAAACAAAATTCATCATAATTCCCTTTCGGGATACTTGTGGTGCGCTACGACACTATTCAGGTATACCCATGACTGTACATGTATCATCATGCGACTCGATCCCCACGATCGCATTAAAAAAAACACAAGAAACAAAAGTACATGTTAAAAATATCTTAGGTCGGTCAACCACCTCAAGGGTGTCGGTCGACTGAATAGAGCATTGTGAACAACGTACACACACATGACTTTACCGGTCGGACGCCCCTAAGGCATCGGTCGATCGGCCAGAGCAATATCTGGTTCTTAGGTTTTCGGGTTTGCATAATTTATAACTATATTTAAAAACTTATTTATATCATCATGATACATATAATATATTATAACTTGAATATTAAATAACAGAAGATCATCTCCACAAAAATTAAACTTTTGATTTAATCTAATTAGGGTTAACATCCTAATTAATCAATTTCTCGAATAAAACATGAAATTTGACCACAAGATTAACTGAACATGATAAATTCTACATAATTATCAGAGATGAAAAATTATTTAAACATGTTACAGAAATTAGGTATCACAAACCTAGAATTTAAACATCTCTCTTTTACATTAAAACTCAATTAATAATAAATCTAGGGTTTAATCGAGATTAGGACATGATTAACAAGTTAAAAAATTAAAAGTAACTCTAATGATCATGATTATGTTACTAACATAAATAGCAAGAAATAAACTTCATATCTATCATTAAAATAAAATTTAACCTCAAAAATCATGTTTTTAAAGCATGGGGTTAAACTTCAACATAAGATTCATCATTATAATTAATAAAAACTTAATATTTACTAAGGGAAGGGTTTGGAGGAAGATGATCTTGCCTCAAACGCTATTGTAAAAACTCAATGATGCAAGAAAATAAGTTTTCCCTCACCAAAAGCCGAACAAACTCGCCCTCTTCTTAATATTTGCTTCATAAAACTCTCAAAATTTATCAAAAAAGTGATCTGGGGTTTTTGAGGGGAAAGGGTGGCTGCTAAGATTCAGAGATTTGATAAAAAGAGAGAATTTTTATAAAAAAAAACACATGTATTTATAGAGGTAAACCCGAAACAAATCTGTTTGACCCAAACCAAGAAACCTAGTCTAACTAGGAAAACAACCTTCTGTATTTTAGCTTTAACTTTCTCGTCCGACCTTAGAATAAGGTGATCTAAGATATGTAGGAAAGCTATTGAAAGTTCCTAAAATTTTTGACTTTTGAGTATTTCCAAATTCTTAATGTATTGTTGTGTAAATTATAAAAACGTCTAACTGGTTGTTTTTTCAGATTCAAGCTCGTGCGTGCCGTGCATGATTTCACTTCTATGTTCATATATATATATTGGATTGATCTCAAATTAATCCTTAGCATACTCAAATATCAAAATATGTTATTTATTACTATATAACATATTTATTATTATTTTTCATATAATATTCAAAAATTACGGGGTTTTACAGTAGGCTACCAACACAGCAGACAGGGAGGCTATCGACAACCTTATTTGTCAGTTTGAGGCCCAAAAGAAGGCATCCAATGAGAGCCTTGACTGACTTAAAAATATATTTCAACAACTACTGCTTACTTACCAACTCCATGCGAGTACTTCAAAAGGGAAGCAACTGGTTAACATCTTCATCAATAAGGAGCACTGTACCAACAAGCTCAAATGGGACTGAGCTAGGTTAGGATCATTCGACCTTATCCCATCAAATGGGACTTTGTTCCCTATCTGATAAAGTTTAAGCCGCCAACGTTACACACATTCAATGGCAAAGGTTCTCTTAACCAACATGTCTATTACTTCCATCTGAAAACGAGAAATATAGTGGGAAATATCTCTATCAATGTGTGACTTTTCGATGACATCCTTCAGGGGGTAGCATTTGATTGGTTTCAGAATTTAACCAAAGTATCAATCAAATCCTTGGCTGACTTGAAATCATAATTCTTGTCCCAATTACACAAGGACTAGTCTAATGTAACGATGACCAAGCTCCTTTTAGAGAAACAAAGGGGAGATGACTCAGTCAGAGACTACATTGAATGGTTTCGTAATTTAAGCTTGCATTGCCAAGACATGCTATTGCCGATGTTACTCCAAACATGCCGGCACAACTTTCCCAGCCGAGTGGAAACCCACATCGAGTGGAAACTCACATCGGTGCTGTCAAAGCTAACTCATGGAAAGATCTGATTGAGTAGGCAAAAATTGCTAAGAAATCAACCGAGAGATTCAATCAACGTGATCTGTGGTCAAGCTATGAAGACGATGATTGTGAGACAAGATAATCCTCTAAAGATAAGAGTGAGACAGGACAATCATCCTGATTAAAGTTCAACACTCTCCGAATCTCATTGAGCGGAACCATCAACACAGCCTCCTGCGGCTATGGCAACACTTTCTTAGCAACGCCAACCTAGCCACTTATGACTCCGGCAACGCTTCTTCAACAATGCTGACTAGGCCTCCTATGACTATGGCAATGCCTCTTCAACAACACCAACAAAACATGTCACGACTATAGCAATGTATCTTAAGCAATGCCAAAGCAGCCTCTTATGACTACAACAACACTTCCTCAGATATGCCATCCTTGTATGTCGGCTTCGTCTTGTAGAGCATGAGCCCTTAATTGCAACACCATTCTCTTTGGTATGTCCAATAATGTAACCTCTACCGAAGCAATTTCTCATCAAGTTTAATAGCACACCTTTGATGGTAACCTTTACACCCTACATGATATTTGAAGTTAGCCCTCTGTGGGTACACATGATGAAGCTAGAATCTTTGAATTTCAGACTTGTGAAATCATTTTGTCCCTAAGTTTTTTCAAGCTCCACGAGGACATAGCAAAGAAGGTGTCTAAATCAAACATCACCTTAGACCATCAAGTGTGGGAACTCTATTTTGAAGATGCATCGTAATGGAGCCATGAAGGAGTTATTGCCACAGGTGTGGGGGTAGTGCTCTTCACTCCCCATGGTTACATCATTCCTCAGACTTATTCTTGATCGCGCCATGCACCAACAATGTGGCTGAATATGATGCTCTTATAATTAGCTTACAACTCACCTAAGACATGGGTGTCAGATATTGTGAAGCCTATGGCGATTCTAAACTGATTGTTAATAAAATCTAGGGGGAATAAAAGATTTGACAATATAATTTGTCTTACCGTACAATGAAGTAGCAATAATACATGCTCATTCTTTTGAAGGCTTCTACATCATTTATGTAGCTCACCTCAAGAATACTTATGCCAATTCCTTGTTGTCTCTAGAAGCTATTTTATCCTTGTCAACCAAGCACATCTTGGTAGCTAACTATCAGCTATGTTGTCCCAAGCGAATCTTGGAAGCCAATGAGATTTGCACCACACCCGGAGGTTTTGAACTCAATGATTGGTGTTATCCGATCGTTGACTACTCCTTGCATGGCATAATGTAGAATCCTTATCCAAAGGAGATCGTGCCGCTTCTTCCACAATCCCATCACATAAGCATTGTACTGCTGATCGTTTGAAAGCATGTTGCTCCAATGCTTATCACCAAGTGAAGCTCTAGAGTCAATAAAAGAAGCCCATATTTGTACATGTGGAACTCATTAGGTTCAACTTTGTTGGTCAGGCTATTACTAGCGAATGATGATTGTGAGATGTAGTGGACTGCGCCAAGAGATATTGTGTGTGTCAAGTCCATGCTGATTTCCTACATCAACCTCCGAAAGAGTTACATCCAACTGTTGTTTCATGGCTATTCGAAGCATGGGGCATGGACATCATTAGACCAATCAGCCTACCGTCTACCAAAGGCTATCGATTTGTCTTGGTCATTATAGATTACTTCTTCAAATAAGCCGAAGTCATTCCCCTCAGAGAAGTCAATATATCTCAAGTGATCTAATTCTTAAGACGCATTCCTAGACGAATTATTCATGATAACAGTTGACCGTTATTCAAATTCTACAAGAAGTTTAGAATTCAATATGTGGCTTTCACACCATACAACTCAGCAGCTAATAGTCTAGCTAAAGCTTTCAACAAAACGATCATCAAACTTCTATAGAAGTTCATCTCCTCCAACAAATGAGATTGCGGTGAGAAACTTAGGGAGTGTTTATGGGCTTATCGAACAACAATCCACACCCTTACTGGCTCGATGCTATTTTTCATGGTCTACAGATGTGAAGCCGTGATCTCACTAGAAATTTAGGTACCATCACTTAGAATCACTGTCGATGAGAAGATACAATCGAAGAACATCATCAAAAACACGTTTAATAACTTGAAGCGGTAGATGAGTTGAGACTTTAAGCTCAGAAAAGAATTGAGATATACCTGTCATGCATTTAAGGAGCCTTTAATAGGAGAGTCAGAGAACGATCCATCAAAGAAGGCGACTTGGTCTTAGTCATTCGTCTAGCCATGGTCATGATGCATAAAACTAAAGGAAAATTTCAACCCAATAGGATGGTCTGTTTGTAGTAGAGATAGTCTACTCAAATGGAGTATATCGCCTAATTGACGAAAATGGCAATGGGCTTATGGCGCCAATTAAAAGAAGGTTTTCAAAGAAATACTACCCGTGATTCTAGCCAATATCATCACCCCACAAAAAAATCATGGTCACGTTTAAGTTTCCACCTCTAATCAGATATATTGATCTTCTTGATCCAAAGTCCAATTAAAATTCTAAACGAGTCATTAAGGTAGCATCACACCTCTGCTTGACTCTAAATACATCATCAGTGTCATGTTAACATTATACCTCTGAACAATATCAATTCGATCAATCCGTCATGTTAACATTACATCTCTGAATGATTTCTCACGATTTGATTGGTTAATATTACACCTTTGTTAGACCATTTCATTGACCGTTTAACATTACACCTCTGTCAACCTATAATTTGACTAGTTAACACTACACCTCTATCAATTTTCTCTTATTAAAAATCGATTAGGTAACATTACACTTCCATCAACTTCCTACCATTAATTTAACACTATACTTCCAAGTGTTAGTCATCTCTCGGACTCTTTGAAACTGACTGGTTAACACTACACAACTGTCGCTCACTCCCTTTAGCATGTTAACATTACACCTCTATCAAAATTCCTTAGTACTGTTTTGGTAACACTGCACGTCGGAATAGTACTAACTTTGCACAAGAGGTATGTTAATATTTACCTCTATCAGTTTGATTCCGTCGACCAGTTAACATAATACTTCTGTTGACTTTCCCTATTATTATGTTAACACTACACCTCTAAATAATATGTACCCTTGGACTTACACCTCTGTCGAGTCCCCTTTTGAGTCGATATGTTAACATTACACCTCTGTCGATCTCTCTAACCTCTAATGAGATTATGAGGTTAAACTATTTCCTAACCTCCAATAGGATTATGAGGTTAAACCATTTCCTAACCCCAACTGGTATACGAGGTTAAACTGCTCTCTACATTTTGATGAGTATACAAGTATAAACTACTTCTTCTTGCTCTAATGCCTTAAGAGCTTAAACTGTATAGACTCTAATAGCTCAATCGAGATGATAATGTACTCCAGCAACATATGAGTATAAACTATGGTTAAACATTCAGCTAATCTCTAATAGCTACGCCAACATCTGACAACACTTTAGTAGCTGTGCCAATATCTGGCTACACTTCAGCAGTCCGGCTACGCTCCAACAATTACTCTAAGGTCTAGCTATGCTTCAATAGCTACGCCAACATTCAACTACACTCCAATATCTATGCAAAAATTCAAACATGCTCCAGTAGCCCCGCTCCAAATATGAGTCCTAAACACAGAATTGGATGAAATCGCAATAACAAGAACTTAAAAATACAACCAAGCATTCAACCAAGATGAATCTATAGCAAAGGAAGCCACGTTCAATAGTACACCTCTAGACAAATGAGGATAAATTTCAACCTATGTAAGACGACTCAAGCTATGTTCAATAGTACATCTTTGGCTATTACCCAAAGTATTTCAATTCTAGCTAAAAGTCAAATACAGCATCTTGAAAACTTTGGGGGGGTGTCTTATAGATGGTTAAAAAATACTCTCTCTTGGATCAATGCTCAGTCCGAGTCTAGGAAGTGAAAACCTATGAGCTAAACACTACATATGGGCTCAAGCATCAGCCTATGGTAGGCTACAACGAAGTTCACTTGGATCATATGTGAACATGACTACATCCGAGACAAAGGTGATTTGAGTCCGAGTCAATCCTAAGTCGGACTCTAGGCAGAATCGAAAGGCATCCTTAAGTCGATCGAGTCAATAAACAAGTTCAAGTTAGATTCTTAGTCAAATTTGAACTTATTAGCAAAGCTCGTCTATGTTTAATGAAGCTCGCTCTCAAGACCAATTCAAAGTGAAGCTTCTAATGAGGCTTGTCCAAAATGAGCTTCACCCAGATAGTCCACGTAGGACATATAGCGAAGTTCACTGAAGTCATAGCAAAGTTCGCTAAAGCCGAAGTGAAGCTCACCAAAGATGTAGCAAAGCTCACCCAACCAACAGTGAGCTTCGTCAATAGACCATGTGAGACACCTATTCTGGTGAAGTTCGCTGATGGTTGTTATTGGCAAACCTTGCCGTAGCTGTTATTAGCGAATATCACATATAATTGTTCTGAAAAAGCTACTTTTAAGAAAGCGGTTAATGACCACTAACTCACATATTTAGGGAAAGTTAATGACCACTAACTCACCCATTTAAAGGGGAAGTAATGACTAATAACTCACTCATTCAAAGGGAGTTAAGGCCTACTAACTCACCAATTTAATGCTCCTAAGCCTATAAATAGGCATGATCAATGTGAAGCAAAGGGGAGGGAGGTGGAGAAAAAGATCTTAGGATAATATTATCTTGGCTAGACTCTTTGGCATTGAGAAAAGAGAAATTCAGAGGCTACATTGACAAAAAGCCCATCTCTCCTCTATTTTCATTGATCTTAGTAGATGATTAACATCGGCTAATCATTTAGCCTAACCAACAATCCTTGTGAGAAAGGAGTCACTCTCTTTAGCTAGCCATCTAGCTTAATCAATGATCCTTGTCAGAAAGAATCTGTTAATATCTCTTCATTTAGAGAAGACTGCGCTATTTTCCAAGAGATTAGAGATCATCAATAAGTGAAAGACTCATCATCTTAGTCGGATCATCAACAAAGTACAAGATCGAAGCTCCACCAGCACACAGAAAAGAACCACAGTAAATATAATTTTTTTCTTTATTTCATTATAATTTTGCTATTAAAATCTGAGTTAATTATAATATTTAAAAAACCTTAAAACAGTGTTTGAGGAGAGTAAAAATCATGCGTGATGCCTTCCGTAGTACACAATTATTCAAAATTTTATTTTCAAATTCGCCTTTATGATTAGATCGGATAGTACAAATAGGGAGGTATTTTCCTTTTTTTACATTGTTTGAAATTTTTAAAACTTTTTTAAACACTTACTCTTTGTAGCTAGAAACATCACCATGTGAATCTAGAAAAATCATCAGCTCCTCCAAACAATAACTCTTGCCTCCTAAACTCTATGTGAATACATGTCCAAAAAAGACCTAAGCAAAATAATTACAGAGGTTACAAGTGCTCACCTAATTCTTCAAATTTTGAGAGGATCTAATTTATGTTTCATACATATCTCACATGAACTCTTACTTTTGAATGTAGAAATAGGCGATACACTCACTATTTTTTTTCTTCAAGAGTTTCTACAACAAACCCATGCTTGCATGTCCAAGCCTCCCGTGCCAAACCTCGCTATCCTCTCCTCTGACAACTAAGTATTTAACAGCATCATATTTAATACCATTAAAGCTCATTAAGTAAACATTAGCATACACATTTCCTATAAGAGCAATCAAACCTATTTTTCGATTAATAATCTTGCATACAGTAGATTCAAAAATAATAGACATACCTTTATCGTAAAGTTAACTAATAGAGATAAGATTATGGTTTAATCCATCAATGTGTAATACCTTTAGGAGTTTAAAAGAATCACTACTGATACCTTCAACTCCTACACTTTTACCTTTGTCATTAATTTTGAAAGTCACAGCTCCACCTTTCTTTCTATCCAAACTTTACGATAGTTTTTTCTAACTTGTCATGTGTTATGGACAGCCTCTAAATACCATGTGCATCATTGTTCCTTAGCTCTCCATTGAACCTCCTTATTTGAATTTTTCTCATCTAAATCCTTTGAGATGTAGTCATTGGACATGAGAGAGTGACTTCTTTCACCATACTCAAGCTATTTTTTGATTTTCTATCATCACTTGAGAAATCCTATGATGTTGCCTTGAAGCTTCTATTCTTTCCTTTGTAACCCGTTTTAGTAAGAGGGCATTCGTTTCTAAAGTGACTGACTTTCTTACAATGATGACAAACAAGTTCAAAATCTGAGTTTTTGTTCTTATTTTTTCTTACATGAGAGAAATTTTGGTTTTGCCTATTGTGTAGAAACTTTTTCCCATCTTTCATTTTCAAGAACGATTTGATATTTTTAACTACTAGCCCCATCTCACTTTTTCCACCATCATCAGAGTCTGTGATTGCCTTCTTTTTCAACTTTTCCTTCTTTGCCTATGGAATAATTGATTTCTTTTTTTCTTCAGATACCTTTAGAATCATCCTCTCTCTTGTAGTCACACTTCATATGTAAGAATATTCCCTATAAGATTCTCAATAGTTAGTTCAGATAAATTTTACAATTTTTCGATAGCCGTTATCATTGGTTTCCAATCTCTAGAGAGAGAATAAAGAAATTTTATCATAAGTTATTTGTTATCATATTCCTTTTCCTAAAGTCTTTGACTTGTTCAAAGTGTCTATGAATCAGGTGAACATATCCTATATACTCTCTGAAGAGTTCATATTGAAATTTTCATATTTACTCATGAGCATTGTAAGTTTCACCCTCCATTACTTATGAAGTTCCTTTGTATGTAATTTCCAATTTGTTCCAAATTTCATGCGTGGTAGAAAAATTTGATGCACAATTAAATTCTTTAGCAATTAAAGATTGATAAAAATTATTTATTATTCTTGCATCCAAAGATAAAGGTTTTACGACTAGGAGACTACTTATCTCTTGGTGTGACTATGATGATCTCACTAACAGTTGTAATGGGTTCAATATAGGTAGTCTCAATAATATTTCAAACTTTTAAATTAGTGGATAACAAAAAGACTCTCACACGCTCTATCTAATAGGTACAATTTGACCCATCGAAATGCAAGGATCGGTTAACAACATGTCCTTTCGAGAAAGCCATTGTGGTGGTCAAACTAAACATCTTTACCCTAGGTTATGAATCCTAAAGATATGTAATGAGGCTCTAATGCCATGTGTTAGATCTAAGATTCAAGACTACAAGGGGTGAATAAGGTTGCTACCATTTTTCATCATACACTCAGAATATGCAATGGAATATATCAAATGAACATGATAAATGACATAAAGCAAAACAAACAATCACAAAAATCAACCAACTAGAAACACACAAGATTATAAATAACATAATGCAAAACTACATCATAAAAAATAGTCATACATCCACTCTTCTATCTCACGAAGGGGCTTCCTTATTATGCAACGATTTCACATAAATCACAGACCTAATTTAGTAGATTTATAAGACTAAAACCCTGCTTTCTCCTAAACTAGTCATCTAATCTCTCTCTCTCTCTCTATCCCCACAATGAGTAAATCCTAGCCCTAATATTATACAATAGAATTACAAAGCCTAACGCCATGCTGAAGAGTCGGTCACATGCCATAATTAACTGGCTAAGTCTTACTAATCCAAAAGCCTGATCCGCATGAGAGCATAGCCAACTCTCTTGTCAGCCCAAGTTCAAGATGAAAGGTGTCTCTGAGTCGAAGATACACCAAGCGGGGATGGGTCTGAGATACAAGGCATATTCCACTTGGACACTCACTAAATAAGTCTCAAATAATGAGATAACCTATCAGCTTTAACCGTCATACTTCGCCACTCACTCACTATTGTTTTTAATATTGAGTCAGAGCATCATGACCATTCAGGATGAAGTTATAACTTTTAGAACCATGCCAGTACATTAGTTATTAAGTCTCTATCAGATTAAACACAAAGATGACTCATTCAACCAGTAGCTAATAAGTGTAAAGTGTAGTGTGATCAGTTGACTGCTTCAACCTAATCAAATTATCAATCTGCCCCTATCAACCCTCTAAAAATAGTGGTAATCTCCACAATTTGAATGTGCATGAAAAACTACTAGATTATTCCATAAAATTAGGTATTGCAACTTTGCTTAACCTATTACTAACTAAAGGGTATGCCTACTCAACAAACTCTGGCCCTCTACTGGTTGCTTTCTATGTAGGAATATACTTCCTCCTGAGTGATCAACTATCAAGAAAGATCAAAGGATCCTTAACTCCTCCAAATATCCACTAATTCATATAATTAGTTTTTTTGACATAAAAAGTTTGGTGAACATCGC
>NC_033801.1:75089756-75090722 GCF_001876935.1 Asparagus officinalis
TGGGTCGATCCCTCTACATCTAATCTCGCCTCTGCTATAATCAAATATACAATACGGTGTTTCACATCATCGAGGGAATGCTCCTCTCTTAGAGCACATCATGAATGCCTCTTACCCTAACTTCAAGATGCCCCACATCGAGAATTACAAGTGCAAAGGTGACGTGATGGAGCATGCACAAAATTTCTTTGACATGATGAGCATGTAGCATGTGACTGACCCATGTGAAAATATAGTGGAATTCTCTACAGAAGATGTCCATCCATAGCCCCAAGTAAATAAAGAAAAATTGATGCACCACTTTCTGGTGGATACAAAACAAAAGGCACCCTCTGCTTTCCTACTACAAATTAGGTAGCGACCCGAGAAGACCCTAGGGGAATACTTCAAAGGATTCTAAGCCAAGTGGATAGAAGTGGAGGACCCTGACAACATGGTCTCGATGGTAGTGATCATCGCAGGTCTCGAAGATGACATGGAAATATTCTTGGGACCGGGGAGGGAACCTCAATCGATCTTTTCTAGGATTCCAACTCACGCCACGCACATAGATCTTTCCATTAATAGACAAGAGGGCTCGGCTCCCCGGACTCCTAAAGGCTATGTTACTACTTGGCTCTAAGGAAGAGGTGTACTTTGTATTGCTCGGAGGTCAGTCATATAGATTAGAACCCAAAGCGAGTTGAATGAAAGCCCTACCCACAGCTATAACTACTAGTGCTTCAAAGGGATTAGATTCTAAGGGCACTACTGGAGGCCCTGAAAGCCTTTGGTACTTAAGTAGGGATTACATCGCCTTAAATAATATTAAAGGTGCGACTATCCCCCTTTCCCCTATTTTTACATTTCATTCTCTATTTGTCCCACCGCATGAAAATTTAGAGGTCAAGGTTGTTTGATTCTCTCATCATTAACTAAATGACCAACTTCGACCAGCTCATGGCTAGTGGCCGGTTACACAATAAC
>NC_033801.1:75090732-75095444 GCF_001876935.1 Asparagus officinalis
CATCCACAATAAGGCCATCAGATAGGAAGCCATAGAAGCCGAATTTTTCAGAAAGCTAGAAAACTAAAATGAATAGCCGAATCTAAGCTTAGATTTAGCCAAGTTGACAGAAGAGATTAAAGGAAGGAGACAAGAAGGACATTGGCGCTAGCACCCCTTAATGCTCCCCTTTTGCAAGTGTTACATTTGATCGAGAAGGAGAGACATCTCACTAAAGTCTCACCTCCTATGTGATCAAACACTTAGAATAAGGATGTTCGACAATACTATCAATACTATTGGAATCACATCTACAACACCGATGATCACCAAACTTTACAAAGACACATTGAGAACCTTATCCAGAGAGGTATATTGAAGATGCTCCTTGCCAACCGTGAAATTGCCCAAGAGAAATTGGATGGGAGGAGATCTAGGTCTAGGTCGCCTCATCCATATTGATAGAACAATTAGCCAAAGGAGGCCAATGATAAATGCGCCATTACCACCGTCAATGGTGGTTTTGCTTTGGGGGAATGTCAAATAATGCTAAGAGGAAATATGCCTAATGAGCATTGGATGTGAATATATGTGAGACAAAGCTTAAACAAATCAACCCATCTCTTTTAGAGATGCCGACCTAAAAGGTATGATGACACCCCATGTTGACCCCATCATCATCTCCATGCAAACTGGTGGATTTCAGATCAAGAGTGTCTTGGTGGACACTGAAAGTTTTGAAGATGTCTTGTTCATGGTCGTAGTCAACCATGTGAGATTTGACAAGTCTTGGTTACAAGCTTACCTGAGTCCCCTACTAGGCTTTTTGGGTCATTTAGTTTGGCCAGAAGGGTTGATCACGCTACACATGATAATGAGTGATTACACCCACTATTAGGTCTAGCTTATTATGATGCATGTTAAATTGGTCTATAACATCATCCTTGGAAGGACTTCCTTGAATGACCTCCAAGCTATTCCTTCAAGCTATTCCTTAGACCTACCACAAGATAATCGAGTTCCCAACTCTAGAAGGAGCCGACCTTGAGTGAAGCAATCAATAAAAAGTAAGATCCTACTATCTACTCCCTATGAAGGGCAAAAGGACTTCCAAACCTCTACCCATCAAGAAGATCCAAGCCTATCCGCAGAAAGATGAAGGGAGGGAGCAAACCACTCTCATGGAGAAGTTAGAAGAAATTTAGCTCGGCACAATGAATCCAAAAAGGTGAAGGTAAGGTCAAACATAGCAAGGAGAAAACATTGTCTTCCTTCACACAAACATGTATGTTTTTGCTTGGGGAATAAGGATATGGTAGGAATCGCTATAGAATTCATAACTCATGAGCTGTCTGTCAACCTACACAGCAAACCGTTCTCTCGGATTTGAAAGGCAATAGGCAGCTACAGAGATTGATTATTAAAACCTAGCTTCATCTGAGAAGATCAACATCCTGATTTGTTGTGTCGTGACAATGAAGAAACCTTCTCCGTTCTTCGCCGATACTAGATGAAGCTCAACTCTGTGAAGTGTGCATGTAGGGTTCAATCGGGTAAATTCCTTTATTTCATGATAATCCAGTGAGGAATTGAAGTCAATTCAGAGAAAATAGCTAAAATTGAAGGGATGTACAAACCTCATATAGTGAGAGACATCAAAAAGCTAAATCGAAGAATAGTGGCCTTGAGCTGTTCTCTCTCTAAATCCACCAAAAGGAACCTTCCATTCTTCATGGTCTTAAGGAGGGCAAAGGACCTAGGAATAACATAGAGTGATGGCACAATGTAGCATCGCCTTCATAGAGCTTAAGAGAAACTTGACCTCCAAGCCCTTACTGAGTAGGACAGCAGAAGGGGAACCACTCTACATTTATCTAGCCATTTAATTTGAAGTTGTAAATATAGTCCTAGTCCGTGGAGGAGAGAATGTTCAAAAGCTAGTGTACTATGTCAGCATACCCTAAAAGCAGCAGAGATCAACTATCTCCTCATTGAGAGGGCTTCCTTTGCTCTCATCACTCCAGCTGGAGGACTTTGTCCACAGTTTTAGGCCCACACTATGATTACGTAGACTAACTTTTCTTTGAAAAAGGCACTCGGCTGTACTACCACCTTTGAGCAGATGATCAATTAGTCCTTCGAACATGAATCTCTCCTAGCCAGACTTAGAGCTGCCCTAGCAGTCAAAGCAGAGTTTAATTTTATTTTTGCTAACTCTCAACTTATTGTCTACCTAGTTCGGAGAGAATATGAGCAAATGGACCTAGGATGGCTAAACACCTAGGGAGAGTCAAAGAGTAACTGGGTAAGTTGAAGGAGCTCAAAATCAAGCAGGTCCTAAGAGCCCATAATGTTTATGCATATTCCTTATCTCAGAGGCAAGCCAGGGCCCATGCACAAACACCCTCAAGCAAACTAACATCATCAAAGTTGGTGGACTCAGTATTGTAGATAGATCATCTACTAGAGCCATGCTTGATGGATCATCTCATCCACTATCTAACAAATAGGACTCTACCCAAAAACCAAGTAGAAGGCATGTCTGAAAATGAATACCTTGAAGTATCTCATGATCGAAGGCCATCTCTATCGTCTTCCTTGTACCAGCAGTAGCATGGGGCACTATCTTTCGTGCCTCTAATTTGAAGAAGCCGATTACATCCTAAG
Source organism: Asparagus officinalis (assembly GCF_001876935.1). Taxonomy (NCBI): domain Eukaryota; kingdom Viridiplantae; phylum Streptophyta; class Magnoliopsida; order Asparagales; family Asparagaceae; genus Asparagus; species Asparagus officinalis. The sequence goes on from NC_033801.1 coordinate 75,093,379, forward strand.
GGACATTTATGAAGGGATATGTGGGAACCACATAGTGTCTAGAACCCTAGCATAGAATGTTATCAAGCAGGGAAAATACCAGCTGACCATTTTGACTTCGTCTAAGAAACTCACTACCCAATGCAAAGCCTACCAACTCTGCTCGAACTGTTAGGCCTTATGTTTTGATGATGTTTTACAACCACCATTATCGGTACTAATTAATTTTTGAGTGATATTATAGTCAATATATATATCAAGCATGTTAGTACCACATATGGAGGATTGGATGGAATATGAGCTACAACGATGATATCCATAGGAAGAGGAGGCATAGTGATGAAGCATTGTTTATTCAAGAACAATAAATGCAATGAGAAGCTTCATCAACTCAAGAGGAGGCATAGTGATGAAGCATTGTTTATTCAAGAACAATAAATGCAATGAGAAGCTTCATCAACTCAAGCTATATCAAGACTCAAAGAATTATAATTCTATGTGAGGATATTAGCTAGTTTTTCTTTTCTCTGTAGTGGTAGAATGTAGTCAAGTAGTTATAGATTTCATTTGAAACTATTGGGATATCACACACATGTTTTCACACTTATATTTTTGAGCGTTTTGACAAAATATCATTTTTCACAAGTATGAGGACCTTTTCATAAAATTCCTTTTCCAAACACTTTGTTTTTAATGTCAAAAACAAATTACAAAGTTACACAAATTTTGGACGTTATTTAAATATTTTTACAGATTTTTAAATTGTCAAAAACAGGTTTTATAAACAGTGTCAGCATGTATCAGTTCGCGTTCGACCACCACGGTCGACCGCGCTTGTGTTTTTTTTTTTGAGTGGGCAGCAGAAACTTTTACGGTCGACCGTCATGGTCGACCGTCAGCTCAAAGCCTCGAAAGTGGCTCGTGGTCGACCGCGAGATTTTCACGGTCGACCGCCATTTACTCCAACGGACTTTTTACGTACAGTTTCAGATGATGATTTTTTATGGGATTTAGGGGATATGGGTATGGGTTTTGGCTATAGTGCTTTCTCCTATTTAAACCCCTTATACCCCTTCTTCTTCAAATGTTCCAAACATTTTGAAAAAATCAGTGATCTGTTTTTACTGAGAGCAAACTTTCAAAACCTGATTTTCTCTGTTTTCTAGTTCACTCCCAGCTTCAGTGTAATCTTTCTCCTTGCCATAGGAACAATGTAAAGAGAGAGTTTTTACACCATTACTTCTATTGAGAGCTTGATCTTGTGAAGATTAACTGTGTGGGAGTGAGATCTTATGGTGATCAACTATGTAGTTGTGAGATCTTGTGAAGATCGTTGTGTAGAAGAAGTTACGGCTTCCAAACCAGGTTGTGTAGTGGATTCTCCTCGAGAGTGGGGAGCGGGGACATAGGTCAGTGGGCCGAACCTCGTTAACACATCGCGTGTCACTTGGATAACGATTTCTAACTCTATCTCATTTTCTATAGTTGTTCATTTTGTTGTTTGTTGCTTGTATCATTTTGCACAATTATAGCCTTAAGACCCTAATCACCCCCCTCTAGGGTCCAACACGAACATCACATGAACTCCAAAAACCGAGCTCATTCCTCTCACAAATTTGTTCCCATTGGCCTAGTGGGGATTAGACCTACTAGGACCACTTCCAATGGCATATGGGTAATGAAAATTCCTAATTACGGTCATAAACTACTTCTCCAAGTTGATAGAAGTCGAGCCGTAGACAAAAATAGGCAAAAGCAACATTTGCAATGTAGTGTGGAAGCCATGCATTAGTAGGTTTAGGGAGTTGATAGATCTTATAACAAATAACGACACCCAATTTATAGTAAAGGATTTCACGACTTTTGTAAGGAATGGAAGGTCTAGCTCAAGTTACCTTAGTAGCGTAAACCCAATGCAATAGCCTGGCTGAAGTAGCAAACAAATTCCTGCTACAAGTATTGAAGAAGAGGGTTAACAAATCCATGGGAGCCTTGGTCGAAGAACTCCCTGGTATTTTATGATTATACCGAAAGACTCACAAAAACTCCTAGAGCAGAATCAGTCATCCTAGTGGAGATTTGTATGT
>NC_033801.1:75095462-75106391 GCF_001876935.1 Asparagus officinalis
TAATCAAGTCAACCTAGAATTTGACATTGTCGACGAATTTAGGGAATAAGCTCTTTGATCATAAGCGATCAGTTAGCAGTGCATCACCCGACACTACAATAGCCGAATATCACCTTAGAGGTTAAAAATTAGAGATCTTGTCCTTTGAAAGGCTGCATTCAACAAAAAAATCAATCATTGCGAGCTCGTCGCCAGTTGGAAGGGGCCTTATAAAGTCATCAGAGAAACTCACTTAGGAATTTACTGGTTAAAGAGTTAAGATTGTGGAATCCTCGAGCATCCTTAGAATAGAGAGTACCACAAGAAAAACTTCCAATAAATATAATTGTAGGGTTTCCATCTTACAAAAATCTAGTTTTCAATCTACAAATTTGTTAAAAACCCCTAAATGTCTATGTAGAGTAAAACCGATGCACGATATAAAAACCTCGCGACTCTGCACCTACCGACTCGCCCAAGGTATCCAAAGCCCTTGGTGCCTATTTAGAGTAAAACCAAGGCACAATTTGTGACTTGACACCTAATCTACAAACTCACTCAATGCATCTAGAGCCCTTTGTGTCTATTCTGAGTAAAACTAAGGCACAACATAAAGTCCTTAAGACTCAGCACCTACCGACTTGTCTAAAGCATCCAAAGCCCTTGGTGTCTCTCTAGAATTAAACCACGACGTGACATAAAGTCTTTGCGACTCAGCAACTACCTCGTCATCCAAGGCATCCAACGCACTTGCTGTCCATTCCTAGAATAAAACCAATGCATGAAGCCAAGTCCTTATGACTTGATCATCGCCGAATGGTCCAAGGTGATCAAAAAACCTTTATGTCATTCTCATGAGTGAACCTAAGGCATGTACTAAAGACCTTGGTATTCATTCTCAGAATAAATCCATAGCACAACGGGAACCCAAACAATCTGGCCTTCACCGGCTCATCAGAGGCATCCAAAAAACAATTAGTGTACTTACTAAGGCACCACTAAGTCTTCACGAACTCAATCATAACTAAAATACTTAAGACATTTCATAACAAAAAATACCCATCAGACGCAAGTAACTCAAAACAAAAAGAATAAATTTTGAGTCAACAAAATTCAACCTTTTCTTTATTATTAAAAATATTATAGGACCTTTTATACGACTGGACAAAAAAATAGAGGAACAAAGAGCGAGACAAAAAAATTCATTAAGGAGTAGAACTCAGAGAAGGAGTTGGAGAGGTATTTGAATTAGGAGCCGGCTTAGAACCTAGTGCAACAACAATCTTGGAGCTGAGAAGGAGTTGGAGAGGTATTTGAATTAGGAGCCGGCTTAGAACCTAGTGCAACAACAATCTTGGAGCTCAAACTAGGAGTACCTAAAGATAGCCAGCTGAGCCGGCTTAGAACCTAGTGCAACAACAATCTTGGAGCTCAAACTAGGAGTACCTAAAGATAGCCAGCTAACTTCACTAGAGTCATCAGTTGGATCTTTTGTCTAACCTTCCAAAGGATTTTTCATCTTTTCCTTCTTCTTCTTCTTCTTCACCCACCAGTGAAAGTCATCCTACTTCCACCTTGATTTCCTACCCAACAGGGATACTTGAATCGATCAAGATGGATCTTAAGCTCGGGAGGAAGCTGCTGCATCAAAAAGTTGAACTGGCCTTGCATGCAAGGGTGACTTCCACCTATTCGAATGTATCATCATGATACTTCTTGACTACCTCAAAAGAGTGGAAGTCAGAATCTAGGATGTTCACTCGATCCTGTAGCATTTGGATTTGAGAAAGAAGAGAGTTACGCTGTTGTTCAGCCTTTTGAGTAGGTTAAGCAGCCTCTTGTCAGAAGGCCTCGAGTAGAGCAATCTCATTGCGTAGCTTATCATTTAGCTCCTCTGCATAGAGACGAGCCACTCAGGCTCGCACATAGGCATCATCTGTCACGCCCCACTTTCCAAAATACCCAAGAATCAGAACGTGAACAAGCCCGTGACGTATTAGATTAAGGAGAATAAATAAAAATAAACATTCCTCCTCAACCTAATACGCTAAGCTTTAAGAAATAAATGCAAAGATACACGTCCCCAATCATAGATAAGGAGAATATAATAAACAACTCAGAATAGAATATCCATATCACAAGTGAATATCATCCAAGATATAATATTCGAGTCAACATGCCCTTATACAAAACTTAACAAATGAATAGTGGAGAAATATAAAATACATCGTTCAATGGAAAAGAAAGAAAATACTGTAAAAGAATAAACTAAGGACCATCAAATAACTAAAGAGATAGCTTAACTTCAACTTGTTCTTCTACTCCGGCTGAAGGCACTCATGCTGAGAATCCTCTGGCTCCTGTACCATTCTGAATTGAGGCTGTCCGTCTCCTAAATCTAACGTACACTAGAGAAAATAGGTATACGTCAGCGTGCATGGCACACGGCAAGATCCCACCGAGAGAAATAGAAACGGTCGAACGACCAATGCAAAAGTAATAATAATAATAATTGAAGCATGCTACTGGAATACTAATAATCTAAATGCAATCTATCACTAGAATATAATAATCAAAAGAATCCAAGAAAATCAACCAATTAACAAGTCGATCATGCAACTAGCGATCAGAATAATCATCCAAGTAACAAGGTCATACAACTAGATGGAATTAATACTTAAAAATCTACAACAAAAGACGTAGTACATTGGACGAAATAATCTAAATAAGGAAACCCTCATGTATATACCATGTGTCTCAAATTATAGATAATTAAATATTAATCCTGATCTATGTATGAAAAGAAATATAACTAGTATGTATCTCTCAAGAATCCATAATTACCTTAAGTAACAAGGTCATGTAACTAGCCATTCTGTAACAGGTCACTGGGCCACATATCACACAGAGTCAACACTCATATCATCCGATAACTGACTATTCACAAATCTCCTACGTGCATCCAATACTGCTACATAAACTCGGTCAGACGACTACATGCAATCTGTTTTCAGTCTGGTCCGGACTCAAGCTAAACTCGGGTGAATATCAAACTCACGGACCAAAGTGACTATACAAACATCACTTTGACCCAACAAACCAACCCTAGTGGCGACACCGATCCACTAGTGCGAGCCTGGAAGACATATCAACAGCCTTATCCGATTACATGAACAAAGACTTTCCCACCCCAACATCTCTTGTGTTTCTAAGTCAACAAAACACAAGCCTCTAGGTCTTATTCATGTCACACAAGTCACTATAGTCATAAACTCCTAACAATTCTCAAGCATAACAAGGAACAATAATTGCTGCTAATTCTATGCAATAAAATCATAGAATGTCACCTAATTGAAATAAGCATCATGGAACCGGTAGATGATTTGCACATAAAATGAAACGGTCAACAACCATCCATCACACGTTCATAAACTAAATTAATTCAAAATAAATTATTCTTTTGCAAAATAAATTCCTTTCAAATTGTCTCTCACGATAATTATTCTAAAAATAATCTCTTAAAATAATAAATTCATAAATTTAAAATAATCTTTTTACAAGATAAATTCTTATTAATTCAAAATAGTCTCTTTTCGTAAAATAAATTCTTTTAAAAATATTTATCATTCTAAAATGATTTCCTTCCACGAAATAATTTCAAAAAAATTGTAAATATTCTAAAATAACCCCGTTGTTAAAATAAATTATTTAATCTATTATAATTATTCTAAAAATACTATCTATCACATAATTATGATTTATTTAATCATAAATTGAAATAATAAGATAATTCATAATTTCATCAACAAGTCCACACAGATAATTATTAACAATCTAAAATTCTAAGAAAACAATTAAAAAGGTAAATTCGTACGTACGATAAATATAAGAATTGAAACGAAACTAAACGAGAATCAGGATCTTACCTTGGGAATATTGTCGAGGATGTTGTAGAGGGTAGTGGGGGTTGTTGGGTGGCTGTACGGGTCACAACGGGTTCCGCAGCTCGTCGGAAAGTCAATCGTGTGATAGAATACAAAAAGGGAGGTGTGAGTAGGGATTATCGATATTCGAAGCGATATAACAAGAGGTAGAAAATGAGACCAAGTGAGAGCGAGACACCGTTTGATAGACAATATAAAGGGCTACACACTGGCGAAGATTATGGCAAAAACGGAGACCGGAGGTTATCGAAAAACGCATGCGAAGTTGGCACAAAACTACAAAAATCTGCTCGGTGTTCGGGATCGTTCCTCGCTGTTCGAAGCCTTCACTTAGTGTTCGGGCTTGCCGGAGGTGGGAGGAGGTTGCCAGAGTCAATGGGGTGTCTCGGTAGGCTCTGACGGGGATGTGTGGGGATCCGGCGGGGTTGCTCGGTCAAGGAAGGGAGAGAGGAAACAGAGGTGATGGTAGTGGCGTTGGGGATGGCTCTTGTCGAGGCCAGTGATGGGTTCGACGACACGGGTTGGCTATCTATATATATATGAAAGGGATTAAGGTTAGGGTTTAGATATTTAAACGAAAATAATTAATAAAAATATAATTACTTGTATTTTAAATCAAATAATTATGGAAAAATTATCTATAAAATAAAACATACCAGTTATACTAATACAACAGATAATACGCAATAGTAGTAATAATACAACAAATTATATAATTAAATGAGAATAATTAATAAAAAATATAATTACTTGCATTTAAAATCAAATAATTATGGTCAAATTATCTATATAATAAAACGTACCAGTTATACTAATGCAATAGATAATACGCATTATTAGTAATAATACAATAAATTATACAAAATAATATGTAATATTAATAATAATACTCTATATTATATGAAATAATACGTAATAGTAATAATAATCACACAACGTATTATAGAAAATAATACGTAATTGTTATAATAATACAACGAATTATACAAAAGTTTTTACTTAACTAAGTTAATTTATAAATATCAAAATTATTTAAAAAATATAAAATTAGACTTTTATATCATAGGAAATTCTAGAAAATAGAGAAAAAACATAAATACTCTTTTAACAACAATAATTAAATATCTTAAAATACCAAAAAATTATTTTAACTAGTATCGAAAGTTCACGGTCATTACATCATCTCTCTCCCTCTTCTTGGCTTGGACTTCAGCCTCAAGATACTTGACCCTATCCTTAGTAAGGCTTATATCATAATGAAGCTGACCGAGGTCCTCTTGATAGGTCATTGTATCTTCTCGGGCTTCTTCAAGATGGGTCAGTTTCTATCGATAAGCCTCAATCAAAGCCTCGATCTTTTATTTCTAGATAATCAGCTCATGCTCCCACATCGTTTGACCCCTGTTAAGCACATCAAGCTCACTCCCTTCGAAGTAACCAGTAGCTTGGTCACCTCCAAAGCCTCCTTGTGCCCCTCTAACTCGTCTCGAAGCTTGCAGAAGAGGACCCAAGACTATTTGAGTTCATTGAATAACTCAAACTCTACAAGCGCCCCAAGTAAGATAGCTCTGGAGAACTTTATAAACTATTCAACTGCCTTAGCTTGGTTAGACCTAAATTCTAGGACTTACACCTTAGAGTTCAATTGATGCTCAGGGATAAAAAACGGAGCTTCCTCTCATGGTAATGACAAGTTTTTGCTTCTCTAATCAGAATCACCTTGATTTTCTCCTACTTGTAAGGGGGAAGATGATTGATACAATGGGCAAAGGGTCATTCGTATCGATCCTACTGTGGAGCAGCTTGAGAGTCTGACCCGTCCTCGATGATTGGTTCCTCTTCTTTTGTAACTAGCTCCCCAACAGTCAGCTCTTTGCAGAGTGTCCTAAAAGGCTCTAGGCCATCTCCTGAATTATTCTATGTTTCTACACCGACCTCCTCCCCTATCAAGACCTCACTTCCTGCTAATTCCATGATAGGATTATCTCCACCAGTTGTTCCTTGCTTGACCACCGAGTGTAATGACTTATCATCCACCTCAACAATTTTAGTAATGGAAACTTGAGAAGTTCATGAAGCTGGAGCCTCGCTAGACTAATCGGGTGTGACTTTAGTTTTCCATAGCTCCTCCTCAATCGCATCGTAATCCAAGGCAAGAAATCTATATGTGCCACCCTCAGTATGACAACACTGCTTCAAGACCGACTTCTTTATCTTCTTCTTCTCAAACCTCTCAGCTTAAGACGTAGCCAAACTCGAGCCTATCAATCGGCCCACTATCTTAGCAGTGTTCTAGCGAACTGCCTAAACCTCCTTCGCCTCCAACTAAGGGTGAAGTTACTTTTGGAGCTCCGTCAGCTTGAAGAGTCTTTGTAGCTCAAAGCATAATATTATTGAAGGGGTTTTCACTATGGTGAGACCCCTTATATACCCGGATCATCCCTAAGGCTGGTTTCACCACTTCTGTGAGCTTCATACCCTTGGAGCCTCCTTCTTTATTTCTAGCCATGTAGAATAGGCCATGATTTGGTCAGCACCAAAGATGAAGAACTTCTTCTCCTTCCTTCCCTTATTTGTGTAGGGGATATTGGAGGCTAGTCGGTAAACACCAGCCGTCTACAAGTAGAAATGGCCTTCATTCTTGCTTGTTGTAGTACACAACAGATGACCCAGAATCCCCATCATCAGCTCAACATGATCTCAATGGAGGATAACAAGGAAGCTAATGCGCAGGGTGGTGGAGTTTGGCTTCAATTGCACATGTGAAATCCCCAAAGCCCTAAAAATCCACTGGAGGAATGGATGTAGTAGTAGACGGAGGTCAAAATTTAAATGATAGTAGTACATCGGCATCAGTTTGCTACTATGATGATAAACGATGTACTCTCTTACCAGAACTAATAGGGTGAAGCCAGTAGGTATGTCCAAAACCAGGCAATTTTCTCGAGGCAAGTTTGAGTCATCATTGATCTGAACTACTGCAACAGAGTGATCCTCATCTTGTTGCGAGTGGCTAAAGCTAAGTTCTAAAAGCCATCAGAACAAACAAAAAAAGATAGCTTGAGAAGAAGACTGAAAACAATAGAAAACTAAAGGAAAGGATGAGAGTTCTTGCCAGCAAAATAAAGAAAAATTTTAGAATTTTAACAGTGATGGAGAAACGAAGGGAGTAGGATATAAATCTGTGATGATGACTGACATGTGGCACAATCCAGGCGATCACTTCATTTTCCTAAAAATTGCTGATGGTTTCTGAGAAACCAAGCAACTACTCGTCAAAAGAAGCGACAACCCGTCAAAACTGCTGTACAATCTCTACTGTCGTCATAATGTCACATCATAGATGTCTTCCAACAAAGTTGGTTCAGATCCTCGAGACAATGAAAAGGTGGAACTATTCAATTTCTCTCAGACTCGGCTTTCAAAGTCCAAGTGAAAGGGGCCAATGTTATACAATGAGAATTACCAAGTCTAACGACATCTTAGAGAGTTAGTCATGTGTCATAATTAGCTGGCCGAGTCCCACTAATCCAAAAGCCCAACATAGGTGAGAGTGTCGCTGACCCTCCTAACACCTCAAGTCCAAGGCAAAAGCCGTCTGTGAGTCAGGGTATGTCAAGATGAGCCGGGTATGAGATAAAAGGCGTATTCTATTCAGACCATCGCTAGAGAAGCCTCGAATAATGAGATGACCTTCCAGCTTCATTGGTCATTCATTGAGTCAGAGTAATCATGATCCTTTAGACTGAAGTTATGACTCCTTATGCCATGCTAGCACTTCAACCATTTTATCTCTATCGCATTAAATAAAGATGACACATTCAATTGGCTGTCAATATGTGTAAAGTGCAGTCTGATCAACTGACTCCACCGACCCGATCAAATTACTGATCTATGCCTATCAAACCTCCATAATAATAGGCAATCTCCACTATTTGAACGTACATAAAGAACAGCCAGATTACTCCCTAAAATTAAATTCTACAACTTTGGTTAATCGATTACTAACTTGAACGTAAATGGGCGCATTAGAGAAATAAACTCTGGCCCTCTAAAGGGTGTTTCTTATGTAGGAATCTATTTTCTCTTGACTAATTAGCTATCAAGGAAGATCAAAGGACCCTAACGTCATCCAAATTTTTTGTAGTCCATATAATCAACTTTCTGACATAAACACCTAGCTAGTCCAAACCCTCAATTTAACCAGCTTAAGTACGTCGTAAAAAAGGTTTAAAGTATAACAAAATACAAAACAATTAAGCTCAAAATAAAGAATATTCTTACAGCCCTTCTAATAAAATAAACTGTCCCTTGAAGGATATAAGTGTAGCTTAATGAAGAACGATGAAGAAAATCAATCCAAGGGCAATTCTCTTCGTTGAAACACTGAAGATGTTTTGCACGATGCGTGAGAGTTCTACGAGGCTTCGGGGAATCAAAAACTCTCAACTTGATTTTTCATTCTCAAACCCTGGGACTCCTCCTCTTTTATCTCTCTCTGTTTGTTATAATAACACAATTAGGTCAGAAAAGAGATATCCTAAACATGATAAAAGTTTGAGATAATATAAATGATGAACAATTGCAACTAGATCATAAAATACTGCATCAAGCGACTTTATCATTGATGGTGCCTCTTGACCATCGACGGTGTCAATAGACCATCGATAGTTGAGAAACCCATCAATGATATTCATGTTTCCAGACTTTTGTCATCAATTGATCATAGTAAGCTCGATGGTCACCATGCAGATCAATGGTCAAAGTGGTTGTGGTACTAAAATCAGGTTTTGAGCTGATTTTTGTGTCGTTTTGCTTGTACATGTTCCATATATGTATTTACGTGTACTGGATTTTTTCAAACTAATATTAGTACTAAATGAGAGTTTGTTATTACTCAAATACAACATATTGCATGAACAACGTCCTAACACTAGTATGAACGACAACTCACCCTAGGTAATTGATTTCAGAAAGGATTCAAGGCGTTTTCTAATATATCAATAGTATCCCTTTAAAATTAAAAGCAGGATCCATGTTATGCTCTCCTTCTTGTGTGTATAACTTGTACCGCAAGGCACGAATCCTGTCCTACTACGGGTATGTGTATTGTGTTCTAATAAATTTATCGGTGGACGATTATTATTGTCATTTTACTCTCTTCGACACATACAAATTGTCGTTCATACTTTGAGGACCACGGAGTTAGCTTACCTCTAGCATGATCAAGTTGGACTTGACCTGGTCTAGTCTGATTTGATAACGCGTGTGGAAACTGCCGCAGACTTGCAGATCAACTAATTAACGATTTTCTGGCATGAACTGGTATTGAATATTGCTTGTACAATAATATTAATCTTACGTGTAGCAAAATATCATCGCATCTATGCCACCTTATTATCAATTAAATATGCTCAGATCATTTTGTTCATCAAGGAATATCTAAAGTATAACAAAATTTACTGCAACTGTTTTGTATAAGATCATATGTACATGAGTTTAGGTTTGAACTAGAACGAAATAATAATAAACGAACGCTACAAATATGAGAAGAAACACTTGTAGGATGATACACTGAAGTTATTATTTTTTAGGGTAACCACCAAGAACTTGCAACATTTTTCAATAAACCCTAAATAGCTTTTAAAATTGCGCTAAACCTTCAATAAGCTTTTCGTTTTGCGAGACATTGGACGTTCTGCTGTAACATTATGGTTTTTTAGGATGTTCAAAAGGATGGGTTTTTTGGCAGTTTGAACTAAATGTAAAATGAAGTAATTCCTTTAGATTTGGGGGGATAAGTTCCAGTTTGTATACAATCAAGATTTGGGCAATGTAAGCATACTGATTCTTTTGAACCCCTCATCCTTTAAAAAATATATATAAAAAGAACCATTTTCATTTTGTAGAAAACCTCCAAAAAATTTCTGCAATCTGCAGAAAAAATATATATAAAAAGAACCATTTTCATTTTGTAGAAAACCTCCAAAAAATTTCTGCAATCTGCAGATAACCACCATAAATTAGAACAAAGAAAAGGTGACATAAGAAAATATTTTGAAGGTTTTGGTGATTTAGTGTAAAATACCTGAAAGACATTGGTGGTTTCTACAAACGTAATTTGGGTTTAGTGCAATGTTTGGAAGTTATTGTCGGTTTGTTCAGAATTACTGAAAGTTCTTGGGGGTTTTAGTGTAATTTACCCCATTTTTTATTACAAGATGCTTCTTTAGGCCAAACTAATAACAGGAAGACGTTTCTTCAATTTGCATAAATTTTGAAGATGTTGAGAACGATATTTGAACTAGATAAAGCAAAAAAATTGTGTCAATTTCGTTTATTGTACGTAAGCACATTTATTTTAATAGATTATAATATAATGCAAACACTACCAGAAGTTACTAAGATTAATTATCTCTAGGGTTGCGATAAGTTTGTATAAGTTTGTGTGGGGATTCTGTACATATATATATTATATATCATAGGATCAAGGATTCAAGATTAAGTTGTCTTCCAAAGATAATTGCCTCATTGATTTACTTCAAATTAAGAAATGAATAAATGATTAAGAAAAACTCATGTAATATTATTTATGGAATATCTTGTGATGTGAATGTACGACAACTTCAATTTTATTTAGCCATATCCTAATTGGATTCATCATGACTTCTAAACAAGAGCATACATATGAATGAACAACTTGTGGACGATCGGCACTCTTGCCCAATTTTGTTTAATCATATCTTAATTATGCTTGTTTACTTACCTTCTAAATAAGAAGAGCACACTTGTGAAGTAAACCCGCACCATAGACAATAGATTTTTGATCCATTTGTCTCTTTAATGTTGTTGATATTATTATATGTGTTAGTACTGGGTTTAGTCCCACATCGGTTATGAGAGCACACCTCACCCTCCTGTACTTATATATATATATACGAAAATGCTTTTTAACTCGCGGCCGCCCAACTCGTGGGCAGCTCGCAAGAGCGAAAACAGGGGGTGG
>NC_033801.1:75106401-75136507 GCF_001876935.1 Asparagus officinalis
GTGTGTGTGTGTGTGTGTGTGTGTGTGTGTGTGTGTGTGCATTCAATACTTAATCTAAGAGAAATTTACCCCAATACTCTCTCTCCTTTAAAATGGTATCAGAGCAAGGTTAATCTTTTTTTTTGCCAAATCTTGGCCTCGCCACATTACAGTATCTTCATTATCGCCTCCGTGCTTGCCGCATCGCGACCTCTTCGTTGTCGCCTCTTAACCTCACACGAATTGCATCGTTGTTTCACATTCAATAACGGCATCGCCGTTTCAAGACCGTTTCTCGGTCTCAAACTAACGGCATCGCCGTTTCTAACCATCTCTCGACCTCAAATGAATGGCATCGTTATTTCATAGTCATAACGCCATCGCCGTTTCAATCCATCTCAACGTCTCAACATCGGTGAATGGCATCGTTATTTCATAGTCATAACGCCATCGCCGTTTCAATCCATCTCAACGTCTCAACATCGGCGTTGATCCATTGTGGGTTTTATTTTTAACGCCATCGCCGTTTCAATCCATCTCAACGTCTCAACATCGGCGTTGATCCATTGTGGGTTTTATTTTTTGGGCCTGTCTTGCATTGTCACTTAGTTGTGGGCCTTCCAATATTGTGTTATACTTAAGTAAGCATTCCATACACAACATTGTTGTTAATATGACTCCTTCAGGAAAGATCCCTAAACAACCCCAGCCCCTCAATGATTAAAGTGATTGGGTGGGGTGGTCTACCATTATCGCAAATGCCTTACGTGGTGCTGGTCTGCTTGATCATCTTACCAATTCGGGACCAGTTCCACTGGTCATCAGCACTGTTGTTTCCTCTAGTACTGTTACATCTGGCAATTGTGATACTAATATTCAAACCGCACGTGCTCTCTATATTAAGGAGAATTCAGACTAGTAATTGCAGGAATTTTGTGTCGTGGATTATCTCACTCGCTGTGTTGGATCTGGTCTTGTTGTTGAGATTGGCTCGCTTCCCTCTGCCCAGACCAAGTGGAGTCATCTCACTGAGAGCTTCACAAAGTGCTCTGTTGCACGGGAAGTATATCTTCTGCAATGTGTTGCTATACAAAGTAAAGATAGTTCCTCTCTACAGTCTTACTTTTATCAAATGCAAGCCTATTGGACAGAATTACGCTCCATGCTTCTTGGACGTGATTCAACATACGAAGACTGGCTAGCCTAGTATGAACGGTGCGAGGTGCATCAACTATTTCAGTCCCTTCTTGAATATTCAACTATGGATGATCAACTACTTCATCAGCCTCAATTTCCAACTTTGGCCACGGTTATGGGAGCTTTCACTGCTTATGAGACACGACAGTAGACCGCACAACTTAATTTAGCAACAAATGCTCCTGCCTCTTCACTCAAGACTATTCTGTCTGTACCAGTCACTGCTCCTACTATGAATCGTACTTCTCAACAGGCGCGATCTAAGTTTTTTTGCAAATAGTGTACGAAGGAGGGACACCGCATTGAGACATGTTTCAAGCTTCACCTTGAGTTATTTTTTTGCAAATAGTGTACGAAGGAGGGACACCGCATTGAGACATGTTTCAAGCTTCACCTTGAGTTATGTTCCCTAGGTACCAGTCGTGATCGGCGACCCCCTCAGTCTCAACCCTCTCACGCACTAGGCTTGCTGGCCAATATTATACCATCTACTACTTCTGACACTACTATTCAAGCTATTAAAAATCTTCGTCGTCAACTTGATGTTCTTCAGCATACCACCTCTACATCGACTGCACATGTCTGGTATGAATGATCTCTGGATTTTTGACTCTGTCTGTTCCTTTCATATGACTCGTAATGCCTCACTCTTATCCTATGTCATCACTTCATCTTCTCTTCCCACTGTCTACATTGCTACTGGACAAACATTGCCTATCACTCAATATGGCTCTATCACTCCCACAAAATTCCCATCTGGACGTCTAACACTTGCCCCCGTCTATGTGGATCCTTAGTTATGATTGAATTTAATTTCTATTAGTTCTTTATGTATGGATTGCCTACTTATCTCATTTTCTTCTGATACTTGTCTTGTGTAGGATCTACAAATAAGCAAAACTATTAGGGCTGGTTGTAGGAGGCACAAGCTATATTTTCTAAAACATCTTCACCTTCCGGAGTCCATACGTCTGTTTTCGTCAAAAGTTAAACTATCCATTATCATCAAACCTGTTACATCATTTATCGATTACAAGTTCAAGTTGATCTTTTTATAAGATCTTATCCATTATCATCAAACCTGTTACATCATTTATCGATTACAAGTTCAAGTTGATCTTTTTATAAGATCTTCTTATAATGAGAAAAGTAAAGATTACCATTTATCGATTACAAGTTCAAGTTGATCTTTTTATAAGATCTTCTTATAATGAGAAAAGTAAAGATTACTACATTATGAAACAAAACACAGCAGTAGTTTATCTCCTGTTACTTTGTGTGGGATCTTTGCCTATGCCGGGGACTTGTTAGTCCGTGGACCGTCGCGGATCAGATCCGGTTGACAAGTGTAATTATACTCTTTTTTCACAAAGGAAACAATTGCAGTAGCGACAATCATGACCAAGCGAGATTATGGCTCTTCTCAAGATCAAAACCAGGTTTGATCCGGTGGAAAGATGGGGAGAGAATCTATAATCTTTCTGTATGTGTAAATTTTGATCTCCCGAAAATAGGAAACTTCGTTTTTATTAATAAGAAGGCTTATTACAAACTAATCAATCGAAATTACAACAGAAGCGGAGGGAATGCCCTCCTTGTTTAGTGTGGGGACTTTCGGTAGCTACAGGATGCTTCGCTCGATGCTCATGCCGAGTCTGCTTCCCTTGGACGGTTCGACCGAAGTTGCTGGAGAGCTTCAATACGCAGTAGAAGCTCAGGTTGATGGAGTTCGAGTCTCCGAGTTTGGCGGCGATCAGGGCCCGGAACTGAGAGGAGATGCTACGGTGCAAAGGTTATGCAAAGAGCTTGTCGTCGACTCTTGTGGGAGTCGAGAGCTAGTGGTTCAATTAGCTGATTCAACGTTGAGCGAATCGCTGGATGGCTGAGAAACAGCTGAACTTCTTCTTCGTAGTTGGCAAAAGTTCTGAACCGGTGAACCGATCAACCCTTGAACCCCTTCTTTGTGGCTGGAAGAAGTTCTTAAATGGTGGAGAGACGGCATGGTCACTCCTTGAATCATGGGATGTGACCATGTACTGTCAAGAGATGTCTTGCCGCCCATCTGTACTACGAACGGTCATTCGATGGGGTGTGTTTCACGTCATGTCACGTAGGAGTGGGAAGGCCCATCCTTGTATGTGAGACAGCGGCTGCCCGCTACTCGAGTGGATTTGGCCAGCCTACTGTGCGCCGGCGGATCCAGCTCTTGACTTAGACCGTTGAGCTGAGTCGCATTTATGAGCGCGCAGGTTGATTTGGCGTTTGTCTGATCAATCGTACTGTGAGCGGCCATTCGACGGGCCTAGAGTGCTGTGCCTTCTCCCTTCAGGTCGAGAGAGGTGGGAAAGCGGGTTCCTAGTACTCGAGTGGGTTTGGACAGCTTGCCGAATGACGGCGGATCCGGCTCCTGATTATGAATGCTCAGCTCGACTCGACACCTGCCCGATCACTCGTACTGTGAGCAGCCACTCGATGGGCCTGGAGTACCGTGTCTTCTCCCTTCAGGTCGAGAGAGGTGGGAAAGCCCACCTCAGCACGTGGGGTAGCAGATACCTAGCTATACTGGCGACCTTGAGGTTTGCTGGCAAATTCGACTTCAGACTCGGTCAGGCGAGTTGTGTTGAAAGGTGAATTCCCGTGGCTTAGGCGAATTGTATGGGCGACTTCGCCTTGCAGGCGAATTTCTTGCAAGCTCACAGAGGTATTTTTTACCGTCTATAAGACCCTCTTCAAAGTTTTCAGACCTAAACCGGCTTGCGTGTGTTCTGGAATACTTTGAATAAAGAAGTTCTTGGCGAAACAAGTGCATATGGTTTCCTTTAGGATTTTTAGCAAACCCTTAGCTATCAACGGGTTTGATATGCCTTTACCGATTACCGTTTGAATCGGGCTAGCCATACTATTCCCCTCAGTATGATGAGTTGTCGAGTAGTTTCTCTTAGACTTGATGCTAAGATTTCTACTCTAACCCTCGGCCACCTTAGGCACGGGTTTAAACGAGGCCATCTCGTTGGCGGTTCAAGGCTTTGGACATGTCATTTGTCTCCAAAGGCGAATGAGCCGTTAAGGCGAAGTTAGGTTTTGAAGGCGAAATTTTGCTCAACTTGCGGATATGATTAGAGTTTTCGCAGGCGGGACTTTTCCTTTGGGCGAAACTAGGTTCAGTGTGAGTGAGCCACGCGTCCGTCGGTGGAGCTTCGTGCTTTCCAGCTAAGGCGGCGTGGTTCCGTCATGTCGTGTTCATCGTGATTCGACAATCTGATGTAAGCTTCTGCGTCTCGTTTGAATCGTGGCCGTGGTTTTTGAACCCAACCATCGGATACAACCGTCGATTTCGGCTCGGGTTTCGGGTTTTCGACCGGCCCGTTCCCTTCTTGACGGTTCCTTCGAAATGTTGGGGGCAATCTGGGCCGTTGATTCCGATCGTGGTCATGTTTCTCGTCCGCCAGTGTTTCGCCCTTTAAGGGCGATCGTGGCCATGTCAGCAACTCCGCCTTTAATAGGCTATTCTCTTTCCTTTGAGAGCTACCGTGCTCAAGAATCTTGAAAATTTTCTAAAGAGAGAGAGTTCCTGCTTTATCCCCCAATGGCGCCGAAATCTAAGAAGTGTGTTGCGAAGGGAGGAGGTCCTGGACGCTATTGCGACCGCCTCGCCGCCGAGTGTGTTGCGAAGGGAGGAGGTCCTGGACGCTATTGCGACCGCCTCGCCGCCGACGCACCTGCCAGCGTGCCTGAGACGCACTTGGGTAAGTCAAGGGGTTCGTCTGACGACCTTGTGTAGGTTACAGACGTCGGGTTGGGAGGATAAGTATCATTTGTCCTCCCTGGATTCAGTCATCCTTTGGCAGCTTCCCCGATTTAGGGCGAAGTCGGCCCTTTTTAGGCGGATTTTACATTTATTCGTAGAGGACGATCTCTGTCTCTACATGCGAAATTAACCTTTATTGGATGAAGGCGAACTCGTTTTTGATAGGCGAGTCTGACTTTTTCTCTGGTAAAGGTAAGTATCGTTTAGATAGGCAGATCTCGTTCAGGTTAAGCGGATTTTACTTTTTGACAGGCGAATTCGCCCTTCTTGGCTTGATAGGCGGATTTACCCTTAGGGCGGATTCTGTCCTGATTCTTTGGTTCTTTCTTGCAGCGACCTTTTCTGACAAAGCCCTTCCGAAGGGCGTGGCCATCGGTCTCGCCGGAGGCACAGGCTATACGGCGCCTCCCCGATTTCCTTCCTTGGATCCGGTGCCTGTGTTCTCCGCTGATAAGCCGGATGGCCTGATAAGGAGAGTCACTGATGGGCACCATCTAACGCTGCGTGAGCTGACCATCGACGCGGTGTTGACAGATGAAACCAGGACGGAGTTACAAAAACCCCAGTTCTTGTTTGGTGACATTGCGACTGATCCTTCCGCCCTACTGCTCAAGGAGAGCAGGTGGTTCTGCGTGGTGGACGGGATCCACTATTATCTTCCCAGCATGCCGAGAGGGTTTTCAATCGTCGAATTGTGATCTTTCGCGGTCCCTAGAGTGATGAACTGGGATTTGACCCCTACTCAGGATGGGGTCACTTGCGGTGTCTTCACGGGCTCCACGGCTGGATACGGGGTGGAGAGCTCTTGCAAACGGGTGACCTGTCTGCGTCCTGGCCTACCGTTCAACGAGGCGCCCGCCGGAGAGACGGTAGCGATCGCGGAGACCTTCCGTCATCGTTTCTTCCAAGCTGGCGGGAGATTTCCCCCAAAGGACTTTAGGGCTCCAGGGTGGATCTACTCTATGCCTGGAAGCAAGACCTGGTGGTCCAAGATTACCGATTACATTTTGGTCGAGAATTCTGACCTCGTGAATTCGGAGCTGTATGCTGCCATTCAGGCCACTCGATATGGTCTGAAGTTAATGCTTTTCAGTTCCATAGCATCTTGGAGCTGTATTGTACGGACAGTGGCACGTTTTTCACCCCCAACGGGGAGCTCGGCATAGCCCTTCACGAGATGTATGACGTGTCAGGACTGCCCTTAGGAGACTTTCCGTATTAGGAGTACGTTCCAGGTCAAGATGAGATTGACCAACTTTCAGACCGCTCCCCTTTGGTGGTCGAGACCCTGTGAGAATTGCTCTCCCACTATCATATATGCCTCAACACCTTAGGGGCGGTCAACCACAAAGGTAAGAAGAAAAGGGCTCTGGGGATCAGCTACAAGAACTGGGCTGATTATTTATTCCCTGAGAATGATGTCAAAGGAAGGTCTGCTCTACCGCTGAGCGAATGTGACCAGGCTGAAGTGGAAAGGAGGTTGGCCGAAGGGGAAGCCACTGTAGCTCTCGAGCATGACGAGGGTGGGTTCAAATCCGGAACGGTCTTCCAAAGAAAAATAAACAAAGATTACAACTTTCTCCTTTTGTGTCGAACAAATCGCGAGCTCCTGTTTTGCGATCGCTCGCTTGTGTGGGTTCTTTGCCTGCGCCGTGGTTTATCCGTGGACCACCGCGAGATCTAGATCCGATCAGATCTAAGCAGTACGACGGGTATTATTCCACGAAGGAAACAATAGCCGGGGAGGATTGATTCACCAAGGAAACAATCGTCCAAGTCTCGGGATCTAAGACCAAGCTTAGATCCGGAGTACGTCTGCGTAGATCTGAGATCCGGTCCTCTCGAACACCTGCCTTTTTTGGCGTTGACGATCGCTGAGCACCAGATCTGGAAGAGTGAGTCCCCGAAGTCCTAAAGCTCCAATCTTTTTTAAGTTTTGAGTCTTGAATTGAGCAGAGCTTCGCCTCCAAAATTTCCAACCTTTTGAAATGAACCACCCCCTCTCCTATTTATAGCCAAGCGTCACTGTGCCCGTGCACGGGACAGTGTCGGCCACCTCTGGGTGGCCGGCACTGGGCCGAGCCACTCCGGGTGTGTTGTTCCGTCATTTTCCGCTCTTGGTTCTATCTGTGATTCGGTTCTGTGGTTGATTTATCCAGACTTGATTCGTTGACCTGATTTGGCAGTAAATCCGGATACCGATTAGGCAGTAAATCCACTTCTGAGTTCGAGTCCGCAACTGATCTTGATTTGATCGTAATTCGTCCGAGTCTGCCCTTGGTTGGATGACTCGTTTACTCTTCAACACTTGGCTTGATTCCAAGCGCGAATGGATGTATTCCTTGGCTTGCGTGCGATTCGCCGATCTCGTCGCCTCGTTGGTTCGTCGGTTTGTGCCGAGCTGTGTTAAGGGACCTATAAGCAATTTTATATGCCTACAGATTCCCCCTCCAAAGTATTTCAGCCTCGTTCTTTTATAGAAGAGTCTGGAATACTTTGGATATGATTGTCCCCACCTTCAGTCGGTGTAATGGGACCTTGGAATGACTTCCGTTCTTGATTCCTTCAATCTTCCAGGCTATTCGGTGCTTTGTCGAATGGCTGTAAGAGTTCCGGTGCTGCATTTATTGTCTGACCGTTGTCGGAATTTTAAACTTGAAGTCGGTTCCTGATTTTCTAATCTTTAGCTGACCATCGATTGTTGGCGTCGAATCTTTGTCTTATTGGAGTATTAAGAAGCAGTTTATACTCGTATACTCTTCGGAGTGTTGATTGCAACGCATTGATCGGCGTTGACCTAGGGTTACGCGTTGACCGGCGTTGACCCTAGGGTTGTGAACGTCGTACGTTGACTTTTTGATTGTAACGCATTAAATGGCGTTGACCTAGGGTTACGCGTTGTCCGGCGTTGACCCTAGGGTTTCGAATGTCGTTGGATGCCCAAGTCACGAGACCAACTAATGAAGCTGATGCGTTAGTGACTCTCGTATTTATAGGATTTTTGGCAAACCCTCAGCCATCAACGGGTTTGATAAGCCTTTACCGACTACCGTTTGAGTCGGGCTAGCATGCGGATTTATCTAAATCCGTTCCGCATGTGACGTTGTGCTAAGAGAGTTAACGCTCTTAGTGCTACGATATTGAATACGTAGACTTCGTCTTTCTTACGGGAATAGACTACCCGGCGACGCGTGTTAGGCGTTGACTTTAGGATTTTTGGCTAATCCCCAGCCTTCAACGGATTTGATTAGCCTTTACCGACTACCGTTTGAGTCGGGCTAGCATGCGGATTGTCTAAATCCGTTTCGCATGTAACGTTGTGCTAAGAGAGTGACTCCTCTGAGACTTTGTGCTATGATGTTGAATACATAGGCTTTGCCATTGTTACGGGAATAGGCTACCCGGCAACACGGGTTAGGTGTTGACTTATCCTTACTTAGGATTCAGGATAAAATTCCCCGTGCGTGTGAGGCACGGATTATGGTGTTATTAATAACATCTTGCCACAATGTTGAATATGTGGTCTTTTGTCCTTTTTTACGGTCAAAGACTAACCGGCAACGCGTGTTAGACGTAGGCTTTGGGATTTTTGGCAAACCCCCAGCCATCAACGGGTTTGATGTGCCTTTAAAGACTAAACCGGCAACGCGTGTTAGGCGCAGACTTATCCCTGCTTAGGATTCAGGATAAACTTCCTATGATGAATCCTAAATTCTTAGAAAAAGGTTGGTGTGGGAAAGGAAGAATTTTATATTCTATCTCTCGACACTGAAGAAGAATTTTATATTCTATCTTCCGCTGGAAAGGAGACTCGAGGTGGGATCTCCACCCCCAGAATCCGGAAAGGTGAAACTGAGAGTGGGATCTCCACTCCGAGAATCGAAAAGATTCAAATAACCCTAACTGTCGGAAGGTTTGATTACCGATCTAAAGATGAATTTCTCGTTTATCGAGAGTGAATCGTGGTTTTGGTCCTAACTGTAGGAAGGTTTGACCAAGCAGGAGCTTGAGATGACCCTAACCGTAGGAAGGTCTGATCACTCGATTTGAAAGTGGACCTCTCGTTCATTGGAGGAATCAAGAGGGGATTTTGGTTTTGGCCCTAACTGTCGGAAGGTTTGACCGAATGGGAGGTTTAAGACGATCCTAACTGTAGGAAGGTTTGATCGCTTAATTTGTGGGCCTCTCGTTCATTGAAAGAATCGAGAGGGGATTTTGGTTGTGGTCCTAAGGTTTGACCAATTGGGAACTTTACGTCCAGACTCTAACAGAGAGAGTGTTGAGTGCACAGACACGGTGAGAATTTGAATGGGAGTTCTTATTCATTACAGTGCTGTGGTTTCGGGAACTTCCCGTTATATAAATCGTCTACCCCCAGTTTCCTCTGCGGAACTGGTTCGGACATTATTATCAGTTACCTAACCGGGTTATCCTTAAGAATATTAGCTTAATATTCTCCAGGAACTTCCCGTCAAAAGAAATGAAACAGTTTAGACTCATATACATGTTGGAGTATCAGGGAGCAGTTTAACCTCTTATACCGGTCGGAGGATTGAGAAACAGTTTATACTCATATACTCTTTGGAGTTGTGACGTTCTCAATTGGCTTACCTTAGCGTTATGACGCCGGCTTCAACCAAGGTCTGAATGCTATTCTTGAGAGTAAAGCAATCCTTGGTGGGATGAACGACCCTCCTGTGGTATGCACAGTACTTTGGGTTCGTAGTGTTGTCAGCTTCCTCCTGATTTGTGATAGGTGGTAGCTTGATCTTGTTACCTTCAAGGAGGGATTCGAAGATGGCTGGAACATCTTCGTCCTTGAAAGAATACTCTTTTTGGAATCTCGGACCCGAAGTCTTTTGCTGCCTTCGAGATTGCTGTTGTGACGCTTGATTAGCACCATCAGCAGCTGCAGGTGCCTTGCCCTTACCACGAGAGGCGAAGTTTGAATTCAGAGGATTAGCCGTCGGTCGGTTCCTCTCGGCCTTCTTCCTTCGGAGGAAGCGTTCGGCTTGTTCACCGCGCACCTTCAAGTCTTTCCAAGTGTCAGACGGTGCTGTTCCCATTGCTTCCAACACATACAAAGAGAGGTTGTTGTGGCAAGTCTGGAGAATGAACTCGTCAGTGATCGGGTCCTGACAGTTTATTGCTTTATTCCGGAACCTCTTGACGAAGGTATCGACCAATTCCCCGTCCTTTTGTTTCTCGTCGAGTAACGTTCCGATGGATATCTCGGTGTCGTCGTCGAAGAAGTCAGCGAGGAATTTTGTCTCCATGTCGTCCCAGCTATTTACGCTTCTTGGCTTGAGGCAGCGATACCAATCGAAGGCGGCTTCGCGAAGAGTGCCAACGAAGGACTGCACCATCAGAGGCTCATTACCGGAGATAATACCGAGGTGCGATTTGAAATAAATCAAATGCTGAGTGGGGGAACCCTTCCCATCGAACGGCGTGAAGTTAATCAGACTGAACTTCGCCAGATAGGGGATTGATTCCCATTCTCGTGGGTATGGACAAGGAATGCCCGTCTTCTTCACCTCTTGAGCAGAAATCAACGTATTGATTTTGCTCTCGAGGTTTTTGATCTTCAAACTTTCACCTGAGTCTTCGTTGGCCTCCTCGTTACCACCCCTTGCATTGATGGGAGGGTTATTGGCGTTATGGGTTTCATTTGCACCTGTGTCCTCATCTTCCAGATTGTTCTGGTTACGACGACTTGGTTCGCCTTGCTGGTTCCTCAATGCCTGGATTTGTTGCTCATGCATCTCTCTCATAGTCTGCATGGCCATCTGCATCTCGAACCTGAAACTTTCTTTTTGCTTAGCCAAAGCGTCTTCAAGCATCTTGGCCATTTCTTCCGCGCTTATCATAAATGACTCGCGGGGTTGTCCTTCGCTGGACACTGTATTGTCCGATGCGACAGCAGCCCTACCATAAGTTCCTCTTACGATTGCTCCAGACTGCAGACGGGTTAGACGCCGGGATGCTTTCAGAATCGACTCGAGATTATCCCGTGTCGATGCCCTTCTGCTGGTCATATTGGTGGTGACTCTCGGAAATTAACCGTCTTCAACCACCACTCTTCTTTGCCGGAAACGCCTATGCCTTGGTTTTGGCGTTTCGGTACTAAGCCTTTCGAACACCGAAACTCTCTCGGGGACTGCCTTGATGCAGTTGCACTCAGACAGTACCGCCCAAATGAGCTTTGAACAAGGGAATTGAGTTTCTAGCCTTCAAGGACTTCTCTTTCTGGCTTTGCTCGTACCCCCAGCACGATAGTACAGCTCGTCCGTTTGAAAGTCGGAGCAACTTATTGTGTGTTGGCACGATTTCCCAGGTATAACGTTATCGTCATCAGACGACAACGTTTCTTTCTGAGAATGAATCGCCTTCTTTGGGATTTCGAGAGTCATGCGCCTTGAAACGCGCCTTTGCAAGCGTGAGTTCTCAGCGGGCTCCTGAACTTCGATGTGCAAATTGGCGTGCGCAACTGCTTTGAACTTCTTGTCATGCTGAAAGTGATAGCGACCCCCAGCATGTTGAGTCGTTCGGGGCTTCTTCATCGGGCCCAAACGCTCTTGAACTGGAGTTTTGCATCGTCCATTGGGGAGTGGGCCGAGGCGCTCTAAGATTGACTTCCTTTTCTGGGATGGTCTTGCGGGATCTCCCGGAGCAGTTGTCAAAGTCATCGGCGATTTGGGTTGACTCGCCGGAAGTTGCACTTTCGACGATTGCTGTTGTTGCTCCTTAGTCTGAATCGCCGCTTCGGACTTCGGTCTCCAAGTTTTACGGGTTGATGGCGGCTTCTTGACTACCTCTTTCTGCAGCTTTCTACGGGCTTCTTCGGCTTGAGCCCGCGCCTGCGCTGATAGTGCGCGGCGTTTGCGGATGCGTTCTTCCAGCGTAGAACGATTCCGTTTGACACAGACCCATTCCATTGTTGGCGACTTGGAAGAGGCGCCGTTCATCTGTCGTTGAGGCTATTTGCCTCTCTCGTTCTTCAAATCCACGTTGTAGCGGATCCCGTCAACTGACTCCATGGCCTTTGCGAATCGTTTCGCAAGGCGTTGACGTTGCCTTTGGCGGGCTCTCTTCGAGAGAGTCACCACGCCCTCTGTGGCAGAAGAGTTGGCCAGAGCAGATCTGACCTGGTTGGAAACTAGAGGAATTTCACCCGATGCGACCTTGGCATCAAACGGGGCGAGATCTTCGTTGGTGGCTTCGACTTCTTCATACCAACGAACCTTTCTCCTGGAGGAGAACTTCTGGGATTTCTTGGACTTGCGGGGGGAGGTAGATCCGGACGAGGACACGTACTCCTCGAACTTGGCTTGGTCGAACTCATACTCGACCTCCTCCTCGACCGGGATCGGAATCCGCGGCTACGACGCATCGATCTCGGTAGCGAGATCGGCGGCTCCCACTGTGGAAACAATCGTCCAAGTCTCGGGATCTAAGACCAAGCTTAGATCCGGAGTACGTCTGCGTAGATCTGAGATCCGGTCCTCTCGAACACCTGCCTTTTTTGGCGTTGACGATCGCTGAGCACCAGATCTGGAAGAGTGAGTCCCCGAAGTCCCAAAGCTCCAATCTTTTTTAAGTTTTGAGTCTTGAATTCAGCAGAGCTTCGCCTCCAAAATTTCCAACCTTTTGAAATGAACCACCCCCTCTCCTATTTATAGCCAAGCGTCACTGTGCCCGTGCACGGGACAGTGTCGGCCACCTCTGGCCGGCCACCTCAAGGTGGCTCGGCCGGCCACCTTGGTGGCTCGGCCACCGAGCCACCTCTTGGTGGCTCGGTGGTGGCCGAGCCACCTTGGTGGTGAGGTGGCTCGGTTTGAGCCGAGCCCCTCCGGGTGCGTTGTTCCGTCGTTTTCCGCTCTTGGTTCTATTTGTGATTCGGTTCTGTGGTTGATTTAACCAGACTTGATTCGTTGACCTGATTTGGCAGTAAATCCGGATCTCGATTAGGCAGTAAATCCACTTCTGAGTTCGAGTCCGCAACTGATCTTGATTTGATCGTGATTCGTCCGAGTCTGCCCTTGGTTGGATGACTCGTTGACTCTTCAACACTTGGCTTGATTCCAAGCGCGAATGGATGTATTCCTTGGCTTGCGTGCGATTCGCCGGTCTCGTCGCCTCGTTGGTTCGTCGGTTTGTGCCGAGCTGTGTTAAGTGACCTATAAGCAATTTTATATGCCTACACCTTTGAGAGCTACTGTGCTCAGGAATTGTGGAAAAAATTCCTAAAGAGAGAGAGTTCCCGCTTTATCCCCCAATGGCGCCAAAATCTAAGAAGTGTGTTGCGAAGGGAGGAGGTCCTGGACGCTATTCTGACCGCCTCGTTGCCGGTGCTCCCGCCAGCGTGCGCGAGACGTACTTGGGTAAGTCAAGGGGTTCGTCTGACGACCTCGGGCAGGTTACAGACGTCGGGTTGGGAGGATGAGTATCACTCGTCCTCTCTGGATTTAGTCATCCCTTGGCAGCTTCCTTAATTTGGCGCAAAGTTGCCCCCATTTTAGGCGGATTTCATATTTATTCGTAGAGGACGATTTCTATCTCTACAGGCAAAATTAACCTTTATTGGCTGAAGGCGAACTCTTTTTTGATAGGCGAGTTTGACTTTTTCTCTGGTAAAGGGGAGTATCGTTTACACAGGCAGATCTCGTTCTAGTTAAGCGGATTTCACCTTTTGACAAGCGAATTCGCCCGTCTCGGCTTGATAGGCGGATTTACCCTTAGGGCGGATTCTGTCTTGATTCTTTGGTTCTTTCTTGCAGCGACCCGAAGGGCGTGGCCATCGGTCTCGCTGGAGGCACAGGCTATACGGCGCCTCCCCGATTTCTTTCCTTGGATCCGGTGCCTGTGTTCTCTGCTGATAAGCCAGATGGTCTGATAAAGAGAGTCATTGATGGGCACCATCTAACGCTACGTGAGCTGACCACCGACGCGGTGTTGATAGTCGAAGCCAGGACGGAGTTACAAAAACCCTAGTTCTTGTTCGGTGATGCTGCGACTGATCCTTCTGCCCTGCTGATCAAGGAGAGCAGGTGGTTCCGCGTGGTGGACGGGGTCCACTATTATCTTCCCAGCATGCCGAGAGGGTTTTCGATTGTCGATTTGCGATCTTTCGCGGTCCCCAAGGTGATGAACTGGGATTTGACCCCTACTCAGGACGGGGTCACTTGTGGTGTCTTCACGGGCTCTACGGCTGGGTACGGGGTGGAGAGTTCCTGTAAATGGGTGACCGGTCTGCGTCCTGGCCTACCGTTCAATGAGGCGCCCGCCGGAGAGACGACAGCGGTCGCGGAGACCTTCCGTCAACGTTTCTTTCAAGCTGGCGGGAGATTTCCCCCAAAGGACTTCAGGGCCCCAGGGTGGATCTATTCTGCGCCTGGAAGCAAGACCTGGTGGTCCATTCAGGCCACTCAACATGGTCTGAAGATTAATGCTTTTCAGTTCCACAGCATCTTGGAGCTGTATTGTGCGGACAGTGGCACGTTTTTCACCCCCAACGGTGAGCTCAGCATAGCCCTTCACGAGATGTACGACGTGTTAGGACTGCCTTTAGGAGACTTTCCGTATGAGGAGTATGTTCCAGGTCAAGATGAGATTGACCAACTTTCAGACCACTCCCCTTTGGTGGTCGAGACCCTGTGGGAATTGCTCTGTCACTATCATATATGCCTCAATACCTTAGGGGCGGTCGACCACAAAGGTAAGAAGAAAAGGGCCCCGGGGATCAGCCACAAGAACTGGGCTGATTATTTATTCCCTAAGAACGATGTCAAAGGAAGGCCTGCTCTGCCGCTAAGTGGATGCGACCAGGCTGAAGTGGAAAGGAGGATGGCCGAAGGGGAAGCCACCGTAGCTCTCGAGCATGACGAGGGCGGGTTCAAATCCAGAACGGTCTTCCACTCGTTTCACCACCAGGCCCAGTCCCCTATATCTGGAAAGGCTCTGTTCGTGGGGTACCTCATGTTGTGGCTGAAGAGGTGCGTAGTCCCCACTCATTCTTTTGAGGCACTTCCCGTGGAGGTCGCGTATCCTGCGGTTTGCTTAGCCCATGTGAAGTCCTACTCCTTTGTGTCGGCGATGGTAGCGTGTATCCATCGGGGACTCCACACCTAACGGCCCAATTCTGTCGCGTATCGACTATCGATGAGGGGGAAGGAGAGGTCATCAGGACTCCCAACCCTAGGGTGGGGCTGTCGTACACTTATCTGATGGCGTGGTTCGTATACCACTGCGAGTGCTTGATGAGTGCCCCAGCGACTCTTCAAGGAGACAAGTTCGTCCCATTCGTTCAGCGCTTGGAGAGGTGCTCTTGGAAGTGTAGGGATATTCCCGATGCACGGAAGACGTTCTTCCATTTTGGGCATTATAACTTTCGTCGTTTCTTCCCCTACTTTAGTGGAGGAGGATATGGGAAGTCTCTTAGAGATGTGCCGACGGCGGACTATCATACAGTTCTCTCCTGCGGCGCTTTTCGATGGTTGGTGAATATTCGGCCGGGGTATCATGTCCTACGAACAGGCCCTGTGTGCTATCTCGAGCCGTATATCCCTTGCAGGTTTACCCGCCAGTTTGGGTACGACCAATTGTACGTGGGCAACGTCAATCCCCGCCTGCACTTCGAAGGAGGGCTGGTGGATGGAGCTCGGGGATGGTTCTGGACTCATGCTGGTGTAGGCGTATAAAACTGCTTATAGGTCTCTTAACACAGCTCGGCACGGTGAGTCGACAAACTAACGAACCATCGGGTGACGTATCCAAACACGATCGCTAGACCACAACATCGAAGCCAAGTGACACACGACGAAGCGGATTAACGAGGCAACGAGGCTAACAAACCACGCGCAAACAATGGAATACATCCACTCGCGTGCGGAATCAAGCTAACGGTTCGGTGAGTCAACGAGTCATCCAACCGTAGAACGGATTCAAACTCGAACACCGAAGTGGGTTTACTGCCAAATCAGGATACGGACTACCAAATCAGAGTTCGGATCAATAATAAAGCTTGGATAAACCGCGAAACCACAGAAACGGACAACACGGCACACACCTGGAAGGCTCGGTAAAAGCCAAGTCACCAAGGTGGCTCGGCAACCAAGTCACCAAGGTGGCTCGGTGAGCCACCTAGAGGTGGCTCGGCAACCGAGCTACCTCTAGGTGGCTCGGCAACCGAGCTACCTCTAGGTGGCTGCCTTATTCAAGCCGAGACGGGCGAATTCGCTTGTCAAAAGGTGCGCAAATCCGTCCTTTAAACTATGAACGAGGCATCTTTGCCTTGTGTAAACGATTACTCCCCTTTTACCTAGGAGGAAAAAGTCAAAAACTCCGCCTATCAAAAAAAGCAGTTCGCCTTTTCAGCCAATAAAAGAGCGGTCCGTTAATTTTGCCTGTAGCAGATAGAAAATCGTCCCTCTCACGGCAATTAAATATTGAAAAATCCGCCCTAAAATGGGGGCAACTTTGCGCCAAATTAAGTCGAAAGCTGCCATAGGGATGACTAAATTCCAGGAGCAGACGAGTGATAAGTGATACTCATCTCCCCAAACCCGACGTCTGTAACCTGCCCCGAGATCTCGTCAGACGAAACCCCTTGACTTACCAAGCTCACGCTCTCGGCGGCAACAGCTGCGGGGGAGCACGGAACGAGTGAGGGGCGGTTCAGAATAGCGTCCAGCGACCTCCTCCCTCGCAACACACCTTCTTAGTATTTTTGGCCGCCATTGGGGGCATAAAAAGCTGGGAAACTCTCTCTCTTAGGAATTTTTATCCACAATTCCTGAGCCACTAGTACGCTAGCTCTCAATACGTTTGTAGGGCATATAATATGCTTATTAGCCGTCACTTAACACAGCTCGGCACAACCGGTACGAACCAACGAGGCGACAGACGCGCGAATCGCACGCAACGCAAGCCGAATACATCCATTCGCGCTTGGAAATCAAGCCAAGTGAGTTTGAAAAAGAGGTCAACGCAGTCATCCAACCAAGCGCAGACTCGACGATATCCACGATCGAAACAAAATAGTTACGGACTCGAACTCAGAAAGTGGATTTTTACTGCCTAATCGGAGATCCGGATTTACTGCCAAATCAGGTTCCAAACGAAATCAAGTCTGTTAGCTTAAATCAACACACAGAAACCTGAATACAAAAAATAAGGACACCAACCGAGCGGGAAAAACGACGGAACAACGTACCCGGAGGGAGCTCGGCTCAAAACCGAGCCACCTTCAAGGTGCGGCTCGGGCCCCAAGCCGAGCCACCTTGAGGTGGCTCGGTGCCGAGCCAGCCTTTGAGGTTGGCCGGTTGTGGCTCGGTCGGCCGCAGCCACCCAGCGGTGCGCTCCAGGTGGCCGAGCCACCTCAGGGTGGACCTCAGGGCCAGTGCCGGCCACCAGAGGTGGCCGACACTGTCCGGCACGGGCACATAGTTGACGCCCTTGGCTATAAATAAGGAACGAGCGGGGCTGTGCGTTTCATTCAAAAGGTTGGAAAATTTTTGATGGCCGGAAGCTCTTTTGCTGGAATTCAAGTTACTCAAAAACTTAAAAAGAATTGGGAGGCCTTTGGCGACTTCGGGGGACTTCACTCTTTTCCAGATCTGGTTCTTAGCAATCGTCCACACCAAATAAGGCAGGAGTTCGAGAGAGATCAGATCTGAGATCTGCACGGTTTCCCTCTGGATCAAAGCTTGGCCTTTGATCCCGAGAAGAGTCTCGATTTCGCTTGGTCGATTTCGATTACTAGGGCTATTATTTCCTAGGCAAAATAGTACCCCACTGCTGTTATTTCCTTCGTGAGATAACACCCGTTATACCGTGTAGATCTGACCGGATCTAGATCGCGTGGTGGTCCACGGATTAACCCCGGCGCAGGTGAAGAACCCACAAAAGCGAGAGACAGCAAAACAGGATCTCGCGATTCGTTCGACAAATAAGGAAAGTTGTAATTTTCATTTTCTTTTGATTTTGTTGTAACCGGATCTTATAAAAAGGCCGGATCTTTTGTAATCGATAAGCTGTTAACAAAGTAATCAATGGAATCATCAATGAAAGCAACAATTTTTCCCGCGAACAATCTGGCGACCACAGTGGGAGCTACCGATTTCGCTGCCGAGATCGTTGCGTCGCAGCCACGGATCTCAAAACCTCCAACCAGGTCAAGCCTGTTCCTGCCAATTCCTCCGTCACCAAAGGAGTGGTGACTCTCTCGAAAAGAGCCCGCCAAAGGCGACGCCAACGCTTAGCCCGAGAATTCGCAAAGGCGATGGAGTCCACCGCCGGAATCCGCTATAACACGGATCTGAAGAACAGGAGAGGCAAACAGCCTCAACCACCGATGAATGGCAGCTCCTCCAAGCCGCCAACAAACGAATGGATCCGTGTCAAACGGAATCGTTCGACACTTGAGGAGCGCATTCGCAAGCGCCGCACAATGTCAGCGCAGGCACGGGGTCAAGTCCAAGAAGCCCGTAGAAGACCGCAGAAGGAGGCCAAGTATGGAGGCCGAAGGCTGAAGCGGTGATTCAGGCTAAGGCACAATCGTTGCAGCCTTCGAAGCAAGTTCAACCTCCGGCGAACCGACCGAAGTCGCCGGTGATTCCAGTAGCTTCTCCTGGAGATCCCGCGGAATCATCCCGAAGAAGGAGATCAGTTTTGGAGCGCCTCGGTCCAATTCCCGATGAAGGAGGCAAGGCTCCAATTCAAGAACGTTTGGGCCCGATGAAGAAGCCCCGAACGACTCAACATGCTGGGGGTCGTCGTCACCTTCAGCATGACAAGGAGTTCAAGGCAGCTGCGCGTGCCAATTTGTGCATCGAAGTCCAGGAGCCCACTGAGAACTCACGCCCAAAAAGGCATGTCTCGAGGCGCGTGACTCAAGTCCAGGAGCCCACTGAGAACTCACGCCCAAAAAGGCATGTCTCGAGGCGCGTGACTCTTGAAAGCCCAAAGAAGGCAGTTGCATGTCTCGAGGCGCGTGACTCTTGAAAGCCCAAAGAAGGCAGTTTGCCCTCAGAAGGAAACGTTGTCGTCTGATGACGATAACGTTATACCTGAGAAATCGTGCCAACACGCGATAGGTTACTCTGACTTTCAAACCGACGAGTTGTACTATCGTGTCGGTGGTACGAGGAAAACCAGGAAGAGGAGTCCTCGAGGACTAGAAACTCAATGCCCCTGTTCCAAACTCATTCGGGCGGTATTGTCTGAGTGCAGTTGCATCAAGACGGTCCCCGAAAGAGTTTCGGTTTTCGAAAGGCTCAGTACCAAAACGCCAAAGCTGAGGCCTAGGCGTTTCCGACGAAGGAGAACGGTGGTTGAAGACGGAGAATTTCCGAGGGTCACCACAAATATGATCAGCAAAGGGACATCGACACGTGATAATCCCAAGTTGATTCCAGAAGCATCCCGGCACATAACCCGTCTACAGTCTGGAGCCATCAAGCGAGGAACTTATGGTAGGGTTCGGACAAGGTTACCTTCAGAAGATGAAGAATCGGATGCCGGCTCCGCGGTCGCATCAGATAACACGGTATCCAGCAAGGGTCAACCCCGCGAGGCACTTATGATAAGTGCGGAACAAGTGGCTAAGATGCTCGAAGAAGCCATGACTAAACAACAGGAGACCTTCAGGTTCGAAATGCAGATGGCCATGCAGAATATTAGAGAAATGCATGAGCAACAAATTCAAGCACTGACGAACCAGCAAGGCGAACCAAGTCGTTGTAACCAGGTTCATCAAGAAGATGAGGACACGAATGCGAATGAAGTTCATAATGTCAATAATCCTCCCGTCAATACAGGGGGTGGTAACGAGAATGCCAACGAAGACTCAGGTGAAAGCTTGATGATTAAAAACCTCGAGAGCAAAATCAATACATTGATTTCCGCTCAAGAGATGAAGAAGACGGGCATCCCTTGTCCATACCCAAGAGAATGGGAAGCAATCCCCTATCCGGCGAAGTTCAGTCTAATCAACTTCACGTCGTTTGATGGGAAGGGTTCACCCACTCAGCATTTGATTTACTTCAAATCGCACCTGGGTGTTATCTCTGGTAATGAGCCTCTGATGGTACGGTCCTTCGTTGGCACTCTTCGTGGAACCGCCTTCGATTGGTATCGCCTCCTCAAGCCAGGAAGCGTGAATAGCTGGGACGACATGGAGACAAAATTCCTCGCTAACTTCTTCGACGACGACACCAAGATATCCATCGGAACGTTGCTCGACGAGAAACAAAAGGATGGGGAATTGGTCGATACCTTCGTCAAGAGGTTCCGGAACAAGGCGATGAACTGTCGGGACCCGATCACTGAGGAGTTCATTCCCCAGACTTGTCACAACAACCTCTCTTTGGATGTGTTGGAAGCAATGGGAACAGTACCGTCTGACACTTGGAAAGACTTGAAGGTGCGCGGAGAGCAAGCCGATTGCTTCCTCCGAAGGAAGAAGGCCGAGAGGAGCCAACCGATGGCTAATCTTCCGAACTCAAACTTCGCCTCCCGTGGGAAGGGAAAAACACCTACAGCTACTGGTGGTGCTAATCAAACATCACAACGGCAATCCCGAAGGCAGCAAAAGACTTCGGACCCGAGATTCAAAAAAGAGTATTCCTTCAAGGACGAAGACGTTCCAGCCATCTTCGAATCCCTCCTTCGAAGCAATAAGATCAAGCTACCACCTATCACAAATCAGGAGGAAGCTGACAACACGACGGATCCAAAGTACTGTGCATACCATAGGAGGGTCGTTCATCCCACCAAGGATTGCTTTGCTCTGAAGAACAGCATCCAAACCTTGGTTGAAGCCGGCGTTATAACGCTAAGGTAAGCCAATTGAGAACGGCAACACTCCGATAAGTATAAGAGTATAAACTGCTCCTTTCTACACTCCGACAAGTATAAGAGTATAAACTGCTTCTCAAGACTCCGACAAGTATAAGAGTATAAACTGCTTCTCAATACTCCGACAAGTATAAGAGTATAAACTTCTTCTCGATCCTCCAACAGGTGCATGAGGTTAAACTGCTCCCTGCTAACTCCAATAGGTATATGAGTCTAAACTGTTTCCTACTTTTGACGGGAAGTTCCTGGAGAATATTACGCAAATATTCTTAAGGATAACCCGGTCAGGTAACTGAGAATAATGTCCGAACCAGTTCCGCAGAGGAAGCTGGGGGTGGACGATTTATGTAACGGGAAGTTCTCGAAAGAATGTTAATATTCTTAGGGATAACCCAATCAATGTGAACAAAGTGATGAACACTAAACTCCTACTATGATTTTCGAACACTCTTTTGCTGAGGTGAGATTCGACACTTCATTAGATCAATTTTTCCTCACAGAACTCTCATTGGTGTTTGACGACTTACAGTCTCCCACCACAAAATCCCCCACCGATTAGACTAATTGACGGTGGGACCACCAAATTCTATTAAGTTCAATCCATTCAAACTTCCGCTATGTTCGTGCACTCAACACTTTCGTAGTTAGAGTCCGGATATAATGCTTAAATTTTGATCTGTCACCTGGTCAAACCTTTCTACAGTTAGGACCACAGCCAAAATCTCCTCTCGATTCCTTCCATGAATGAGAGGTCCACTTTCAAATCGAGTGATCAAACCTTACTACAGTTAGGATCACCTCAAATTCCCGCTTGGTCAAACCTTCCTACATTTAGGACCAAAACAATAATTCACTCTCGATAAACGAGAAATTCACCTTTAGTTCAGTAATCAAACCTTCTGACAGTTAGGATTATCCGAATTTTTCGATTCTCGGAGTGGTGGTCCCACTCCTAGTCTCACCATTCCGGATTCTGGGGGTGGAGATCCCACCTCAAGTCTCCTTTCTAACTGGAAATAGAATGTAAAATTCTTCCTTTCCAGAATCAAGGAATAGAATATAAAATTCTTCCTTCCTTGTTTTCGGGTTTGCCTTCTCCCTAAAAGAAGATTGGGAAATAGAATATAAAATTCTTCCTTTCCCACATCAACCTTTTCCAAGAATTTATCAATTTAGGATTCATCCTAGGAAGTTTATCCTGAATCCTAAGTAGGGATAAGTCTGCGCCTAACACGCGCTGCCGATTTAGTCTTTCTCCGAAGAAGAAGACACCAAAGTTCGATTCTGGGGTATTCTATCCTGAAACCTAAGCAGGGATAAGTCTGCGCTTAACCCGCGGCGCCGGTTAGTTCTTAACCGTTAAAAAAAAGAACACTCGTCCACATATTCAACATTGTGGCAGGTTGTTATTAATAAACGCCAAAATCCATGCCTTACACGCATGAGGAATTTCATCCTGAATCCTAAGAAAGGATATGCCGACGCCTAACACACCTAACACGTGTCGCCGGGTAGCCTATTCCCGTAACAAGGGCGAAGTCTACGTATTCGAAGTCGTAGCGCCGAGTCTCGGAGAATTCACTCTCTTAGCACAACGTTACATGCGGAACGGATTTAGACAATCTGCATGCTAGCCCGACTCAAACGGTAGTTGGTAAAGGCTTATCAAACCCGTTGAAGGCTGGGGGTTAGCCAAAAATCCTAAAGTCAACACCTAAAACGTGTCGCCGGGTAGCCTATTCCCGTAACAAATGGTTAAGTCTATGTATTCAACATCATAGCACAAAGTCTAAGAGCGTTAACTCTCTTAGCACAACGTCACATGCGGAACGGATTTAATAATCCGCATGCTAGCCCGATTCAAACGGTAGTCGGTAAAGGCTTATCAAACCCGTTAATGGCTAGGGGTTTGCCAAAAATCCTATAAATGCGAGAGTCACTGACGCATCAGCTTCATTAGTTGGTCTCATGACTTGAGCATCCTACGACGTTCGAAACCCTAGGGTCAACGCGTAACCCTAGGTCAACGCCAGGGTTAACGCCGGTAAACGCGTAACCCTAGGTCAACGCCAGTCAGCGTACGACGTTCAAAACCCTAAGGTCGACGCCGGTCAACGCGTAACCCTAGGTCAACGCCAGTCAACGCGTTGTGATCAAAAAGTCAACGTACAATGTTCAAAACCCTAAGGTCAACGCCGGTCAACGCGTGACCCTAGGTCAACGCCAATCAATGCGTTGCAATGAAAGAATTAATACTCCGAAAAGTATACGAGTATAAACTGCTTCTTACTACTCCAATAAGGTATACGAGTATAAACTATTTCCTATTCTTGGTTGAGAAGTTTCTGGAGAATATTTTTCTAAAAATATTCTTAAGGATAACTCAATAACACTACGCCGGACAATGCGTCGCAAACGAGAATTCAACACCAACAATCAATGGTCAGTTCTATGTTGAACCAATAAACACGAGCTAAAGATCAGAAAATCAAGAATCGACTTCAAGTTCAAAATTCCGACAACGGTCAGACAATAAATGCAGCACCGGAACCCTTACAGACATTCGACAAAGCACCGAATAGCCTGAAGGATTGAAGGAATCAAGAACAGAAGCCATTCTAAGGTCCCGTTACACCGACTGAAGGTTGGGACAATCATATCCAAAGTATTCCAGACTCTTCTATAAAAGAACGAGGCTGAAATACATTGGAGGGGGTATCTGTAGGCGTATAAAACTGCTTATAGGTCCCTTAACACAGCTTGGCATGGTGATTCGACAAACCAACGAACCATCGGGCGACGTATCCAAACACGATCGCTAGACCACAACATCGAAGCCAAGTGACACGTGACGAAGCGGATTAACGAGGCAACGAGGCTAACGAGCCACGCGCAAACAATGGAATACATCCACTCGCGTGCCGAATCAAGCTAACGGTTCGGACCTAGGGGTGGCTCGGTGGCTCGGCCAAAACCGAGCCACCACCTGGTGGCTCGGCCAAAGCCGAGCCACCAGGAGGTGGCTCGGTGCCTCGGCCACCTTCTGGTGGCTAGGTGGTTCGGCCACCTGTGCCAGGGCATAGTGAAGAGAGCCTATAAATAGACCCCCTTGGCTCATTTTTCAGAGGTTGGAACTTTTGGAGCCGAAACTCTGCCGGATTGAGAGCTCACCTTCGGACTTTCAAACTTAGAAGACTCGGACTTCCAGATCTGGTTCTTAGCGATCGTCCACGCCAAATAAGGCAGGAGTTCGAGAGAGATCAGATCTGAGATCTGCACGGTTTCCCTCCGGATCAAAGCTTGGCCTTTGATCCCGAGAAGAGTCTCGATTTCGCTTGGTCGATTTCGATTACTAGGGTTATTATTTCCTTGGCGAAATAGTACCCCACGGCTGTTATTTCCTTCGTGAGATAACACCCGTTATACCGTGTAGATCCGACCAGATCTAAATCGCGCGGTGGTCCACAGATTAACCCCGGCACAGGCGAAGAACCCACAAAAGCGAGAGACCGCAAAACAGGATCTCGCGATTCGTCCGACAAATAAGGAAAGTTGTAATTTTCATTTTCGTTTGATTTTGTTGTAACCGAATCTTATAAAAAGGTCGGATCTTTTGTAATCGATAAACAATTACTCAAGAGTGCAATGGAATTGAAGAACACAATTTTTCCCGCGAACAGCTGGTGGTACCCATGCCCGTTTTGAACTACCTGCTAAGGATCGTGATTTTCACCATACGCTCCTGTACTGCCGATGGTATCGGGGAACCAGCGCTAATCCCGATGGCTTCTGGTTCCAGAGCTCGTGTCTGGCGGAGCACGGGCATCGACCAAGGGGAGCTTCTCGTCCTTACGCGCGTTTATGTTTTGACTACTTTAGACATGTCTTGCTATAATGCTATCTTTGAACTTTTAACATAATTACAATTTTTATTTCGATACTTGTGTCTTATATGTCTTATTTAATTGAATGCAATTCGCTGATTGCATTCATGTATTCTGTTTGTAACTATACTTTGTATATCTTGGATATTTATTCTACTAACTGATCATATGATATTTCTATCATAATTTGATATTTTTATTATTATCTTTCTGTCTCTTATGTTGTACAATGTATTTATCTAAACTACATATACGTTGATTCTTTGCTATGTGTTTTGCTTGTATAATCTTCAAGTGTTTCTTTTGCTTGTATATGATTCATCTCATATTCGTATTGTATATTTGTGTTTTGGTGTTTTATCATGTTTATCACCTGCTTGCGGATGATTGATTTATATTTTGTTGATATTTTTTTCGTTTATCTTCTTTATTATTTATATCGTTGAGCTGATACGCTTTATTATATATTCTAGTGATTGACAAGTTGTTGAATTTTGTATTTATATTTCATATCATATTTTTACACTATATATTTGTTATATTTGTTGTATTTTACCAATTATGTGTTATTGATTATGTTTTAACGTTGTGATGTGTCATCTTAGGATACTATATCAATAATATCGTGTTGATATTGTATTTTTTTTATAATTGTATATTTACTGTTGACTTCTTTGCTATTAAACTGTGTTGACTTATATTTATATTTTTGCTTATGTCTAGATGTTGTGTTATATTATAATTTGATACGTATTAATTATTTATTTACAATATACATGCTTAAGCAATCTCTTCCAATTATGTCTTCACTCTCTATATGTTATACTTACATCATTCTTATTATTTATACTACATATCAGACTTTCTTATGACCTTGATTTGCTTTATATATTTGCATTGACTATTCACTTTTGATTCTCATGAATTATTCTCTGTTGTGTCTTGTATAACTTATAATATACACATCCATTTCCTCATTCAACATTGCTCACACATTTGTCATGACGTGCTATGATCTCATCTCCATATTCCTGTCCTTAGGTTCTTTATGCGACACACATATTTTGAATTCCGAGGACGGAATTTGTTTTAAGGAGGGTAGGATGTAATGACCGTGAATTTCAAATACTAGTTTAAATAAATTTTTTTGGTATTTTAATATATTAAAATTTATTTTAAAAAGAGTATTTATATTTTTCCTAAATTTCTAGAATTTTCTATGATTGAAAAACCAGACCATATATTTATTTTAATGATTTTGCTAATTATAAAATTAAATTGTTGCAGTAAAGACTTTATTGTTATTCATTATTATTATTGTTATTTATAATTATTGTTATTATTATTTATATCATTAATTATCATGTATTATTATTATTTTTAGCTTGTACTATACCCCTACTCTATATATATAG
Organism: Asparagus officinalis; assembly: GCF_001876935.1. Classification (NCBI taxonomy): domain Eukaryota; kingdom Viridiplantae; phylum Streptophyta; class Magnoliopsida; order Asparagales; family Asparagaceae; genus Asparagus; species Asparagus officinalis. The sequence continues at coordinate 75,132,543 of NC_033801.1, forward strand.
TTGTTACATACATCTATAGCTGGCATTGTATACACTGCTATACTCCTTACAGTCTAATCCTACTCACACCACACTGTCTCTCTCTTCATTTCTTAGTCTCTCTCTTACCCCACTTCCCAAAATCACTCCTCAATTCCCACACCCATCATTTCCCTGTCCCCTCTCTCCTTCTCTCTCTTCTATTATTTCTCTCATTTCTCTCTTTATCTCACAGCAACTCTCATTCTTCATCTCTTTCTCTCTCAGCTCACTCTCTCTCTCACGTCTCTCTCTCTCTCTCTCTCTCTCTCTCTCTCTCTCTCTCATCTCTGTCCATCTCTCTCCTATCTCCTTTAAATCCTGCAACCGAACCCGCCCAGACCTCCCCTCGAGCTCCGACACCGCGAGCTCAGCCCAGCCCGATTTCCCCCTGCTCCTCCTACTCCTCCTCCCCTACCTGACCAAGCCGAGCCCGTCGTCGACCTCGGCCTCCTCCGCTCAACGCCCAACCACTCGCCTCCCCTCCTCCGGAACCCCGCTGCACCCAGCTTGCCGCTCGAGCTCCTCACCTCGCCATCAGCTCAGCCCAACACGCCGAAGCTCGTCGTCTTCCCTCAGGCCGCCGCCTGCACCTCGTCGGCCCCAGCCTGCCTTGTCGCTCGCGAGTCCGCTGCCCATCGTTTTCCCCTTCACCGCCTCACCTCAACATCAACCCACCTGAGCTCCGACCTCGCTCAGCTCACAGTCCACTCAGCCCCTCCGACAAGCTCCGACCATGTCGACGACAAGTCAGCTCCTCGAGCTCAGCGCCGTCCTCGCCCTCCACCCGCATCGCTGTCCTCCCTCAAACCCACGCTCGATCCATCTCGAGCTCAGCCGAAGGGCCACCGTCACTCTCAGCCTCCTCGACGACCTCCACCACCTCAACCCCCTTCAACGGCTGCGAGCTTCGCCCGTCCACCGTCAGCCACGCAGATCCGCCCTTAGATCTGCCTCACCCGCTGACCAGAACCGTGCCTCTTCTGCAGTAGTGATGTCGCTGTTTCAGCACTTACTGACATTGCGATCGTCGTCGTCATCTTACTGTAGCAGCGAGCCGCCATGACCCTGACCCCAAGCCTCTCTTTCCCCCCCCCCCCCTCGCCGCCCCTTGACCGCCGCCATCAACTGTGCGCTCGCAACTCCAGCCGTGCTCGTGCGTCTCCTCGTTGCTAGTCGTCAACAACCCCGCCATAGTTTCGCACATCGAATCGTTCGACGAAAACCCCTAGGCAAGATCCCTCTTGCTCAGAACTAAATTTTTATATTTATTATGAATTATCTGTAATTTTAGATCTGTTAATATTTATCTGCGTGTGTTGTTTACTGAATAATATTGATTTAAATCATAGTTGTGTGGTAAATAGTATTTTTAGAATAATTATTATAAATTTAAAAGAATTTATTTCGGTAGAAAAATTATTTTGGATAATTATATTAATTTAAAAGAATTTATTTTGATAACGAAATTATTTTATGTGAGATTATAATATTTTTAAAAGAAATTATTTTGAGAAAAGAATTATTTTAGATGTATTATAATTTTAAAAGAAATTAGTTTGTAAAAAGATTTATTTTAAGTAATTAAGTTTATGATTTTAAAAGATTAGTTATTGATATAATAAGAAACAATTTTTTTTAAAAAAGAATTGATTTGGGAAAACATTAGTTTTGAATAATTATTATGAGAAATAATATTAGGATTTTATTTTTGTAAAGGATTATTTTGAAATAATAAATTAATAATTTTTAATGATTAGTTTAGAATTAAAAGGATTATCTTGAGTTATTATAATAATAGATATTTTAAAAGATTTTATTATATTATAATGTTACCTATGCTTGCCACATATTATAATGATACCGACATTTTGACACTCTATTTATACACATAGTATTTAACTTGTTCGATACTGTGATATGATTAGTTGTAGTGTATATTGTGATTACTTGCGTGAGATTGTTTGACTTGAATGATTGTATGGAAGCTTGTTCTATCATCTAGTTGTTATCTAATAGGAGAGACTGTACATGAAGACGACTCCTATTAAAAGTATGATTCATAAGCGTGCTTCAAAGCATGGCTATACTCACTCGACATCGATATCCCGATGTGAGGAGTCCCGAATTCCCTTGATATCGATATCCCGGTATGAGGTTTCCTTGACAATTACTATTATAGCATTGACTAGACGATGCACTCTTGATCGGACGTGTTGTGGATCACGATTATGTTCATAGTTTTACAGAAGTCGTTCCACGGTAACTCTGTGGCTAGTGCATAATATTTCATGTACAGTTGCGTAATTAATATGACAACATGGGGTTATAAAGGGGAATTGGACGGAGAATATAGCTTGTATATAAACGAACACAGCGCTTTCCTGTTATCGTGATATCGTGAGTATTATATATATGGACCAGAGGGCCAGTACTTAACTTGAAGGCGGCCCCCGGGCAGGTTTACGGGGACCCGATTATATACATCAAAATATTCTTCCCCAATTCAAATAGCATGTAAAACAAGAATAATATGCTTGTGTGTTTTATGGTGAACTTTGTTAGTTTTGTTGAGATGTAGACCAGTGTTGTTCTTTTCATACATAGATCGGGATTAATATTTAATTATCTACAATTTAAGACATATGGTATATACATGAGGGTTTCCTTGTTTGGATTATTTCGTTCGACGTACTACGTCTCGAGTTGTAGATTTTTAAGTATTAATTCCATCTAGTGTATGACCCTTTGCTTGGATGATTATTCTGATCGCTAGCTGCATGATCAACTTGTTACTTGGTTGATTTCCATGAAAATTATTCTGATTATTTTATTCTAATAGTAAATTATATTTAGATTATTAGTATTCAAGTAGTATGCTTTTATTATTATTATTATTACCATTATTGCATTGGTCGCACGACCATTTCTATTCTTCCTTTTGGGATCTTGCCATGTGCCATACACGCTGACGTACTCCTGTTCTCTCGTATTGTACGTTAGATTTAGAGGACAAACAGCTATAGTTCGGAGTGGTACAAGGGCCAAAGGATCCTCCGTAGGAAGGCTTTGCAGATGGAGCAGAAGAAGAAGCCGAATCCTAGTCATTCCTTTTATTATCTGTTGGCCTTAGTTTACTTTTGTAGCATTTCCTTTTCCGCTTGATCATTGTATTTTATATTCTCCAGTATTCATTTGTTCAGTTTTGTATAAGGGTATGATTGACCTGAATTTTATGTCTTGGATGATATTCAATTGTGATATGTATATTTTCTGTTCTGAGTTGTTTATTATATTCTTGCTACTGTGGTCGGGGATCTGTGCCTTTGCATTTATTTCTTGACGCTTAGCGTATTAGGTTGAGGAGAAATGTTTAATTTTATTTATTCTCCTTAATCTAATACGTCGTGGGCTTGCTCGCGTCCCGATTACCTGGTATTTTAGGAAACGGGGCGTGACATCATTCCTCTCACAAATTTGTTCCCATTGGCCTAGTTGGGATTAGACCTACTAGGACCACTTCCAATGGCATATGGGTAATGAAAATTCCTAATTACGGTCATAAACTACTTCACCAAGTTGATAGAAGTCGAGCCGTAGACAAAAATAGGCAAAAGCAACATTTGCAATGTAGTGTGGAAGCCATGCATTAGTAGGTTTAGGGAGTTGATAGCTCTTATAACAGATAATGACACCCAATTTATAGTAGAGGATTTCATGACTTTTGTAAGGAATGGAAGGTCTAGCTCAAGTTACCTTAGTAGCGCAAACCCAATGCAACAGCCTGGCTGAAGTAGCAAACAAATTCCTGCTACAAGTATTGAAGAAGAGGGTGAACAAATCCATGGGAGCCTTGGTCGAAGAACTCCCTGGTATTTTATGATTATACCGAAAGACTCTCAAAAACTCTTAGAGCAGAATCAGTCATCCTAGTGGAGATTTGTATG
>NC_033801.1:75136527-75156568 GCF_001876935.1 Asparagus officinalis
AGTGGCTAATCAAGTCAACCTAGAATTTGACATTGTCGACGAATTTAGGGAATAAGATCTTTGATCATAAGCGATCAGTTAGTAGTGCATCACCCGACACTACAATAGCTGAATATCACCTTAGAGGTTAAAAATTAGAGATCTTGTCCTTTGAAAGGTTGCATTCAACAAAAAAATCAATCATGGCGAGCTCGTTGCCAGTTGGAAGGGGCCTTATAAAGTCATCAGAGAAACTCACCTAGGAATTTACTGGTTAAAGAGTTAAGATTGTGGAATCCTCGAGCATCCTTAGAATAGAGAGCACGTCAAGAAAAACTTCCAATAAATGTAATTTTACTGTTTCCATCTTACAAAAATCTGGTTTTCAATCTACAAATTTGTTAAAAACCCCTAAATGTCTATGTAGTGTAAAACCGATGCATGATATAAAAAACCTCGCGACTCTGCACCTACCGACTCGCCCAAGGCATCCAAAGCCCTTGGTGACTATTTAGAGTAAAACCAAGGCACAATTTGTGACTTGACACCTAATCTACCAACTCACTCAAGGCATCTAGAGCCCTTTGTGTCTATTCAGAGTAAAACTAAGGCACAACATAAAGTCCTTAAGACTCAGCACCTACCGACTTGTCTAAAGCATCCAAAGCCCTTGGTGTCTCTCTATAATTAAACCACGACGTGACGTAAAGTCTTTGCGACTCAGCAACTACCTCGTCATCTAAGGCATCCAACGCACTTGCTGTCCATTCCTAGAATAAAACCAATGCACGAAGCCAAGTCCTTACGATTGATCATCACCGAATGGTCCAAGGTGCTCGAAAAACCTTTATGTCATTCTTATGAGTGAACCTAAGGCATGTACTAAAGACATTGGTATTCATTCTCAGAATAAATCCATAGCACAACGGGAACCCAAACAATCCGGTCTTCACCGGCTCATCAGAGGCATCCAAAAAACAAATAGTGTACTATACTAAGGCACCACTAAGTCTTCACGAACTCAATCATAACTAAAATACTTAAGACATTTCATAACAAAAAATACCCATCAGACGCAAGTAACTCAAAACAAAAAGAATAAATTTTGAGTCAACAAAATTCAACCTTTTCTTTATTGTTAAGAATATTATAGGACTTTTTATACGACTCGACAAAAAAAAAGAGGAACAAAGAGCGAGACAAAAAAATTCATTAAGGAGTAGAACTCAAAGAAGGAGTTGGAGAGGTATTTGAATTAGGAGCCGGCTTAGAACCTAGTGCAACAACAATCTTGGAGCTCAAACTAGGAGTACCTAAAGATAGCCAGCTGACTTCACTAGAGTCATCAGTTGGATCTTTGTCTAACCTTCCAAAGGCTTTTTCTTCTTTTCCTTCTTCTTCTTCTTCTTCACCCACCAGCGCAAGTCATCCTACTTCCACCTTGATTTCCTACCCAACAGGTATACTTGAATCGATCAAGATGGATCTTAAGCTCAGGAGGAAGCTGCTACATCAAAAAGTTGAACTGGCCTTGCATGCAAGGGTGACTTCCACCTATTCGAATGTATCATCATGATACTTCTTGACTACCTCAAAAGAGTGGAAGTTAGAATCTAGGATGTTCACTCGATCCTGTAGCATTTGGATTTGAGAAAGAAGAGAGTTACGCTGTTGTTCAGCCTTTTGAGTAGGTTAGGCAGCCTCTTGTCAGAAGGCCTCGAGTAGAGCAATCTCATTGCGTAGCTTATCATTTAGCTCCTCTGCATAGAGACGAGCCACTCAGGCTCGCACATAGGGATCATCTGTCACGCCCCACTTTCCAAAATACCCAGGAATCAGAACGTGAACAAGCCCGCGACGTATTAGATTAAGGAGAATAAATAAAAATAAACATTCCTCCTCAACCTAATACGCTAAGCTTTAAGAAATAAATGCAAAGGTACACGTCCCCAATCATAGATAAGGAGAATATAATAAACAACTCAGAATAGAATATCCATATCACAAATGAATATCATCCAAGATATAATATTCGGGTCAACATGCCCTTATACAAAACTTAACAAATGAATAGTGGAGAAATATAAAATATATCGTTCAATGGAAAAGAAAGAAAATACTGTAAAAGAATAAACTAAGGACCTTCAAATAACTAAAGAGATAGCTTAACTTCAACTTGTTCTTCTACTCCGGCTGAAGGCACTTATGCTGAGAATCCTCTGGCTCCTGTACCATTCCGAATTGAGGTTTTCTGTCTCCTAAATCTAACGTACACTAGAGAAAATAAGTATACGTCAGCGTGCATGGCACACGACAAGATCCCACCGAGAGAAATAGAAACGGTCGAACGACCAATGCAAAAACAATAATAATAATAATAGAAGCATGCTACTGGAATACTAATAATCTAAATGCAATCTATCGCTAGAATATAATAATCAAAAGAATCCAAGAAAAATAACCAATTAACAAGTCGATCATACAGCTAGCGATCAGAATAATCATCCAAGTAACAAGGTCATACAACCAGATGGAATTAATACTTAAAAATCTACAACAAGAGACGTAGTACATCGGACGAAATAATCCAAATAAGGAAACCCTCATGTATATACCATGTGTCTCACATTATAGATAATTAAATATTAATCCCGATCTATGTATGGAAAGAAATATAACTAGTCTGTATCTCACAAGAATCCATAATTACCTTAAGTAACAAGGTCATGTAACTAGCCATTCTGTAACAGGTCACTGGTCCACATATCACACAGAGTCAACACTCATATCATCCGATAACTGACTATTCACAAATATCCTACGTTCATCCAATACTGCTACATAAACTCGGTCAGATGACTACATGCAATCCGTTTTCAGTCTGGTCCGGACTCAAGCTAAACTCGGGTGAATATCAAACTCACGGACCAAAGTGAGTATACAAACATCACTTTGACCCAACAAACCAACCCTAGTGGCGATACCGATCCACTAGTGCGAGCCTGGAAGACATATCAACAGCCTTATCCGATTACATGAACAAAGACTTTCCCACCCCAACATCTCTTGTGTTTCTAAGTCAACAACACACAAGCCTCTAGGTCTTATTCATGTCACACAAGTCACTATAGTCATAAACTCTGAACAATTCTCAAGTATAACAAGGAACAATAAATGCTGCTAATTCTATGCAATAAAATCATGGCATGTCACCTAATTGAAATAAGCATCATGGAACCGGTAGATGATTTGCACATAAAATGTCACTGTCTACAACCATCCATCACACGTTCATAAACTAAATTAATTCAAAATAAATTATTCTTTTACAAAATAAATTCCTTTCAAATTGTCTCTCACGATAATTATTCTAAAAATATTCTCTTAAAATAATAAATTCATAAATTCAAAATAATCTTTTTACAAGATAAATTCTTATTAATTAAAAATAGTCTCTTTTCCCAAAATAAATTCTTTTAAAAATATTTATCATTCTAAAATGATTTCCTTCCACAAAATAAATTCAAAAAAATTGTAATTATTCTAAAATAACTCCGTTGTTAAAATAAATTATTTAATCTATTATAATTATTCTAAAAATACTATTTATCACATAATTATGATTTATTTAATCATAAATTAAAATAATAAGATAATTCATAATTTCATCAACAAGTCCACACAGATAATTATTAACAATCTAAAATTCTAATAAAACAATTAAAAAGGTAAATTCGTACGTACGATAAATATAAGAATTAAAACAAAATTAAACGAGAATCAAGATCTTACCTTGGGAATATTGTCGAGGATGTTGTAGAGGGTAGTGGGTGTTGTTGGGTGGCTGTACGGGTCACAACGGGTTTTGCGGCTCGTCGGAAAGTCAATTGTGTGATAGAATACAAAAAGGGAGGTGTGAATAGGGATTATCGATATTCGAAGCGATATAACAAGAGGTAGAAAATGAGACCAAGTGAGAGTGAGACACTGTTTGATAGATGATATAAAGGGCTACACACTAGCGAAGATGATGGCAAAAACGGAGACCGGAGGTTATCGAAAAACGGATGCGAAGCTGGCACAAAACTACAAAAATCTGCTCGCTGTTCGGGATCGTTCCTCGCTGTTCGAAGCCTTCACTTGGTCCGGGCTTGCCGGAGGTAGGAGGAGGTTGCCGGAGTCGTCGGGGTGTCTCGGTAAACTCTGACGGGGATGTGCGGGGATCCGACGGGGTTGCTCGGTCAAGGAAGGGAGAGAGGAAGCAAAGGTGATGGTGGTGGCGTTGGGGATGGCTCTTTGTCGAGTCAGTGATGGTTCGACGATAGGGTTGGGCTGGAAGCGCCGGAGGCAGGGTGGTGGATGATGGGTTCGGAGATGATTGAGAGAAGAGAGAGAAAGGGAGTGGCAGTGGTGAGGATGAAGTAGAGAGGATCGTGGGGTGCATAGAGGAGGAACAAGAGAGAGGGAGAAGCTATAAAACATATATATATCATATAATATAGGTGGTGTGGTGATATATAAATATAATATATAATGATATTTATATGAAGGTATAATACGTTATCTGAGTAGTATAGTGTGTGAGTGATATATATACTATATTTATAATTATATATGAAAGGGATTAGGGTTAGGGTTTAGATATTTAAACAAAAATAATTAATAAAAATATAATTACTTGTATTTTAAATCAAATAATTATGGAAAATTTATCTACAAAATAAAACATACCAGTTATACTAATACAACAGATAATACACAATAGTAGTAATAATACAATAAATTATACAATTAAATGAGAATAATTAATAAAAAATATAATTACTTGCATTTAAAATCAAATAATTATGGAAAAATTATCTATACAATAAAACGTACCAGTTATACTAATGCAATAGATAATATGCATTAATAGTAATAATACAATAAATTATACAAAATAATATGTAATATTAATAATAATACTCTATATTATACAAAATAATATGTAATATTAATAATAATAATACTCTATATTGTACGAAATAATACGTAATAGTAATAATAATCACACAACGTATTATACAAAATAATACGTAATTGTAATAATAATACAACGAATTATACAAAAGTTTTTACTTATCTAAGTTAATTTATAAATATCAAAATTATTTAAAAAATATAAAATTAGACTTTTATATCATAGGAAATTCTAGAAAATAGAGAAAAAATACAAATACTCATTTAACAATAATAATTAAATATCTTAAAATACCAAAAAATTATTTTAACTAGTATCGAAAGTTCACGGTCATTACATCATCTCTCTCCCTTTTCTTGGCTTGGACTTCAGCCTCAAGATACTTGACCCTATCCTCAGTAAGGCTTATATCATAATGAAGCTAACCGAGGTCCTCTTGATAGGTCATTGTATCTTCTCGGGCTTCTTGGCTTGGACTTCAGCTCATGCTCCCACATCGTTTGACCCCTGTTAAGCACATCAAGCTCACTCCCTTCGAAGTAACCAGTAGCTTGGTCACCTCCAAAGCCTCCTTGTGCCCCTCTAACTCATCTCGAAGCTTGTAGAAGAGGACCCAAGACTATTTGAGTTCATTGAATAACTCAAACTATACAAGCGGCCCAAGTAAGATAGCTCTGGGGAACTTTATAAACTATTCAACTGCCTTAGCTTGGTTAGACCTAAATTCTAGGACTTACACCTTAGAGTTCAATTGATGCTCAGGGATAAAAAACGGAGCTTGCTCTCATGGTAATGACAAGTTTTTGCTTCTCTAATCAGAATCACCTTGATTTTCTCCTACTTGTAAGGGGGAAGATGATTGATACAATGGGCAAAGGGTCATTCGTATCGATCCTACTGTGGAGCAGCTTGAGAGTCTGACCCGTCCTCGATGATTAGTTCCTCCTCTTTTGTAACTAGCTCCCCAAGAGTCAGCTCTTTCCAGAGTCTCCTAAAAGGCTCTAGGCCCTCTCCTGAATTAGTCTATGTTTCTACACCGACCTCCTCCCCTGTCAAGACCTCATTTCCTGCCAATTCCATGATAGGATTATCTCCACTAGTTGTTCCTTGCTTGACCACCGAGTGTAATGACTTATCATCCACCTCAATAATTTTAGGAATGGAAACTTGAGAAGTTCATGAAGCTGGAGCCTCACTAGACTGATCGGGTGTGACTTTAGTTTTCCCTAGCTCCTCCTCAGTCGTATCGTAATCCAAGGCAAGAAATCTATATGTGCCACCCTCAGTATGACAACACTGCTTCAAGACCGACTTCCTTATCTTCTTCTTCTCAAACCTCTCAGCCTAAGACGTAGCCAAACTCGAGCCTATTAATCGGCCCACTATCTTAGCAGTGTTCTAGCGAACTGGCTAAACCTCCTTTGCCTCCAACTAAGGGTGAAGTTACTTTTGGAGCCCCGTCAGCTTGAAGAGTCTTTGTAGCTCAAAGCACAATATTATTGAAGGGGTTTTCACTACGGTAAGACCCCTTATATACCCGGATCTTCCCTAAGGTTGGTTTCCCTACTTCTGTGAGCTTCGATACCCTTGGAGCCTCCTTCTTTATTTATAGCCATGTAGAATAGGCCATGATTTGATCAGCTCCAAAGATGAAGAACTTCTTCTCCTTCCATCCCTTACTTGTTTAGGGGATATTGGAGGCTAGTTGGTAAACACCAGCCGTCTACAAGTAGAAATGGCCTTCATTCTTGCTTGTTGTAGTACACAACAGATGACCCAGAATCCCAATCATCAGCTCAACATGATCTCAATGGAGGTTAACAAGGAAGCTAATGCGGAGGGTGGTGGAGTTTGGCTTCAATTGCACATGTGAAATCCCCAAAGCCCTAAAAATCCACTGGAGGAATGGATGTAGTAGTAGACGGAGGTCAAAATTTAAATGATAGTAGTACATCGACATCAGTTTGCTACTATGATGATAAACGATGTACTCTCTTATCGAAACTAATAGGGTGAAGCCAGTAGGTATGTCCAAAACCAGGCAATTTGCTCGAGGCAAGTTTGAGTCATCATTGATCTGAACTACTGCAACAGAGTGATCCTCATCTTGTTGCGAGTGGCTAAAGATAAGTTCTAAAAGCCATCAGAACAAACAAAAAAAGATAGCTTGAGAAGAAGACTGGAAACAATAGAAAACTAAAGGAAAGGATGAGAGTTCTTGCCAGCAAAATAAAGAAATTTTTTTGGATTTGAACAGTGATGGAGAAACGAAGGGAGTAGGATATAAATCTATGATGATGACTGACATGTGGCACAATCCAGGCGATCACTTCATTTTCCTAAAAATTGCTGATGGTTTCTGAGAAACCAAGCAACAACTCGTCAAAAGAAGCGCCAACCCATCAAAACTGCTGTACAATCTCTACTGTCGTCATAATGTCACATCATAGATGTCTTCTAACAAAGTTGGTTCAGATCCTCGAGACAATGAAAAGGTGGAACTGTTAAATTTCTCTCAGACTCGGCTTTCAAAGTCCAAGTGAAAGGGGCCAATGTTATACAATGAGAATTACCAAGTCTAACGACATCTTGGAGAGTCAGTCATGTGTCATAATTACCTGGCCGAGTCCCACTAATCCAAAAGCCCAACATAGGTGAGAGTGTCGCTGACCCTCCTAACACCTCAAGTCCAAGGCAAAAGCCGTCTGTGAGTCAGGGTATGTCAAGATGAGCCGGGTATGAGATGAAAGGCGTATTCTATTCAGACCATCGCTAGAGAAGCCTCGAAAAATGAGATGACCTTCCAACTTCAATGGTCGTACATTGAGTCAGAGTAATCATGATCCTTTAGACTGAAGTTATGACTCCTTAGGCCATGCTAGCACTTCAACCATTTTATCTCTATCGCATTAAATAAAGATGACTCATTCAATTGGCTGCCAATATGTGTAAAGTGCAGTCTGATCAACTGACTCCACCGACCCGATCAAATTACTGATCTATGCCTATCAAGCCTTCATAATAATGGGCAATCTCCACTATTTGAACGTACATAAAGAACAACTAGATTACTCCCTAAAATTAAATTCTACAACTTTGGTTAATCTATTACTAACTTGAACGTAAATGGGCGCATTAGAGAAATAAACTCTGGACCTCTAAAGGGTGTTTCTTATGCAGGAATCTATTTTCTCTTGACTAATTAGCTATCAAGGAAGATCAAAGGACCCTAACGTCATCCAAATTTTTTGTAGTCCATATAATCAACTTTCTGACATAAACACCTAGCTAGTCCAAACCCTCAATTTAACCAGCTTAAGTACGTCGTAAAAAAGGTTTAAAGTATAACAAAATACAAAACAATTAATCTCAAAATAAAGAATATTCTTATAGCCCTTCTAATAAAATAAACCGTCCCTTGAAGGATATAAGTGTAGCTTAATGAAAAACGGTGAAGAAAATCAATCCAAGGGCAATTCTCTTTGCTGAAACACTGAAGATGTTTTGCACGGTGCGTGAGAGTTCTACGAGGCTTCGGAGAATCAAAAACTCTCAACTTGATTTTTCATTCTCAAACCCTGGGACTCCTCCTCTTCTCTCTCTCTCTCTCTTTGTTATAATAACACAATTAGGTCAGAAAAGAGATATCCTAAACATGATAAAAGTTTGATATAATATAAATGATGAACAATTGCAACTAGATCATAAAATACTGCATCAAGCGACTTTATCATTGATGGTGCCTCGTGACCATCGACGGTGTCAATAGACCATCGATAGTTGAGAAACCCATCAATGATATTCATGTTTCCAGACTTTTGTCATCGATTGATCATAGTAAGCTCGATGGTCACCATGCACCATCAATGGTCAAAGTCGTTGTGGTACTGAAATCAGGTTTTGAGCTGATTTTTGTGTCGTTTTGCTTGTACATGTTCCATATATGTATTTACGTGTACTGGATTTTTTCAAACTAATATTAGTACTAAATGAGAGTTTGTTATTACTCAAATACAACATATTGCATGAACAACGTCCTAACACTAGTATGGACGACAACTCACCCTAGGTAATTGATTTCAGAAAGGATTCAAGGCGTTTTCTAATATATCAATAGTATCCGTTTAAAATTAAAAGCGGGATCCATGTTATGCTCTCCTTCTTGTGTGTATAACTTGTACCGCAAGGCACGAATCCTGTCCTATTACGGGTACGTGTATTGTGTTCTAATAAATTTTTCGGTGGACGATTATTATTGTCATTTTACTCTCTTCGACACATACAAATTGTCGTTCATACTTTAGGACCACGGAGTTAGCTTGCCTCTAGCATGATCAAGTTGGACTTGACCTGGTCTAGTCTGATTTGATAACGCGTGAGGAAACTGCCGCAGACTTGCAGATCAACTAATTAACGATTTTCTGGCATGAACTGGTATCGAATATTGCTTGTACAATAATATTAATCTCATGTGTGGCAAAATATCATCGCATCTATGCCACCTTATTATCAATTAAATATGCTCAGATCATTTTGTTCATCAAGGAATATCTAAAGTATAACAAAATTTACTGCAACTGTTTTGTATAAGATCATATGTACATGAGTTTAGGTTTGAACTAGAACGAAATAATAATAAACGAACGCTACAAATATGAGAAGAAACACTTGTAGGATGATACACTGAAGTTATTATTTTTTAGGGTAACCACCAAGAACTTGCAACATTTTTCAATAAACCCTAAATAGCTTTTAAAATTGCGCTAAATCTTCAATAAGCTTTTCGTTTTGCGAGACTTTGGACGTTCTGCTTTAACATTATGGTTTTTTAGGATGTTCTAAAGGATGGGTTTTTTGGCAGTTTGAACTAAATGTAAAATGAAGTAATTCCTTTAGATTTGGGGGGATAAGTTTCAGTTTGTATACAATCAAGATTTGGGCAATGTAAGCATACTGATTCTTTTGAACCCCTCATCCTTTAAAAAATATATATAAAAAGAACCATTTTCATTTTGTAGAAAACCTCCAAAAAATTTCTGCAATCTGCAGAGAACCACCATAAATTAGAACAAAGAAAAGGTGACATAAGAAAATATTTTGAAGGTTTTGGTGGTATAGTGTAAAATACCTGAAAGACATTGGTGGTTTCTACAAACGTAATTTGGGTTTAGTGCAATGTTTGGATAGTGTAAAATACCTGAAAGACATTGGTGGTTTCTACAAACGTAATTTGGGTTTAGTGCAATGTTTGGAAGTTATTGTCGGTTTGTTCAGAATTACTGAAAGTTCTTGGGGGTTTTAGTGTAATTTACCCCATTTTTTATTACAAGATGCTTCTTTAGGCCAAACTAATAACAGGAAGACGTTTCTTCAATTTGCATAAATTTTGAAGATGTTGAGAACGATATTTGAACTAGATAAAGCAAAAAAATTGTGTCAATTTCGTTTATTGTACGTAAGCACATTTATTTTAATAGATTATAATATAATGCAAACACTATCAGAAGTTACTAAGATTAATTATCTCTAGGGTTGCGATAAGTTTGTATAAGTTTGTGTGGGGATTCTGTACATATATATGTTATATATCATAGGATGAAGGATTCAAGATTAAGTTGTCTTCCAAAGATAATTGCCTCATTGATTTACTTCAAATTAAGAAATGAATAAATGATTAAGAACAACTCATGTAATATTATTTATGGAATATCTTGTGATGTGAATGTACGACAACTTCAATTTTATTTAGCCATATCCTAATTGGATTCATCATGACTTCTAAACAAGAGCATACATATGAATGAACAACTTGTGGACGATCGGCACTCTTGCCCAATTTTGTTTAATCATATCTTAATTATGCTTGTTTACTTACCTTCTAAATAAGAAGAGCACACTTGTGAAGTAAACCCGCACCATAGACAATAGATTTTTGATCCATTTGTCTCTTTAATGTTGTTGATATTATTATATGTGTTAGTACTGGGTTTAGTCTCACATCGGTTATGAGAGCACACCTCACCCTCCTGTACTTATATATATATATACGAAAATGCTTTTTAACTCGCGGCCGCCCAACTCGTGGGCAGCTCGCAAGAGCGAAAACAGGGGGTGGTGTGTGTGTGTGTGTGTGTGTGTGTGTGTGTGTGTGTGTGTGTGTGTGTGTGTGTGTGTGTGTGTGTGTGTGTGTGTGTGTGTGTGTGTGTGTGTGTGTGTGTGTGTGTGTGTGTGTGTGTGTGTGTGTGTGTGTGTGTGTGTGTGTGTGTGTGTGTGTGTGTGTGTGTGTGTGTGTGTGTGTGTGTGTGTGTGTGTGTGTGTGTGTGTGTGTGTGTGTGTGTGTGTGTGTGTGTGTGTGTGTGTGTGTGTGTGTGTGTGTGTGTGTGTGTGTGTGTGTGTGTGTGTGTGTGTGTGTGTGTGTGTGTGTGTGTGTGTGTGTGTGTGTGTGTGTGTGTGTGTGTGTGTGTGTGTGTGTGTGTGTGCATTCAATACTTAATCTAAGAGAAATTTACCCCAATACTCTCTCCCCTTTAAAATGGTATCAGAGCAAGGTTAATTTTTTTTTTGTCAAATCTTGGCCTCGCCACATTTCAGTCTCTTCATTATCGCCTCCGTGCTTGCCGCATCGCGGCCTCTTCGTTGTCGCCTCTTAGCCTCACACGAATTGCATCGCTGTTTCACATTCAATAACGGCATCGCCGTTTCAAGACCGTTTCTCGGTCTCAAACTAACTTCATCGCCGTTTCTAACCATCTCTCGACCTCAAACGAATGGCATCGTTATTTCATAGTCATAACGCCATCGCCGTTTCAATCCATCTCAACGTCTCAACATCGGCGTTGATCCATTGTGGGTTTTATTTTTAGGGCCTGTCTTGCATTATCACTTAGTTGTGGGCCTTCCAATATTGTGTTATACTTAAGTAGGCATTTCCTACACAACATTGTTGTTAATATGACTCCTTCAGAAAAGATCCTTAAACAACCCCAGCCCCTCAATGATTAAAGTGATTGGGTGGGGTGGTCTACAATTATCGCAAATGCCTTACGTGGTGCTGGTCTGCTTGATCATCTCACCAATTCGGGACCAGTTCCACTGTTCATCAGCATTGTTGTTTCCTCTAGTACTGTTACATATGACAATGGTGATACCAATATTCAAACCACACGTGCTCTTTATATTAAGGAGAATTCAGACTGGTAATTGCAGGAATTTTGTGTCGTAGATTATCTCACTCGCTGTGTTGGATCTGGTCTTGTTGTCGAGATTGGCTCGCTTCCCTCTGCCCAGACCAAGTGGAGTCATCTCCCTGAGAGCTTCACAAAGTGCTCTGGTGCACGGGAGGTATATCTTCTGCAATGTGTTGCTATACAACGTAAAGATAGTTCCTCTCTACAGTCTTACTTTTATCAAATGCAAGCCTATTGGACAGAATTACGCTCCATGCTTCTTGGACGTGATTCAACATACGAAGACTGGCTAGCCTAGTATGAACGGTGCGAGGTGCATCAACTATTTCAGTCCCTTCCTGAATATTCAACTATGGATGATCAACTACTTCATCAGCCTCAATTTTCAACTTTGGCCACGGTTATGGGAGCTTTCACTGCTTATGAGACACGAAAGTAGACCGCACAACTCAATTTAGCAACAAATGCTCCTGCCTCTTCACTCAAGACTATTCTGTCTGTACCAGTTACTGCAACTACTATGAATCGTACTTCTCAACAGGCGCGATCTAAGTTTTTTTGCAAATAGTGTACGAAGGAGGGACACCGCATTGAGACATGTTTCAAGCTTCACCTTGAGTTACGTTCCCTAGGTACCAGTCGTGATCGGCGACCCCCTCAGTCTCAACCCTCTCACGCACTAGGATTGCTGGCCAATATTATACCATCTACTACTTCTGACACTACTATTCAAGCTATTAAAAATCTTCGTCGTCAACTTGATGTTCTTCAGCATACCACCTCTACATCGACTGCACAAGTCTGGTATGAATGATCTCTGGATTTTTGACTCTGTCTGTTCCTTTCATATGACTCGTAATGCCTCACTCTTATCCTATGTCATCACTTCATCTTCTCTTCCCACTATCTACATTGCTACTGGACAAACATTGCCTATCACTTAATATGGCTCTATCACTCCCACAAAATTCCCATCTGGACGTCTAACACTTGCCCCCGTCTATGTGGATCCTTAGTTATGCTTGAATTTAATTTCTATTAGTTCTTTATGTATGGATTGCCTACTTATCTCATTTTCTTCTGATACTTGTCTTGTGTAGGATCTACAAATGAGCAAAACTATTAGGGCTGGTTGTAGGAGGCACAAGCTATATTTTCTATAACATCTTCACCTTCCGGAGTCCATACGTCTGTTTTCGTCAAAAGTTAAACTTTCCATTATCATCAAACCTGTTACATCATTTATCGATTACAAGTTCAAGTTGATCTTTTTATAAGATCTTCTTATAATGAGAAAAGTAAAGATTACAACATTATGAAACAAAACACATCAGTAGTTTATCTCCTGTTACTTTGTGTGGGATCTTTGCCTATGCCGGGGACGTGTTAGTCCATGGACCGTCGCGGATTAGATCCGGTTGACAAGTGTAATTATACTCTTTTTTCACAAAGGAAACAATTGCAGTAGCGATAATCATGACCAAGCGAGATTATGACTCTTCTCAAGATCAAAACCAGGTTTGATCCGGTGGAAAGTGTTAGACCCTAGAGGGGGGGTGATTAGGGTCTTATGCTAATCTAATCCGATTAAATGCCAATTAAAACTAATTAACAAGTTATCCTAGCAAGTATGAAATACAACAAGATATGTAAGCTAGGATAAGCAATATAAACAACAAAGAGGTATATCCTATGATATATGCAAGGATATGAAAACTAACACAATGGTAAACAATATGAACTAGATAGTGGATCATATAAATAATGAGCTAATGACAATGGCGATATAAGATATGAGCATGAATATAAATGAACGCCAAAGCACACTCAAACACACTATATGATCACGGAGTTCGGACATTCCGTCCTACGTCTCCGCTCCCCACTCCCGGGGAGAAATCCACTATCACAACCGGGTTTTCTACGCTCACCCGAATAACGTTTATAACCACACTATGTCGGTTTTCAACGCTCACCGAACAACGTTCACTCCTCACACTCGGTTTTCTAGTTCACCGAAAACTTCACAACACACTCGGTTTTCTAGCTCACCGAAAACCTTATACAACACTCACAATGTAACAAATTAATGATCATATTTTATTACAATTTTATACCCTTATTATCTATTTTACATGAATAAATATACCATTAATAAGTGTTATTAGCTTAGTGTGCACATAATTGAATGAAAATATAAATAAATATTATTAAATGTAAAAAACCCTTCAAAATCTCTCTTCTCTATTTTGTAGCATTTTAGAAGCCACAAAATCAAGCTCCTTGAAGGCCCAAAGCCCATCAACAAATGACTACACCCAAGGACCGGACTTGGATGCAAATAATTGGAAAGAATTGGGTTTTTATGCAAAGCATTTGAAAATCAAGTTCCATGGACCGAACATTAGTTGCTGCAAAAAAATCACCAATGGACCTAACTTGGACTTGAATCATAAAAAATGGGCCAGAGACTTGAATCATCAAAAATGGGCCGGACTTAGATGTGGAATTGCAATATTTCTCAAATGAATGGATGATGGGCCAGACTTAAGATTGGATTTGGTAATTATTGGCCGGATTTTCACAAAAGAATTATGCAATCAAATGGACTTGGACAAACTTATGGGCTGCAGCTCTTTAATTTTGAAAATCAAAAGTAAAGGAATTGGACTTGGCTTGCTCTTCATCAAATGAAGAATGAAAGGTGGACTAGGCTTTTTAATTGCTGCAGAACTCAAAAAGGAACCAGACTTCTGCTACTTGGCTGCTGGAGATTTCAATCAAGTGGGCCGACTTCTTTGTTACAGATTGTTTTGGAGACCGGACTTTCATCATTGTCCATGGGAACAAATGCCGCTGATTTGAATTTTCACCATATGGGCCGGACTTGATGACTTGGAGATTGGATTTTAATGCATTGGGCCGGACTGTTTTCTTTGCTGCAGACTTGGCTTTTGATGTTCAAAATCAAATTTCTTTTGAAAATCAAATAAATCATATGGGCCTCCTATGTTGGGCTAGAGAAGAACAAAAAGTAAATTCAAAGGTGGAGATTATTGCTTGGGGCTCAAGACAAATCCAATGGCTCATATTCATTGAAGATTACTATAAATAGGGGTAGAGAGTGAGGGGTTAGAGGTGTGAAAATTTTTGTAACTCCTTTTGGAGAGGATGGCTACTCTTAATTGAGAAGGCCTTCCAAAAATTATAACTTTAGTTGCAATTAATAAAAATAATTTTTTCCTCTTTAAATTTGTTCTTTCCCCTCTTTGTGGAATGATGAGGATGGATATGAAGAGCAATTTGAAGGTTTGCATTTCTTTTCTCTTTTATTTCTTTTTAGTAATTTCTTTATTATTGCTTATTAGTTAGATTTAAATTCATGCTTGTAGTATAGATTTACTTTCTTTTCACCTTGAGGCTAGAACCCTCTTGGGTTTAGTTTTTCTTTTTGTTTATTTTTATTTTGTTTGATTCGCCTTTAGGCTAGAACCCTCTAGGGAATCACCCTTTTCTAAGAAGTGGGTTCAATTTTAGATTACCCATATCTATAATTGAATCCACCATCTTTAATTTCTTGCATTTTCTTTTATTCTAGAATTTTGTTCTTCATTCTTGATTTTTTATTTGTTTCTTGATTTTATTCATTTTTCCTTCTCACCTTATTGATCATACTCATTCTTTTTCAAATCCACTCTCACTTACACTTGCACCTATTTACACATCATTTTCACTATCTCAGTCTCTTCACAATCACATTCACTCATCAATCTTATTTGTCACGCACACAACATAAGAACCGATTTTATATTTTCTCCTACAAAACACCTTCCTCGTGGGATCGATATCTTAAATACTATAACTTGACACGGTTGTGCACTTGCAACCTTTTTGGTACATGTTTATGCCGCATCAAGTTTTTGGCGCCGTTGCCGGGGAAGGTGCTTAAGTAGGTTTTAATTATTTTGGTTCTTTAACTTGTGTGTTTTTTGTGAAGGAAACGCTTGGAGCTTGAAGATCGCGGATTGGAGAGCTAGGATTTGAAGATTTGCTTTCAAGTAAGTCCTCTTTCTAGTTTTTAATTCCACCCTTTAGCTACTTCTTCACAATTAGAGACAATTAGGACTTAAAAAAAAGAAAGGATTTTATTTTTTGTTAACCATAATAAAATTCATCCTCCACTTTGACATTTACTAACAAGATAATAAATTCAAACAAATCCCCCCTTCTCATTTGTTTGATTGTTAACCCTAATTAAAAAAAAAGATTTTTCTTTTCCATCCTTTTTAGTTGCTTTTAATTCATAGGGTTGCATTTCATATAGTGTAGGAATTCACCAAGTGATTTGAGCATCTTGATTTGACACACACTTAAAAATATTTTTAAGGGCAAAACCCCATAATAAAACATTCTTAAGGGCAAAACCCAAATCAAGATAAGGTAAGGGATTTCATCACCCTTTCCTTAGCCCACAAATCACTAATTCCTCACTACACCACCCAAGCCTAATAAAACTCATTAGACGTTGGCCCCTAAGGATTCGAGCTCAATAAGGAACAAGAAATCCTTAAGTGAACCGGTTTAAGTTTTCTCGGATTAGTTGGTGTCTAAGGCAAGGTTTAGGGGTTGCGTAAAGCGCTCCGCAAGGAAAGAGGTACTTAATTGATCTTTGATCACCCTCTAGTACTATCCTTACCTGGCTAACTACCTGGGTAAAACTTTAATCTTTTCACTGTAGGAGTTTTTGGTTAGGAGCTGGTCTAATTGAGTTAGGCTAAACCCTAGAATTAGAGTTGATTGAAAAGTGATTGCTTTGATTTGTTTTAGTTAGGATTTTTCTTTTCCTTTATCTTCTCATCTAAAAAAAAAACTTTCTTTCTTTCCTTAAAAAAAAATCTAATTTGTTTTGGTGTATGCAAATTTGGTTTCGGGATAATTCTCATCGTTTAATCCGTGTTGAACCAACCCAAGAAATGGCAAATCAACCAGTTCTTCAGGATATGTGCTATCCCATTAGGAATGCAATCCCCTCGTGCATTAGACTTCCCGAAGCAAATGTAATAAATTTTGAGCTTAGACCGCAATACATAAACATGCTTCCCAAATTCCTTGGTAATGAAACAGAAGACGCATATATTTTTATTTCGGAATTTGAGGAAGTGTGTATTATGATTAAAATGAGAGAATTAAATGAAGATGCGGTTAAGCTTAGATTTATTCCATTTGCTCTTAAGGATAAAGCTAAAAAATGGCTGTACAGCTTACCAACAAATTCCATCTCAACTTGGGATGAATTTGTCACCGTTTTTCTTAAGAAATTTTTTCCTATTCATAAAACGGTAAAGCTTAGGAACAGCATTCAAAACTTTAAAATTATCCCGGGAGAACCTTTTTGGAAGTATTTTGACCGATTTAAAGATCTTCTCATCCAATGTCCTCATCACGGTTTAGAGAAATGGCGATTGTGCCAAATAATTTATGAGGGATTAGATTATTCTGCAAAAACTTCCTTAGAATCAATGTGCCATGGGGATTTTATGAGAAAAAATGCTGATGAAGCTTTGGAGTTTTTGGAGAGTCTTTCTGAAAAAATAATGCAATGGGAACAGTGCGATGATAGGGTTTCATCTGTTCCCCAATCTAAGTCTTGTGGTCTTTCCTTAGAGTCAAACATTGCTTCTGAAGCAAAGATGGTGACGATTCTGCGAAGGTTAGAAGCTTTAGAAATTAAGGAACGAGCTCCAGCTCAAATCAATCATGTTTCTGCCTCAAGATGTCATAATTGTCAGTCTCCTACCCACGTTTCAGAGGAATGCCCTCTCCTAGGAAATAACAACGCAATAGAACAGATGAACGCTGCATTCCAGCACCCTAGAAATGATCCATTTTCTCCAACCTATAATTCAGGTTGGAGAAATCATCCCAACTTTGCATGGAATCTAGGAAATTCTCCCGGAACTCAAAACTTCACTCCCGCTTCAACCCAACATTTTCCCAGGGGAAACACAGTTCCGTTCAATTCTCATTCATAATTTCAACAACCCAATCTGCCGTATCAAAATCAGTCTCCTCCTCATCAAGCTGTAATTCAAACTCCTCACAATCCAGATCAAGATAAACGTCTCAATGTCTTGGAAAGGGGTTTAGAAACCATAATTAAGGCCTCTACTCAAACCACGAATATGTTGACTCAAACGTCTAGCACTCTGAATTCCTTCATGCAATCCACTGGACAAATGCTCAACTCCAACACTCAAGCTATAGCTAGATTGGAATCTCAACTTAGTCAACTAGCTAGTGCCGTGAGTGAAAGAGAGAAAGGAAAATTTCCGAGTCAACCCGTGGTCAACCCTAATAACACAGGATGCAGTTCATCCTATGAAGCTCAAGTGAATGCAATCCATTCACTTCGGTCAGGTAGACAGGTCGATAATCAAGTGAGAACTCCGCCAAGTCAAACTCTTGATCCTGTACAAATTCCTTCTCCTTCTCCTTCTGATGAATCTATTCAACAATCACTCCCCTCAGATGACCAAGAACCTGAACCCGAACCTGAGCCTGCTTTTGATAGATTTAGACCGGTTGCTCCCTTTCCAGATAGACTCAGGTCTAGGAAACACTCTCCTCAGGAGGAGAAAATCCTAGAGACATTCAAGCAGGTTAAGGTCAACATTCCTCTCTTAGATGTAATTGAACAAATTCCATCTTATGCTAAATTTTTAAAAGAATTGTGCACTAAGAAGAGGAGAATAAATGTCCCAAAGAAAGTCTTTTTAGCCGCCAATATCAGTGAAATGCTATCAAATCCCATACCTTTGAAACGTAAAGATCCAGGTTCCCCCATCATTTCATGTATCATTGGTAATACTCACATTGATAAGGCGCTTTTAGACTTAGGGGCCAGTGTCAATTTGCTTCCATATTCAGTCTATCAGCAATTGGGTCTAGGTGTACTGAACCCAACCAAATGCACCTTACAGTTGGCTGATAGATCTGTCAAGGTCCCTATGGGTGAGTTAGAGGATGTTCTGATTAAGGTTGGAGATTTTATTTTTCCAGTAGATTTTGTAGTCTTGGAAACACAGCCTGTTTCCAATCCCAAAGGACAGACACCTGTCATCTTAGGACGACCGTTCTTAGCCACTTCTAATGCTCTCATCAACTGTAGAACTGGTCAAATGAAGCTGTCCTTTGGGAATTTGACTGCTGATCTCAACATTTTTAATCCAGGGGACCAACCAAATAATCAGCCTCTAGAAATAAACTACATTCAGGAAAGATCAGAAGAAGAAGAAGAAGAAGAAGAGTGTGATTTAAGTTTTGAGGAAATTTTTGATGAAGAGTTAGAGTTTTTAGAAGAAGCAGATCAGGTCCTTGAGAATAATAAAACTGTGTTAAACATTTGCTGCTTTGAATTAAATTTTGAAGAACTCTTTCTTGATGAACTTAGATTTTTGGAGAATAATCAACAACCAAATTTTCAGAACTTCACAGAAGAATTGGTTGTTGGAAAACAAAATTTCACAGTACAAGAGTCTAAGTTCATTAAGAAATACAAAATGCATGACACCAATAATATCTACCTTACCTTGTTGCAAGAATTATTGAACACCCCGAAATGCTTAAAAATTCACATTATTGATTATATCATTCTGAATTTGTTTAAAATCCGGGGAAGAATTTTCAACAGTAAGGTAGGATTCAATGTAGAACAGGAACTCTTCATGTTGAATATTTCATTCTACATTGTTTATTTTGTTTATTTCAGAATAATAAAAAGAATTTATTCTTCTCTCATGTGAGAGTTTCTTGTTCAGTTGTTAAAAAAAAAGAAGAAAAAAAAAAAAAAAAGAAAAAAAAGAAGAATAAATTTCTTCTTATCTGCAGATTTTTATCAACCGACCAAATGTAAGTG
>NC_033801.1:75156605-75157227 GCF_001876935.1 Asparagus officinalis
CAAATGTAAGTGCTTCACTTCTTATCTGCTTTACTTTATGTATCATAGAGTTTGCATTGAGGACAATGCAAAATTTAGGTGTGGGGGTGAAAATTAGTTATTTTTTCTCTTTATTTTACATTTTTAGTTATTTTTTTTCCTTTTTTACAAAAAAAAAAAACTAAAAAAAAATATCGTCGCTTGCCAAATTGATAGAGTTATGTAATAATTGATTTATTTGATAAATTTGAAATTTTCTAATCCCTAGTTGGTTATTTACTTAAGTTCATCTTTTATGATAACTCTAAATAAATTTCTTAAGAAATGATTTTCAAAGTAGTATATTTTACTTAAGCCTTAACTTGGACTTTTATTTAAAATAATGAAATTTTTGCATGCTTAACTTAGAGTTGAAAATAATTTTTTTTCAAAGTGTCTTGATTTACATATTTTCCAAATATATATACATATACAAAAAAAAATGCAAAAGAAGAGTGCGAAAAATGGGCACCAAAACAAAAAAAAAACTCTTGAATTCAAGGTGATTCTATCTTATAAAGCCTAAGCTGACCATGTAATTAAGCCCAAGGAGTATTTCCATACTTAATGACCTAAGCCCATTTGGGTTGGGATCTATTGGCCC
>NC_033801.1:75158227-75237646 GCF_001876935.1 Asparagus officinalis
TGGCCGGGTCACCTGGGCGTGACTCGAGTTCTTTCATCTTTTCAGCCACCATTTTGAACTTCGGCCTCCATACTTTGCATAGTCTTGCAGGTTCGTCGGCCTTGTCCTCCTTCTGCAACTTTTGTGATTTTTGCAAAAGAATTCACGTGTGCGTAAGTAGTGAATGATGCTTTTGGATGTGCTCTTCAAGGGTCGAATGAGTCCTTTTAACTTGGATCCATTCGTTCGTTGCTGGTTTGGAGGAGGGGCCATTTGCTTACTGTTGGGGTGCTTGGTATTCCCTGAATTTTAGATCTGCACTATAACGGATCCCATCTACTAGCTCCAAAGCCTTACCGAGTTGGTGTGCGAGGCGTTGGCATTGCCTTCGGCGAGCTCTCTTCGACAAAGTTAGCGCGCTTCCAGCGGCTATCTCCTTGATTGATGAGGAGTCCAGATCTGCAGATCCGGCCTCGATGGAGGCCGGAGGGGTATTAAAGGTGCAGTTACCGCAGCAACGGAGGCGTTGATCTTCCTACGTTTACGAGAGGCGGAGGATCTGGAGGAGGAGGACTACAAATATTCCTCATATTTTCATTGGTCGAACTCGTATTCGACCAGTTCTTCAACCGGAATGCAGATCTGAGGTTGTGACACATCAACCTTCGTAAAAAGGCTATTGGCTCCTATTGTGGTCGCCAGCGTGTTTGGGTCAGAAATTGTTTTCTTTATTGTATAACTCGTTACAACTTTAATCGTTACAACAAGTTTAAAAAAGATTGGTCTTTTTATAAGACCTTTACACAATGAAAATAAAAATTACAATCTCCTTCAAACAACACATAGATCCTACTTATTAGTCTCTGTTTGCATGAGATCTTTGCCTGTGCCGAGATTTATCCATGGATTACCTACGGATCTGATCCGATTGACAGAATAATTGATCAGAGCTCCTACTTCATCAAGGAAGTATTCCCTAAAGTACTGATATCGATCAAGGAAAATCAGTACTCTTCTCGAGATTAAGATCAAAGCTAATCTCAATGAAAGGGGGGACGGAGCTTTAGATCTTTTGAAAGACTTCTTCTTTATGCCGAAGTTTGTCGGGATCTAGTTAGCCTCCTCAGAAATTTCGTGCTTCTTGACTCTTCAATCCAGCAACACTGCCTCGTCTTGATAATAATTCGCCCCCTCTGAAAGGAGGCCGTAGGCTTGTATTTATAGGGCTCCAGATGCGGGTATTTGGATAAGAATGAGAGATTTGGCCATATCTTTAATTGACAATGGCCTAACCATATTTGTGGATAATATACAATCAGTTGGGAAGCTCTGAAACGAACAAATCCCGAGAGAAAATATCAAAAAACGCATTTTTGGGTAGTTGGCGCACACGGCAGACTCTGGTGTCCCGCGGGGGCGCGGGACACCAAATGGTGTCCTCGCGTCCCGCGGGGGCACATGACACCAAATAGTGTCCTGCCGGGGTGCGGGACATCATATGGTGTCACCGCATCTCGCGAGGACGTAGAAGTTCGGGACTTAGTCATTTTTATCTTTCCGAACTTGTATTTTTATGTCGTTTTGCGTCTTTTGTCATTTTGTTGACTTGTACGCCTCGCTGACTTGCTTCATGCGCTTGTTAGCTTCTATACGGTCTTGAATGATCCCGTTTGACTCAAATGATGACATTCATTATCTTCTCTCTATCTCGAATCATGTTCGGATACCTATAGGCATTTTTAACACCTATAATGATGAGCATATCATCCCCATGAAGGTAGATAATCATCACATTTCCTTCAGTGACCTTGATGTATAGACACTTGTCAGATTCACTGACTTGATACCCATTGTTGCAAAGCGCCCCAACGAACTTCTCATGACAGAGTTTTGGTGCCTGCTTAAGTCCATATAGAGACTTAACAAGTTTACAAACTTTACCAGCTAGGGCATCAGGTCCTTCTAGTTTCTTCATGTATCTCTTCTATGAGATCTTCATTGAGAAAGGTAGTATTTACATCCATCTGATGTATGGTAAACATTTTTATCGCTACCCATGATATAAGCACTCTGATGGTAGTGATCCTACAGACTAGTGTATAGATATCAAAGAAATCTATTCATTCTCTCTGAGAGAATGCTTTCGCTACCAATCTTATTTTGTACTTCTTAATAGTACCATCAGGACAAAGCTTCTTCTTGAAGATCCACTTACAACTGATAGGCCTTGCACCTTCAGGTACATTCACTAACTTTTAAGTATGATTTTGGATCAATGAATCCATCTCATCATCTATAGCTTCTTTCCACAGAATAGCGCCTACTGACTGCATTGCTTCTTAGAAAGTCTGTGGATCTACTTTTACATTATATGTGATGAAGTCATCTCCAAAATCTTTCAGTCTCTTGACACACTTGGAAGGTGGTTCGGTAACTCTTTCATCATTGATACTTTTAGTTTCTCGTGAAACTGGCTCCCCTAGTGCATCTAATGTACTAGTATTCTCTGGTATATCTTTGAGTGGGAATTCTGCATCCTGAGCTTCAATGACCTCTGGTGCATCTGACGTA
This sequence comes from Asparagus officinalis, assembly GCF_001876935.1. Classification (NCBI taxonomy): domain Eukaryota; kingdom Viridiplantae; phylum Streptophyta; class Magnoliopsida; order Asparagales; family Asparagaceae; genus Asparagus; species Asparagus officinalis. The sequence goes on from NC_033801.1 coordinate 75,160,778, forward strand.
CCAGCATTTTCTGGTATATCTTTGAGCAATAAATCTTTATCCTTGATAAACTTATCCTCAAATAATTCTGCATCACGAGCTTCAATGTCGAAGATGATTCTAAGGTCAGGAATCTAAAAGCATCACTATCTTCAGCAAAGCCAAGAAACACACACCAGTTTGTCTTTTGTCTGAGCTTAGGCCTTCTAATGTCTGGAACTCGAATATATACGAGACACCCCCCACACTTTGAGACCGTCCAAAGGATCTGAATAGCCTAACTATAACTGATGAGGAGTACTATCAGTGTTAGAATAGGATACACTGTTCAAAATCCAGATTTCCATTAGCAAAGCCTCTCTCTAATAGCAAGTAGGTAGACTAGATGTGATTAGCATCAAATTCACCATCTCGGTCAATGTGCGATTCTTCCTTTCTGCAATCCTATTAGATTACGGAGAATACAGATCAGTGGTTTCAACAATGATTCCATGCTCCATGAAGTATGCTTCTGACTCCTTAGATCGGTACTCTCCTTCTCCGTCACTCCTGAGTCTTTTCACCTGAAGTCCAAGCTACTTCTCCACACGAGTCTGAAACTCGACAAACTTGCTAAAGGATTCATATTTAGATTTTAGCAGGTAGACGTGACAGAAGCGAGAATGGTCATCAATGAAGATGATGAAGTACTTAATACCGCCTCGAGTGACGAAGCTCTTAAAGTCACGAGTATCTAAATAAATCAGATCCAACAGGTTGGTACTCCTTGTTACACTTGGAAATGGCTTCTTTGTCAGCTTCGCTTACGCACAGACTTCACGTTTCTCAAGTTTGTTACTGTAAGCTGTCTAAAAATCACAACAGATAGCTAATCCTCATCAAACACCGATGATAAAAGTTATAATTTAACGACTTTCAGAAGGCTATAATTTAAAGACTTTCATGTAGATCGATGAAGGTTACAATATGACGACCTTCACGACAACTGATGAAAGCTCTAATTCAACAGCCTTCACAATCAACACCGGGAGTTACAAATTGACGACTCTCATATTATCAAGCGCTAAATGTAAGGATTACAATCTGACGATCCTCACAAAAGTTCAAAAAAAAGAGATTATAATTGACAATCTCTTCAACGCGAAGGTCGCGTTTGACCATTTCAAATCCTTGAAACGGTCCTCCACTTAATAGGGCAATTAACCTCCATTATAGAGCTAATTAAGGGGGTAGTTATACCCCTTAAACTCCTACAAATAGGAGGTTTTCACAGCAAAATAGGGCTGGTGGTAGATGGCTGGACGAAATAAAAGAAAGAGAGAACAAGAGAGGAGGGGAAAAAGTCAATTTCGTGCAGTCGTGATCAGCGTGACGATCAGACCCTCATCCATGGTCCGATCGATGTGAAATTTGGAGAGTAACTACTAAGCTTGTTGTTCCTAATTCTGAACGGTGGAGATTGCTTTCTATCGGTTAGATTTGGAGATATGGAGGTTTTACCGAAGCTGAGCGTTCCACGAGTGCAGAAAAAAGTCACTTTCGCTCAGTTGTGATCAGTATGACGATCGGACCCTCATCCGTGGTCCGATCGATGTGAAATTTGGAGAGTAGTTACTACACTTGTTGTTCCTAATTTTGAACGGTGGAGATTGATTTCTATCGGTTATATTTGGAGATATAAAGGTTTTACCGAAGGTGATCGTTCTAGAAGTGCAGAGAAAAGTTACTTTCACGCAGATGTGATCGGCATGACGATCGGACCCTCATCCGTAATCCGATCGATGTGAAATTTGGAGGGTAGCTACTACACTCGTCATTCCTAATTAGGAACGGTGGAGATTGCTTTCTATCAGTTGGATTTGAAGATATAGAGGTTTTACCGAACCTATAGAGGACTGGCGGAGCTTTTTTGAGATTGGCCAAAGAGAGAAAGAGATCAACTACTCTTTTGAAATGATTAAACTTTATTTATTATCATCAACTCTTTTTAGAGTTCCCCTAACTCGATCAGAGTTTTAAAACTTGTTTACCAAGTTCTTTTCAACTCTTCCAAAGAGTTTCTTAACTCGGCTAGAGTTTTAAAACTTGTTTACCAAGTTCTTTTCAACTCTTCCAAAGAGTTTCTTAACTCGGCTAGAGTTTTAAAACTTGTTTACCAAGTTCTTTTCAACTTCCTACGGGGCTAGACTAACTCGATCAGAGTTTTAAAACTTGTTTACCAAGTTCTTTTCAACTCTTCCAAAGAGTTTCTTAACTCGGCTAGAGTTTCAAACTTGTTCAAACAAGTTCTCTTCAACATCCTACGAGGCTAGAATTTTTGGGAGAGATCAAACCACCAAGAGGGTTGATCGGTTTTCAGCATCAAAACGGCACAGAGCTGGAGATTTGGATAAAAACCACCTGAAGTTGGGCTGAGAGGGCGGGTTTTCTGAAGATCAAGGAACTGATCAGCAGTCAGTTAATCAAATCTCAGAGAATCTCTTCACCAACAGCGGGTCTACTCGGCTATTAACCGAATTTTCGGTTCTAACAAATCTGTTACCGAGTTTCAACTCATTCTGAGTTCTTAAACTCTAAGAGTTCTTAATTAGACTTGCAACGCAAGCTAATTACACTAATCGATCATTCGGTTTTCAACAACTCTTTTCAGAGTTTTCAACTCGTTCTGAGTTTATTAAACTTGTTAAGAGTTCTAAACCGGATTCATCATACAAGTCAATCGTTCTCGTGAGATAGTACGGTCGGATCATCAACGGAGAGCAAGTTCGACGCAAGCAATCGAAGGAGGCACTCCATCGCTACCAAGAAGAACCCAGTTTTAAACAAAGAGGAGAATCAAATTCATTCTCCTCTCTTTTGTAATCGGAATCCAAATTGTAATCGATTTTGAGAGAATACAAATCAATTTTTCTTTCATTTCTTTTACATCAAATTTTCCACAAACAAAAGATGGCGACTCCGTTGGGGACATGCTTCTCTGACGAAGAAGTGGTGGCGTAATCCGACGTCCACCTCACGGGAACCACCGTCGAAACTCTCGTCGTAGAGTTCGACCAAGCCAAATTCGAGGAACCCCTCTCCTATGGATCGTTTAGCCCTAAGGCTAGGCACGACACCCGCAAGATCTCTAAGGAGGTCTTAACTACTGCTGAGACACCAAAGAAAGCCCTCTCCTTTGGCCAAGACCTTCAACTCGCTCAGCGAGTTGAAGACTCCACACCCGTATCAACACGGCGTGTAATAGGTCATAAGAGACCTATGACAGAGGAAAATCCAACCAACGTCGATGACGCTACGGCCAAGGCGTTGAAACAAGCCAAGAAAAATGCTGCTTGACGAAGGAGAAGATCCATACGGCGAGCATACTTGCGGAATAGCCGAGCTATCGCCCAACGCGAAGATTGCGTTTCTGAACCTTTGCCTGAACTATGCGCTTCTGCTCCAGAACGCACACTTCGTTGCAATGAACCCGATTATGAGCCTCGGGTAATCCAACTTAACCGCGACCCTCAGTGGCGTGTTGTTCAATCTAGACGCACACCTCAGGGGTGCGTCTCAAAACGTGACCTTCAAAGGCACGTTCAATCATCCAAACGCACACCACATGTGTGCGTTCAATCAAAACCCGACCCTCAAGGGTCTGTTCAATCAACCAAACGCACACCACAGGTGTGCGTTCAATCAAAACCCGACCCTCAGGGGTCTATTCAATCAACCAAACGCACACCACAAGTGTGCGTTCAGCCAAAATATGAACCTCAGGGGTCTGTTTCATCATCAAAACGCACACCACAAGTGTGCGTTCAATCAGAACAAGACCCACAGGGGTCTGTTTCATCAGTTAAACACAGGCCTCGGCCTAGTGTTTATAAACCTAAACGCAACCCTCTCGTTTCTTCTCAAGAACACGACATGGTCCGTCGGGTTCAAGGGAGTCGGCATGGATTTAAAGTTCATGTCCAACCCACCTAGGGCAGGGGGTTCCATCTCCACCCTCACGAGATTTTTCTCATGTCTCTGACTTGCGTGAGCTACTATCAAGAGGAAGACCAACATAGCAAGGGGCTCATTCATGCCAATGTGAGCGACTTATTTCTGCAGTTCTTTCGGAATGCCACTGCTATACATCTGAACCTCGGCAATCCGTGTTCAATAGATTGACGAATGTTGTTAGACCTGCCAAACGACAACGTCGCCACAAAAAGAAGGCCTCTGAGATCGAATATCCTGAGGTCACCATCAACGTGATTGGTAGAGGAAAAGCCTCGCATCCCGATTCTGATGAGTCACAAAGAAGTCATTCCCCGACTGTTCGGGAAATTTGTGACGAATTCGAAGGAGTATACCGGCATACTCGGACTCGGATAGGAGCTATCTGTTCGGTTGACTATCAAAAGTTAGCCAAGGGGATTACATCGAGTGATGAACATTCGGCAATTGCCGAGTCTCAATCTTCAAGCTCCGTTGTGGCACGAGAGACTTCCATTTATATGACTGGAAACCCTGAAGACTTAGCTAAGAGAGTTGACGAACATCACGTCATGCTCCAGGCGCAACAGGAGACACTTCTCCAAATGAAGGATATGTTGGCCCAGCTCCTTGCCGAAAAAGGCCAAAAACCTGAATCTTCCCGAAGGACAATGTCAAAGGGAAAGCAGAAAGAACACGAACATTCGGATCGTGAGACTCACAACCTGGAATCCTCTTCTGAAAATGAGAAGGAGATGGAAAAAGAGCTGCATCCTCAGTCCGCTATAGTGGACGAACTGGAGGCTCGCCTCAATGCAATCGCCAACATAAGCGAGCTCCGCGAAGAAGGAGTGGTACGGCCTTATCCTGCTGAGTGGGACACAGCTCCCTACCCACCGAAGTTTAAAGCCCTTACCTTGCAACCGTTCGATGGCACAGGGTCGCCGAACCAGCATATCTACTACTTCAAGTCACAGACTAGAGATGTGGTAGCAAACGATGCCATCCTGACTCGACTGTTCATCGGTACTCTTAAAGGGGTTGCTTTTGAGTGGTTTATGAAATTGCCTGCCGGATCTATTCAGAAATGAGTAGACTTAGAAAGGCTTTTATTAGCCAGGTTCTTCGAGGATGACACGGAAGTCTCGGTCCCTACCCTTCTCGCTACCAAGCAAAAGAAGGGAGAATCTATTAAGACTTACGTAGAGAGATTCCGTAGCATGGCATTGCGATGCCCTTCAGGTATGGCTCAATCAACTCTGGTTAAAACTTACAGGCACAACTTGCAGACCCAGCTCCTTACTCAAATAGGGGTAGCAGAATGTCGCTCCTGGAGACAACTAGTTTCGTAAGGAGAACAAGCCGAAGAAATTGTTGCTCGAGTTAAAGCCGAAGAAGCTACACAACCCAAGCCGCAGCAGCAACGCAACCAGCACAATGCCCAGCGGTCTAAAGGAAATGAGGCTTTAGCGGCTGACACCAACACGCGAGCACCACCACCTGCTAAGCAAGGTAAGGCACCAAATCAGCAAAGAGCGCCCAAGCAGTATTCATTTAAAGAGGAGCATGTAGACACCTTGTTCCAGTTACTTCGAAAGAACAATAAACTGTAGCTCCCTGAGATCAGGAAGCCAGATGAAGCGGGAAAGGTAGACGACCCTAATTATTGCCGCTATCACAGGTTCTTAGGACATCCTACCAGAAATTGCTACGTCTTCAAAGACATCCTGCAAAATTTGGTGAATGCTAACGTGCTCACTTTAAAGCCCGAGCAAAAGACCGTATCCACTAATATGATAGCGGTCCAATTCGGTGACTTCCCTCCGGTAGTGACTGCAGATGGCGTTGTTCCCATTCGTAAAGGAGAAATGCGCCTGAAAAATACCAACTTATATAGTCAGGAGGACAGGGGGTTAGTACCCTTCACTACCCCAAAGGGAGAAATCATGTGGGTACATCCCGACCTAGTTAAGGATCGGCAGTGGACGAAAACCACATCCGAAAAGAAGAAAGGAAAGGCTAAGTCATCCAACATGATTAGCCCCTCTGTTAATGAGGATGATGATCACCTCAAACCTCTTATCGATTCAGAGGAAGAAAGGATTGCCCTAGCAGCATACCCAGGAGACAATTCTGGCACTCGGTCAGGAAAGGCTTACTTGAAAGACTACAACCAGAATACTCAAGAAGCTGAAGAACAGCCCCAAGACGCTGGGGGTTCTGTACCAAAGAAGCCGGTCGATAAAGGGAAACAAAAGGAGCTCCGGTTCAACAAAAATCTTCACCAGGAACTTGGGGAGTCGAGCGTTCCTTTCTAATTCAATGTCATGGCACAGCTGGCCAACATACCGGCCAGGATTACTCTATATAAGCTCTTGAGGTTGTCCAAAATTACCAAAGAAGCTCTAATCGAAGCTTTACAGAACACGGAAAGCTTTATCACTCAAATCAATCCGATTTCTGAAACTTCTGAGGGCCAATCTTGCCTGCAATGTCTGCAAGCAGCAAGAAGTTTGCCCTGCATATTATTTACTCAGGAAGATATGCAAGTTAAGCACAAGTACGACAGACCGCTATACTACACAGGGTATATCGGATCCTCCAAAATCAGTCGTGTCCAAGTTGACCCGGGCTCAGCACTCAGCATCATGCCCTATAGGGTTATGCAGGTATTAGGGATTCCTATGCACCGGTTGAACACCACCCAGACCACTATCTTCGGTTTCAACGCCAACAGTACTCGGCCCCTGGGAAAGATCAAACTCAGATGTCAGATCGGAGATCTTAAGTCCGAGGTGACCTGTTATATCATAGATGCGGACACGTCCTACAATCTTTTACTAGGACGACCATGGATACATGCAAACCGCATTGTCCCATTTACCCTACATCAGGTCATGAAGTATGCAATTGATGAGGGAGAAGTTCGAACCTTAATTGCGGAAAAGTACCCTTTTTGAGGAGTGGAAAACTTTCACACCGACTCCGTCTTCTACCTGGAATCCCAGGAGAAAGAAGATGTGGACAGCGGCAACGAAGCTGACATTGAACCGGATCCTGAAGAAGATTGTCCATGGGAATTGAATCTAAATGTAATGGGTCAGGACGAGAGTAATAATAATGTACCGAGTGAGGGCGAGTGGTGCATTAATGAAGATTTTATTTTGGCGTACTTATCTGATGTGTCCTCTAAAAATAAACAAATAGAGAATGATCCTAATGCAGGTACCAACCCATGGCACACGCTGTGTACAGAGGCATCCCTCACATTGCCAATCGAGTCATCCTTCGCTTCAGATGAAGAAGCAGAAGATGCACAAAAGGCTTTCTTCAAAGTCCCGTCCAAAAAGAAAGGGCAGAGGCCGATCCATTTTGGTAAAGTTAAACCCGAACCACTCAAACAGGGAAACTCGGAAGAAGATGATGGAGTTCCTCAATTTTATTACCATGAACCCAATTCTATACATTTAATGAAACGAATAAGATATAACTTTAATGAAAAACAGGGTTTAAACTTCGGGAAAGGAATGCGAACACCGATTCGAATGTCTCTAACCCCGAAGGAAAACCTCCGGAATACTATCAAAAAACCGGAAGAGGTGTGGGCTACGTCACAACCCCCTCTGTCTCAGAAAATGAAATCAGTAATTATCCGCGTCAGGACCATTCATCCGGAACATCTTCCTGGGAATCCGACGTAAGTGTCGGACCTTTCTTTAAAAATATGACTGTGAACATGGTTTCAACTAGTCATCCAGATGAAGACGCAGGGGGTGGTGAAGGATTAATCGAATCAACCGATGATCCTTGGATCAAATGCCTCAACATCTTGTGGGATATATGCTTCGAAAAACGCGAACCACCCACTGAAGATAAAGTGATCCAGGTCAACATGGGAGATGAATCTAACCCTAAGCCTATACTGAAGATAAAGTGATCCAGGTCAACATGGGAGATGAATCTAACCCTAAGCCTATCTTTATAGCCGAAGACTTATCATCATCCGAAAAAAAGGACCTTATATCTCTCATCCGAGAATATATAGATGTCTTTCCTTGGAATTATGAAGATATGCCTGTCCTGGACCCAAAAGTTGCCATGCATCGGCTTAACATCGATCCGGATGCAAAACCCGTTAAACAACAGCAACGTCGGTTTCGTCCAGAGATCATGGAAGCAATCGAGTCTGAAGTTAAAAAGCTTATAGACTCGGGCTTTGTTAGGGAAGAACAACACCCGGACTGGGTGGCCAACATTGTTCTAGTTCCCAAGAAGAACGGTAAGGTCCGGATATGCATTGATTTCTGCGATCTTAACGCAGCTTGTCCAAAAGACGAGTTTCCTCTTCCTATCACTGACGTCATGATCGATAACACCTGCGGCTATGAAATGATGTCTTTCATGGATGGATTCTCCGGGTATAATCAGATCAAGATGTACCCGGAAGACGAAAAGCATACTGCTTTTTAGAACACCACTGGGGGTGTATTGCTACACAGTGATGCCCTTCGGCCTGAAAAACGCAGGTGCAACTTATCAACGTGTAATGAATGCCATCTTCCATGAATACTTATGTAAGAAGATAGAATACTACGTTGACGATATAGCAGTGAAAAGCCAACATAAAAGGGATCATCTTACAGACTTGAAGATAATGTTCGATATCATACGAGCACATCAACTGAAGATGAACCCAACAAAATCATTCCTTGGGGTATCAAGTGGAAAATTCCTAGGATTTATCGTCACATCCAAGGGAATCTCTCTTGACCCTGAAAAAGTACGTGCTATCCAAGACATGCCACCTCCAAAGAATCTTAAAGAACTTAGGGGTTTGCAAGGTAGACTGGCCTACATTCGGAGATTCATATCCAATCTTTCGGGGCGCTGCCAATCTTTCTCTAAGCTCATGAAGAAAGGAGTATCCTTTGTTTGGGATGGAGAATGTCAAAAAGCGTTCGAGGAAATTAAGAGATATCTTACTCAACCGCCAGTGCTTGTGGCCCCAACATCAGGAAAGCCATTCCTGTTGTATGTGAGGGCCATGGAACATTCTCTTGGAGCTTTGTTGGCCCAGAATAATAATCAAGGGCAAGAGCAAGCCATCTACTACTTAAGCAGGACCATGATGGGAGCCGAGCACCGATATAATCCGGTCGAAAAAGAGTGTCTTGCTTTGGTATTCGCAGTTCAAAAGATGCGACATTACCTAGTTGGACAAACAATTCACGTCATCTCTAAGGTGAATCCCTTGAGAGTTCTAATGACGAAGCCATCATCTCTAAATTGCCGGCTCGCAATATGGGCCATTCTCTTGTCACAGTATGACATGCAATTCATACCCCAAAAGGCGGTCAAGGGTCAAGCATTGGCAGACTTCTTAGCCGATCATCCGGTGCCAGGGACATCTAAATTGTACGAAGAACTACCCGATGAAGCCGCTGCTACGCAAGTATGGAAATTATTCTTCGACGGTGCATCTAGAGCAAATCCTCATGGAGCAATTACCGCAGGAGTGGGGGTCGTACTCGTTTCCCCGAACGGTCATGTGATCCCAAGAGGGTTTTCACTAATCAAACCTTGTACAAACAATGTAGCCGAGTATAATGCGTTGCTATTAGGAATGCAATTTGCTGAAGAACTCAATATTCGACATCTCGAGGCTTACGGTGACTCTCAGCTCATCGTAAATCAAGTCCGAGGGGAATACGAGGTGCGTCACGAGGATCTAATCCCGTACTACTTCGCAGTGCTAAAGCAAGCTAAAACGTTTAAAGGTTTCTTTATTGAATACATTCCGCGGGCTCAGAATGCTTATGCAGACGCTTTAGCCTCTTTGGCAACTTCACTAGCATTGCCACCAGGGGCTGAAACAATGATTCCAGTCACAGGACGCGAGCTATACTGTTACAAGATTCCTGTAGAGGAAAACCCAGACAAGACAACGACAGGAGAAGTCTGTACAACTTCTATGGAGTTCGAATCTAGGGATTGGAGATTTCTATATAACGACTACGTCCTATACGGAATCCTACCCGATGACCCTAAGGAAGCAGCCTCTATCAAACGAAAGGCTCTCCGATTCTATTACGATGCAGTTTCTCAAATCCTGTATCGTAAATCATATGATGGAGTTTTGCTTCGATGCCTCTCTCGAAAGGAAGCAAAAGAGGCCCTCAAGGAAGCTCATGACGGAATGTGCGAAGCTCATCAGTCCGGAGCTAAATTAGGAGACCGCCTTCGACGAATCGGCTATTATTGGCCAAAGATGTTCTTAGATGCAGTTGACTACGCTAAACGTTGTCACACGTGCCAAATTCATGGAGACTTCATCCACCAAGCACCTGGGAACTTGCACCCCACATCGGCGTCCTGGCCATTCGAAATGTGGGGTATGGATATCGTGGGAACGATTTCTCCTTCGATGTCCAAGGGACACCGGTTCATTCTAGCTGTGACCGACTATTTCTCCAAATGGGCGGAGGCAATCCCGTTAAAAAAAGTCAAGACTTCAAATGTAATCAAGTTCATCAAACATCACGTCATCTACCGTTTTGGAGTCCCGAGACGAATAGTTCACGACAACGGGACACAATTTGTCAGCTTTGGGTTTCAGAGATTTTGTGATAAGTTTAGAATCCAGAGTGTCGCATCCACGGCATATTATCCGCCCGCGAATGGTCTTGCGGAAGCTTTTAACAAGACTATTGTAAAGGTTCTCGAAAAGTTTGTTTCCAAAAGCCGACGCGATTGGGATGAAAGACTGGGAGAATGCCTGTGGGCTTACCGCACGACGGTGAGGACCCCTACAAAAGCAACGCCATTCTCTTTAGTATACGACTGTGAAGCTGTATTACCCTTAGAGATTCAAATCCCTTCCCCGAGAGTCGCGATTACAACTGGACTAACAGAAGAAGAGAAACATCAACGACGTCTGCAAGAACTTGAAGCCTTAGACGAAAAACGACTTCAAGCTCAGCAACAGATCGAATTATATCGAGCCCGTATTTCTAAAGCCTACAACAAAAAGGTTAAAGAACAGATTTTTAAGAAAGACGATCTAGTTTTGGCCAACAGACGACCCATGGTGATGACACACAAAACCAAAGGGAAGTTCAATCCCAAATGGGAAGGGCCCTTCGTAATAGAATCAGTCTATTCGAATGGAGCTTATCGCCTCATTGATCAAAAAGGAGACAGGCTCATGATGCCAATTAACGGGAAATTTCTTAAAAGATATTTTCCATAAATCATGCAGCCCCCTAAAACTCCAGCCAAATCAGGCTGGGGGTTGCCAATTCATAGGATATTTTGAGAATAAATTTTTATTTTCCTATCTTGTATGTCGTCATGTTAACATTACACCTCTGATGATTAAAATTTTCTGGAATTATTCTAAGTAGTAATAAAGAGAATTTCGTTAACACTACAACATTTGCATTACTTTTCATTGTCCTGAACTAGATTTCAACAAAAGAGATGATGAAAGGCAAAATGATATCATTCTCATTCAATATTGTTAATTTGAATACAAAATGAAGACAATCGAAATGAAAATGATACAAACTTATTCCCTAGCTACAAAGCAATGCAAATCCTAGGTGTTGGGGCCCATCAGCCTAAAGGACTTGAGCTTAGACTTCAAAGCCAATATTTTCTCCTCACGAGCCTTTTTGACTTCCTCTGTTATCTTGCTCTTGAGTTCCTATTCATTTGGTGCTGCTTCTGCAATCTCTCGCCTAATCTTGTCGGCAGCAACAAGTTCATCGCAATAGCCTTTTTCAAAGCCCGTCACAGTAAGCAGCTAACCCTTTTATAACTTCCATATCATCAGCTAACTGAGCATTTATCTAAGGTAGCTCAACACCAGCACGGGTAAGCTCTGCTGTAGTATCTCAGATACCCGTAGCAAAACTGCCCAGGTCCACTTGTACTTGGAGATGTTCCCCATGCAGGCGGGCAATACGAGATTCTGTTTCAGACAGACTCTTCTGAAGAGCCTCTTGGTGTTGTGCTTTCAAAGCTTTGGCCTGAGAAAGAGCCCGATCCACTTCTGGTCCTAAGTCGTCTCGTTGTAGCATTGAAAGGAATTCCAATTCATATTCAAGAATAACAATGCTCTCGCGATAATTATCGGTCCACAATGCATTCCCCTGGTTCCCGATCTTGGCGAGACACTCCAGCAGATGGGGTTCAAAAACTTTGAAACTCACATCCCCGAGGCTAACGACATCGATAGTCATTTGCATCCAATGCTCTAATTGTTCGATAAACTTCCTCAAAGTTTCCGAGCTTGGGGGTGGAGCAGTCGGATAAATAAAGCAATTCGCATAATCAGTGCGAGAGGGGCGATGGTCAGATTCAGAAGATAATTTTTCGGGCATATTTGACAATGAGCCTGAGGTGTCCGACCCCTGCACACCTGTTGTCATCTCAGGACCGGGAGGAGCAGCTTGAAGCATAGTATCCCCTCTGTTCTCAGGAGATGCAGCACGCGCCGACTTTATGGCATCTCCCATCAACTTGGCTTTATTGGAATTCTTAGCTACGCTGGGTTTTCGTTTGCGAATGCTTCTGTCATATTCACTTACCTCCTCAGCAGTAAGGGGCCTCTTCCCTGATGATCTTAAAGAGTGAGGCTCAGGAGGGGATGCTCCCTCAAGAACTTCTTTAGTATCCTCTTCTTCAGAAGGTTCAGCAGCGGGTAATTCAGGACAGATAATCCTCTATCCCTGGTAATCGAGTCCTGGCAGAACCACTTCTCGATTTATAAAGTTCCTAGATTTCATTTATGCATGAAGTATATATATCATATTCGGGGATTTGAGAAGCTTTGTCAAACCAATCGCGAAAGTCCGCTACGGTGGAACAACTAGGCGGCAAACTAGGCAGAGTAAACTGCGCATGAGTCCATCGGGCAGAAAAGAAATACCAAGCACGAGCACCTTCGTATAGATTCCCGATGTGAGCTAATTGCGGATTAGGGTTACCAACGTAAAGTTGGTCATACCCGAACTGTCGAGCAAAACGCGAGGGAACGTATGGCTCAATTATACATCTCTCACCTAGTCGGAAAACCAGGTAGCCCACTCTGATAGTGAGAAGCCATTGGAAGGTCCCTGTGTTTAAAAGCGAGGACCCTTCGAAGACTACGTCGCCAAACTTCGGTCCTTCTTCTTCAGCCCCATCGAAACAAGGGCGGCAACAAAAAAGATCATAACTGTCTTCCAAAGACAAGAGTTGTCTAGCCCGGACTATGTACACAATCTTCCAGGTGGCTGACTCAAGCCTCTGTACGAAAGGAACAGAGGTGTCATTATCATGTATGATCCCCGTCATCAAAGAGGGACAATGCAGCACAAACCAAGCCACTAAATAAGTATAGGGCATTGGTGCACGGGGTTGGGGAGTCTTCCAAACTTTCCTCCCAGCGACATTCATCTCCTTGACGTCGAGGAGTTCAGAAATCAAATCCCGTAAGCCTCTCTGCAGACAACCTGTCATTGCAGAGAGAAGACTTAGAGGTCTTCCATGAGCCAGGAGAACGGCTGGGTAGACTACCTCAACCAAGATCGATTCAGTCGGTTTCGACGGCACGACGCACCGCTTCAACCATAGCATAAGGAAACCAGCTAGGAGGGTCATGTCAGAGATGAGAATTGTAGATTGATGATGAAAACTTTTAAATTCACTGTCAGCTTCAAATCCGTCTTCTAAACACTTGTTCCTATAAACAACATTGGGGGCCTTGATACGAGCTTTAACGCTATTAGCAGAACTTACAGCAAGACGAGTCACCATCAAGTCTTTCTGACCCAGGTTTTGAAATAAATAATCTGCCCAGGCAGTATGCATGAGACCACCCCCACGCATCCCAGCGACCTGAGCGCAGATGTGGAAATGACATATCAACTCCCAAAAAGTGTTGTATATCTCTGGATGAGCAGTCCTCAGGATGGAAAGCTCTTCAGTTGTTGGAACAAATTCTTCATAGGGCATTTGCCCAAAGGATAGTCCTGATACTGCATGCATCTAGTGGAGAGCAAATCCCAACTCCCCGATGGGCGTGAAAAAGGTACAACTATCCGGATTATACGGCTCCAGCATAGCAAAGAGAAAGGGATAATTCTGAGCAATTTCGCGCCTTGTAGCCTGTACGGGTATTGTAAGGCCAGACTGAGCGAGAGGCTCCTTGAGTTCTTCAAGAACAAAATCCACCATCCGGGTCCACCAACTATCCTCTTCAGAGAACAACCAACCAGGAGAACGAAAGGCTTGTGCAGGAAATTCCCCTCGAGCAGCAATGAACTGGCGTATGAAGATGTTCGCTGGAAGAGGTGCCTCCTGAGCAGAGTCCTTTTTCTCAAATCTGCCAGGCCTCAGACCCTTGAGTTGCCCACCAATGTGTACCCGGGATGATCGACCAGATCCAAATGAAATATTCTCCTTCTCCTTGACAAGATTGAAGGCCAAACCTCGGCGACCACCGACACTCAGAAAGTATGAAAGTGGGTACATTCTCTTCATACTTGGAAGAAAGAATAAACGATCATCGATTCTTCGCAGCATCCGGGAATCTTCTACATACCCAACTTGGCCATCAGCAGATATATGGTCTCCGAACAAAAACGAGGGTTTGACAAATTGATCCAGACCCACATGGGTTTCTAGATCCAGATCAGTGATCAGAGACCTAAGGGTGGAACACCCGGCAAACCTAATTAAATGTGCCCGCTCCAAGCTAGGGAAAGTGCATAGAGGAATCTCTCTGTGAAGACCAAAAGCTCTCCCCACTATTGGATCGTCGGTATAACTGAAATGTTGCTCTGGCAGAAGTGGCACGTTGGAAAAAAGCACTGCGAAATCAGGAACAAATAGTTAGTAACAGAAATAGATTGCTAACATGAAAATTGGGTTATAACACGAAAGATAAATTCTACGTGTCAAGCTTTAAATACAAGGGCCAACCCTTGTATCAATACTTGAACGCAGAGGTTGAACCCTGCGTTGTAACACTTGAACGCAGAGGTTGAATCCTGCGTTGTGATATTCAGACGCAGAGGCCAAGACTCACGTTCAACATAGAGTCTTAACTCTACGTTACTTAAACACAGAGTCCTAACCCTGCGTTCCCAATTTTAACGTGGAGACTCAACTCTACGTTTTCTAAACACAGAGTTTTAACTCTGCGGTTTCCAATTTTAACGTGGAGACTCAACTCTACGTTTCATAAACACAGAGTTTTAACTCTGTGGTTTTTCAATTTTAACACGGAGTGGCAACTCTGCGTTTTTGACAGAAACGAGTCATCTTCCTCGTTGACAAGAACCAATCTAGGGTTTTTAGAAAACTTGCCGAAACAAGTTGCCATGGCCACCACTTACCACAACAGCGGGGCCCGTACGACAGCGACGGCAATGTCGAAGCGCTCGTGAGAGTCGCAACATCACCGGTGTTCTCGGCCGGTGATGTCTCCAAAGCCTTCTTGGCGATCTTCTTGGAACCCGAACTCATCCTCCTGGGCGCCATGCGTGTAGGTGATCGGAGAAGACGGAGTTCGTCGGAGAATCAATCGGAAATCAAACGAGAATTCTCATTCTTGGAACCAAGCTAAAAGTAGAAAGAGTCAAATGACTCTTGATGTGACCACTCAGGTCTATTTATAACAGCCGTCAAGCTATTAAATCGGTGTGGGATTCTAGGAAAGAATCCCAACCAGCTCTGAAATGCGATCTTCCGTGTTAATAGATAAAGTCGGTTAGACTTTAAACGCAGAACTCATCTCTGCATTCAATTCCCAAACGCAAGGCTAAAACCTGCGTTACAAGAATTCTTAACTCTGCGTTTTGGCCTTAAACGCAAAAGTTACCCTTGCGTTGCAACTCTTCTAAAAGAAGAATCAACACTTGCGTTTTCAAATATGACACCTATACCCCAAGATTATGAATTCTTTCAACAGAACGTTGTTAAACCTCTGTATTTTCTCAGTAGAATTTAAATCCTTGGCAGGTTAATATTACACCCCAGGCGATCATCATCCCTACAGAGTCTGAATTTAGTTGGCATCAATACCAATACAGCTGTAATTCCTCTGTCAAAATCCACTTATTAATTCTCATCAATGGAACGATAAGTCTCCAAAATCATTCAAATCATGATCAATTTACCGACTCTCCCTAACAGAGTAGTAAATATCCAATTTATCGGCTCACTTTCATAGAGTGATAAAATTCCCCAAATCTTATTCAAACCACAAGTAATACAACTCATCACTTCAATGATAAATCAGTTAGCAAATCCTCCCCAGCGAGACGCTAAAATATTTCATCTTGTCACGTTAATATCACACCTCTGACAAAATTAACTTATCGACTCTCTTCAATAGAGCGATAATATCGACTCTCCTCAATAGAGCGATAAGTCCTCAAAAATTGTCCCGATCGTAATATTTTCCCTGTCACGTTAATATCACATCTCTGACAAAATAAACTTATCGACTCTCCTCAATAGAGCGATAAGTCCTAAAAATTGCCCCGATCGTAATATTTTTCCTGTCACGTTAATATCACACCTCTGACAAATTCACTTATTGACTCTCCTCAATAGAGCGATAGGTCCTCAAAATTGCTCTAGTCGTAACATTTCTCCCGTCATGTTAATATTACACCTCTGACGAAATCCACTTATTGACTCTCTTCAAAAGAACGATAAGTCTTCAAAGTTACCCCGATCGTAACATTTTTCCCGTCACGTTAACACATTCACCTCTGACAATCCAAACCACTTATTAGTCCTCTTCAATAGGATGATAAGTCTACAAAACACTGTTATGTCAACACTATACCTCTAACAGTTCCAACCCTTTTGAACCTGTTAATTCTTCTACATAAGAATAACAAGTGTTCATATACCCATCCTCAGCAGATTAAAATTTTCTAAAATTATCTTAAATGATAATAAAGAGAGTTTTAAGTTGGGCGGTGTGAAAATTCATGTCAAGTTAATACTACACCTCTAGCACTTAAGTGAAAACATAACATAGGAAGAAACAGCGACAAAGCCTACATATTCAACATCGTGGCCGGTTGTTATTAATAACACCGAGATCCATGCCTCACACGCATGGGGGACTCTATTTTGATCCCTAAATAGAGATAAGTCTACGCCTAACACGCGTTGCCGGTTAATCTTTCGCCGCGAAAAAGATACCAGGATCCTTAGCTGGGGGAATTTATCTCGATCCCTAAAATAGAGATAAGTCTACGCCTAACTCACATTGCCGGGTGACCCGTTCCCGCAAAAATGACAAAGTCTATGTATTCAAAATCATAGCACTAAGTCTAAGAGGATTCATTCTTTTAGCATAATGTTACATGTGGAACAGACTTAGACAATCCACGTGCTAGCTCGACTCAAACGGTAGTCGGTAAAGGATTATCAAATCCTTTGATGGCTGAGGATTTACCAAAAATCCTATGAATGTTTGCGGGCCCATCAGCTGAATGGATGTGAGCCGTGACGTGATGTTTGAGATCTTCTGCTCATGAGTAGCTTGTACCTTTGCTATAGTTTCTCTTTGAAGTCCATCCTCATACGGGTCCTGCATGGCAAATCCCTTCAACCAAGATGCCTTTGAAGTGGGTGTAGAGAACAACTCCTTTATGATAAGGAATCAACAGCTCCAAAATCAGAGTTGAGATCCAAAGTATTCTGAAAATTCATCCCAGTTAACCGCGAACTTTCAAAAACTTTGGAGGGGGTTCTGTAAGCTGTCTAAAAATCACAACAGATAGCTAATCCTCATCAAACACCGATGATAAAAGTTATAATTTAACGACTTTCAGAAGGCTACAATTTAAAGACTTTCATGTAGATCGATGAAGGTTACAATCTGACGACCTTCACAACAACTGATGAAAGCTCTAATTCAACAGCCTTCACAATCAACATCGGGAGTTACAAATTGACGACTCTCATATTATCAAGAGCTAAATGTAAGGATTACAATCTGACGATCCTCATAAAAGTTCGAAAAAAAAGAGATTATAATTGACAATCTCTTCAACGCGAAGGTCGCGTTTGACCATTTCAAATCCTTAAAACGGTCCTCCACTTAATAGGACAATTAACCTCCATTATAGAGCTAATTAAGGGGGTAGTTATACCCCTTAAACTCCTACAAATAGGGGGTTTTCATAGGAAAATAGGGCTGGTGGTAGAGGGCTGGACGAAATAAAAGAAAGAGAGAACAAGAGAGGAGGGGAAAAAGTTAATTTCGTGCAGTCGTGATCAGCGTGACGATCAGACCCTCATCCATGGTCCGATCGATGTGAAATTTGGAGAGTAGCTACTAGACTTGTTGTTCCTAATTCTGAATGGTGAAGATTGCTTTCTATCAGTCAGATTTAGAGATATGGAGGTTTTACCGAAGCTGAGCGTTCCAGGAGTGCAGAAAAAAGTCACTTTCGTGCAGTTGTGATCGGCATGACGATCGGACCCTCATCTGTGGTCCGATCGATGTGAAATTTGGAGAGTAGTTACTACACTTGTTGTTCCTAATTCTGAACGGTGGAGATTGATTTCTATCGGTTAGATTTGGAGATATAAAGGTTTTACCGAAGCTGATCGTTCCAGAAGTGCAGAGGAAAAGTTACTTTCACGCAGATGTGATCGGCATGACGATCGGACCCTCATCCGTAGTCCGATCGATGTGAATTTTGGAGGGTAGCTACTACACTCGTCATTCCTAATTAGGAACGGTGGAGATTGCTTTCTATCGGTTGGATTTGAAGATATAGAGGTTTTACCGAACCTATAGAGGACTGGCGGAGCTTTTTTGAGATTGGCCAACGAGAGAAAGAGATCAACTACTCTTTTGAAATGATTAAACTTTCTTTATTATCATCAACTCTTTTTAGAGTTCCCCTAACTCGATCAGAGTTTTAAAACTTGTTTACCAAGTTCTTTTCAACTCTTCCAAAGAGTTTCTTAACTCGGCTAGAGTTTCAAACTTGTTCAAACAAGTTCTCTTCAACATCCTACGGGGCTAGAATTTTTGGGAGAGATCAAACCACCAAGAGGGTTGATCGGTTTTCAGCATCAAAACGGCACAGAGCTGGAAATTTGGATAAAAACCACCTGAAGTTAGGCTGAGAGGGCGGGTTTTCTGAAGATCAAGGAACTGATCAGCAGTCAGTTAATCAAATCTCGGAGAATCTCTTCACCAACAGCGGGTCTACTCGGCTATTAACCGAATTTTCGGTTCTAATAACTCTGTTACAGAGTTTCAACTCATTCTGAGTTCTTCAACTCGTTAAGAGTTCTTAATTAGACTTGCAACGCAAGCTAATTACACTAATCGATCATTCGGTTTTCAATAATTAGACTTGCAACGCAAGCTAATTACACTAATCGATCATTCGGTTTTCAACAACTCTTTTCAGAGTTTTCAACTCGTTCTGAGTTTATTAAACTTGTTAAGAGTTCTAAACCGGATTCATCATACAAGTCAATCGTTCTCGTGAGATAGTACGGTCGGATCGTCAACGGAGAGCAAGTTCGATGCAAGCAATCGAATGAGGCACTCCATCGCTACCAAGAAGAACCTAGTTTTAAACAAAGAGGAGAATCAAATTCATTCTTCTCTCTTTTATAATCGGAATCCAAATTGTAATCGATTTTGAGAGAATACAAATCAAATTTTCTTTTATTTCTTTTACATCAAATTTTCCACAAACAGTTACCCCCACATTTTAGAAGTAATCCTAACTTCTCCATACTAAACAGTTTTCTATAATTTACATATCCCAGCCTATTGTGCCATAACACAGAGGAGTAATCAGAAGAGGATATTTCATTTATAACTGATTTGGGTACAATAGTACTAATCTTATACGTACCATCAGACGATATGCATTGCCAAAATACATTTTCTTAAATGATAACATAGCCTTTTCTCCTTAGAAATCCAGCCTCATACCTGCATCACATAGTAGGCTTTCAGAGACTAAGTTTTTCACAATTGAGGGAATATGTTTCATATCCTTCAATGTGAGAGTCTTCCCTAAAGAGAAAGTCAGCAACACAGTCCCAGTTCTAAGAACATAAACTACAAAACAATCAACCATTGATACAATCTCTTTGGTAGCAACATAAGAAGAGAACAGATCTCTGTTGGAGCAGACATGACATGTAGCACCTGTATCTAACCACCAACCAGAGATTTTGCTGAGAGTTATCACCTGAAAGAGTATAGCCACACAATTGTTAACTTGATTGACATTGTGTACTGTTCTCTTTTTTGGTGCTTTGTAGTCATTGGCAAAATGTCATTGTTTACCAAAGTTAAAGCATTTGCCACTCTTCTTGTACTCTTTCTTCTGAACATTCAGGTTCTTCGGATTCTGATTATTTTTTTTGTTAAAAGACTTTTTTTTCTTC
The DNA here is from genome assembly GCF_001876935.1 of Asparagus officinalis. Lineage (NCBI taxonomy): Eukaryota > Viridiplantae > Streptophyta > Magnoliopsida > Asparagales > Asparagaceae > Asparagus > Asparagus officinalis. The sequence goes on from NC_033801.1 coordinate 75,181,166, forward strand.
TTGGAAGAAGAACTACCAGTCTTCTCAAAGTTAGCAGCCACCATGTTAGTAGACGTCTTCTACTTGGCAAGGAGCTCAGTCCTCGATCCGAATGAAGCTCTTCAAATCAAACAGAGTCACCTGCCTTTTCCTTCTCTGAATATCAGTAGAGAATAACATCCAAGATGGAGAAAGCTTGTTGACAATTGCACCAGAAATGAAGGTTTGACGAAGATTAATTTTTTCATCCTTTTGTTTCATAACAAGCTTTTCAAGCTCTTTGACTTGAGGCAAAACCTCAGTGTCATCATCAAACTTGAACTCTAGAAACTTATCAATGAGGTGAGATTTAGACAGCTTCTCCTCATCCTTGTACTGGTCCTCCAGAGCATTCTAAATTTCCTTTGAAGAGGCCTTGTTGGTGTAAGCATCTGCTAGATGATTGGCCAGACAATTAAGGAGATAACTTCTACAGAAGTGATCATTTCTAGCCTGTTTGGGGGTGAAAGTTGATATCTTTATTGCTGAATCTATTACACGTTTATCGATTACAGATTCAATATAAAATTAGTCTTTTTATAAGACTTTCTTACACAATGAAAATAAGAAAAATACCACTCTCGTCAAACAGCGCAGAGATCGTTTATCGATCTTCTGGTTACGTGGGATCTTGGCCTGTGACGGGGACGTTGATATCCATGGACCACCAAATGATCAGATCAGATTCAGAGCTTCATCGATTCGCGAAGGAATCAAGAAACCGAAGCGCTTATCTCAGCAACAGCGAGATAATTACTCTTCTTAAGATCACCGTAACGGGGCAATCTTAAGGGACGAACTAGGCTGCAGATCTTACGAACTCCTCTTCTTTATGACGAAGAATCCGCTGAAGTCTCCTTCTCCTCTCTGAAATTCGTGGCTCTTCAGTCCTCAATCCGGCAGGGCTTCGCCAACACTCGATAATTCCAGATCCGAAAAAATAAAGGCCCTGGGGCTGTATTTATAGGCTTCAGGAGCCCTGTATTTGGATAAGAATGGCCGATTCCCTCTTATCTTCAGTTAAAAACCACTTAACCACATTATTAGATCAGTTGGAGCAAATCCAGGTGGTTAACGGTCGAAAAAAACCCATCAAAACAACCAAAATCAGCGTTTTTTGTATTGGAGACACTTCTGAGTGTCTTGACGTGGCCGAGACACTTGTAAGTGTCTTGGCCGAGACACTTAAGAGTGTCTCAGCCAAGTTGAGACACTTTGAAGTGTCTTGGCTTGGCTAAGACACTTATAAGTGTCTTGGCTAAGCCAAGACACAACGGGGTGTCTCAGTTTGGCTTTTTTTTCGGTTTTGGTTCGTCGAGTTTGTTTCCACCATAACTTCGTCGTCCAGACTCGGAATTACGTGGTCTAATATGCATTGGAAATCCGACGAGGAGATCTACAGGATCCTATAAATGAATCATATGTGGAGTAAATGGGATATGATGGGTGCTCCACCTTTCGTAAATGGCGCGGAGCTCCCGATCAGCTCTTGTTCCCATTATTCCGAAGTTTCGTTGCTTCGTATGGTCCGTCAACTCACTTTGTGTGTTCGTTGTCATCAAATGAGCTCCTGTGACTTGGATAGTGATGATCATCATCTTCTCTCTGTTTTGAGCCACGTGCGGAGACCTATAGGTGATTTTTGACGCATACAGATACCCCATCCAAAGTGTTTTAGTCTCGTTTCTTTTGATGAGCCTGAAATACTTTAGATATGATCGGTCCAACCTTCAGTCGGTGTAAAAGGATCTATTGTTATCATTAATTCTCGACTCCTTTGATTTTCAACCTATTCGATGTTTTGACGAATAGCTGAAGTTCTCTCGGCGCTGCGTTCATCATCTAGCCGTCGTCGAAATCTTGAATCAAAACCGGTGAGTTGATTTTGGCTCGTATCATTGAGTTAACTTTGAACTGACTATCTCCATCACGATATATTAATTCACATTGACTTTCATCGCAACGCGTTGACTGGCGTTGTCCTAGGGTTACGCGTTGACCGACGTTAACCTAGGGTTTCGAATCGTCCGGCGTTAACTTTTTTATCGCAACACTTTAACTGGTGTTGACCTAGGATTACGCATTGACCGGCGTTAACCTAGGGTTTTGAATCGCCCAGCGTTGACTTTTTCATCGCAACACGTTGACTGACGTTGACCTAGGGTTACGCGTTGGCCGGCGTTAATCGAGAGTTTCGAATCGCCTAGCGTTGACTTTTTTATCGTAGCGTATTGACTGGCGTTGACCTAGGGTTACGCATTGGCCGGCGTTAACCTAGGGTTTCGAATCACCCAGCGTTGACTTTTTCATTGCTACGTATTGACTGGTGTTGACCTAGGGTTACGCGTTGGTCGGCGTTAACCTAGGGTTTCGAATCGTTCGGCGTTGACTTTTTCATCACAACGTTTTGACTGGCGTTGACCTAGGGTTACGCGTTGACTGGCGTTAACCTAGGGTTTCGGATCGCCCGACATTAACATAGTTTATACTCGTACGTTTGCTAGAGTATATACAGTTTAAGCACTTAAGGTATTGGAGCATAGCGGTCCTAACAGTTAGGGTTGCAGGACCAACTGTTAAAGCTGATTCGTCTGCAGATATGGATCTTATCCCAAAGTTGTTGGATGCTCGAGTCACGAGACCAGTTAATAAAGCTGGTGCGTCAATGACTTTCACACTTATAGGATTTTTGGCAAACCCTCAGCCATTATCGGATTTGATGAGCCTTTACCGACTACTGTTTGAGTCGGGCTAGCATGCAGATTGTTTAAATCCGTTCTGCATGTAACGTTGTGCTAAAAGAGTTAACTCCTTTAGTGTTACGATATTGAATACGTAAACTTTGTCTTTCTTACGGGAATAGATTATCCGGCGACACGTGTTAGGCGCTGACTTATCCCTACTTAGGCTTCGGGATAAAATTCCCCAGACTAGAATTCTGGTGTCTTCTTCAATCAGTGAAAGACTAAACCGGCAACGCGTGTTAGGCGTTGACTTATTCCTACTTAGGATTCGGGATAAAATTCCCTAGACTGGAATTCTAGTGTCTTTTTTGTTTTCGTGGAAAGCTGCCTTCATCATTGATTTCATTAAACTTTAGTCGTTACAAATGAATTCAAATAACGAAAATAAAAGATTACAACTTTCTTGAAAATAAACACATGATCCGTTTATCGGCTCTTGCTTGCGTGGGTTCTTTGCTGGTGCCGGGGTTAATCCGTGGACGACCGCGAATCAGATCCGGTTGCAGGGAAATTTGGCAGAGCTTCGCCTTCGCCGAGGAAGTTTTCTGGTTTGAAGCGCTGAGATCGACAAAGCAAAATCAGGGCTCTTCTCAAGATTAAGACCAAGCCTAATCTCAAGGAACAGACGTACGGGCTTCGGATCCTTCGAACAACTTCTCCTTTGCACCGAAGTTCATCGGGATCTCGTTGACCTTTGCTAAAATTTCGTGCTCCTTCACTCTTCAATCCAGCAGCACCTCGTCCTCTTGATAAAATTCCAGATCTCCAAAATGGAGGCCTTTGGCTCATATTTATAGGCCCCGGATGCGGTTATTTTGGATGAGAACAAGTGATTTAGCTCTATCTTCAGTTAACAACAGCCTAACCATGTTTGGGGATGATATCAAGTCAGTTGGGAACCCCTGAAATAGATAAATCCTGTGAAAATAGCTTAAAACCCGTCAAAACATGTTTCAGGTTCCGGACTGCGCGGCGCGGGTCGGATCAGTCCGACCTGCGCTTGCGCGGGTCGGACCAATTTGACCCGCGCTTGCGTGGGTCGGACCAATCCGACCCGCACAATTGCGTGTCGGACCGACCCGACCCGCGCTTGCGCGGGTCGGTTTATTCCGTCCTGCGTTCGTGCAGTTTTGTCGACTTTTTCCTTTTCTGTTCTCTTTCTTCCGAGACTTGTTCTTTTCGCGTGTTTGGTCGATTTGTTGACTTGTATGCTTCGCCGCGAGACCGACCGTCGAACGCGCATTGGTTAATATACGCGTGTTGATCGATACGCGCGGACTGATCAGCGTGCGTGTGTTGACCGACGCGCACGAGCTGACCGACGCGCACGAGATGATTTGACGTGCGCTGACTGATTGGCGAACGCGCACGAGATGATTTGACGTGCGCTGACTGATTGGCGAATTTTCTTGACTCGCCCATTCATTGCTTTGAGTTTCGTACGGGCTCTCATAGGCAATTTTAGACGCCTACAGATACCCTCTCCAAAGTGTTTCAGCCTCATTCTTTTATAGAGGAGTCTGAAATGCTTTGGATATGATGGATCCCCACCTTCAGTCGGTTTTAAAGGACCTACCGATGGTTTCGATTCTTGACTTCTCCATCTTTTAGCATATTCTGTGTTTTATCGAATAGCTAAGATTTTCCCGGTACTACGTTTATCGTCTGACCATTATTGAAGCCTTGAACCGAATTTGGTGAATAGATTTTTGTTGATGTGTCATTGAGTTGACTTTTGGATCAATCGCAACGGGTTGACCGGCGTTGACCTTAGGGTTTCGCATTAACCTGAGGAGAACCAGTTTATACTCGTATGCTCCTGGGAGTTTCGGGGGTTAGTTTAGCCTCGTGTACCCGTCGGAGGTTGCCAGGTTATCCTTAAGAATTATTATATGTAATATTCTCAAGGAACTTCCTGTCAAAATGGGAAACAGTTTAGACTCATGTACCCGTTGGAGTTTGGATTTCGAATATTTTGATAATAGGCGAAAATATTGCGAAATCACCCAAAATATAAAATTGGGTCCCGAATATTCCGAAAATAGGCGAAAAATCACAAAATCATCCGGGAGATGGAATTGAACTCCGAACATTCCAAATATGAGTGAAAATGCCGCAAAATTATCCGGGAGATGAAATTGAACTCTGAACGTTTCAAATATGAGCAAAAATGCCTCGAAATTATCCAGGAGATGAGGTTGGACTCCGAATATTCGAAAAATGGGTGAAAACAGGCGAGAATACAGCAAAACGGGCGCCAATAAGAGTCTGACCCGCGTTCACGCGGGTCAGATGGATCCGACCCGCGTGATCGCGGGTCGGATTAATCCGACCCGTGATCACGTGGGTCGGACACAGGTCCGACCCGCGGAACACGGGTCGGGATCTGGGAAAGGGGTAAAAACCCCATCTTATCTTCTTCTTCCTCCTTTTTCTTTTCGTTCGAGCTCTCTCAAATTTGGTTTCTTCTCCAAGCTCTGGTCCTTTGAGATCTCTTCTTCCTCAAGAATTCGAACAAGATTAGAACTCCCCAACCCCTTTAAATTATTCACTGATTCCTTCCTCTCTTCTTCCTATTTGGATTCGAGCAAAGGAGAAAATCCCAATCTAGGGTTTCGGCCAATTGAGCTCTTCTTCCCCTTTCAAGCTTCAAGAACTTGGGTAAGTCTCCTCTTCATGGCTTATTTAATTTCAGTTTTGAACTTTTGCTTTTGAAATCATGGGCTTTGGTTTGATGGTTGAACCCTAACTTTTGAATTTGGAGAAAACCGAAATTGATGTTGGTTGAATGTGTGGCCGAGATTTTTGTTGTTTGAACCCTTAACTGTACATGGCCGAAAAATCTCGGGGGTTGATGGCTAAAAATTTGTGGCGATACTGATTTCTTGAGTTGGTGCTCTTGAACTTGTGCCTCGTCGAGGTCGAATTTTGATTCTTGGTTAATTGTTGATGATTGCGTCCGAGCTTGGCTTGGTTGGCGCTTTCATATGATTCGAATTTGAACTTACATATAGCCGAGCTCTTGTGTATGATTGAATTCGTAATTCTTGTATATGATTGAGTTCTCGTGTATGCCTTGAATTTGAACATACGTAAGGCCGAGAATTGACTTGAATTCAAACTTGTATATGGTCGAACTCTTGTGTATGGTTGAACTCATGTATGTGATTTGAATTCGAATTTGCATGCAGCCGAGCTTTTGTGTTATTCATGCATGCCTTGGATTCGAGCTAGTCTTGTATATGATTGAGCTTGTGAATCCACATGTTGACATGATCGAGGCCTTATATTTGACTCTGTGACACTTAACTTGAACCGAGAATGTCGTATAGGTTTAATTAGACCCTTAATTGGAAAATTCCATTTTGTAGAATTAATGTCGTATAGGTTTAATTAGACCCTTAATTGGAAAATTCCATTTTGTAGAATTTCAATTAAAGATTCCCAATTTCCCTTTTGGTCTTTCAATTCATGTATCTCGATTCTTGATCTGACTGAGCTATTGATCTTTGTTGCAGGTTAGCTATGTCGACGAGGAAATCACGCCTCCCGAGGAGCCGCTCAGCCACTCAGTCACCTAAGAGGGAGCACTTGTCTTTTACTGGTAAGCCTTTGTAATTTCTGTTCATGGATTCAAATTTCTTTTTTTTTATCATGCTGCATATCGCATACCCTCTCTGTCCTCCTTGGTGAGGCAGTCGGGAAGAGTTGATACCCTCCTTTGTGGGGGTGGATGCTTCTATATTACATCCCCGCTCTGTTCTCCTTGGTGAGGCAGTTGGGAAGAGTTGATATCCTCCTTCGTGGGGGTGGATGCTTGTCGGATACGTTTTGTTTGGTCAAAACGCACCTTAAGGTAATATGGGGCGATTTCTGCCGTATTACGTTTTGTAAGATAGGGTACATCACCGTGTTATTTGCGCGAGAATGTACATTATCTTATGAGTTCGTGATACAGCTAAAATCATCTCGCCAATTACAAGGTAGTGACTCGGATTGGTGAAAAGAGTTCGACCCCCTGTGTCGCCTAAATATTTCTTCATAACTGCATTTGATAAACACGCGTTACTTGTTTCAGTTGAATATCCTGCAACGCCGTTTTCTCCATTCAATATAGATGGCCATAGAAGCAGATATTACGTCGCCGCAGATAACCCATCGTCGATTCCTTCCACTCCTCAATTCGCTTTGGACTTCCCCGATGAGCTTTCCAAGTTGGTGCGGGAGGGGAGTCGTCGCATCATGCGCCAATTGATTACGGACGCGCCGTTCCCTGAAGACACGGATCCTGCTCATCCTTTAAGAAAGACGCATTATATGTTTGGGGATTCCGTGACGGATCCAGATGCCGTAAACCTCGAAGACGAACGATGGTTACACAACGAGGGCACGACTTATTTATACCTCCCTCCGTTCCCTCGTCATCGTTCGCTAGCCGACTTGCAGGGACAAGCGGTGACGCGACAAATGCCGTGGGTTCTGACAGAAGAGCACACCTGCATTCCTTGTGGATACACCACCAGTCATTCACTTCCGGGTTCTACTGGTAGGAAACACATTACAGGATTACAACCCGGCGTAATGGGTTTGGAGGACCCACCTACAGGGGAGATACCTATAATAGCTCGCACCGTGAGGGATCGTCTCGCTGAACTAGGATGAGAGCTACCTATTGAAAACTACAGGTGCTTTGGTTGGTCTCATTCATCAGACAAAGCATGGTGGGGCCGGATGACAGGTTATGTGCTTCACCGGTGGGGTGTTGAACTGAAGTTGATAGGATTGTATGAAGCTATTCGCGCCACTCAATACGGGTTACCGGTGAATGCTACCTATTTCTTGGGATTAATAGAGCTGTATAATCCCGATACCAACACCTTTCTTACCCAGAACGGGGAATTCGGATTTCCCTTCCATGAGATGCACAAAGTCTCCGGACTTCAAATGGGAAACATGCCGTATCAGGAATATTTTCCCTCCAACCGGGAGCTACATCTATTGAAAAAACATAAGGCCGCTCGATACGACACATTATGGGAACTCATGTGTCATTATCAGATTGCTCTGGCCGGAACTAACCCTGTTGCGAGGAAGAAGTCTCCTCAAATAAGTTTGAAGCAATTCTCGTGTTACTTATTTAAGAATTTGGAGAAAACTGGTGAAACTATTTGTGAACTAGAACCGCTGGCCCATTCGGAGATTAACAAGTTAATTAAAAAATGCGACGCCCGCTCTTACACCATTGCGAGTGCCCAAGACCGATTTTGTGCAGGAACCAAGTTCAGGACTTTCTTATTGCAAGCGGAGAAATCCATCCATCCTAAGACCTTGCTGGCCGGTTATATCGCACTTTGGTTGAAGAAGTGCGTGGTGCCGTATCAAACTTCAGACGCCTTGCCGATTGAGGTATTGTTTCCCGCTGTCCAGCTTGCCTATGGGAAGAATTTATCTCTTTTGCCAGCAATGATCGCCGGTATCCATCGTGGGCTTCACCAACTGACTACAACTTTCACTCAGACTGATGAGACTCCATCTGTGAAGATCCCTATGCCGAAGACAGATTTCCCTTATACCTATTTGATGGGGTGGTTGGTTCTTCATCGCCCCGATTTGATGTCACCTCCTAAAAGTGCAAGTCTGTCTACTCCTTTGCTACAACTATTCGAGGGGTGTAAATGGCCAACTCGGAACTTCTCGGAAGTTGGGAAGAGCTTGCACATGCACAAGGGTTGGGTAATCAACCCATGTCTTCCTCGATTTGCCGGTAGATATAGCGAGATGCTTGCCGATGTAGAAGCACCCGGAACTGACCGGACCTCTCTCGATGTCGGCTGTTTCAGATGGCTCATGAACATAAGGCCAGGCCATCTCATTTTTAGAGTGAAGGGGCGCTGCTATCTAGAGCCTTATCTGCCATGTCAGTTCGCCCGTCAATTTGGATATGATCAATTATATATCGGGAATCCAAACCAACAGTTTCACACTCGCGGCGGGCTAGTGGACGGCGCTCGTGCTTGGCTGTGGAACGTGACGGGTTGTACTGGTGCTAAATTTAGTCTTCCGAATGCCGACCGTCGCTTAGAGCTCACATATCTATGTTGTAAATGGATCATGGTTGCTAGTGAACTCGTCCCTCTACGATCAATTAAAGAGCTGATAGCTGAATCTGCAGCGCGTATTGCTGAAAGGATAGCTCGAGAAAATGCACTGGAAAGAAAGAGATGTGACAGAAAGATAGTTGGCCCCTCAGGCAAAGGCAAGCAAAAAATGAAGGAAATAGAAGAGGAGTCATTTGCTTCTGAGGAGGAAATTTCCGAAGAAGATGAAGTCGCTACTGGTGGTGCTGCAGAAGTCAACAGTGGCTTCGAGGAAGACGCTGCAGGTTTGTTTGAATCTTTTTGTAAAGAACTATGGGACTTATCGATTGCTGATCGAGTTCGTCGACTTAAGGCTCGAAAAAAATGGAGAATTTTGCCAACTTACAATAGGATGATTGTTGAACTTTCAGATGTAGATTCCGAAGAAGAAGAGGGGAGATGTAGCCTTATCCCACATACTCGATCTCGGGTTACAACTCAAGCAGGACTACAAATTAAGTCACACGCTGCATCTACACAGGACAGGCTTGTAGATCTTAAAGAGACGCGACCTACTAAACGCTTGAAGTTGACCATCAAGCGACGCGCTGAACCCCATACTTCTCGAATGGAGGCGGTTGACGATACACTCGTTGGTGAGGAAGGTAATATTTCAGTCATTGTCATTTTTTTTTCTACCAAGCTTCAAACTTAGTAAATTCTATGTCCCAGGGGATCATAACGAAGACACGATGATGTGCGACCCCTCTTCTCCCGACATAGGCTTTTTCGGCGAATCTTGCTTCGCATCGCAAGTAGATGTGGTTGTGGATCAGGATCTGCCAGGTGCCGAAACAGACATAGCACCTGAGATTGGTGAAGGTACCGTCATGGGACCTGATTCGCCCGTGGTGATTGCTAACCCAGGTACACCTATTACCGGTAGTACAACTTTTAGATGGCAATCTCGGGTATTAAACGATTCAGAGTTCGTCCCTCCTCTAATTGCTTATATGCTTCTGGATCTTTTAGAAAAGCTACAAGAGGCGGCTGGTGACGCTGGGGTTGAAGAGCATGCTGTCACAACCGGAGGTGAATTTAACTCTATCTCATTGATGATTTTTAACCTCTCTTTCCTTGTCTTAACACCCAGAATTTTCTTCAGAAGCTTCAATGGAAGGCCCAAGTGATAAAGAAACTTTTCATCATGCAGCCGATGCACCTCCGTCTGATCCCATACAGGACCCTTCGGGCTCTGGCGACGGGCTACTCGATGACATGCTGTTAGAGCAAACTCGCCGAGATGCTATTGAACCGGTTGTTGAAACTGCTAAACCGGTCATCGACACCGTTGAACCGGTCTTTGAGATGGTTGAACCAATCATTGAAGCTATTGAACCAATTCCCGAGCTTGTTGAACCAGTCATCGAGCCTGGTTCCTCTGCAGGTATGGATTTTGTCCTTCTGTGAAGGTTATTCCCTTATTAGTTTTACTTAGGCTTAAGGGAGTCATTCTTGTAGGACCAGTCGTTAAGACTGATACAAGTACTATTGTTGGGATATCTGACGTTCTTGAGGGTCTTGATTTCTTGCTGTTGGTAGGAGCTATCATGGAAACTCAGCCGTCAGTGGCCCCAATTCAGCACTCGATCCTGGCAACCAAGATGACTACCGCAGCTGCGGGGATTAACCTTGTCGAGCAGGTCGTGAGACCAACTGATGGGGTTGGTACGTCCACGACTACGACATCGGCGACAGTCTTAAAAGTTCAAGAGGTCGCAACGGCAGAACCAAGTGCGGGACATTCTCTTGGAGAGACATCACTTGATTTTGGTAAATTTTTTTTTCTCTTCGATACTGATTCAGAACTTCGGCTAAGGTTTCAAAGGTATCTATATCCTCTTTTCTTTGTAGGGCCTTCTTCTCGGCTCAATGATATGGTCAGGACTCTGTTATCGGATGATGACCCTGATAAAGTCCTTCTTCACTTGGAGTTCACTTCCTTCTTCTCATTTGTGAATGGCATGCTCGATAAGCTTATCAACAAAGGATTTTCTCTCGGCCTCTTCAAATCTTATCTTGATAATCAAGTGACTTTTATAAGAAATCAAGGATACTCAGATCTGGCAGATGTTATTATTGCGGACTTAGACCGTCTCGAGCGTGAATTTCAAAGGTTGAAGGAATTCCAGGCTGCCGGTGCTCCTTCATATGTGGCCGCTCAGTTAGAGACCTGGCTGCAGACCTGGCGAGAGGCTCAAATATCTGCTAATCTCAAGATTCGAGAACAAGAGAGTTGTGTTCAGCAAAAGGAGGTTGTTTTCAATGATAGATTAACAGCCCTTCGTGAAATTGACTCTTCTCTCGCATCAGGTGCCGCCACAATAAAACAACTCGAATCGGAACTTAAGACAGTCAAAGATGCCCAAGCTGTCTTGGAGATGACAAAGGCTCATACAGAGGGTACTGTAAATACAATGTCCAAACAACTAGAACTTTTCAAAAATAAGTTAGCCGAGATGAAGGCGGAGGCTGCACGGATATTGGTTGCTGATGAGGAATCCATGGAGGCTACGTTGCGGGGTGAGCTTGAGCAAGCTTATGTGGAAGAGTTGTCGAAGTTAGAGCAACAAGTCCTTAACCATAAGCTTCATGTGGATTGACCATGACTTTTGTACCTGCAAACTCAGTTTTTATTAATAGAATATATTCTTTATTATCTCTCTTTTATTATGACGTCCTATTCTGTGTGGAATAGTCAACCATAACACTTGTGGGATTTTTGGCAAACCCCTAGCTTTTAACGGATTTGATGAGCCTTTACCGACTACCGTTTGAGTCGGGCTAGTGTGCGGATTATTTTGGACCCGTTCCGCACATAACGTTGCGCTAAGAGAATTAATTCACTTAGACTTGGTGCTATGACTTTGAATACATAGGCTTCGTCTTTCTCATGGGAGTAGACTAAACGGCAACGCATGTTAGGCATTGACTTACCCCTTCTTAGGCTTCGGGGTAAATTCCCCAGACTTAGACTCTGGTGTCTTTTTCAATCGGTGAAAGACTAAACCAGCGATGTGTGTTAGACGTAGACTTAAGATTTTTGACAAACCCCCAGCCTTCAACGGATTTGATGTGCCTTTACCGATTACCGTTTGAATCGGGCTAGCATGTGAATTATTAAAACCCGTTTCACATGTAACGTTGCGCTAAAAGAGTTAATTATCCTAGACTTGGTGCTATGATTTTGAATACATAGACTTCGCCATTTCTTACGGGAATATAGCACCCGGCAACGCGTGTTAGACGCTGACTCATCCCTACTTAGGATTCGGGATAAACGTCCCCAGACTCATATTCTGGTTTCTTTTTCACTCGGTGAAAGAATAAACCGGCAACGCGTGTTAGGCGTAGGCTTATCTGTATTTAGGAGTCGAGATAAAATTCCCCATGCATAAAGTGCACGGATTGGAAGTTGGAAACTATGTCTTTTTTTTAGGATAAAGACAAACCCGAAAATGAAAGAGGAAGAATTTTATATTCTATCTTTCAACACTTAAGAGGAAGAATTTTATATTCTATCTCCAGTTGGAAAGGAAACTCGAAGTGGGATCTCCACCCCCAGAATCCGGAAAGATGAAACTAAGAGTGGGATCTCCACTCCGAGAATCGGAAAGATTCAAACGACCCTAACTTTTATAGGATTGATTGTTTGATCTAAGAAAAGAGTTCCTCATTTATTGAGGGGAAATTCCAATTTCGACCCTAACTTTTATAGGTTTGACTGAAAAGGAAAAGATGGAAGTCTTTCGTTTATCGAAAGAGATGACTCGATCTTAGTCCTAACTATCTGCAGATTTGACTAAGTGAGGTTGGAGACAATCCTAACTTTTATAGGTTTGATTGCTCGAATTAAAAATAGACCTCTCGTTCATGGAAAGAATCGAAAGGAGAATTTGGCTTTGGCCCTAACTTTTATAGGTTTGACCTGAAAGCAAAGTGAATGGAATACAGTTAGTAACAGAAAAACTAGTTTGTACTAGCCACTAGATGGAGGATATCGATGTTAAGTGATTAGGACTTAACACGTCAAGACTGGAAAATTGCCATGAATTAGCGGATTGAAATTTTGTCGGGCCCACCGTCAATTGATTTGATCAGTGGAGGATTTTGTGAGGAAAGATTGATTTGTTAAAATGACCGAATCTCATTTATCAATAATAAAATACGCTTTAACTTTGAATATATTCAGAGTCCAAGTGTGGATTTTTATTCCTTACTTTCATAGCAACTGGGTTATCCCTAAGAATACCACATGCAGTATTCTTCCGGGAACTCCCCGATACATTGGTTATCCTGAGTATACTAAGGGTAGTATCTTTTCAGGAACTTGCCGTTTATCGGCATCATAAGCCGGTCGCCCTCCTTGGTAATGAGGTGATATGCACCACTCGAATAGACTGTCTCTACTACGAACGGCCATTCCCATTTGGGTTCAAATTTGCCTTTCTTCTTAGAGTTAAGGATCATAGGCCGTCGTTCAGTTAAGACCAAATCTCCCTCTTTAAAACTCTGTTGTCGAACCTTCTTGTCGAAGGCTCGGGAAATTCTGGCTTGGTAGAACTCAATGTGTTGTTGAGCTTCTAAGCGCTTTTCATCGAGCATCTCGAGTTCTTCGAGATGTTTTTGATGTTGTTCTTCGGTCGTCATCTGGGTTGCGAGAGCGATTCGAAGAGATGGAATTTGTATTTCTAAAGGAAGGACGGCTTCACACCCGTACACCAAAGAATACGGGGTTGCGCCAGTAGGTGTGCGAACTGTGGTACGGTAAGCCCATAGTGTTGGCCTTCTTGTTTTGATGATGATTTACAAACAATTTACTACTAATGTTGCTTGTCTAGTGTTTGTACATTCCTATGTATTGTAGACAAACAACGTTGTTGGAGGATGGATGAAATAGAGCTTCAACGATGATATCCAAAGGAGGTTGGCGGAATGTCGGTGAAGCCTTGCAATTCAAAGTTAAAGATCAAGTTCAAGCTTCATCCGCATGTATACCAAGTTGAGCTACAATGAAGATCAAGATCAAACTTGGGTAAATTTAGTATAGGTTTATATTATGTGTGTTTAATACTTTAAGCTCAATATCATATACACACATACACGTTTTGGTTTTTGTATATATATAGTAATATATATATACATATATGTTTTGGTTTGATAGTTTTCAAGTTTTACTATGAAACAATTGAATACAATTGGAAAACATATTTTTGTTTCATACTTAATACATTTATATGATTTCATCAATATCAATTTTATTTAGTTCCATGAAATCATGTTTTAGTGTATTATATGTGTATTTTGATAAAATACTATATTCACTATTTATAAACTTCATAACAATAGTTTACATCTTCTATTAAGTCTATAAAATCATTTTGTATTGTTTCAAAACATGGTTTAGCTAAAATGTCAAAATTCACATGTTTACATTTTCGTGTTTTGGACTATCTTGAAAAATGATGATATTTTTCATTTGGGAAGTCCTTTTTCAAAACCAGTCATTGTAGCATGTTTATTATCATGTCTACAATCATTCCCCAAAGTTTTACATTTTTTAGAATATATTTGATATTTTTAAACAGTGTTTTAAAATCAGCAAAACAGGTTTTTCATGTGTCAGATTTCGGTCGACCGCACCGGTCGACCGATCATTTGATCTTTCTTCACTGGGCGACAGAGAGTCTGTCGGTCGACCGGTCCGGTCGACCGAAAACTCCATCGGTCGACCGCACCGGTCGACTGACGATGGTCCAGATCGTTTCTTCGGGTTTTTGCTCTCCGTCGGTCGACCGATAGAATTTCCGGTCGACCGCCCATATTACCGTTGCTTTCCCAACGGCTATTTCCTGAGCTTGGGGACTTTTCTGTCATTTGTTTTGGGTTTTGGCTGAGTTTTTTAGAGGGTATAAATACCCCTTTGCTGTTTTCTTTCATGTTATCTAAGAGAGTTTTAAAACAAGTTTAAGAAAGTTTTAATCAAGGGTTTAAGTTTGTTTTTAGTGTTTGTTTAAAAAGCTTTTAAGCATTTACAAGAGTTTGGTTTGTGGAGCAAAAATTGTAGGCGTATAAAATTGCCTATAGGTCCCACAATACAGCTCGATGACGTTAATTTCGACAAACGGACCATCGGGCGACGTATCCAAGCACTACCGTTATCCCGCTAACGCCGAAGCCAAACCATACGCAACGGAGCAGATTAACGAGGCGACGAAGCCAACAAATCGCACCCAAGCATTGGAACGCATCCACTCGCACGCGGAATCGAACCAACGTTTCGGGGAATCACCGAGTCATCTAAACAAGAACGAACTCGGTGATATGACGATCGAATCAAGATCGGTTTCGGACTCGAACTCAGAAGTGGACTTACTGCCTAATCAGGAACCGGATCAACAAATCGAATCCGAACAAGTCAACCACGCAACCGAATCAAAGTCCAAATCAACAACAAATCGGAACCCGAACGACGGAACCCGAACGACGGAAACCGGAAAACCCGCCTAAGGGGGCTCGGCCAAAGCCGAGCCACCTGTAGGTGGCTCGGCCAAGGCCGAGCCACCTGTAGGTGGCTCGGCCAGGCTTCATGCATATACTTCTTTTTGTAAATTGTTTGTCATCATCAAAAAGGGGGAGATTGTTGGCCTTCTTGTTTTGATGATGTTTAACAAACAATTTACCACTAATGTTGTTTGTCTAGTATTTGTGTTTTCTTATTTATTGTAGACAAACAACGTTGTTGGAGGATGGATGGAATAGAGCTTCAACGATCATATCCAAAGGAGGTTGGCGGAATGTCGGTGAAGCCTTGCTATTCAAAGTTCAAGATCCAAGTTAAAGCTTCATCCGCAAGATTACCAAGATAGAGCTTCGTTGAAGATCAAGATTGCTTGGGTAATTTAGTTTAGGAATTTATATTATGTGTGTTAGTACTTTAAGCTCAATCATATACACACATACACGTTTTGGTTTTTGTATATATATAGTTATATATATACATATATGTTTTGGTTTGATAGTTTTCAAGTTTTACTATGAAACAAATGAATAGAATTGGAAAATACTATTTTGTTTCATGTTTATATGCCTATATATGATTTCACCTTTAACAAGCTTATATTTAATGAAATCATATTTAGTGTTTTGAATATATTGCATAGAATATGCAATTTTATGAAAATATTGTATTTCTAGGTTATAGACTTCATAACAACATGTTATATCTTTTATCAAGTCTATACAATCATTTCATAAGGTTTCAAAATGTTGTTTAAGTCAAAATATCAAAATATCAATTTTCAGGTTTTCATGTTTTGGACTATTTTGTAAAATGATGATATTTTTCATTTGGGAAGTCCTTTTTCGAAACCAGTCGTTGTAGCATGTTTATTATCATGTCTACAATCATTCCCCAAAGTTTTACATTTTTTGGAATTTGTTTGATATTTTTAAACAGCGTTTTAAAATCAGATAACAGTTTTCAGTTTTCTGTCATATCTGTTTTCGGTCGACCGCACCGGTCGACCCAACCTGAGGTCAAAAGTTCACTGGGCGACAGAAAGCCTGTCGGTCGACCGGTCCGGTCGACCGATGAAAATTTTCGGTCGACCGACGAATTTTCCGGTCGACCGACGAGTATTCTCTCAGCTTCCAACGGCTAGTTTTTTGACCGTTGCCTTGGGGTTGTGTTTTGTCTTTTGCTCAGGTTTTTGGCTGAGTTGAGAGAGGGTATAAGTACCCCATTGCCTTCAACTCTTAAACTAACCAAGAGGGTTTTTAATCAAGTTTAATAAAGTTTTTAACAAGGGTTTTAGTTTGGTTTAAGTGTGTTTAAAAAGCTTTTAAGCAAATTGAGAGTTTGTTTTTGTGATTCAATTCTACAAGAGCTTGAGGAGATCATCTATTGGTGTTTGGGCATTCAACTATTCTCCCTCCAACTCTTGATATATTGAGAAGTTTTCTAAACTCTATTTCTAGCTCTTTTATATATTTGATTATCATTGTTATTAAGCTAGAACTACATTGAGTTTAGTTTTGATTTATATCTCTTTGTTCACACACAACCTTTTGAGCTTATTGTATTTACATTCATAGTATAAATTTGGGGTTGTGGGTTTGTGACTAAGAGTTGTGCTTAATTGAGTTCTCACCTTGTTAGAGAGAACAATCATTTGTCATATTGTGCCTAATTGTGAGGATTCACTTGTAATACACTTGTACACCGAGAGAAGTGTGTGGTGAGAGACGGGGTCGAATCCAAGAGGAGTGGCGTCGGTTGACGTGCCTAGGGAGAGGTTATAACCGAGCACTTGAGGAGGAGGACACGGGCTAGGACCAACACTTAGTGTGTGAGGTGTGATTACATAGTGATTGTATTGTGAGGTGTAAACGTTGTTCGGGGGAGAGAGAAGCGTCATTCGAGCTGTATTGTTGGGACCTATAGGCAATTTTATACGCCTACAATTTTGCTCCACAAACAAAACTCTTGTAAATGTTAAAAGCTTTTTTAAACACCCTTGTGTTAGTTTTATATCCTTGCACATACATTGTCTATATCTCTTTGTTAGGATATATCTTATTATATATATATCCTTGCATATATTTTTATCATATAGGATATATCACCTTGTGTATATTGCATATTCTTGTACATAACTCTTTGTATATCTATCTTGCAAGAATAAACTTGTTAATTAGTTTTAATTGGCATTTAATCGGATTAGATTAGCATAAGACCCTAATCACCCCCCCTCTAGGGTCTAACACATAGTGCTTTGCCGAGTTTATCATCCCAATCTCGTTTGTTAGTCTTCACGAGTTTTGATAAAAATTTGATGATAGTCTTGTTAAAGGCTTCAGCTAATCCGTTTGCTGTGGGATTGTACGCCGTTGACGAGAGATCCTGAATTCTGAACTTCTCGCAAAATTTAATGTAGGCATTGCTGACGAATTGAGGACCATTGTCGTGTATAATCCGTCTTGGGACACCATATCGGAAAATAATATGGTGTTTGATGAATGCAATAACGTTGCTTGTCTTAACTTCCCTGAGCAGAATCACTTCAGCCTATTTGGAGAAGTAATCGGTAATCGCGAGAATAAATCGGTCACCTCTGACTGACGGGGGATTTATGGGACCAACAATATCCATTCCCCAAGTCTCAAAAGGCCACGAGGTCGCCGAAGGATGTAAATGCTCCGGGGGTTGGTGCATATAATTTGCATGCACTTGACACGCATGACACTTCCGGGCATATGTGACTGCATCTTTGATCATGGTGGGCCAATAATACCTCATTCTTCTGATGCGATCATAAAGTTTAGGGCCAAGTTGGTGTGCGCCACAATCTCCTTCGTGCGTCTCTTTTAGGACTTCTTCTGCTTCTCTAATCGATAAGCAACGTAGTAGCAAGTCATCGTACCCCCTGCGATATAGTGTTCGACTCTCCGTGTTATAGTAGAATCTTGGTGCTCTTCGTCGGATTGAGTCCCTTTCCTTCACATCTTCTGGTAAGATTCCATGCAAGACGTAATCGATGATAGGGAAACGCATTGAGTCCCTTTCCTTCACATCTTCTGGTAAGATTCCATGCAAGACGTAATCGATGATAGGGAAACGCCAATCTCGTGGTTCGAATTCAACTTGAGTTGAATATACTTCTTTAATATCCTCTTCTTTGTCATCTTCATCGTAGATTGACACGAAGAGTTAGTGAGTTCTCACAGTAACGAACTGTTCCGTCTCAGGAGGCTGTGCCAGGGATACAGCTAAAGCTGTAAGTGCATCTGCGTACGTGTTTTGTAAGCGTGGAATGTATTCGATGAAGAATCCTTCAAACGATTCTGCCATCTCAACGGCCACCTTGTGATATGGTATCAAGTCTTGATTTCTGACCTCATACTCTCCCTGAATTTGTTTAACTACTAGTTGAGAATCACCGAAAGCTTCGAGATACTCGACCCCCAGCTCTTTGGCAAAGCTGAGTCCAATAAGCAACGCATTATATTCGGCTACGTTGTTCGAGCACGGCTCGGTCAGCGAGTAAGCTCTAGGCATCACATGTTTTCCTGGGGAAACTAAGACAACTCCAACTCCGGAGGAAATCTTAGAGGGTCCAGGAGCACTTGCTACATTGGTCGCTCGAGAGGCCCCGTCGAAGACAAACGCCACACCTGTTGATGGGAGGTTACGTTGACTTCGTGGGTTTCATCTGGCAAATCATCGTACACCTCGGCGGTATCTGTAGTTGGGTTTGCCGCCAGGAGATCACAAATAGCTTGTCCCTTAACTGATTTTTGTTGTTTAAAATGCAAGTCGTATTGGGACAGCAGTAAAGCCCATTTCGCTAACCGCTAGTTCATGAAAGCAGGTTGTGTCATGAATATTCGGACTGGGTTAACATTGGAGATGACGTAGATAGTTTGCCCCACCAAGTAGTGTCGCATCTTTTGGATAGCGAATACTAAGGCGAGTCATTCTCTTTCGATCATTAGATATCGAGATTCGGCGCCTACAAGGGTCCGGCTTAAATAATACACTGCTTGTTCGTGACCGTTATCGTCATCTTGTAAAAGTAGTGCACTTAATGAGTGGCTCGTCGCTTTGACATAAATCAAGAATGGTTTGCCCGATTTCAGTGCAACGAGTACAGGAGGTTTTGAGAGATATTCTTTAATACTCTCGAACGCTTTTTGACAAGCATCGTCCCATACGAATGATACGCCCTTCTTCGTGAGCCTGGAGAATGGTTGACATTTTCCTGAAAGATTCGAAATGAATCGACGGATATAGGCCAACCGTCCTTGTAGTCCTCTGAGCTCCTTAAGATTTCTCGGAGGTTGCAATTCGTTAATCGCCTTCACTTTGTCAGGATCAATGTGAATACCCCTAGTTGTGACGACGAATCTAAGGAATTTACCGCTGGACATTCCGAGAAAAGATTTGGTAGGATTCATCTTCAGTTGATGAGTCTGCAGCAGATCAAACATTGCCTTTAAATCCTTGATGTGATCCTTTTTGTCGCGACTTTTTACGACCAGGTCATCCACGTAACACTCGACAGTCTTTCGGAGATGCTCCTGAAAAATCTTCGACATGGCTCTCTGATATGTGGCACCTACATTCTTCAAGCCGAAGGGCATAACCGTATAGCAGAAAACACCGAGGGGTGTTCTAAATGCGGTATGCTTTTCATCATCTGGGTGCATCTTTATCTGATTATAACCAGAGAATCCATCTATAAAAGACATTCTCTCGAATCCACACGTGTTGTCGATGATAACATCTGTGATGGGAAGAGGGAAATCGTCTTTTGGGCAGGCCGTGTTAAGATCTCTGAAGTCGATGCAAATTCTGATTTTCCCATTCTTCTTAAGGACCGGGACAATATTGGCAAGCCATTCAGGATGTTGCTCCTCCCTGACGAAACCCGAGTCGATAAGCTTTTTGACTTCGGACTCGATTGCCTCCATGATTTGCGGACAAAACCGTCTTTGTTGTTGTTTGACGGGTTTGACATCTGGCTTAATATTGAGACAATGCACTTCTACATTCGGGTCGAGCCCTGGCATATCTTCATAATTCCAGGCGAACACGTAGATGTATTCCCGGATAATAGAGATTAACTCTTCTTTCTCATCCGGCGGGAGGCTGTCGCTAATGAATATTGGTTTCGGGTTATCCTCGTCACCCATATTCACTTGGATTACTTGATCTTCGGTAGGAGGTTCTCTTTGTTCAAACCTATCACCGTACTGCATATTCAGGTGATGAACAGGTTCTCTTTGTTCAAACCTATCACCGTACTGCATATTCAGGTGATGAACCCAAGGGTCCTCCCAAGTTGGCATTTGATCGTCTTCCTCTATTTACTGCATATTCAGGTGATGAACCCAAGGGTCCTCCCAAGTTGGCATTTGATCGTCTTCCTCTATTGTAGTAGGATCAACCGTAGCCATGTTCGACATTAGTTTTTTGAACATTTCTCCGAGACTGGCGTCGGAGTCCCAGGCTGAAAAATCGGAAGAATATCCACTTTTGCCCTTATTAGTGATCTGGTCAATGACTTGCCAGCAACATTCGTCGTCGGACGAGGAAACATAGCCCAAACCTCTTCGGTGGCTATAATAATCATCGGGCTTTCCTTTTGGTACATAGGCCATACGGGGTGGAACTCGCGGACCTCGACCAAAACAAAGACCTTCCCCAAGTATGAAGTCATACCCGTATCTCTCCATGAGATTACGCGCCTTGGTATCATACCTGAATAGGTGAGGGGCAGGTTTATCATCCTCGTTATCGTCTTCCAAAAAGTGGTCTGGTGTCGGAGATTCTCTTCCTTTACCATAGATAACTTCCTTTTCACCCCCTGCGTTTGCAGGAATGACAAGTGTTGTTCCGAACGAGTCCTGTACCTATTTTTTCGTCATGCAAAAAGATTGAAGTGGCACATACAAATCGGGGTTATCATACAGCCCCTTCATAATATTATCAGGACACAACAAGTACTCTAAATCATCATTTATTGATATTTATTCGGCAAGTTGCCAGTTACAACTACTTTCCGATGATTTTTCATCGTCAAGATTGGTTACAATGTGTACAATGTCATTAAGTACAAAACCACCATCATAATCGAACCCAGCTTCGGTATCAGCTTCGTCCCCGCTGTCCGTTCCTTGGGCCGATGGTTCAGTATTGGATTCGGCACCGTAGAGAAGGGAGTTGGTAAAATAGTTTTCCAACCCCTTAAACGGTTGCTTATCCGCGACCACCATCTTGACTTCATTATTAGTATCCACATATTTGAGACACTGATGAAGAGTTAATGGGACTATAAGATTACTGTGGATCCAGGGTCGACCCAATAGTAAGTTATAGGAGGTCTCTGCGTCAATCACGTAACATGTGACTTCCGACTTTAAATCCCCGATCTGGCACTTCACTCGAATTTTTCCTAATGGTCTGGACCCACTGGTGTTGAATCCGTAGATCGTAGTGCCTGTGGAGGCTATCTTACTAGCCGGTATTCCGAGATTGTACATCAATCAGAGTGGCATGATGCTGACAGCGGAACCCGGATCGACTTGGATCCGGTTAACAACGCTGGAGCCGATGTGCCTGGTAAAATATAGGGGTCAGTCATGCTTCGAATTCTTCATCTGCATGTCTTCTTTAGTAAAAGAAATGCAAGGAAAACGGTGCATCGCGAGGTTACAATGTTGAACCGGCAGCTCTGGCTCTTCAGGAGATGGCTTGATCCGAGTCAGGAAGACTTCAGAATTGGACAAGGCCTCTTGTAATGCTTCCCTTGTGTCCTTTGAAAGATGCAGCAGCTCGTATAGGGTTATTCTAGCCGGTATATTGGCTAATTGCGTTATAATATTGAAATGAGGTGGAGCGTTTGAACTTCCCGGTTTGTCTCTCCCAATCGGTAGATTGAATCGAGACTGCTTCGGGTTCTGACCTTCTTGGTATAAGGGTTCTTTCCCTTTTTTCTTTTGTTGGGTTTTCTCTGCAACTACGGGTGTTGGAGGAGTTGCGACAATTCCCATCTCTGCTAATGTTTTGGAGGGAACGGTTTTGGTTACCCCCTGCTTAGCTAACTGCTCGGAAGCATCCGGATACTTGAAGTGATACTCATTTCCACTCCGGGTCGCAAATACTTCTTGTTCATCTTAGAAAAGCGGGAAAGCCATGATTCTTTCGTCATTTTCTCCTGGAATAGCAGAGGCTCCGTAGCAGGACTTTCCTTTTCCTTTTGATTTCCTTTTGGATGATGATCCGACCCATTGTTCATCTTCAATCAGGTTGGGGGTGAACCCAGAGAATCTTGCCATTTGGGGCCGTGTGTGGCATAAGTCCCTTCTGACGTTGTTTATAAGGATCACCGTTCACGGTGCTCATCGTAACTTTCATCACAGGTTCGGGCTGAAACCAGTTCAACGGGACAGATCCGAAGCTGATTGACACTGCATTCGCGCCCACCTTCTTCTCTTTGGGCTGCTTCATAGTGATGACCCCAACGTCAATCAAAGCTTGGATCTTATCTTTGAGGGCGTAGCACGACTTGGTAGGGTGGTGAACTGCTCTGTGAAACGCGCAATACTTCGGGTCATTAACCCTTTTGGTGTCTTCTTGATCTTGGACTGGAGGCCACTTAATCTTATTGTTCTCTATAAGGTATTTAAAAATACCGGGAACTTCATCTTCCTTAAACGAGTAAACCTTCGGGAATTTCGGTTCCGAAGTCTTCTATTTCTGAGGCTATTGTTGCCACCGTGACTGTTGAGGCGCCTTCTGCTGCTGCTGTTGCGGTTGCGCTTGCACCTCGAATGTTTGGTTCGCATCAACTGCATTCACCTGCGCTTTTCCTTTACCCTTAGGGACAAAATTCTGCTATGGGGCTGGTGCCGTCGTTTGACCTCTTTCGGCCTTTTTCCTCTTGAGGAAACGTTCGGCTCTTTCCCCTCGGACCTTCAAATCTTTCCAGGTCTTAGATGGTGCCATTCCCATGGCTTCAAGAATATCCAATGAAAGATTGTTGTGACAAGTCTCTAGGATGAAGTCTTCGCTAATCGGATCCCTACAATTCATAGCTTTGTTCCGGAATCATTTGATAAAATTCTCCACCAACTCTCCGTCCTTTTGCTTCTCATCAAATAATGTCCCGATCGAGACCTCAGTGTCGTCGTCGAAGAAATTTGTGAGAAACATGTCTTCCATGTCATCCCAACTGCTAATGCTCCCCGGCTTGAGGCGGCGATACCAATCGAAGGCTGCTCCACGGAGAGTACCGACGAATGACCGTACCATCAAAGGTTCATTCCCGGAGATTATCCCTAAGTGAGAATTGAAGTATATTAAATGCTGAGTGGGGGAGCCCTTTCCATCAAACGGTGTGAAGTTGATTAAGTTGAACTTCGCCGGATACGGGATTGACTCCTACTCTCTTGGATATGGGCACGGTATTCCGGACCTTTTCACTTCCTGAGCATTCATCAACGCATTGATTTTGCTCTCCAAATCTCTCATTTTCTTATCCTCACTCGTATCTGTCTTCGAGTGATTTTGGGGAGAAGTAACGTGGTCCTCCTTCGTATTGTTATCATCCGAGGGACCACCCCCATTATTGTTGTTGACGGGAGGGGTGTTCATGTTAACATTCTCATCCACTTCCCGCTCGTTATCATCTTGGTTCGGATTATTACGACGGCTAGTCTTTCCCTGATGAGTTGTCAGTGCCGCGATTTACTGGTCGTGCATCTCCCTCATTTGCTGCATGGCCAATTCCATTTCAAATTTAAAACTATCTTTTTTGCTTGGTTAAAGCGTCCTCAAGAATCTTAGCCACTTGCTTGGTGCTAATCATGAGTGATTCGTAGGGTTGTCCTGCACTTGATGGGGTGTCATCGGAAGCTATCGCTGAGCAAGCATCCGAGCAAGCATCCGAGGTTTCATCATCCGAAGGAAGTCCCTTCTGCATTCTTTGGTAATCCCTTCGTCTACTGGTCCCCGATCGCAATCGAGTTATACGCTGGGACACTGCGGCAAACTGATCCAGACTAAAGTGTCGCGTTGACTTTCCTCTCCCGGTCATGTTAACAGATACTTTTGGAAATTCATCATCTTAGAGAGCAGCTCTCTTCTTTCAGAAACGTCTTGGTCTGGATTCAGACGTTTTGGTAGAGATTCTTTCAAATACTGAAACTCTCTTCGGGGTGGTCTTGGAACAGCAACATTCTGACAACACTGCCTTGATGATTTTGGCATATGGACAGTGAGAATCTGTGTCCCGGGCACTCATTTTCCTGGATTTGTTCGCACCCCCAGCTTGATAGTACAACTCGTCAGTTTGATGACTGGAGCAACCTATCGTGTGTTGGCACGACTTCCCAGGTATAACGTCTTTGTCTGACGAGTACGTTTTCTTCTGGGGATACAATGCTTTGTTAGCATTTTCAGGAGTCGCATGTCTGAGGCGACGTTTTTGTGAATGTCGGCCCTCAACAATGCGGTCATTTGTGGGACTTTTCCCGTTATACATTCTCCTCCACTGCTTAGGATGACGACCTCCAGCCTAACAATGTGCTCGAGATTCATTCAATCGGCCTAAGCGCTCTTTGACCGGAGCTTTGCCTCGATCATCGGGTGAAGAGCCAAGGCGATCTTTCACTGTTATTCTAAAACGGGACAAATCCACACTATCGCGGATCTCAACCGGAGGTGCGAAACTCGATGGAATTGAAGAAATAGGTGTAGGACATCTTCTGCCTTGAATCTGTTGCGGGTCAGACTTGGGTGACCCGCAAGTTGGAGGGTCGGTTGGAGTGACCCGCATTTTGGCGGGTCGGATTGGAGTGACCCGCGTTTTGACGGGTCGGATTAGAGTGACCCGCGTTTTGGCGGGTCGGATTAGAGTGACCTGCATTTCGACGGGTCGGATTAGAGTGACCTGCAAATTGGTGGGTCGGATTGGAGTGACCTGCGTTTTGGCGGGTCGGATTAGAGTGACCTGCAAATTGGCGGGTCGGATTGGAGTGACCCACGTTTCGGCGGGTCGGATCGGAGTGACCCGTGTTTTTCAATCTTTTTGGCCGCCGTCTTAGACTTTGGCCTCCATACTTGGTGCAGTCTTTGTGGCTTCTTTTCCACTCCTTTATCTTCCAATCTCTTGGCCTCCTGCACAAGAATTCTTGCATGTGCAAGCAATGCGTGGCATTTTTGAATCCGCTCTTGAAGAGTCGATCGGGTCCTTTTGACACGGACCCATTCGTTCCTCGCTGGTTTGAAGGAGGAGGGGTTGTCCACCCTCTGTTGTGGTGGTTAGCGCCTCCTGGACTTCAGATCCGCTTCATAGCGGATTCCATCAACTGGTTCCAAGGCTTTGGCCAGTTGGCGCGCGAGGCGTTGGCGTCGCCTCTGACGTGCTCTTTTCGATAGAGTTGGCACGTCATCAATAGTCGACCCCTTGCTCAAGGGGTTCAGATCTATAGTTTTGGCCTTGCCGGATGGAGCCACGGGTGCAGCGGTGGCGGGAAGATCTTCTTCTTGGGCTTCTGCAGCTAAAGTCCAACAGGTCTTCCTGGAGTAGGCCTTCCTACATCAGCGAGGAGAGGCCGATCTGGAGGAGGAGGACAAGTATTCCTCGTACTTCTACTGGTCGAACTCATATTCGACCTCCGTTTCAACCGGGATCGGGATCCGAGGTTACGACACGTCAGCCTTCGCAGAAAGGCTGTCGGCTCCCATTGTGGTCGCCAGTTTGTTTTCGTGGAAAGCTGCCTTCATCATTGATTTCATTAAACTTTAGTCGTTACTAATGAATTCAAAAAACTAAAATAAAAGATTACAACTTTCTTGAAAATAAACACAAGATCCGTTTATCGGCTCTTGCTTGCGTGGGTTCTTTGCCGGTGCCGGGGTTAATCCGTGAACGACCGCGAATCAGATCCGGGTGGCCGAGGAAGTTTTCTGGTTTGAAGCGCTGAGATCGACAAAGCGAAATCAGGGCTCTTCTCAAGATTAAGACCAAGCCTAATCTCGAGGAACGGACGTACGGGCTTCGGATCCTTCGAACGGCTTCTCCTTTGCACCGAAGTTCATCGGGATCTCGTTGACCTTTGCTGAAATTTCATGCTCCTTCACTCTTCAATCCAGCAGCACCTCGTCCTCTTGATAAAATTCCAGATCTCCAAAATGGAGGCCTTTGGCTCACATTTATAGGCCCCGGATGTGGTTATTTTGGATGAGAACAAGTGATTTGGCTCTATCTTCAGTTAACAACAGCCTAACCACGTTTAGCGATGATATCAAGTCAGTTGGGAACCCCTGGAACAGATAAATCCTGTGAAAACAGCTTAAAACCCGTCAAAACACGTTTTAGGTTCCGGACTGCGCGGCGCGGGTCGGACCGACCTGACCCGCGCTTGCGTGGGTCGGACCAACCCGACCCGCGCTTGCGCGGGTCGGTTTGTTCCGACCTGCGCTCGCGCAGTTTTGTCGACTTTTTCCTTTTCTGTTCTCTTTCTTCCGAGACTTGTTCTTTTCGCGTGTTTAGTCGATTTGTTGACTTGTATGCTTCGCCGCGAGACCGACCGTCGAACGCGTGTTGGTTAATATACGCGTGTTGATCGATACGCGCGGACTGATCAGCGTGCGCGTATTGACCGACGCGCACGAGCTGACCGACGCGCACGAGATGATTTGACGTGCGCTGACTGATTGGAAAATTTTCTTGACTCGCACATTCATTGCTTCGAGTTTCGTGCGGGCTCTCATAGGCAATTTTAGACGCCTACATTTTTTAATAGGTAAAAGACTAAACCGGCAACGCGTGTTAGGCGTTGACTTATCCCTACTTAGGATTAGGGATAAAATTCCCCGCATGTGTAAGGCACGGCTTTTGGGAGTTGAAGGATGGTGTCAAAAAAATGGGAGAGAAAGAATTTTATATTCTATCTCTCGAAACCGAAGAGGAAGAATTTTATATTCTATCTCCAGTTGCCAAAGAAACTCGAAGTGGGATCTCCACCCTAAAAATCCGGAAAACTAAAACTAGGGGTGGGATCTCCACTCCGAGAATCGAAAAGATTCCAGCAACCTTAACTTTTATAGGATTGGTTGCTTAATCCAAAAAAAGAATTCCTCATTCATTGAGGTGAAATTCCGATTTCGGCCCTAACTTTTGTAGGTTTGGCTGAATAGGAAAAGATGGAAGCCTTTCATTTATCGAAAGAGATATTCCGGTCTTGGTCCTAACTATTTGCAGGTTTGGCCAAGTGAGGTTAGAGGCAATCCTAACTTTCATAGATTTGATTGCTCAAATTAAAAGTGGACCTCTCGTTCATGGAAGGAATCGAGAGGGTATTTTGGTTGTGGTCCTAACTGTTTAAAGGTTTGACCAAGATGGGAATTTGAGATGACCCTAACTGTTTAAAGGTTTGATTGTTCAATTTGTGGACCTCTCGTTCATGGAAGGAATCGAGAGAGGATTTTGGTTGTGGTCCTAACTGTTTAAAGATTTGACCAAGTTGGGAATTTGAGACGACCTAACTATTTAAATGTTTGATCGTTCAATTTGTGGACCTCTTGTTCATAGAAGGAATCGAGAGGGGATTTTGGTTGTGGTCCTAACTGTTTAAAGGTTTGACTAAGTTAGGAATTTGAGACGACCCTAATTGTTTAAAGGTTTGATCGTTCAATATGTGGACCTCTCGTTCATGGAAGGAATCGAGAGGGGATATTGGCTATGGTCCTAACTATTTAAAGGTTTGACCAAGTTGGGAATTTGAGACGACCCTATTTGTTTAAAGATTTGATCGTTCAATTTGTGGATCTCTCGTTCATGGAAGGAATCGAGAGGGGATTTTGGTTGTGGTCCTAACTGTTTAAAGGTTTGACCAAGTTGGGAATTTGAGACGACCCTAACTGTTTAAAGGTTTGATCGTTCAATTTGTGGACCTCTCGTACATGGAAGGAATCGAGAGGGGGTTTTGGTTATGGTCCTAACTGTTTAAAGGTTTGACCAAGATGGGAATTTGAGACGACCCTAACCGTTTAAAGGTTTGATCGTTCAATTTGTGGATCTCTTGTTCATGGAAGGAATCGAGAGGGGATTTTGGTTATGGTCCTAACTGTTTAAAGGTTTGACCAAGTAAACAGTAGGAGTGTGAGTACAAAATACAATGGGAGTGTTGACTTGTATAAGTCGCTCAGAGGGGGTTCCTGGTGTTAAGTGATAAATACTTAATACGGAGGGGTTTGATAATCATCAATGATCAGGAGATTAAAATTCTGAATACTATGTCCGGACTCTAACAATGAGAATGTTGAGTGCATAGACGTAGTGGGAGTTTGAATGGGAGTTTCTTATTCATCACCTTCTTGTAGTGACCGGGTTATCCCTAAGAACATACTATATAGAATTCTCTCGGGAACTTCCCGTTACATGAATTATCCACCCCCAACTTTCTTCGTGAAACTGGGTCTAATATTATACTTAGTTGCATGACCAGGTTATCCTTAAGAATACCAGGCATGGTACTCTCTAGGAACATCCTGTGAAAGAAAAAAAAACAGTTTAGACTCATATACCTATTGGAGTGTCAGGGAGCAGTTTAACCTCTTATATCGGTTGGAGGATTGTGAAGCAGTTTATACTCGTATACTCTTCGGAGTGTGAAGGAGCAGTTTATACTCTTATACTTTTTGGAGTGGTGCACCATCATTCGGCTTATTCTAGCTTTATGGCGTCAGAGTCGATTAGAGCTTGAATCTTGTTCTTTAGACCAAAACAAACCTCAGTAGGATGGAGAACTCTCCTGTGGTACACACAGTAGTTTGGGTCTGTGATCATTTTAGCCCCCTCCTGATCTTTAATCGGTGGTAGTTCAATCTCACCGTTATTCAGGAGGTACTCGAAAATATCCGGAACTTCCTCATCCTTGAAAGAGTACTCTTTTTGGAGTCTTGGATCTAGAGTACTTTGCTGTTTTTTAGGTTGTTGTTGTGACATCTGATAATTATCACCGGCAACTACAGGCATTGACCGCTGGCTTCTTTCGATCTTCTTCCTTCTGAGGAAGCTTTCATCATGTTCGCCACGCACCTTCAAGTCTTTCCAAGTGTTGGACGGCGCGACTCCCATAACCTCTAATATCTCAATAGATAGATTGTTATGACATGTCTGGAGGATGAAGTCCTCCGTGATCGGATCTCGGCAGTTCATCGTCTTATTCTGGAAACGTTTGATGAAGTCGTCGACTGTCTCTTCATCTTCCTGTTTCTCCTCAAAGAGTGTCCTGATGGATACCTCAGCGTCATCATCAAAGAAGTTGCTAAGGAATGAGCTCTCCATATTGTCCCAGCTGGTGATGCTTCCAGGCTTGAGACGTCGATACCAATCAAAGGTAGGCCCGCGAAGGGTGCCGACGAATGACCGAACCATCAAGGCTTCATTGCTGGAGATCGTGCCCAAGTGGGACTTGAAGTAGATTAGATGCTGAGTGGGCGAGCCCTTCCAGTCGAACGGCGTGAAGTTGATCAGGTTAAACTTCACCGGATACGGGATCAAATCCCACACTTTCGGGTAAGGACACGGAATGCTGGTCTTCTTTACCTCTCGAGCAGACATTAGAGCATTAATTTTGCTCTCGAGGTCTTTCATCTTCTCATCCTCGTCTGTATCATGTTTTGGACAATTTTCAAGAGAAATAATGGGGCTACCACCAGTGTTATCATCATTGGTGGGACCACCCCCAACATTTTGGCCAACAAGGGGGTTATCAGCATTGATGTGTTCATCCATATCTGAATCGCTAGATACTTGGCTGACATCATCACGACGGCTGGATTCAACTATCTGATTCGACAAGTCTCGGATCTGTTGGTCGTGCATTTGTCTCATCTCCTGCATTTAGACATTTTCATTTCGATTTTGAATGCTTGCTTCTGCTTGGCTAGAGCATCCTTAACCATTTTGGTTATTTCCTTAGTGTTAATCATAAACACTTCACGGGATTGTCCGGGACTAGATACGGTAGCCTCTGAAGCGACTGCCGAGCAAGTGTCTGACATTTTATCGTCTGAGGATAGTCCTCTATTCATCCTCAGATAGTCCCTGCGTCTAGTAGTTCCCGTGCGTAGCCGAGTCAGACGATGCGAAATGAGGGGGTCTGAACTTGAAGGTCGAGTCAATTTTCCCTTATCAACCATTTTGGTGGTGACTGCGGGTTATTCAGGCCCGACGACTTCTAACTGGAGCCGAGATATTAGTTGAGCTATCCCCGAATTGACTCTTCTTCCTTGAGTGAAATTGGGGTTGGAGCTATTTGAACTAATTAGAGACTTCCCCTTATCGACCACGTTGATAGTAACTGCTGGGAGTTCGTCATATTGAACAACCGATCGTTTTTTACGAAAATGTCTTGATTTGGGCTTTAATGCTTCAGTGGAGATCCTCTCAAATACCGAGACCAACTGTAGAGTGGTCCTGGGGCAGCTACACACTGATAATACTACCCTGATAATTTTGGTATACAGACAGTGAGAGTCCACTTTCCGGGTACCTCTCTTTCGGGATTTATTCGTACCCCTAGCCCGATAGTATAACTCATCGACGTTACAGTTAGAGTAACCTATCAGCTGTTTACATAAATTCTCAGGTATAACGCGTTCGTCTGCTTGACGTGTTCGTCTGCTTAACGTGTTTTCTTCTTAGTAAACAATGCCTTGTTGGCGTCTGCAGGAGTCACTCGTTTGGAATCACACTTTTCTGAGGGTAAAACCTTAACGGGCTCCTGGCCTTCTGTACGCACCCCCAAGCGGGCGGTTACAGGAATCAACTTGTTAGGAGGTCGCGTACGACCCCCAGTCTGGATGTTTGTTCGGGGTTCCTTCAACGGTCCCAAGCGTTCCTTAACATGCGCTTTGCCTCGATCATCGGGTAGAGAACCGAGGAGATGCTTCAATGGAATTCTTGATTTGGAAAGATCCACGCTGTTGTAGGGTCTCACCAGATGTGCGAGAGCAATAGGAGCGAGATCTGAAGTTAACGAAGGATGGAGAGCAGCCTCGGATCTGGAATCGAATGAGAGACACGACTGGTGTCTCTTGGGTAGAGGCATTATTTTTGCCTTCGGCACCCAAACCTTCTTAGATCTTGGTGGTTTCTTGACCACCTCTTCCCGCTGCAATTCTTGTGCCTTACGCATAAGGATCTAGGCATGCGCAAGAAGAGCACGACGCTTCTGGATGTGCTCCTCGAGAGTCAAACATGTTTGTTTGATCCGAACCCATTTATAAATTAGAGGTTGGGAGGAGGATCCTGATGCTTGTTGTGGCGATAACTTAGCCACTTGTCGCTTTCTAAACTTCAAATCCGCTTGGTAACGGAGTCCATCCACTTGATCCAAAGCCTTGGTGAGTTGGCACGCGAGGCATTGGCGTTGCCTTTGACGTGCTCTCTTTGATAAAATTGGCGCGCCTTCAGCAGCCGACTCCTTGATCTAGGAGGAGTTCAAAGCTGCAGATCCAACTTCATTGGACGCCGGTGGATTATTACGAGGTGCAATTATAGCAGCGGTAGTGGGGAGATCGGCTTCTTGGGTCTTCAGATTTGAAGACCGACGGATCTTCCGAGAGAAGGAGATCTTCCTGCACTTATGAGCCGAGGTAGATCTAGAGGAGGAGGAGGAGACGTACTCCTCAAATTTCTTTTGGTCGAACTCGTATTCGACCTCTTCAGCCACAGAGATCTTGATTGTTGGCTGCGGCACGACAGCTTCAGCAGCGAAGCTGTTGGCTCCCACTGTGGTTGCCATCTTGTTTGGGATGAAAGTTGATATCTTCATTGCTGAATCTATTACACGTTTATCGATTATAGATTCAATGTAAAATTAGTCTTTTTATAAGACTTTCTTACACAATAAAAATAAGAAAAATACCACTCTCGTCAAACAGCGTAGAGATCATTTATCGGTCTTCTGCTTGCGTGGGATCTTAGCCTGTGACGGGGACGTTGATATCCGTGGACCACCAAACGATCAGATCAAATCCGGAGATTCATCGATTCGTGAAGAAATCAAGAAGCTGAAGCGCTTATCTCGGCAACAGTGAGATAATTGCTCTTCGTAAGATTACTCGCAACGGGGTAATCTTAAGGGACGAACCGGACTGTAGATCTGACGAACTCCTATTCTTTATGACGAAGAATCCGCTGAAGTCTCTTCCTCCTCTCTGAAATTCGTGGCTCTTCAGTCCTCAATTCGGCAGGGCTTCGCCAACACTCGAGATTTCCAGATACGAAAAAATAAAGGCCCTGGAGCTATATTTATAGGCTTCAGGAGCTTTGTGTTTGGATAAGAACGGCCAATTCCCTCTTATCTTCAGTTGAAAACCACTTAACCATATTATCAGATCAGTTGGAGCAAATCCATCAAAACAACCAAAATCAGCGTTTTTTTTGTATTGGAGACACTTCTGAGTGTCTTGACGTGGCCGAGACACTTATAAGTGTCTTGGCCAAGCCAAGACACCACGGGGTGTCTCAGTTTGCCTTTTTTTCGGTTTTGGTTCGTCGAGTTTGTTTCCACCGTAACTCTGTCGTCCAGACTCGAAATTACGTGGTCCAATATGCGTTGAAAATCCGACAAGAAGATCTACAGGCTCCCATGATTGAATCACATGTGGAGTAAATAGGATACGAGGGGTGCTCTTCCATTCGTAAACGGCGCGGAGCTCCCGATCAGCTCTTGTTCCCGTTATTCCGAAGTTTTGTTGTTTCGTATGGTCCGTCGACTCACTTCGCGTGTTCGTTGTCATCAAATGAGATCCTGTGACTCGGATAGTGATATTCATCGTCTTCTCTCTATTTCGAGCCGCGTGCGGGGACCTATAGGTAATTTTTGATGCTTACATAGCCCAAGAGGCTTCAGACTCAGAATCTTCTTCAAAGTTGGGTTTCTCCTTAGAAACCACAAAATAGATTTTTAAGAGTTGCATCCTGAAGATCACTTTTCGATACCATGCGTTGAAGTTGGATCCGTAAAAGTTCTCTAACTTAAGACTGTCTACTTCAAGAGTCCTCATAGGATCCATGGTAGATCAAAAATATTGCTTTAAGATTGTTAGCGCCTGTGGCTAAATCTAGAATGAAATAGATATAAATCAGTGAGAAATGAAAGTAACTGTAGTGATATATTTTAAAACTTTTTCAAGTTAGCTGTTGTGCATTTGTAAAACACTATGCTTAAAGCAATATTTGGCGTACTTTGGTGCAAGGATCCCAAGGCCAAAATGTTTTTAGGAATAGCAGTACAGTACAATGGTGTGTGTTCCTAAAGATTGATAGGCTACCCAACCATCTGAGAGGAAGGAGGCCACGGCTTCATCCTTCAGAGGTGAGATTTTACAATTTTGTTCAATTCAATCAATTAAAATTTTGTTAAGTTTCCTCGTTTGCGCGAGGCATTCTGGAAGAGCCGACGTCCTCCTTTGTGGGGATCGATGCTTAATAGGTGTGTTTTGCTTTGACAAAACACATCTAAAGGCAAAGAATATAGTTTCATGTTGTCTTGTAACTTACGAGGCAGAGTACTCTGTCTCGTAGTTTGTGGGACAGCGTGCACTATTGTAGACGGTAAAAATTACCTTCGCAAACTTATACATGAATTCGTCCGTGAGCCAGAATCGCCCACTCAAATTAATGTTAGCCCTTATGTTTTGATGATGTTTTACAACCACCATTATCGGTACTAATGGCTTATTGAGTGCAAATGTAGTAAATTCATTTATCAAGCTTGTTAGTGCCATAAATGGAGGATTGGATGGAACATACGCTACAACGATGATATCCAAAGGAGGAGGAGGCATAATGATGAGGCAATGTTATTTCAAGAACAACAAATTCATATAGCAGCTTCATCAAAATTAAAGCTATATCAAGACTCAAGAACTTTATTCTATGTGAGGATATTAGCTAGTTTTTATTTTCTCTCTAGTGCTAGAATGTAGGCAAAAAGTTATTGATTTCACTTGAAGCTATTGGGAATCACACACACGTTTTCATACTTATGTTTTTAAGCGTTTTTCACAAAATACTATTTATCACAAGTATGAGGACCTATCTGCAAAATTCTTTTTCCAAACAGTTTGTTTTTAGTATTAAAAACATTTTACAAAGTTTCATAATTTTCAAAAAATCAGTTTCTACAATGTATCAGAATGCGGTCGACCGGACCGGTCGACCGCACATATGATCATTCGTTACTGGACTCCAGAGAGTTTGTCGGTCGACCGGCCCGGTCGACCGAAATCTCGATTTTTTTATCGGTCGACCGCGCCGGTCGATCGATGAAGTCTCTGTTTGTTTTCTGGGTTTTCAAAGTTGTTCGCGGTCGACCGGATTTTTGGTCGGTCGACCGAAGTATTTTTTCGGTCGACCGAAAATCCCTTCGGTCAACCGTGACTTTTTTTCAAACGGTCGATTGCCTCGTTTGTTGTGCTTTCACTTAACCGTGTTTGGCACAGTCTGTGGTAATGGTCTGAAAAGGAGATTATTTTCTTAATTGGGAAGATTGGGCTGTGTTTTTAAAATGTTTAATCTCTTCTATTTAAACCCTTTCTCCTTCAAGTTGCCCTAATTTGCAAAAACCAGAGAGAGACGTTGTCTTCCTGAGAAAAATTTTCAAACCTGTTCTCTGTGTTTTTCTCTGTGGTTTTGTGTGTGTTCACTTCCCAGCTTCAGTAATCCTTCTCTTTGCCATAGGGGCTGTGTAAAGAGAGAGTCTTGCATCTTTTCTTCTGCTGTGTGAGTGAGATCTTGTGTAGATCAACTGTGAGGGAGTGTGATATGTTGAGATCAAACTGTGT
Source organism: Asparagus officinalis (assembly GCF_001876935.1). Lineage (NCBI taxonomy): Eukaryota > Viridiplantae > Streptophyta > Magnoliopsida > Asparagales > Asparagaceae > Asparagus > Asparagus officinalis. The sequence continues at coordinate 75,216,439 of NC_033801.1, forward strand.
AGTGAGAGATCGTGTAGGATCGCTGTGTAGACGAAGTTCCGGCTTCCAAACCGGGTGTGTAGTGGATTTCTCCTCGAGAGTGGGGAGCGGGGACGTAGGCCAGAGGGCCGAACCTCGTTAACACATCGCGCGTCAAGGATAACGATTCCTAACCCTCTCTTATTTACTTTGTTTGCATCAGTTTACTTTGTGGTTTGCTTGTCTTAATTTTTATTGCATAATTAGAGCCTCTTGACCCTAATCCCCCCCCCTCTAGGGTCCAACAATTGGTATCAGAGCTTTGGTCTCTATATCAGTTTTTGGTTTAACAACCTTAGAGAAAAGATCTAATGGAGGCCTCTTTGAATATGCATATGTTAGAAGGACAATCCACAACTAGACCACCACTCTTCACAGGGACTAATTTTGCTTATTGGAAGGCTAGAATGAGAATTTACCTTCGTTGCATTGATCTTGACATCCTAGGGCTCATAGAAAAGAAATATGTAGAGAAGTCCAAAGTTGAGAACATGTCCGATGATGAAAGGCACCTTGCCAATCTCAATGCTAAGGCCATGAACGCCTTAATCTGTGGTCTTTCCCCCAATGAATACAATAGGGTTTCCACGTGTGCAACCGCATACGAAATTTGGCAAAAATTATGTGTCACACATGAAGGAACACCCCAAGTTAAGGAATCTAAGATTAGTGGACTCATGCATGATTATGAGCTATTTAAAATGCTTCCTAATGAATCCATTGATGCTATGTTTTCCCGTTTTACTAATATCATCAATGAATTACATGGTCTAGATAAGCAATTATCCATTCAAGAGATGAACTACAAGATACTTCGCTCATTGACTCCGGCATGGGAGCCCAAGGCTACGGCCATTGAGGAAGCTCATGACCTCACTACCTTAGCTCTTGATAGTCTCATCGGAAAGCTCAAAGTGCATGATAAGAAGCTCAAGGGGAAGGAGAAGGAGGAAGTGCCATCACGTGAAGTTGAGGAGCCGTCACCAAAGTTGAAGACCATAGCTCTCAAAGGAGCTAGTGACAACTCATCTTCGTCGTCGGAGAGTGAAGTTGATTTTTCTAGAGAAGTGGCTCATCTCTCTAGAAGAATCTCTAGACTTATAAAAATGAACAAGAAATTTAACCCCCGGTCTAACAACAAGTTTTCCTCTCATGTAGGTAAATGTTTTGAGTGCAATGAACCGGGTCACATCGCTAAGGATTACCCCAAGCTCAAGGAAAATGCAATGAACCGGGTCACATCGCTAAGGATTGCCCCAAGCTCAAAGAAAAGTACATGAAGTACAAGAAGAAGAAGGCTATGTATGCCGGATGGGAAGAATCCGAACCAAGTGACTCGGATAGTGATGAAGAAGGAGCCAAACTTGCTCTTCATGACCCAAATGTTTGTTTCATGGCAAATGAACATGAGGTAATATCCGAGGCCGAAAGTGAATCTTTCTACATGCAATGTGACATAGCTATGGCTTTAGAAGAGTTGAATTTTGAATTTAAGAGAATGTCTAAAGAATACTTAGAACAACTAACAACCTCTCTTGCTCTAAAAGATGAATTGCTAGGAGATCTCGATTTCGAGAATAAGCAATTAAGATCAAAAATTAAAAGATTAGAAATTGAGAGTTGTAGAACTAGACCCACTCATGTTTATGCTAACTACAATCACCATGATAGAAATAGGTTTCATGATTCTAACATTCGTACATACAAAAGAAATTTTGTATGCACTTATTGTATGAGACATGGACACATTTCTACTCATTGTAGAATTAAAGATAACCAAGATTTTTATGGATTGATATGGGTACTCAAAGGTACAAAAACTACTAACCACCAAGGACCCAAGACTTGGGTACCTAAAGCTACTACATCTTCATCTTCATCTTTTGTAGGAAACATCACGACAACGACGTAAGGAGATGTGGTACCTTGATAGTGGTTGCTCACATCATATGACGGGCAACAAAGAGTTATTTGCAACCCTATCAAGGATTGAAGGAGGCAATGTCTCCTTCGGTAAGGTAAAATCATTGGTGTTGGTTCTATTGGTAAGAAACCCTCACCCGTTATAGAAGATATTTATTTGGTAAATGGTTTGAATCATAATCTTCTTAGCATTAGCCAATTAAGTGATAAAGGTTTTGATATTTCCTTTAAACCGAATAAATGCACCATTAGTATGGATGGAAAAATTGTTTTTATTGCTAATCGCAAATCTAATGTATACATTTTTGAGATGAATGAACTAGTGAATCAAGATGTGAAGTGTCTTGCGGCAATTGATGAAAATCCTTGGATTTGGCACAAGAGACTTGGACATGCAAATATGGAGTTAATATCAAAATTGTCTAAGAAGAATCTTGTGAAAGGGCTATCTAACTTACACTTCATCAAAGATACAATTTGTGAGGATTGTGCCAAATGTAAACAAACAAAGTCTTCTTTCAAATCCATCCATGAGGTATCGACTTCTAAACCTTTGCAATTACTTCATCTTGATTTATTTGGTCCTATGCGTGTTACCTCTCTTGGAGGCAAACACTATATTTTTGTGATTATTGATGATTTTTCTCGTTTTACATGGACAATATTTCTTGCTAAGAAAAATGATTGTTTTGAAGAATTTGCAAATCATGTTAAAAGAATTGAAAATGAAAAAGATTTGAAAGTTGTTAAGATAAGAAGTGATCATGGTGGTGAATTTCAAAATGAATTTTTCTATGATTTTTGTGCTCATCATGGTATAACTCATATGTTTTCCGCTCCTAGAACACCACAACAAAATGGTGTTGTTGAACGGAAAAATCGCACCATACAAGAGATGGCACGCACTATGCTTAATTCTTTTGATTTGCCAAAATATTTTTGGGCGGAAGCCGTCAATACGGCTTGCCATGTTTTAAATCGTGTTTTGATTAGACCAAAGCTTAAGAAAACTCCTTATGAACTTTATTATGGAAAAACTCCTTTCATTGGTTATTTTCGTGTCTTTGGTTGCAAATGCTTTATTTTAAATACAAAAGATCACCATGATAAATTTGATTCCAAAATTGATGTTGGTATTTTCTTGGGTTATGCACCTCGAAGTAAGGCTTATAGGGTCTTCAATAAACGAAGCCTCGTTGTTGAAGAGTCTATAAACGTTACTTTTGATGAGACTAATGTTGGCTCTCAAGTTGTGTTGCCTAGGAAAGATGATGATGATGATATTGAGGGAGGATTGGACTTGTTGCAAATCAATGACACTCCCTCTATAGAAGTTCAAAAGGATGTGGATAGCACAAACGCTCAAGATCAAGTTGAACCACCTAAAGCTTGGAAATTCACATCAAACCATCCAAAGGAACAAATCATTGGGAGCCCTTCAAAAGGAGTTATAACTCGCTCAAAAGCCTTGAGTGAATGTGGTAATGTTGCATTTCTATCTCAACTAGAACCTAAAAAGGTTAATGATGCTTTAAATGATGAGTTTTGGGTTTTGGCTATGCATGAAGAATTAAACAATTTTCAAAGAAATGAAGTTTGGAAGTTAGTTCCTAGACCTAACAATGCTAGTGTTATTGGTACAAAATGGGTTTTTAGAAACAAACTTGATGAACATGGCATTGTAACTAGAAATAAAGCACGTTTGGTTGCCCAAGGATACAATCAAGAGGAGGGCATAGACTATGATGAAACCTTTGCACCGGTTGCAAGGTTGGAATCTATTAGGATGTTTTTGGCATTTGCTAGTTTTAAAAATTTCAAACTATTTCAAATGGATGTCAAAAGTGCTTTCTTAAATGGTTTTATAGAAGAGGAAGTGTATGTTGAGCAACCCCCCGGTTTTATAGATCATGCTTTTCCTAATCATGTTTACCGGGTACAAAAAGCTTTATATGGGTTGAAACAAGCTCCTAGGGCTTGGTATGCTCGCCTCTCTAGTTTTCTTATTGAAAATGGTTTTTCAAAAGGAACAATTGATAACACACTTTTTGTGAGAAAAAGGAAAAATGATTTCATTTTGGTTCAAATATATGTGGATGACATTATTTTTGGTGCTACTAATGAATCCTTGTGCAAGGAATTTTCTAAAGTTATGCAGGATCACTTTGAGATGAGTATGATGGGAGAGCTTACATTCTTTCTCGGGCTCCAAGTCAAGCAAACTAAGGATGGGATCTTCATTTCACAAAGCAAGTATGCGAAGGAATTGGTGAAGAAATTCAAGTTGGAGAATTCTAAGCATGCACCTACTCCCATGAGTACTAGTGTTAAGCTTGATGCGGATGAGAGTGGTGAAGATGTGGACCAAAAACTATACCGAGGTATGATAGGTAGTCTTCTTTATCTCACCGCTAGTAGACCCGATATCATGTTTAGTGTGTGTGCATGTGCACGTTTTCAAGCATCTCCAAAAGCATCTCATTTAATTGCGGTTAAAAGGATCATTAAGTATGTTAATGGAACTTTTAATCTTGGTTTATTTTATCCAAGAAGCACCTCTTTTGATTTATATGGTTTTTGTGATGCCAACTTTGCCGGATGTAAGGTAGATCGCAAGAGTACTAGTGGAACATGCCAATTCTTAGGAAATTCACTTGTTTCTTGGGCTTCCAAGAAACAAAATTGTGTTGCATTGTCCACTACGGAAGCGAAATACATTGCCGCCGGCTTATGTTGTGCTCAAGTTTTATGGATGAAACAAAGCTTAGTTGACTATGATTTGAACTTTCAAAATATTAAAATCTTTTGTGATAACACAAGTGCTATAAATATTTCCAAAAATTCGGTTTTGCATTCTAGAACTAAGCATATTGATGTGCGCCATCATTTCTTACGCGATCATGTAGAGCAACAAGATGTATCCCTAGTATTTGTTGACACAAAATCTCAACTAGCGGATATATTTACTAAGCCTCTTGGAGAGGATGATTTTTGTCGCATAATAAATGGTTTGGGCTTATGCACTATGTGAAAGTTCAACATTGCTTTCTTGTTTAGTTGCATTTTGCATCTCTCTTTACCCTATTTTTGATGGTGACAAAGGGGGAGAGAAATCTCCTCATTTGTTGCATATACTTAGGGGGAGCTCATAGATAGGGGGAGCACTTATCTATAAGCTATTTTTATTTTTATTTTTTTCTCTTATATAATGGTTGGTTGTCATCATCAAAAAGCGGGAGATTGTTAGCCCTTATGTTTTGACGATGTTTTACAACCACCATTATCGGTACTAATGGCTTATTGAGTGCAAATGTAGTAAATTCATTTATCAAGCTCGTTAGTGCCATTAATGGAGGATGGATGGAATATATGCTACAACGATGATATCCAAAGGAGGAGGAGGCATAATAATGAAGCAATGTTAATTCAAGAACAACAAATCCATAAAGAAGCTTCATCAAACTTAAAGCTATCAAGACTCAAGATTAGCTAGTTTTTATTTTCTCTCTAGTGCTAGAATGTAGGCAAAGAGTTATTGATTTCACTTGAAGCTATTGGGAATCATACACACGTTTTCATACTTATGTTTTTAAGCGTTTTTCACAAAATACTATTTCTATTGGGAATCACACACACGTTTTCATACTTATGTTTTTAAGCGTTTTTTACAAGTATGAGGACCTATCTACAAAATTCTTTTTCCAAACAGTTTGTTTTTAGTATTAAAAATATTTTACAAAGTTTCATAATTTTCAGAGGTCAAATAAATATTTTGCAAATATTTTACTTAAGACAAAAATCAGTTTCTGCAATGTATCAGAATGCGGTCGACCGGACCGATCGACCGCACATATGATCATTCGTTACTGGACTCCAGAGAGTTTGTCGGTCGACCGGCCCGGTCGACCGTGCAATGTATCAGAATGCGGTCGACCGGACCGGTCGACCGCACATATGATCATTCGTTACTGGACTCCAAAGAGTTTGTCGGTCGACCGGCCCGGTCGACCGAAATCTTGATTTTTTTATCGGTCGACCGCGCCGGTCGACCGATGAAGTCTCTGTTTGTTTTCTGGATTTTCAAAGTTGTTCGCGGTCGACCGGATTTTCGGTCGGTCGACCGAAGTATTTTTTCGGTCGACCGAAAATCCCTTCAGTCAACCACGACTTTTTTTCAAACGGTCGATTGCCTCGTTTGCTGTGCTTTCACTTAACCGTGTTTGGCACAGTCTGTGATAATGGTCTGAAAAGGAGATTATTTTCTTAATTGGGAAGATTGGGCTGTGTTTTTAAAATGTTTAATCTCTTCTATTTAAACCCTTTCTCCTTCATCTTCCCAGTTGCCCTGACCTTTTGCAAAAACCAGAGAGAGACACTGTCTTCCTGAGAAAAATTTTCAAACCTGTTCTCTGTGTTTTTCTCTGTGGTTTTGTGTGTGTTCACTTCCCAGCTTCAGTAATCCTTCTCTTTGCCATAGGGGCTGTGTAAAGAGAGAGTCTTGCATCTTTTCTTCTGCTGTGTGAGTGAGATCTTGTGTAGATCAACTGTGAGGGAGTGTGATCTGTTAAGATCAAACTGTGTAGTGAGAGATCGTGTGGGATCGCTGTGTAGACGAAGTTCCGGCTTCCAAACCGGGTGTGTAGTGGATTTCTCCTCGAGAGTGGGGAGCGGGGACGTAGGTCAGCGGGCCGAAACTCGTTAACACATCGCGCGTCAAGGATAACGATTCCTAACCCTATTTCACTTACTTTGATTGCATCAGTTTATTGTGGTTTGCTTGTCTTAATTTTTTTATTGCATAATTAGAGCCTCTTGACCCTAATCACCCCCCTCTCTAGGGTCCAACAATTAAGGGCGGGGCTTACCCACGGATTGGACTCACTAGTACGAACCCAAATCGTACGAGCCCCAAATTCGTCCGTGGTTGTTGATCAAGGATTCGCCGGTACGATCGACTCGCCCACACGAGTTAAGATCATCCGAATTCTCCTGCTCACCCGACTCGTCCGCACGAGTCGAGAGTCGAATTCGTACCCTAACAAGGAAACCCTCATGTATATACCATATGTCCCGAATCGTAAACATCTAAACATTAATACCAAAATAAGAATAAACAATCTAATGAAACCAATAATTAGAAATCCATAACACGAGACTGGTATGTCAAGAGAAATAATCCAAATAAGGAACCCTCATGTATATACCATAAGTCTCAAATTATGAATCTCTAATCATTAATCCCAACTATGAAAAAAAAAGACAGTAAAAGAAATAAGATATCAACACATCGTATTTATAATAACTTCCACAATCACTAAAGAGATAGAATAAAATACCAACACATAATTTTGTATACTTGCAAAAGTAACGTATCTAAGTTATATAGTTCACTGATAGGTTGTATTTATAATTGGTATCTGTCATACTTAGGCTATCAAGTAATTGTCTCAGTGCGACGGACTACCCTATATGTATCCTGAACTGTGTACACGGCTCATTAGTCTCATTGTGATCTCAGTGCATAACATGAGTACGGGACGGACTACCAAATAGGCATCCTAGAAATACGGCTCACGAGCCTCATTGCACCCTAGTGCGGGACGGATGACAAGATCAAGCCTCCTAAAATCTGACTCAATAGCCTGTACATGTGGAATATCGACGCACTACCTCATGTAGTACTGAACTGAGCTCATCAACGATATCCACCTCATACAAATCTTGTACCTCTAGCATGTCGATGCACTATCCTATATAATACTGAGCTATGCTCATCAATGATAGTTACCTCATGTATAAACTGTGTATATCTGGTGTGTCGACACACTATCCCATATAGTACTAAGCTGTGCTCATCAACGACATCCAACATGTATATGAACTATATCTAATTCAAATATGATCAAATCAAAATTTATCATAATCCCCTTGGGATTCTTAAATGTATAACATAACATATTCATGACTATATGTATAACATCAAGCGGTTCAAAACTCCACGAACGCACCTCAAAACGGCGCAACACAGCTCCACAAAATGAGCAGGAAAAACAGACGTGATATCTGTTAGTAAAACAAGCATATCTTTCTCTAGGAAAGCTATTTTTACAAATGGTTTTCTGTTTTGAAAACTAAATTCACACATCTTTGAGATAACATAAGTTTGGTTTAGTTTGGAATTCATTTGTTATCCCAAATCTTTAGTTAAACATTATATATGTGTAGCCGTTTTTTACAGGACATGTTGTTAGTAAAAAGATCATATCTCTCTCTATACAAATGATTTTTAAGATTAGTCTTCTGTTTTAGAAACTAGATACATATATCTTTCATTTAGTACTAGTTTGGTTAAATTTAGAGTTTATTTTCTATTTCAAAATCTTAGTTAAACATAATATAATTGCTGCAGTTTTCTGCAGAAAATATTTATTTAGTACATCACTTAAATTTCTCATATATAAATGAAATTATGAAAAATACTAATGATCATAATCATGATACTATCATAAACAGCAAGAAAAAAATTACTAATCTCGCATTGGTTTATGTTTTAACATCAAAAATTTAAATTTTATCACATCATGTTAAGATTCAAGCATGAAAACACATATTCAACATCATATTAAACATCTAACTAGTTATTTAACTATGGGGAAGGATTTGGGTAAAGATAATCTTACCTTAGACGTTGTTTTAAGCCTCTGAAATAACCAGTAACCAAAAAAAAGTGCAACCAAGCCGTTTTCCCCTTGCTACACGTTGATGATCTCGCCCTCGTGTCGATATTTGCTTCACAAAGCTCTCAAAATTCTCAACTTTAGGGCTAGAGATTCAGAGAGAGGAAGAAGGGCTGCTAGGGTTTAAAACTCTGATGTAAAGATGTTAATTTTCGTGAAAACACATGTTTATATATATGCAAACCCGAAATAAACCCGTTTGACCCGAACCAGGAATCCTAATCTGACAAGGAAAATAACCTTCGGTATTTTGACCATAACTTTCACATCCGACCTCGGAATAAGGTGATATAAGACTTTTTGGAAATCTCTTGAAGAAACCTACAACGTTTGTCTTTTAAGTTTTTCCAAATTCCAACTACATCTGTAAAAAATACAAAATCTCTTCGCTAGTCATAAATTTCCAGATTTATACATCGAGCATGAATTGTGCATTTGCTCTTATATATATGCATATATACATTGAATTGATCTCAAACCAATTCCTAGCATACTCAAACATCATAATATGTTATTTATAAATATATAACATATTTATTATTATTTATCACAAAATATTCAATTTTTTTGGGGTTTTACATTCTTCCCCCTTTAAAAGAATTTCGTCCTCGAAATTCAAAAATCATACTTAAGCAAATAATAATACTAGAAAAGCACGTAGAGGGTCTAATTTAACCCACAAACATAAATATCTCAGAATATTTACTCTTGATAAGCATATAGGGATATTTATATTTAACAATCCAGGATGACTATATTCTCACTCAACCCTTAATCGAATGGATCTAGTACGTCGGGCGAAAAATCCAAGCAAGGAACCCCCCATATATATACCATGTGTTCCAAAAGATTAAGAATTAAGCAGAAATATCTTCATTCTAGCGTTAAATCTAAATATAACCACACAAATAATCGCACACATAAATCAATCCACTTTCTCAATAGGTGCAGGAAGTCGTGCGACATAACATATTTGCGCTCCCGAAAATCATCTTCGATGTCTACACTTAACCATATAAAATGTAAATACCCCCACTTAACACCTAACTAAATGGAACAAGTACATCGAGCGAAAAATCCAAACAAGGAACCCCTCATATATATACCATATGTTCCAAATACTTAGGAGATAAGTGGTAATACTCTCATTTTAGTGTTAAGTATAAACATCGCCATACATGCAACCATAAGCCATAAACAAGTCATACAAAAATTTAATTTACTAGATCAAACAGGTGTGGGTAGTCGTGATGTATACCCTCCTCGCGCTCCCAAGAAACTCCTCAACTCCTTTTCGGTTTCGCTGAATTGCCACAAAGGAAAAACATCTTGTTTCTAAATTTCTTGTCTTCCCTAGCAAGCATACAAACTTGGATTTCAATCGTAGTCAGATCATTCTAAAGCTAAATCTTCAGTGCGTTCATCATTCGCTACTGATCTACATCATGAAAGTGCTTCCTAAGCATAGAAACATGAAATGCATTGTGTATACTAGACATCGATGCTGGAAGATCTAGTCTGTATGACACAGCTTCAATTCTCTCCAAAATCTAATACGGTCCAATGTATCTCGGCGTAAGCTTTTTCTGTCTCCCGAATTGCCAAACACCTTTCACATGCGATACCTTCAGCCTAACCGAATCTCCAATCTAAAACTGCAAGAGTTTTCATCTCTTATTAGCATAGCTCTTTTGCCGACTCTAAACGGCTAGAATCCGATCTCTGGTCAATGCTACTTCCTCAGTAATCTGTCTCATAAGCTCTGGCCCAAGTATTAAACTCTTCTCCGGCTCTACCCAACATATAGGCGATCTGTAAGGTCTCCCGTACGATACTTCATATGAGGTCATACCGATTGTCACTTGATAATTATTATTCTAAACGAACTCTATCAATGAAATATGATCCTCCCAGCTACCTTGAAAATCAAATAACATAAGCCCGCAATTTGTTTTCCAACATCTGATTTACTCTCTCCATTTGACAATCTGTCTCAATTTGATACTGTTGTATCTAGAACTCCATAAAGTTGAATAGTTTCCTGAATAAATATCCTCCCTAGAATAAAATATGCTGACTTTATCAGTCTATCAACTATCACCCCAAACCGAATCATTCTCTTTCTTCGAATTCGATAACCCTACAATAAAGTCCATAGAAATGTCCGCCCACTTCTACTCCAAAATAGGTAAAGGCTGATGTGTTCCTGTCGGTCTCTGATGTTCCGCCTTTACTCACTGACAGGTAAGATACTTAGCTACATACTCTGAAATCTTCCTACGCATATCATTCCATCCAAGAGTGTCTCTTTAGGTCCTTTTACATCTTAGGGGTCTCTGGATGCACTGTGTACCGAGTAGGTCCTTTTACATCTTAGGGGTCTCTGGATGCACTGTGTACCGAGTACGATGTGCTTCATCTAGCGACTTCCTCTTAAGCTCTGCATTGGCTGGCATAACCAACCTGTCATTCATCTGTAGACTTCCATCTGCTCCAACGGTCCAATCAGTCTTAGGCTCTTTGTAAATTTCCTCCTTTTGGATCTGAATTCAATAGTTTTCTAACTGAGTTCTGACAACTCTGACACTCCAAGCTGGCTGCACTGACACAGCTCCCTACAATGCACTGGTTCTACCAATCTCATGTCTAAAATCACACTGGCTAAGGGTGAGAATATCTCAATACAACGAGCACCTCTAAGCCGAAACCCGATGTTTATGTTTCTTACTCAAGTCATCTGCTACGACATTTTCCTTCCCCAGATGATACTGAATCGCGGACTCATAGTCCTTGATAAACTCAATTCACCTCCTTTGCCTATAGTTGAGTTCCTTCTGAAAGAAAAGATACTTAAGACTCTGATGTCTGTGAATAATTCAAGTTGTACTTCATATAAGTAAAGTCTCCATGACTTCAGTGCAAATGCCTCTGCTGCTAACTCCAAGTCATAAGTGGAAATAGATCTGCTTATGTACTCTCAATTGCTGCGAGACATATATTACTACTCTCTGAGTCTGCATCAAAACGTCTCCTAACTCTGCCAATGATGTATTTATGTAGACCACAAATGTCCTGTCGTTGCTCGAAATAGTTAAAACTGGCGCTGTAAACAATTTAGCCTTCAAGGAATCAAAGGCCTTCTGGTACTCCATGTTCCAAATGAACTATACACCTTCTTCGTAAGGCATGTAAGTGGTGTCGAAATCTTCGAGAAGTCCCAGATAAACTTCCAATAATAGCCGGCTAAACCCAAAAAGCTATGAATCTCTATCTTCGTCTTTGGCGGATTCCAAATCAAGAATTGCTAAAATCTTAGCCGGATCTATTGCTATGCCCTTTCTGCTGATGACGTGACCGAGAAATCTGATTTCTGAAAGTCAAAACTCACATTCGCTAAACTTGACATATAACTGATGCTCCTGTAGAGTCTGCAAAGCTAACCGGAGATGCTGCTCGTGCTCTACCTTCGATCTCGAATAAATGAGGATGTCGTCGATAGAAACTATCAAACTGATCCAAGAAAGGACAGAAAACTCAGTTCATCAAATCTATGAATACAGCGGGTGCATTGATCAACCCAAATGGTATGACCAGAAACTCAAAAGATTCATATCGAATCAGGAAAACACGGCTTTGGGAAAATCCCTCTCCCGAGCTCGTAACTTTAATAACCCAAAACGAAGATCAGCCTTCGAGAAACATGTGCTTCGTACAGCTGATCGAACAAGTCATAAATCCTAGGTAATTGGTACCTATTTCGGATAGTGACCTTGTTCAACTTTTTATAATCAATACACAAACGCATACTGTCGTCCTTCTTCTTCACGAAGAGAACTAGCACTCCCCACGGAGAATGACTCCGATGAATAAAACCCTGAGCTAATAACTCGTCCAACTAGGTCTGAAGCTTCCTCATCTCAGCTGGTGCCATGCGATAGGGTGCGCGGGATATCGGGGCTGTGCCTGGCTGCAACTCAATACAGAACTCAACCTCTCACACAGGAGGTAATCCAGGTATGTCCTGAAAGACATCCTGATACTCTGAGACAACTCTAGTCTCCAATAAATCAATACCCTGATCCCATCGCATCACCTCCTCGATGTACGCCAGAAATGACTCCGCAAAACGGTTGCCCTAGGAGGTTGCTACAATCATCTCGGACCCATTGGACGCTCGTAAATTGACCGTCTATGCAAAGCAGTCAATACTATCATGATAGGAAGATAACCAATCTGTACCAAAAATTTGACATCGACAACACGATCAACTTAACGTATAACTCAGATTCATCTAGTTTGATGACACATCTCCTACAAATGGAAGGGACACCCCCTAGAGGGGTAGGCACTGACAATGGAAAATCTAAGGAATGCCACAAGCTGACACCCATCAACAAAGGTACGAAGGATAAGAGATAAATGAATTTCATAAATCAAACTAGATCCGAACTGAAAATGAAATCACGAATAAAACTCCGCTCGTACCCTGATCATGCGGTACAGCTGAATAGACTTTGCTGGGTAGTGCAAATCTCCTGGATAATGCAAATCTGGCCTGCTGGCCCCTAAATCTTCGGATTAACAAGTAGTACTTCTATTTCCTCACTGCTGGCCGAAATTACGACTCTGAGATTGCCGACTACGACCTTTATCATGCTAGCTTCCTATTGTGAACTGTTACAAGTCTTTTGCTATTTGTTCGACCTTGTTGTGATTGTAACATGTTTCTCCGAATCTCTGCGCTACTCCGGCGCTCTCTAATCACATTGTGCTCCTTTCTTATTGTCACGCCCCGAGCGTGACTCGGTCGGCAATGCAACCATACGGTTACATTCACGCCTCTGGATCATCCTGTATACAGATATATTACCAAAAGAACTACTACATAGAGCATGTAACTAAAATAGCAAAGGAACTAGATAGATAAAGAAAACTCTGAAAAAGACAAATTTCTCTTACATGTCCACAACTCTTCAAAATAGGAAAGAGGAAAAATACATCTTAGTCTGAAGTACCATAAGTGATTACAAGAAAGACTCAATAACTGAAGCTGAGAGAGAGAAAGTGATCACTGACGCTGGTCTTAATCTTTAAAGTACTCTTGGTCCTGCGAAGAAAGAACAAATCCCAAGTCTGGGGCATGCAAACCCCAGGGGAGTCAGAAAACTCCCAGCAAGCATGTAAAATGAGGAAATTATGCACGGGTGAGTATAAGTGGTAGATATAAAGAAAAGATAAATTCTAAAATTTCAGTGATAAAAGAAAAACTATTCTTATAAATCAAAATAAGATAAAACCTCAGTTAAAGATAATAAAATAAAATAAATTCCTAAACATGTATATCAAATAAGGTCTACCCTAAAGCATACAATCTTATACCCTATACTAAGACGAGGTAAGATTTAGAAACCCACAATATGAGAGATGAGTACGTCGAGGGAATAATCCAAACAAGGAAACCCTCGTATATACCATATATCTCAAATTGTAAATCTCTAAATATTAACTCCCAAAATTCTATACACAACAATATCAATATGCATCACCCATGTTTCATCCAGGTCCATACCGTGCATGCCAAATCTATCACAAAGCTTAAAAAACACATTATTCTTATTTTTACATGTTATTTGAATTAGAGAAGAATATTTTCATGTATATAAATCGGTTCCCCGTAAACCGTCCCGGGAACACGGCTTCAAGTCAGGAATTGGCTCTTTGGCCCATGTATATATATAACTCAGGATATCAGGAATGCGCATATGCCCGTTTATATACATGTTACATTCTTCGTCTAATTCCCCTTTATAAACCCCATATTTGTCGATTAAATTTTATATAACTGTGCATGAAATGTTGTGCACTAACCACAGAGTTACCGTGGAACGACTTCTGTAAAACTATGATAATAACCGTGACCCAGAACATGTCCAAATCAAGATAGGTGCATCGTCTAGTCGATGCTATAATAGTAAATAGCCAAGGAAAAATCTCATATCGGGATGTCGATATCGAGAACATAGCCATGCTATGAAAGCACGCTTATAAATCATATTTTTAACCGAAGTCGTCTTCATGCACAGTCTCTCCTATTGGAAAACAATTAGGTGATCAAGCAACAATTATCTATAAAGTCATGCATGTCAAACACAGTATCAAACAAGATAAGTACTATAAGTATAAACCGGGTTGTACCCTAATCATAATATTTTAGGTGATCTCCAAAAATTAATATCAGATAAGTTTTGTCTATTTAGACACTTGAGTACCAAGATCCCGTAAAACGTGAACTTTCCAAACTCATGAGTTCATAATAAGTACAAATAGATATTACCAGGACATGCTTCTGACCCATATCTTAATAGCTTATCTGTTTATGCACAACCCACCTAGTAAATGGGACTAGGTGATCAAATACGCGGTTGTATAATCGGCCACGATGTTAAACCCAAAAATCTAAATCTCATAGACTCATGTCATATCACTCGACTTAAGTCATCAAGATAACATATGTCAGAATCCACTCATGGATATCAACCGAAACCCAACAAATCTCACATCAAGAATTCTCACAAGCCCAAAAATTCTCTTGTCCAATGGTTTGTACTCTTTGTGATTGTTGACTAGCTTTGTCACTAATATTCATATAACCCAGTCCATTAATATATGCTTGCCTTTCTCCAAGTCAGTCAGTTCATCAAATATATATTCTATACATACAATCCTCAAATTAATTGCTAAACTTAACATGTAGACTTGTGATATTGTGGAGCTTTCCAGATGGTAGGAAACCATCCTTACCCTTGCAACATCTAACTTACATAAGAAATATAGTATAATCCCTAAACTTATTCAGGTGTCCTACGTCAACAAACATACGCTTATGTTTCCGCAAGAATTTTAGACAGTTTATAAATTCGTGGAATATTGTCTAATATAAGCACAATTCTCCAATTTTCTGTTAAACTTGACGAGTGGCCTTGTTATCATACAGATTTTCAAATAGCCTCCGTATCTACTTGCTGTTAGTCTAAGTGTGTAGACCCGAAGCTGCAATCGAAAAGACGAAGAAAACAGTCAGAAGACTGTGCGGTCGACCGCAGTGGCAGATCCGGTCGACCGCGTGCACTGCAGGAAACTGAGAAGAATCGGTCGCTCTGGCCGGTCGACCGGCGTGGCCGCTGCGGTCGACCGAGATCGTGCACAAGACCCTGTAAACAGATTTCGTTCTGACCGGTCGACCGGCCTTGGCACGGCGGTCGACCGCGAATCGCCCAGACAGTTTCCTAAACTGTTTGGGACTCTGTTTTGTTTCAGGATTCTATAAATACCCAAACGTTTTTAGGGTTTGTAGGACATCAAAATGATGGGTTTAGAGAGGAAAAACGAAGAAGAAAGGGAAAGGGAAAGGGGGTGGCGGCTGATGAAAGAAAAGAGAGAGAGAGATATATATAAAGAGATTAGGTTAGGGTTTAAAGAAATACTTAAGGATTTGTTAATAAAATAATAGGGGAAAATAGGAATCATTGATGGGTTTAGAGAGGAAAAACGAAGAAGAAAGGGAAAGGGAAAGGGGGTGGCGGCTGATGAAAGAAAAAAGAGAGAGAGAGATATATATAAAGAGATTAGGTTAGGGTTTAAAGAAATACTTAAGGATTTGTTAATAAAATAATAGGGGAAAATAGGAATCATCAGGGAATAACTCTTACAAATAATTAACAATATTAATAATAAAACAAAATATTAAATTTAAAAGTTTCCACTGTAACTAATTAATTTATAATTATTAAAAATATTAAATAAATATAAAAAAATCAGATTTTTAAATCATAGAAAATTCTAAAAGGCCGGGAAAATACAAATACTCTTTTAAAATAATAATTAAATATTTTAAAATACCAGAAAAATTATTTTAACTAGTATCAAAATTCACAGTCCTTACATTCTACCCCCCTTAAAACAAATTCCGTCCTCGGAATTTACTCCAAGCACACGAGAAGCAATGCTCTACTAGAAATAAATATATATGGTACCCAATCTAGATTGTCGCCGTATATATCTCATACCACATACCATAAGGTTATTGGAAATGACTCTCCATAGTATGAATCCCCTGCGAGATCAGTCAAGACATGATACATGTAAACCAATTTTTATTTTTCCCAAGTTTGGTCCTAAGGATCGTCACCCTTAGGATCACCACCAATCACAATCCAGTGGAGGAAGATCACGAGCCCCCTCTCACTAAAACATGTATCCCAATATCCATGTAATGGTGTCTTGAAGGACTCGCTTGACATTCAACACTATGGCATCATAAACATGTGTAATATAAAATAATTAGATACTAATATAAAACTGGTAGATCCTAGCCTAAGACTTTTCATGAAATTCTCTTCCTTGCATTTCTTAAACTTATAAAAATGTAGTTGGAATCATGGTTTGATGGCACTTCTCAAGTATTAATATATTTTTCTAGATATCAAGCATCATGTATTATCTCGATCATATACTGGGTACATAGTCATATAATATCTTCAAATCAAATACTTAACTTTATATGGCTGTTATCTCACAAAATCAAGTTTCCAATATATACCCTCAATATCATCCACATGAATTTCTCATTCTTGGATACCATGCACATTATCAAGCACGAACCACATTCAGAAATTATAATCTAGAAAATCAATTGCACATACGTCACCAGATGGATTTGCCTTACATGCATATCTACCTCGAGTTAAGCTTAAAAACATTCCTCTCACATGACCTAACAGTGCTACGATACTAGCCTAGCTGGAGGTAACTGAAAAAGTTTTCAAGTCTACCAATATCCTGATTGGTTAGCACATAAAGAACATCCAAGTTTTAGTCTCATTAACTACCTAGAGCTAAAAGGTTTGATTTAGATGATCCAGTTGGTTGAAATAACTTCACCCAAAAACAAACAGCCATGAACTTGTATTAGTTGCTAAGGTGAGGGCTAGTAGCTGGACAACTTTCCTGGTAGCTTAACTTATGAAGCTTGGGGAAGGGAAAAGAATTAACTGTTAAGATAGAAATGAATTTGGATGAGGAATCAAAGGAGTAAGCGTAAAAAGATATTGCAAGAGGGAACGACTCTAATATTATACATGCTCAGACTCCTATTCCTATTTTAAAAGATCCAATAGTTATGTACAGGATGAGAGTCCAATTATCTAACCTGGCTAATATCACATTCTCAACGCCCTATCTCAAATTTTGTAGAATCGTTATTCCTTCATTGTCCCAGTACAACCTCTTAGTTGACCCATGCATATCTTAATGCTAAAAAGTCATAATCAAATTCAAGATGCCTCAAATCAATTATATATCGCTCATCTTAACTTCGAACATAGTCTAAATATAGTGTATACCTCTCTTCAAAATTTATATCATTCTAGATGTCATCCTTCTGTTGTGCTGCTCTACTAATATTAAGGTTAAACTCATCTCTAAAGATTTTATACTAATCATATAAATTCAGATGAAGTACAAATTTTTATATAAATCCTCCATCGCTGTGCTCACAAATTCAATGGTCACTATCATAAATTTCACCAAATATCTTCTAAGTTGATCTATATATATGTCCATGCATCTTCAATCATCAAATAAGTCGGATCAAAAATCAATATCGTTATAAAATTTCATATCATTATAGCTCTCTTCTTAGCTTTAGTAAATCTTTATTTCATCTCATGTTCTAGGAAACCTCTTTTCAGGTCTTTGCATATCTCAATCATTAAAATTTCAAACTACTATTTTGATATCTCGAATATGATTCTTTTTCACCCACCTTATTTATCACCTTAATCTTGATATAATATGAAGGTATCTTCTCAACTCACTCAACATCAAATCCACATTCTGAACTTTTTTTTTTCCCCTCTTGATCCTCTAACTTAGTTTTAAATAACATCTTATTCATATTTCCTCAATCCCAAGATCATGTCCTCAAAAATTAAATTACAATTACTCGAGGGACAACTGGAGTAGGGGTCGACATTTTGGAGTCATAGTGATCACCTAAAGGAGATTGATCAAGATTAGGACAAAGAATCAGGATATTTGGAGTCAAGGGATGTATTTCTGGAAAGAAAAGAACCTATACTATACATGCTCCATATTTTCGGTCTAATCTTAATTTGTGTATGTATACAAGATGAGACAACTATTTCTAAACCTGGCTCTGATACCACTAAAACCATGTCACGCCCCGGGTCCAAAACGTGATAATTTGGAGCGTGACTCGGTCGGCAATGCAACCATACGGTTACATTCACGCCTCTGGATCATCCTGTATACAGATATATTACCAAAAGAACTACTACATAGAGCATGTAACTAAAATAGCAAAGGAACTAGATAGATAAAGAAACTCTGAAAAAGACAAATTTCTCTTACATGTCCACAACTCTTCAAAATAGGAAAGAGGAAAAATACATCTTAGTCTGAAGTACCATAAGTGATTACAAGAAAGACTCAATAACTGAAGCTGAGAGAGAGAAAGTGATCACTGACGCTGGTCTTAATCTTTAAAGTACTCTTGGTCCTGCGAAGAAAGAACAAATCCCAAGTCTGGGGCATGCAAACCCCAGGGGAGTCAGAAAACTCCCAGCAAGCATGTAAAATGAGGAAATTGTGCGCATGTAAGTATAAGTGGTAGATATAAAGAAAAGATAAATTCTAAAATTTCAGTGATAAAAGAAAAACTATTCTTATAAATCAAAATAAGATAAAACCTCAGTTAAAGATAATAAAATAAAATAAATTCCTAAACATGTATATCAAATAAGGTCTACCCTAAAGCATACAATCTTATACCCTATACTAAGACGAGGTAAGATTTAGAAACCCACAATATGAGAGATGAGTACGTCGAGGGAATAATCCAAACAAGGAAACCCTCGTATATACCATATATCTCAAATTGTAAATCTCTAAATATTAACTCCTAAAATTCTATACACAACAATATCAATATACAACACCCATACTTCACCCAGGTCCATACCGTACATGCCAAATCTATCACAAAGCATAACAACACATTATTCTTATTTTTAAATGTTATTTGAATTAGAGAAGAATATTCAGGTCCATACCGTACATGCCAAATCTATCACAAAGCATAAAACACATTATTCTTATTTTTACATGTTATTTGAATTAGAGAAGAATATTTTCATGTATATAAATCGGTTCCCCGTAAACCGTCCCGGGAACACGGCTTCAAGTCAGGAAACGGCTCTTTGGCCTCCCCTTTTTAAACCCCATGTTTGTCGATTAAATTTTAAATGACTGTGCATGAAATATTGTGCACTAACCACAGAGTTACCGTGGAACGACTTCTGTAAAACTATGACAATAACCGTGACCCAGAACATGTCCAAATCAAGATAGATGCATCGTCTAGTCGATGCTATAATAGTAATAGCCAAGGAAAAATCTCATATCGGGATGTCGATATCGAGAGCATAGCCATGCTATGAAAGCACGCTTATAAATCATATTTTTGACGGAAGTCGTCTTCATGCACAGTCTAGCCTATTTGATGACTTTACTAATCACCACGGATTTCAACCACACAAACTATTTCAAAGTATAACAGAAAATCCACAGTATGTACTTTTAGTTCAATACAAGGTTATAAGCTTAAACAAGTAAATAGAAGAAACGAAAAATTAAAGTCCAACCCAAAGCCCACTTGTAAGGCCCACTAAAACAAAATGAAACAAATTTGCATGTCACGGAATTTGAACTCCCGACCTACAGGCTATCATGCACAGTCTAGCCTATTTGATGACTTTACTAATCACCACGGATTTCAACCACACAAACTATTTCAAAGTATAACAGAAAATCCACAGTATGTACTTTTAGTTCAATACAAGGTTATAAGCTTAAACAAGTAAATAGAAGAAACGAAAAATTAAAGTCCAACCCAAAGCCCACTTGTAAGGCCCACTAAAACAAAATGAAACAAATTTGCATGTCACGGAATTTGAACTCCCGACCTACAGGCTATTATCCAAAAAATGTTGACCAATACAACTTCTTTGCACTTATTAACAGGTTAAAGGAAAAAAAAAAAATATATATATATATATAGGGAAAAGTGAATCTAAGGTGACACCCTAGGCTCCCACCTAAGGACGCGGCCTAGAATCACATCATTTCTTTTTTTTTTGCGATCCGCTCCGTTGAACTTGATCTACACGTTCTTAAACCCAAACACACCAATTTTGGGGTGAACTCGTCGTGTTTTGACCCTTTATCCACTCGTTGCAATTTTAACAGTTTCGAATGAATAGAACTTTTTGCATGGCTCAACGAATGGTCAAAACACAACGGGTTCACCCCAAAATTGGTGTGTTTGGGTTTAAGAACGTGTAGATCAAGTTCAACGAAGCGGATCACAAAAAAAATTTAGGAAATGATGTGATTCTAGGCCGCGTCCTTAGGTGGGAGCCTAGGGTGTCACCTTAGATTCACTTTTCCTA
>NC_033801.1:75238646-75277014 GCF_001876935.1 Asparagus officinalis
AGTGCTCTTGTGCGAAATTTGAGATGGAAGGTATATTATGCAAACATAGCTTGCACATTTTAGTAAAGACGCAAGTATTAGAAATTCCATTAAGATATATTATGCAACGATGGACAATTAAAGCAAGACATGTTGGTTTGCGGAGTTGTTAGAAATTACATTTCAAATTGCGAAAACCAAGTCTCTATCATTAAACATTGGACCCTGAGGAGTAGATGTAACAAGGCATTAGAAGATACATTGACTTCAAGTACACTTCATGATAAGTTTAGTGCTTTTTTAGACTCATTTTTTGAAGAAGTTGGTACTTACAAGAAAGAAAATGAACATAACGACAATGGAAATGAGAGCATTACTAGCAATAAGATGCCTACTTCATCCATACCCATCTCTATAGAGGAAGCAACTCAAATCACTATTCGTGATCCAGATAAGCCTATTGCCACAAAGGGACGACCAACACAAGCTACCGGAATTAAGTCCGGAATTAAGATAGCACAAGAAAAGAGTATTAAAAAAATAAAGATTTTGTGGATTTTGTAAGGGAAAATGACATTATATAACGAGTTGTCCTTTAGCTAAATTTTGTGGATTTTGTAAGGGAAAATGACATTATATAACGAGTTGTCCTTTAGCTAAGGTATTATATTTATTCTTGATTTAATATTTTTTTCATGTTATATTTATTCTTGATTTAATATTTTTTTCATGTCGATGCATTTGTAATGATAAAGTTGTAATTTTTTTGTAGATGAAAAATGTTACAGGTGGTGATCGAGAAAGGTAATGGAGGGCCAAAAGTTAAAGGTAGACCAGAACAAAGCATGTGTTTATGAAGAATTTTGATAATTTGAATTAAAGTTTATGTATGTATGGATGATTTGGTTGTATGGATTAATCATGTATGGTTGATAATGTGGTCGTATGGATTAATCAAGTATGGATGATAATTTAAATTAAAGTTTATGTACGTATGGATTAGTTGGTTGTATTGATGATAATGTGGTTGTATGGATTAACCATGTATGGGTGAAAAATGAGGTACAAAACGTGGCTAAGTATGTAGAAAACATGCATAAGTAGGTACAAAACTTAATTAAGTGGGTACAAATTTTTTTTAAGAACTACGAGGTAGTAAGCAGGCATAAGTAGGTACAATAGTGTAATAACTGGGTACAAATTATTTTTTAAGAACTACGAGGTACAAAACGTGCATAAGTGGGTAGAAAACAGGCATAAGTAGGTACAAAAGTGTAATAACTGGGTACAAATTTTTTTTTCAAGAACTACGAGGTACAAAACGTGCATAAGTGGGTAGAAAAGAGTAATAAGTACAAAAAAATTTCCAGATCAACGAGGTACAAAACGTGTTAGTAGGTAGAAAACAGGCATAAGTAGGAACAAAAGTGTAATAACTGGGTACAATTTTTTTTTCAAGAACTACAAGGTACAAAACGTGCATAAGTGGGTAGAAAACAGGCATAAGTAGGTACATAAGTGTAATAACTGGGTACAATTTTTTTTTCAAGAACTACGAGGTACAAAACGTGCATAAGTGAGTAGAAAAGAGTAATAAGTACAAAAAAATTTCCAGATCAATGAGGTACAAAACATGGCTAAGTAGGTAGAAAACAGGCATAAGTAGGTACAAAAGTGTAATAACTGGGTACAAATTTTTTTCAAGAACTACGAGGTACAAAACGTGGCTAAGTAGGTAGAAAACAGGCATAAGTAGGTACAAAAGTGTAATAAGTAGGTACAAAATTTTATTTTTAAGAACTACGAGGTACAAAACGTGGCTAAGTAGGTAGAAAACATGCATAAGTAGGTACCAAAGTGTAATAACTAGGTACAATTTTTTTTCAAGAACTACGAGGTCCAAAACGTGCATAAGTGGGTAGAAAAGAGTAATAAGTACAAAAAAATTTCCAGATCAATGAGGTACAAAACGTGGCTAAGTAGGTAGAAAACATGCATAAGTAGGTACAAAACTTGATTAAGTGGGTACAAATTTTTTTTCAAGAACTACTAGGTAGAAAACATGCATAAGTAGGTACAAAACTTGATTAAGTGGGTACAAATTTTTTTTCAAGAACTACGAGGTACAAAACGTGGCTAAGTAGGTAGAAAGCAGGCATAAGTAGGTACAAAAGTGTAATAACTGGGTACAACTTTTTTTTCAAGAACTACGAGGTACAAAACGTGGCTAAGTAGGTACAAAACAAGCATAAGTAGGTACAAAAGTGTAATAACTGGGTACAAATTTTGTTTTCATCATCATTTTCATCATCCCTATTCGCCAAGTGTGCAGGCACACACATGTGCCGTGCCTGCACATATACAACCATAAATCACCAATGGATGCACGCTAATATAACAATTACAGGAGATCCCACTGGTCAAGGAGTAACTTCATAAGGTTTTGAGGTTCTAACTGTTTTTGGACTCAGATTTCATTTCAATAGATTGCATCCAGCACCACATGAAGGAAAAAGTCTAAACTAAGTTATATAAATAAGATTACTTAAACTAATAAAAGGTGATACTTGATGTGATTAAAACGAATACAACAATCAAATTAAAGATGCTTAGTAGCTTACTTTTCAACCATTGCATAGCGTTTCACAATAAATAACATGATCTGTTCGTAGATAGCCCAATAAATAACATTTTCAATGAAAATTTTGTCACTTCCACTTATCCATAAATTATCATCCATATAATATCATCCACATATTGCATACAAAACAAAAACCATGGTGAAGAATAAAATCATATTTACAAAAAAGGTGAATCACATGCATACAAAAGAGCTGCACAAAACTTTGCTCTATACTTTGCACAATCTTCTTTTGAAATTGTTATCGACCGCTTTTCGACAATGCTCATAATGAATTCAATCATAAAGATCCCGCAATCTAAAGTTCTGCATTTAAGGAAAAAATACAATATTGATAATGACTTTGAGAAAAAATGAACATTTACATTAAAACGCATGAAATACTTACGGTCCTTGTTGTGGCGTGTCAACTGACTCCAGAACATGATGCTCTAATTTCCCCAATCTCCAATTACTTTGTATGAAACTCATAAACTTATTTCTAAATTTCGCAGCATCGGCCGTATAAATGGGGGATTTGATTGAGGAGTAGTGATAGAATTTTTTCTCCTCTCTCACTAACTCTACCATGTGCCAATGTCCAGAGCTGACAATCGGGATCAGAAATCTTTCACACTCCAAGAACTTCTGTTGAGAAATATTTTCCTTCATTCGTTTTGCCACCATTTCACGATTTCCATCTAGAAATGCTTTCTAAAAGAAGCATCAATGTCAACAATGTAGTGTTATATATTAATAAAAACCACTAACTAATGAAACAACATAGATATACTTACTGCAAGCCAAGGCCTTGTAACATGTATCTTTCGATCATAACTATTAGTTGTTTCAATCTTTTTCCAAAGCCGAATAACAAATGCATCTATCACCTAAAAAATTTACCATGAATGAATAAAGTAGTTAATATAAGTGATTTTATAGACAACATCAAACAAACCATAACACAAATGTTTTAGGACCTACATCATCACTGAGTTCACCTCCTGTCAATAGTTTATAAACATCTAAGTGAGATACGCTTTCTTCGGCACACTTCCAAATGTATGTATCACTATATCCAAAACATGGTGAGAAAATTGCAACACAAATTAAGTAAATTCAAAGATTATTATTAGAATAAGCCAGTAACAAATACCTGGTCATTTTCGATTGTAGAAAGTCTTCAATTAATTTGTCCTCGTAATCACAGACCAATATCTTACCTGGATAGTCGAGAGATGTAGGTATGAAGCCTTCATCATTTTTGTAATTTTTTCCCCTCAGGACTATCCAATATCTGGATGACACGTTTCTTCTTTGTGCCTTCCTTTGCTTGATCTAAACGCATATAAGGTGAAGTAACAGAGGGTCCATCCTTCCTCGTCCTCTTTCTGACAGCCCGTTTGATAGATGAGGTTTCTTTTTTATTCTCATTACCACCGTCATCTTTTTGAGAAACATCGCTATGGAGTTGAAATGCATATAATTAACTCAATATGAGACGGTGATTTGCATGTCACTAGAAAAGATGACGGTGATTTGCAAGTGTCAAAAAGACTATTCTCTTTGAGTGTCTTATAATTCTTTTCTAGTGTCATCTTTTCTACTTCTAGTGTCAAAAACACTTGCATTGACAACACCAAAGACTATGTTTATTCTACTTCTAGTGTCAATGACTATGTTTACTCTTCTTCTCTAGCATGTTACGTCGAGCGGTTGTCGGAGGCGGTGGTCTGCCGATCAGTTTTTTTTTGGGAATTTGCTAACCTGCGAGTTCAAGGAGACGGAGGTCGAGATCGGTTTGTTTACCGATTTTTTTATTTTATTTTTCCTTTTTTGGGCTAAACCGGTCATCAATAGGGTCATCAATTGGGTGTTTATTTGGTAATTTGTTTTTTTTTTGGGAATTGTTTTAAATCAATGGTTGAGATGATTTTGGGGTTTTTGAGATCAATGGCTGAGATTGCGCATCCTTAGGCTACACCTAGGGAGTCAAAAGATTTAAAACTGTTTGCAAAAATTTTAAATAAAATTCATCTTTAAAAACATAAAAAAAATTAAAATTAAAAAAAATTGTTCTTAAAGAATCAAACAAGTTTGGGTACCCAATTACTCTTGGTACCTAAGAGTCTAGCGACATGACCTCTATCATAAAAATTTAAAGCCCTAGGGTTATGATCCCTTTTGGGCATATATGGTGCACGAACGCGGTCAAAACAAAACGTTGATAAATGACCTTTACGATTGCAATATGTGCAATGGAAATGTTAAATTGATTTGTGTTGACCAATTTGTTGTGCACGAAAATCATTTACAAAAATAGGTTTATCTTGAAAATTATTTTACAAACGAGAAATCCTCTTCAAATCAAAACAAAACTTGGTCAAATGACCAAAACGACCACAAAAATCACACTTATACACATGAGCATGTTTATGATGTGTAATATGTGTATGTACATGTGTATGAGATGAAGTAACTTGATGGAATGCACAATGATCAATATTTTTAGACATAGTGGATTCTTGTGCATCATAACAAAAATTAGCAGTATGGCCTTTTCGGCCGCAAATAGAGTATTTGTAAATTTTGTTATACATGTGTGCATAGTGAATAGGTTTCTTAAAAACATTTTCATGCACACAAGTCCATAAGCTTGTTGTTGTTGTCAATGCAAGTGTTTAGTATTTAATCTAAGGTGGATATGCGTTTCTTCATATGATTCAACTCAATATGAGATATAAGTGCATTGTCACTAGAAGTAGAATAAACATAGTCATTGACAAGAGTGTTAAGCTTATTCTTACAAGATTCTACTTCTATCATGGCATTATTCCTATCATGAGTCAAACTAACAATGTCCATTTTTAGTTTTTCATTGCTTTCTTTAAGATTATCATTTTCATTTGCAATGAAATCAAATTTTGATACAAGAGACTCATGATCGGATTTCAAAGTAACATGCTTGCTTTTTAATTCTTTAAAATTATGTTTTAGTTTCTTATGGTCATGCAATAATTTTTCATATTCATGTGCAAGCTTATCAAAAGTAAAATCATCATCGTTATCGGGCTCGTGTACATCACTAGGGCTATCGCTTGGTGGTCGTATGCATGAAGATGAAGCTTCTTTAGAACTTAAAGCAGAATCCTCCAATTTTTGTCAGATAGCCTCCAAGTCTCCTTGACGTGCTTCTATTAATTTCCACAACGTATAAGCACTATCAAAAGAATAAAGTTTGTTAGCGAAAGATAAGCCAAAGGCATCAATTAAGGATTCTAACAAAGACTTGTTCATGGTAAATAATCTATTATCATTATTACTCCACTTGGATTTCTTTGTAGTTGGTACAATATAGGCACATTCAATAATTTCCCAAATATTAAAATTTTTAGATCTAGCAAAAAGCTTAAATCTAACACACCATTGTGCATAGGGAAAACTACTAATTCTAGGAGCATTGCTAATATCATAACCAAGATTAGGTGCACCGTTCATGTACATGATATGTGCAAGCAAGAAACAAATAAAGTTAAAACTAGATTAGCACAAAAATAAGAACAATAGATCTTTAACTCAAGGCGGTTAAAACTCAAATCAAAGAGCACCAAGCTCTGATACCAATTGTTAGACCCTAGAGGGAGGTGAATAGGGTCAATAATAATCTAATTTCGATTTTATGCCAATTAAAAACTTTCTTGATTAATTATTTCTTGCAAAAGATATATGAATGAGTTATGAACAAGAATGTAAAATACAAGCATAAAATAAATATACACAAAGCAAACTCAAACATAAGACATGATCACGGAGTTTGGTCAACCCTTGACCTACGTCTCCGCTCCTCATCTCGAGAAGATATCCACTATATCGACACACTCGATTTGGAAGCCGAAACTTCTCTACACACTCGGTTTTCTACTTCATCGAAAATTCTACAAGACACTCATAATATACATACACAAACTACAACCTCAAGTGTTAGTCCTCACGTATCACCTCCCTCAAGTGCTCGGCTTTACTACCTCTCATTAGGCTTTACTACCGACGTCACTCCTATTGGTATCGACTACGTCCTCACCACACACTCCTCTCGGTGTAAATGTGTATTACAAAGTGATACTCACAAATTTAGCTCAAATACAATAATTTGTTCTCTAATAATGAATGAGAACACAATGAAGCCCACTCTCACTAAATCACTTACCACTATCCAACAATATATAGAATGAATAATATTAAAATCTCAATTGAGGTGTGAGTGATAAATGAGAATAATAAAATTCTAACTCAAATAAAACTAGCTAAGACATGAATATGAAAAACAAATAATAAATAAGTTAGATAAAAGAGTTAGAAATATTCTCTATAAACACAAGGAGCTATAGATATGATGATGAGGATGAATTCCTCAGTTAAAATCAAAAGCTTCCTCATTGTGAAAAACTCCTCTTTTGAAACGAAACTTAAAACAATGCTTAAACACAAACTAAACTCTTTCAAAGCATGATTAAACAATTTTCTTAATTGCTCAGAAGTTAGAGGGTGATGGGGTATATATAGGATCATAAAACAAGCCCCAAAACCAAGAGAAAACCAAGGAAAAAGACAAAAAATAAAAAGCTAAAAAATCTGAAAAAACTAGCCGTTGGAATCTTATCAGTCGACTGACGGGTTAATCAGTCGATTGATGAGCTGATCGTTGTAAACGGTTTGCAGCACGTCGATCGACTGAAGGAGCTCATCAGTCGACTGACGGATCATCAGTCGACTGAAAGAACGCCAGTCACAGAAACAAAAACTTTTGATGATTCTGGCTAGTTTCATTAGTCGACTGATAATATGCATCAGTCGACTAATAATAGTTTTTTAGCTTGTTTTGAATTTTGAAAATTAATTTCAAAGGCCTTTAAAAAATAGTAAATAAATTTCAAAAATGTAAAACTTTGGGAAAAGTTTACAAACATAATAACAAACTTGTTTGAAAAGAAATTTTGCAAAAATAGCCTTGTATATGTGAAAACTTAACGTTTAGCAAAAATGTACATAATACATGTTTTTGATAAATCTTAAAAATGAGGTTTGACATGTAAGAAACAGTGTAAACTTTATGAAATATTTTTATAAACATTATAAAATATGAATGTAATGTAAACAAGATTAATAAACCAATAAACTTTATGAAATATTTTTATAAACATTATAAAATATGAATGTAATGTAAACAAGATTAATAAACCAATATTGCATTGTTTTCTCAAATAAACTCATTTTGTAATAAAAATCAAAATTGTGTGTGTATTTATGTATTGAGCTTGAAATATATTCACACAATATACGTTACAAAAACTACTAATATACCTAAGAGGTTGCGTACACAGCTTGATCTTGAATCTTTAACTCTGATATGAATGGCTTTTCATCATATATGGATATCCTATAAAAAGAATCAAGGCATAACCACTAGGAAACAAATTAGCTATAAATTATTTGGCAAATCATCATTAAAACAAAAGGGCCAACACCTACGTCTCCGCTCCTCACCCTCGAGTAGATTCTCCACTATATCATAAAAACAATTACACAATCGATTTTTAACACTCACGGATAACGTTTACAACTCACACAATTATCAATACACAATACACTCCTCTAAGTATTGGCTTACCCGTGTCACCTTCCTCAAGTGATTAGATTTACTATCTCTCCCTAGGCTTTATAACCAATGTCACTCCTCTTAGAATTGACCACAGTCTCTACCAACCACTCCTTTAAGTGTCTTTATGTATTACAACGTATTCTCAACAATTAAGGCACAAATAAATTTGTTTGTTCTCTAATACAAGGATGAGAACTAAGTGTAAGCTCACTCTCCATGAATCACTCACCACAACCCAAATATACAATATGTGAAAGTACTTAAGCTCAATGGTTGTGTGTGAAACAATAAGAAAAACAAATTAAACTCAAATCAATCTAGCATAAATATGTGAGAAACAAAATAATAAAAAGCTAGATGAAGAGTTTAGAAAACTTCTCCAAATAAGAGATGAAGATATTGAGGATGAAAGCCTCAAACTTAAAATTAGATTCCTTCTCTTGTGAAACTATCTTCACATAAACAACACGCTAAACTTTTCTTGAAAACACTTAAACGAACTTTCAAAACTTTATTTTAAACTTTTCCTAGTTAGTTCTAAGTGTTGAGGATTGAGGGGTATATATACGTTCTTAAAACAAAACCCCAAAACCAAAGAAAAACACAAAATCCAACAAAATCCCTGAAAATCAGCAAAACTAGAAATAGTCGTTACAGTGTCGTCAGTCGACTGATGCACTGTTTAGTTGATTGATGAGCTGACCGTTGGCTGATTCTGGGAAACTATCAGTCGACTGATGTAAGCCATCAGTTGACTGAAAATACTATTTAGTCGACTGATGGAGGTCGATCGACTGAGCAGAAATTTTTTAGCAATTGCAGAGTAGTTTATCAGTCGACTGATGCATAGTGTCGGTCGACTAAAAACACTGTTCAGTCGACTGATGAAGGTCGGTCAACTGAGCAGAAACTTTTTATCAATTACAGAGCAGTTCATCAGTCGACTGATGAAAAGTGTCGGTCGACTGAAAAACGTGCACAACCCAATTTTAAATAGTAAAAATAAATTTTAAAGTGTGTTTAAAAATAGCAAATAAATTCTAAAAATTATGTGTAGAACCCCGTAATTTTTTTATATGAATATATGTGAATTTTTAGTAAATAAATAATTCTTTTATGACAAATAGCTTGAGGTCATTGATGTACATGATAACAAGTTATTTGAGATGATATGAGAGTATGGGTGTAGAGTTTTGTGCGATGGTTTTGCAAATAAGTAAAACATGCACAAAAACTAAATTTTTCCAGATCAGTCGACACATCAGTCGACTGACTGTATCGGTCGACACATCAGTCGACTGATACGCTGATTTCCAGTTTTTCAGGTTTCGGGTCTGTTTTGATTTGGTTCGGGTTTGGGTCAGGTTTAACTGTTGGTATATATCCCCTCTCACCCGAAAACACCCCCTCTCACCTTCAGACCAGAGAAAACCCTAGCCCCCTCTCCTTATCTAAAACCCTAGGTTGTTCTTGGTGATTTGGGGGAGAACTTGGAGGATTTTCGGCGAAATCTTCACATTGCAGCAAGGGGATCCACACTCTCTCAGACCTAGGAGTTGTTCATCACCCAGAGGCGAGTAACATCTCGCCCAACTCTGCCCCTTTTGTTTTTACACGAATTTATTGAGTTTTATGAGTTTTGATTTAGCCAAAAACGTATTTTTAGTACAAAGAATGAATCTTTATGGTATATGAGGTGGGGTTTTGAGCCTCTCAGTTTATAAAAAAACCAACAATGTTTTATTAAGGAGATCTAGTTATGAAATGTGTGTATAAGAGATTTAACATGAGTTTTGTTTTAACATGAGATTTAACATGAGTTTTGTTTTAAAAATGATTTAAAACATAAATACACATGTTTAGGGTTTTGTTCATGTATTCACTTATGGGATTTCTGTTTCAGTTTAGTTCTTACATGTTAATATCAGTATTTTCATGCTTGGGATTGATGGGAATGAGTTTAGATCGAATTTGGTGCATATAGCAATCTGTGCAGAGGTTCTACAGTCTATCGGTCGACTGATCAGTCGACCGACGGGCACATTTTTAACCATCAGTCGACTGATCAGTCGACTGACGGGCTGGTTTTGTTTTTCTCAGCTTCTCAGTCGACTGGTCAGTCGACTGGCGAGCTGAGGCTGTGCTGCCTGAGCCTCATCAGTCGACATATGAGCCGACTGACGTCATCAGTCAACACATCAGTCGACTGATGAGCTGTTTTACAGATTTTTGATCTGTTTGAGTTGTCTTTCGGGGTCGCCTCGATAACCTGACCCTAGCTTATCATGTTAATGACTTATCTGTACATGTGGGTTGACTTATGACACAAGTTTAGACATGTACACCGAGATGCGGGTGAGTTTAGATTATGTATATCTGTCCGCCTATACTTTTCACAGTTACACAGTCCTCGTGTTGGACTATAATCCATTTCAGTCCTCGTGTTGGACTATGATTTATAGAAGTCCTCGTGTTGGGCTACGATTCATCTTAGTCCTCGTGTTGGACATGTATTGCTATTTAATCCTTGTGCTGGATATGCATTACCATCCGGTCCATGCTTTGGACAACGGTCACATCCGGTCCATGCGTTGGACAACGGTTATATTCAGTCCATGAGTTGGACGTTTACTTCATGCAGTCCATGGGCTGGACGTTTAATATATATATATAGTCTATGTGTTTGACACTTAATCGTTTTCAGACATGACACTTATTGTGGCCATGACACGATTACACTTATCGGTAGAGATGGGTTTGTATTCGTTTCCTTTATTGTTTCTTGTATTAGATCTCGGGTTTAGTATTTAGGGATTTACAATTTGAGATACAAGGTATATACATGAGGGTTTCCTTGTTTGGATTATTTCGCTCGACGTACCTATGCTCGTGTTGTAATTTCCTAAGTACCAAAACCCATTGTTGTTAGGATAAATGATTTATAATATTATGTATTAACTGTATTTTCATATACATCGAGCCCTATCCCTTGGGGTTGGTTGTGATGTTGCTCGCTAGCGCTTTGACGCTCGTTGTCCCTCCCCCTTTCAGGTAACGAGCCAGGAGCCCGGAGAGTCGCAGGTTGATGGCGATGTACTTTAGCTCAGTCGTCTATTTAGTTATATTTTCTTTTGGAGTTCCACAATAGACTTTTGTTTAGACATTTGAGAGCCTTATTCTAGAAGTTGTAAAGGCCGTGTGCCTTATTTCCTCTTGTCAGATATTTGTATTTTGAGACTTGTTGAGTATTCCAGTTTATCTATTCAGACATTGACTATGTATTTCTGTATGTTGGATGATGAGATATTAATGTGATCACTATCATTTCATCAGTTATTTCTTGTATTATCTTTTACCTGCTTTTGTACCTACACCTATTGTTGATTCCACTAGAGAGATAGTAATTATGATGGTGAAACATGTTATTGCACGGTGTGGTGCATGACAGGTTTAACATTTCTGGTTTCACCTCGGACTGCAGCCTTGTGTGAACCCAGGGGCGTCACATTATGAAACTTGGAAAAATATTTATATGCATGAATATAAACATGTTAGAAAAGAAATTTTTAAAATATCATTCTCTGTTTGTAAAAACTCATCATTTTGCAAATTCGGTCAAAATACGAAATCTTAAAACACTTGATTTCGGCAAAATGATTTCAAACAAGTTTGAAACTTCTTTTGAGTGAATTAATAGACTTTATTAAAGATGTAAAATAGCATAGTCAAGTCTTTAACTCATAAACATGTAATTTTTCCAAAAATATGTATTATGGATAAATATAAAACAAATGTGTAAAACAATGAAGATGAATAAAATGTGTGTGTATGGTTTGAGCTCTAAGTATAAACACATGAAGTATAAACCTAAACTACTGTAGCCCAATAATAGATCTTCAATTAGCTCGTATTGGTTACAGATGAAGCGATAATGAATCTAGACTTGAATTGCGACGACTTCATTCCGATTTCCTTCCAACCTAATTTGAATATCATCGTGAAGGCGCAATTCAACCAACCTCCAACAGAGGATCTTCGTGTAGAATACCTAATAAGCAAACATAAACACTCGACAAATGATGTTAGGAATTATTTGTTAATCATTAAAACTAGATTAGATAGTAGGCTCATAAACATAAGACCTAACATGACGCTCGTTGTTTCCCCTCTTTCCAGACAGCGAGTCAAACGCTCGGAGAGTCGCAGGTTGATAGAGGGCTTATCTTTCATCATTATTTATTATTAGTAGTTTATTTATGCTCCACAATAGTTATGGTTTATTTTCAGACATTAGAGTTATATTTCATTTTAGAAGGTTGTGTGCATTAGTATTATTTCAGTTGACTCTTAGGTATTGAGATATTTCATCTATGTTTCGGATATCAGTTGTACTTTATTTATTTCAATTGGAACATGATTATTATTATTATTTTGACATCTCTTTCCTTTACCATGTTCATTACATTCTTATCTTTATTTTATTTTCTTTGTACCTATACTTGATTAGTATTGATTCCACTAGAGAGATATTATTGTAATGGTAAAACGTGTTGATGCACAGTGTGGGTGCGTGGTAGGTTTGATATTCTTGGTTTACCTTAGACTGTAGCCTCATGTGAAACTAGGAGCATCACAGTTCGTATCAAAGCTCTAGTTCTAGCATCCTCAGTATCATCCTGTGTTGAGTCGTGAAGCTAGGATAGAGTTTCCTAGTATTCATGTATAGAGTCCACTAAGAAATCTTAGATTAAGTGAGGATGTTATACGTATAACTTGAAAATTACAAAAAAAAATTTATAAAACTATCTTACTTTAATTATAAAGTATTTGTGTGAATGATATGTAATATGTATTCCCTATTGTTATATGTTACATTATTATGCTTGAGGTCTCAATTACTGTATCTAATAAGCTCTACTCCTGAACTTATAAATGTCAGGATGAGCTGGGCGAGCTGAGCCTGAGCCCGAGCCGCAGCAGACTTCACAGTATTTGATTAATATCATAGCACCAATTTTAGCTAGACTAGCAGCACTAGAGGAGCAAATGGCAAATCAAATTTCGCTAGCGACACCACCTCATGTGGTTCCACCATCATTATCCGTGCCAGTTGTGCCTATTGCAGAGGCATACCCAGGAGTTACACCAACACCAGCTATTATTAGATCCGCAAGGCAAGAGGGGAGCTCTAAAATAGAACGGTCCGAAGATAAGAGCAAGAACATGAGAACATTTACAGGACCTAGAGGACCTCAGTAGCAACAGCAGTAGGGTGCTCGTCCAAATCGCCAACAGGGTCAAAAAGCGCCAAAGTAGTACAGGTTTCAAGGAAATTGTTACAATTGTGATAAGTATGGACATCTAGCCAGAAACTGCCACAGCGAGTTGGCAAGAGGACAACAAGACAAGGGTCAGGGATCATAATAGGATCCGAGAGTGTCGCGATAGCGAAAATTTCGGGGTGCTTGTTTTCTCTGCCATAAGTTTTTTTATCATAGAGCCGCAGAGTGTCCCAGTACACCAGCAGGAAGCCAGCAGGGCAAAGGTCAGGGTGAGCACCTGAACCAAGACTGTCACACCCCGCTTCCCAAAATACCCGGGAAACGGAACGTGAACAAGCCCGCGACGTATTAGATTGAGAAGAAATATTCACTATCATTTTTTTTCTTTTTTTTCTTCTCAATCCAATACGCTAAGCGTCTAGAAATAAATATAATGCGAAGTCACAGGTCCCCGATCACACATAGCAAGAATATAAAGACAACCCAGAATAAAAATAGACATATCATTAATGGTAAATCATCCCAGACATAAAATATGGGTCAAACGTACCCTTATTACAACAACAGTTCAACTAGGAAATAAGAAATACATAGTCCATAATAAAAGGAAATAAAATAACTAAATCTATCATCAAACTAAAGAAAAGTGCGGTAAAAGAGTTTTAATATCCAACTACTACTACAGAAGAAAATCACTACGCTTCAGTTGGTTCTTCTACTCCTTCTGCAAGACACCCCTGCTAAGAATCTTCTGGCTCCTGTACGATTCCGAACTGAGGCTGTTCATCTCCTAAATCTGACGTACACCCAGAAAATAGGAGTACGTCAGCGTGTGGAACACACGGCAAGATCCCCCAAGGCAGGAACAAATACAATAACAGTAATGATAATATATGCGTGGTCAATGCTATAACAGAAATAGAAATAGAACATGTGATGATAGTAATAACGATAGAGGCATACAACTAGAATACTAATAATCAGAAGAATCCAAAAATCAACCAAGTAACAAGATCATACAGGTAGCGATCAGAAACCATCCAAGCAACAATGTTATACAATAGATGGAATTAATACTTAAAAATCTACAACAAGAGACGTAGTACGTCGAGCGAAATAATCCAAACAAGGAAACCCTCATGTATATACCATATGTCTCAAATTGTAGATAATTAAATATTGACCCCGATATATGTATGAAAAGAAATACAACTAGTTCTCATCTCACAAGAATCCATAATCATCTAAGTAACAATGTCATGTAACTAGCCATCCTATAACAGGTCACTGGTCCAAATCTCACTTCTGCGTGCAATGATATCCCTGCTCCTCAGACCCACCCCAGAGTGAAACGATCCACTGGTGCGAGCCTGGAAAATACCAACAACCACGATATCAATGTTCCTCAGACCCACCCCAGAGTAAAACGATCCACTAGTGCGAGCCTAGAAAATAACCATCCACATCCGATCACATGAACCAAGAATTCCTCATCCCAACTCTTCTCGCTTTCCTAAGTCAACAATCATAATCCACATTGTAACTCGGGTTCACCACCTAAACTCAGTCAACAACCCACGCATGTCACTAGGTCTGTTCATGACGCACAATGCCACCAAGTCATGAACTACTAATGTTCTCAAACACAACAAGGCAGTATTAACAACATTAATCTCACGCAACCACATCATGACATGTCGAATACAGTAAAATATTCACAAACATAAAATATAATCATGTACAACAACTACGTAATTCAAAAATTAATTAATTTCCCAAAATAATTTCTTTTAAAAATTAATTCTTATTATAATAATCCAAAATATTCTCTTCCCTTGAATAAATTCTTTAAAATTATTTCTCATCAATTATTATTCTAAAATAATTCTTTTTCTCAAAATAAATTCTTTTTAAATATTATAAATCCTATAAAATGATTTCGTTATCAAAATAATTTTTTTCACTTTATTATCATTATTCCAAAAAAATACTATTTATCGCACGACTATGATTTAATCAATATTATTCAGCAAACAACCCACGCAGATAAATAGTCACAATATACTATGCAAATAATTCAGATCTGAGCAAGAGGAATCTTGCCTCGGTACAGATCGGATAACGACGTGGAGCGAGAGAGGTGGCCTCTCGCAGCGCACGAGAGCGATAGGACTGTTGCTTGGCGGGGCTACGACGGGGTGGGTGCATGTGGTGGCCGGAGGCGGGAGGCGAGGCCTAAGCGGCTAGGGCCAGATGCGAGCCGCGCGGTGAGCGCGGTTTGGGAGTTGTTAGATCTGAGAAGGAGGCGTCGTGGGTCCGTCGGCGGTTCGTCCACGAGCAGCGGCTTCGCGGCGACGGAGGGCAGGCGGACTAAATGCGCGGCGAAGGGGCTAGAGGAAGACGGCGAGGAGGTGCCAGAGAGCTCGCCTTCTGCGGTGGTGCTTCAGTGGGCGCGGTATCGAGCGTCTGGGAGGAGCAGCGTGGTGGAGGGCGAGGCCGCGCAGCGAAGGCGAGGGGGAGAGTCGTGCACGGGCGGCGCTAGGCCCGGTCGACCAAGAGCTGGTGATCGGACTGGTGGTCGGGTTCTGTCGGGAGGCTGAGGGAGGAAACAAAATACTGTGGGCGACGGGTTTTTGTGAAAACAGGAAAAGAGAGAGAGATATATATAGGTATATATATATACAATTAGGGTTTAGGGTTAAATAAGTTAAACAAAATTAATTAAAAAGAAATAACTAATGATATTTAAAAATCAAAATAAATACGGGATAATTATCTACAAATAAAACATACATGTTGTGTTATTACAACAATTGATACGAAATAGTCAAAATATACCCATATTGTATAATTAAACAAGAATAATTAATAATAAAAATATTTCTACTTAAATTTAAAATTCAATAATTATGGGATAATTACGTACACAGTAAAACGTACTAGTTATACTAATACGATAGATAATATGTAACAATAGAAATAATACAATAAATTATACCAAAAACACGTAATTAATAATACCATGTATTATATGAAATAAATTATAATAATATTAATAATACAATATATTATTTAAAATATTACGTAATAGTACTGATAACACAACAAATTAATTCTAGAAATTTTTACCGAATATATTATTTAAAATATTACGTAATAGTACTGATAACACAACAAATTAATTCTAGAAATTTTTACCGCACAAAACAAATTTATAAATATCAAAATTATTTAAATAAATATATAATCATATTTTTAAATCATAGAAAATTGTAGAAAATCGAGAAAAATACAAATACTCTTTTAAAAATCATAATTAAATATTTTAAAATACTAAAAAATTATTTTAACTAGTATCAAAATTCACGGTCCTTACAAAGACCATGACCAACAATAGAGATTTGAGACACCACCATCAATTCTGAGGATCGATGGTCAGATGCATAATATTCAGGAGTTACCTTAAGAGTCAAATAGTTTCATATACTGCAGAGACTTCAGCACAGCAGACCGCAATTTCTGGTCGAGCTTTTGTAATGTACCTCATAATCATGATGCTAGCGGGGTCGTAGTGGAAGGTACGTTCCTTATGAACTCCTTCCCAGCCCGTATTCTTTTTTATTCTGGAGCTTTGCATTCGTTCATCTCTTATGATCTCATGATTAGACTCCAGCTAGTGGCACACCCTTTAGACATTCCTTTTGTCAGTTTCCATCCCTCTAGGTGATGTGTCACTTCTAGAGAGCATTTATAGGAGATGTGTCGTCAGCTTAGATGAGTCTGAGTTCATAATGGATTTGACCATTTTGCGTATGACTGAGTTCGATGTGATTATCAGTATGGATTGGTTATCATTCTACCATGTTAGTATCGATTGTTTTGCCAAAACAGTCAGTTTGTGAGCATCCGATGAGACTGAGTCGATTGTAGCAATCTCACAGGATAACCAGTTTACGGAGTTATTTTTGGCATATGTCGAGAAGATTGTCGTAGGATCATGGTGTAGATTTGAGTGAGACCAAAGTAGTCTCAGAGTATCAGGACGTCCTTCAGAACATACCTAGATTACCTCTAGTGAGAGACGTTGAGTTCTGCATCAAGTTGAAGCCGAGCACAACAGCGATATCACGTGCACCTTATCGTATGACATCTGCTGAGATGAGGGAGCTACAAACTCAATTAGAGGAGCTCATTTCTCAGGGTTTTATTCGCCGGAGTCATTCTTCATGGGGAGCACCAGTCCTTTTCTTGAAGAAGGACGGCAGCCTTCATTTGTGCATTGATTATCATGAGTTGAATAATGTCACCATTCAGAATGGATATCCACTACCGAGGATTGATGACTTATTTGACCAGTTGCAGGAAGCGTAGTGTTTCTCGAAGATTGATCTTCGATCTGGTTATCATCAGTTACACGTTCGGGAGATGGATATTCCCAAGACCACCTTTTTGACTCTATATGGGTCTTTTGAGTTTCTTATTATGCCATTTGGGCTGACCAATGCACCCACAATATTCATGGACTTGATGAATTGAGTTTTCCATTCATACCTAAAACAGTTCGTGATCGTCTTCATCGACAACACCCTCATCTACTCAAAGTCAGAGGCTGAGCACGAGCAGCATCTTCGATTAGCATTGCAAACTTTGTGGGAGCATCAGTTGTATGCTAAGTTTAGCAAATATGAGTTTTGGTTTTCGGATGTTAGATTTTTAGGCCACGTTATTAGCAAGGAGAGCATTGCAGTTGATCCAGCTAAAGTCGAGACAGATCTTGATTAGGAACCACCGAAGACTGTTACAGATATTCGTAATTTCTTAGTGCTTGCGAGCTACTACAAGAAGTTCATTCAAGACTTTTCAAAGGTTGTTACTCCACTGACACGCCTTACGAAGAAGGGTGTTCAGTTTATTTTGGAACAGAGTGTCAGAAAGCCTTTGAGACTTTGAAGGTTAAGTTGACTACAGCACCAATATTGATCATTCCTAGTAGTGACAAGACCTTTGTTGTCTACACGGATGTGTTGGGTCCTTTTATTTTGATAATGATTAACAAATAATTTATAACTAATGTTGTTTGTCTAGTATTTGTGTTTTTTATTTATTCTAGATAAACAATATGTTGGAGGTTGGAAGGATTGAGCCTTCACGATCACATCAAATGGAGGTTGGTGGAATATCGGTATGAAGCTATTACACATCAAGTCATATTCAAGATCAAACTTCATACGTAACCAAGTCGAGCTCATTGAAGACCTTCATCAAGCTTGGGTATATAATTTATAGTGTTTATAGTATATGTTTATACTTGTGTGTTAAATACTTCAAGCTCATATTAATCACACACACATATTTGTTGATTTTATATAAACATAGGTGTTTTTATGAAAATATTGTTTTATTAGTTTATAGACTTCAATAACAGTTTATACATATTTTATTAAGTCTATAAAATTAGTTTATAAATTTTCAAAACATGGTTTAGTCAAAATGTCAAAACAAGTGTGTTTTATTTTTATGTTTTGGACTATTTTGAAAAATAAAGAGTTTTCACATTTGGGAGGTGATTTTTAAAAACCAGTTTTTGTAACATGTGTATTATCATGTCTACAATCATTTTCTAAAGTTTTATATTTTTCTGAATTTGTTTGTTATTTTTAAAAGTAGTTTAAAAATCAGATTTCTACTTTAAACAGGTCGTATACTTGTTATTAGTCGACTGGTCAGTCGACTGATGCAATCAGTCACCGATTAGTCGATTGATGAAAGTGCCTGTAGTTGCCAAAAGTTTTTATTTCATTTTGGTCGACTGACCAGTCAACTAATGAGGTCATTAGTAGACTGATAAGGTCAGTCAGTCGACTGATGATCTGGAAAACACCTCAACGGTCAGCGCATCAGTCAACTGATGAAAGTCGTCAGTCGACTGATGCTATAACAGCTAGTTTTTTTAGCCTTTTCTAGTTTTGGGTTTTTGGTCTTTTTACCTTATTTTCTCTTGGGTTTGGGGTCCTATAAATACCCTCACATATCCTTAGTTTTGTTTGACAAGAAGAAAGTTTTTAAACAAGTTTACAAGGGTTTTAAGTTTGGTTTTAGTTTGTTTCAAGAGTTTAGTTTGTGAAGAAATTTTCACAAGAGCAAAGAGGAGATCATCCTTTAGTGTTTGAGCTTCAACTCATCTCTCTCACTCTTGTCATTTGTTAGAGAAGTTTTCTAAACTCAATCTAGCTTTACATTTATATTGTTTGATATCAATTCATTAAGCTAGTGATCTAGCTTTACATTTATATTGTTTGATATCAATTCATTAAGCTAGTGTTTATATTGAGTTTAGTTGATTTTATTTACTCATTAGCTAGTGTTTATATTGAGTTTAGTTGATTTTATTTACTCATTGTTTACACACAAAACCATTGAGCTTATGGTATTTTCATACATTATATAATTTGGGTTGTGGGGTTTGTGTGACATTGAGTGTGAGCCTATATTGTGTTCTCATTTGTTGTAGAGAACAAATTTATATTTGTGAGCTTCATTGTGAGTTACACATTGTATTACACTTGGACACCGAGAGAAGTAGTTGGTGAGAGACGTGGTCGGTTCCAAGAGGAGTGGGGTTGGTAGTAAAGCCTAGTGAGAGGTGGTAATTCTAAACACTTGAGGAAGGTGACACGGGCTAGGCCAACACTTAGAGGGTGTGAAGTGTAATTGCAAGTGTGTAAGTTATAAAGTTTTCTGTGAAGTAGAAAACTGATTGTTGTATGGAGCTATAATTATGAGGTTCACTTTGTATTACACTAGTACACCAAGAGGAGTGTGTGGTAAGAGATGGGGTCATCCCAAGAGGAGTGGGGTAGGTCGTAATGCTTAGAGAGAGGTTGTAATTCATAACACTTGAGGGAGACACGGGCTAGAGACCAACACTTGAGGTGGTAGTTAGTGTAGTTACATTATGAGATTATGAACGTTGATCGGTGAGCATTGAAAACCGATATTGTGATGTGTAAATGTTTTTCGGGTAAGCATAGAAAACCCGATATGATAGTGGAGATCTCCTCGAGGTGAGGAGAGGAGACTAGGTCGTAGGGACCGAACTCCGTGAACATATCATTTGTTTGTGATTGCATTAGTGCACTTATTTTTATGTTCATATCTTATATTACCTTTGTATATTGCTTGTTATTTATATTGTCCACTATCTAGTTTAGATTGTTTACCCTTGTGTTACTTGTATATCCTTGCACATATATTGGTAATATATCATTCTTACTAGGATATATTTGTTAATAAGTTTTTAATTAGCATAAATTGGATTAGATTAGCATAAACCCTATTTACCCCCCATCTAGGGTTCCTTCCTAGTGGCATTAGGGTGCTTACAATTGGTATTAGAGCACTTTCAGGATGCATCGTTATCGTGGTCTATGAGGCATTTTGATGCAGACTCAGAGAGTGGTTGTATACATTTCATAGTAGTTGTGGACTCATGAATAGAACTATCCTACGCATGATTTAGAGTTAGCCGTAGTGGTATTCGTACTGAAGACGTGGAGACATTATCTTTATAGAGTTCAGTTTGAACTATTTACAAATCATCAAAGTCTGAAGTACCTCTTCTCTTAGAAGGAACTCAACTAGAGGTAGTGGTGATGGGTCGAGTTCATCAAGGATTATGAGTTCGTAGTGCAGTATCATCCGAGGAAGGCGAATGTCATAGCTGATGCTTTGAGTAGAAAGCGTCATCACAGGATTGCAGCTTTGAGTTGTTCATAGTATCGAGACCTTCGTACACTCAGCCAGTTTGATTTTAGGCCAGAGATTGGTGGATGCAGCGCATTTTTGGGAGCGTTAGCTGTATAGCCGTCGTGGATGGACAAAGTGATCAATGCTCAATTGGAGGACTCTTGTATTCAAACCCAAAGAGAGGAGATTTTCAAAGAGCCCAAAGTAGATTGGACCATCGAATCAGATAGGGGCCTTCAA
Organism: Asparagus officinalis; assembly: GCF_001876935.1. NCBI lineage: Eukaryota > Viridiplantae > Streptophyta > Magnoliopsida > Asparagales > Asparagaceae > Asparagus > Asparagus officinalis. The sequence continues at coordinate 75,260,173 of NC_033801.1, forward strand.
ATGAAAGGCCGACTAGTGGTGCCGAATATTCTTCAGTTAAAGAAGGAATTATTTGATGAGGCACATCGCACTAGGTACACAATGCATCCAGGCACAACTAAAATGTATAAGGACCTAAAGAGACATTTTGGTGGAGAAACACGCTTAAGGATATCACAGAGTATGTATCTAAATGCTTTATCTGTCAGCAAGTGAAGGCAGAATATCAGAGACCCGCGGGAACCCTATAGTCTTTACCTATTCCTGAGTGGAAGTGGGCAAGTATCTCGATGGATTTTATTGTAGACTTGCCGAGGTCTAACAAAGGGAACAATTCGATTTGGGTGATTATTGATAGATTGACAAAGTCGGCACACTTCTTGATGGTTAAGATGACACACGGTGGAGACTTATGCGAGGATCTTCATTCGGGAGATTGTAAGACTACATGAAGTTCTAGAGACGATTGTATCAGATTGAGGCTCAGTTTTCACATCTCATTTCTAGAAGAATTTCTAGAATTCTTTCGACAGACAGCTATCATATAGTAGTGTTTTCCACCCGCAAACAAATGGCCAAACAAAGAGAGTTAACCAAGTGTTGGAGGACATGTTGTAGGCATGTGTTATCGATTTCTAGGGTAACTGGGAGGATCATATTCCATTGATTGAATTTGCATACAATAATCGTTATCAATCTACTATAGACATGGCTTCTTATGAGGTGTTGTACAGGAGTCCTTGTAGATCCCCGATTTATTGGCAGAGCCGGAGGACAGTTTATTACTTAGGCCAGAACTCATGAGACAAACTTCAGAGAAGGTAGCATTGATTTGAGAGTGCATTCTTACAGCCCAAAGTCGGCAAAAGAGTTACGTAGATCAGAGGCAACGACCGTTAGAGTTTCGGGTTAGAGATTATGTATTGTTGAAAGTATCGCCGATGAAGGGTGTCCAACAGTTTAGCAGACGGTGAAAGCTTTCCCCGAGATACATTAGACCATTTAGGATTGTTGATCGTGTTGGAACTGTTTCGTATTGACTTCATCTTCCAGCGTTGATGTCTGGAGTGCATGATGTCTTTCATGTTTATATGCTCAAGAAGCATTTACGCGATGAAGAGAAACAAAGAGTGATTGATACGCTAGATTTAGAGCTTCAGGCGGATTTGACCACTATTGAAATTCTAGTTTGAATTCTTGTCAGAGAGGACAAGAAACTTAGAAATAAAGTAATCCTATTAGTTAAAGTGCAGTGGAACAGGAAAGGAGCTGCGGAAGCTTCTTGGAAGTGCGAGGAGGATATGCGTCGTGACTACCAACACCTGTTTGAACAGGTATAATGTTAGTTATGATATTGTTGTGTTCATTTTATCTTTATAGCCACATTTACATTTAACGCTGGAATGTGGGTATTAACACTTAGATCGTAATCATTCGGAATATATGGTATATACATGGGGGTGCCTTGTTTGGATTTTTCGTCCGACGTACTAGCTCCGTTTAATTAGGGGTTAAGTGGTAGTATTTACATTTCAGATGTTAAGTGTAATCTTTGCTTATGTGATTCATAATTGGAGATTAATGGTACGAGATATGTATATGAGGGTTTTCTTATCTGGATTATCCTCTCAACGTGCTTTTCTCACATTATTAATCTTTAAGATACGATTGCAGAATTTCTAGGACGAAATTCTTTTAAGAGGGGGGGGGGGGGAATGTAAAACCCTATAAAATTTGAAAATATTATGATGAATAGTGATAAATGATTTTCATCATGACTGATACTATTCTAGGATGAATGAGTATGTTTGAAATCGATTTGAGATCGAGTACGTACATATAAGTGCATATATACGAGTGTAAATATGCACGCATAACTGAAAACAGTTGGCTGGAATTATATGTTGATCGGTCAACTGATCATATAGCATAGGTCAACTTATAGGTGCCTATCAGTACGACAAGTCATCGGTCGACCGACGGGTGCACACAGGCAGGTTTCTGGTTTCGGGTCAATTTTGTTTCGGTTCAGCCCATATGTGTGTGTGTGTGTGTGTGTGTGTGTGTAGACAATATTTCTCCTGTTTTCCTTCATCTTTCACGCGAATAAATAGTCACCCTCTCTCCTCAAAACCCTAGAACCTACCTTGGTGAATTTTGAGAGCTTTGAGAAGCAAAATCAAGAGGAGGGTGAGATTCGCGGCTTTTGGTGAAGGAGGATCGTGTTTTCTTGCATATTTGGGGAGCTCAGCACGTTTTGAGGCGAGTTTCAACTCCTCCAAACCCATCCCCTATTTCTTTATGATTTCAATCGGTTTTTGTTGGATTGCTAAACCTAGTTTATGTATAAAGATCAATTATTTTTTGAATCATATGATATAAAGATCTAATCGTTTTGATTTAAAAAGACATGAAACAAATTCTCAGTTTTGGATTTAAGTGTTGAACGTGATCTAATATGAGTTTTTGTTCAAATAGTTGTTTTCTTGATGGTTTTACAATTCAAAGCATGATAGGGTTATTAGATCCCCTTAAGTTGATTTTTAGTGTTTTCATGTAGTAGGTATAACTCTAAATATGTTGATTTAAGTTTTATACATGGGCTTTATTTAGAAATTTTGAGTTTTGATGAATATAAGCAAACATACAACTTTTTCCTAGAAAATTGGATTTTTTGCCCAGATCGGTCGACTGATCATTGGTGATCAGTCGACTGATGTTGTCAATCAAGATTTTTGGTTTGCTTTGGTCGGTCGACCGGTCATGGACCACCAGTTGACCGATTAAGGTTGTTGTGCACGTTTTGTGCAAGCTATCAGTCAACCGATAGCACATGATCAGTCGACTGGTCTGGGCATTTTTGTGAACTTGATTTCTTTCTCACATGCTTTGATCGTGAACAGGGAGTTCAAGTCACACGTAGATACACGTGCGTATTTTACGAGAGTACACATATTAGATTTGATTACTCATGAGCGTTTGAAGGTACGTACCCTATACTTTGCATTTGTCATGATAGAGAGCGACACATATTACATTTCAAGATAGTTTGGATGCTTAAGTGGGTTAGTTGGCACTCCGCAATGACACCATGGGGACTACACTCAGAGTGTGTTAGTTAGGTGATGCCACATGATATTGTGAGCGCCTTACTCAGTATTATTATTTTCTGTTAGAGGATCATATAGATTTACATTCATGCTCCCATGTTACTTACCCCGAGAGTAAGGCATAAGACTGAGGTTGTCATACATGACACATATACTATGCGAGGTTCTTTTACCATAATTATTATTCTTGTGACTACGCCACCTACACGAGGGTAGTGTGATATATTTAATATGACTTGTATTGGATGAGATTTGGTAATGTATTGTTCTTTTATTTATTATTTTATTTATAGGATTTGGAGTTGGGATTTAACAATTCACAATTTGAGACATGATATATACATGAGCGTTTTCTTGTTTTGATTATTTGGCTCGACGTACTAATTCTCGTGTTGTGGATTTTTAAATCTCAATTTCCTCTTAGTTCAGGATGGATGATTTATTATATACCTATATATACTAACTTATATTTTCCTACACCTACCCCCTCCCCCTGGGGGGCGGTGGAGATTATCTCGCTAGTGCTTTGACACTCGTTGTTTCTCCTCTTTTCAGGCAGAGAGTCAGGCATTTGGAGAGTCACAGGTTGATAGAGTTTCAGCTTGGCTTCCATAATTATTTATTATTAGTAGTTTATTTGTGCTCCACAGTAGTTATGGTTTATTTTCAGACATTAGAGTTGTATTTTATTTTGGAAGGTTGTGTGCATTATTTCTATTTTAGTTGACTCTTGACTCTTAGGTATTGAAATATTTTATCTATGTTTCGGACATCAGTTGTACTTTATTTATTTCAGTTGGAACATGATTATTATTATTTTGATATATCTTTCCTCTATCATGTTCATCACATTCTTATCTTTATTTTATCTGCTTTGTATCTACACTTGATTATTATTGATTCCACTAGAGAGATATTATTGTGATGGTGAAACGTGTTGATGCACAGTGTAGGTGCATGAAAGGTTTGACATCTTTGTGTTCACCTTGAACTGCAGTCTTGTGTGAAACTAGGGATGTCACAGTTAGTAAGTAAAAGCACAACATCAGAGACTAGCAGGATTAATTCTGAACCTCATATCAATGTTGAAAGCACCCTAGGGGGATGAATAGGGTTTATGCTAATCTAATCTGATTTTATGCCAATTAAAAACTTATTAACAAGTTATCCTAGAAAATATGATACAAGCAAGATATGTGCAAGGATATTAAACTAAACAAGGGCAATATAAACATAGACAATATAGTGGATGAAATAAACAATGAGAGAATGAAAATAAAGATGAACACAAATATAAGCGTGCCAAGCCAAACTCAAATAAGCAATATGATCACGGAGTTCAGACCTTTCGTCCTACGTCTTCGCTCCCTACTCCCGGGGAGAAATCCACTATCATACCGGGTTTTCAACGCTCACCCGAAAACATTTACAATGACACACTCGGTCTTCTAGCTCACTGAAAACTTTACAACACTCACAATGTAACCACACTAACTACTACCATAAGTGTTGGTCGCTAGCCCGTGTTTCCCTTAAGTGCTCAGAATTACGACCTACTTCTAGGCTTTACTACCGGCGCCACTCCTCTTGGGACAACCTCGTCTCTCACCACACACTCCTCTCGGTGTACTAGTGTATTACAAAGTGAATCTCATAATAATAGCTCAATACAACAAATGATTGTTGTCTAATATGGATGAGAACACAATGTAAGCTCACACTCAATGAGACACTCCCCACAACCCAAATTATACTATGTATGAAAATACTAGAAGCTCAATGGTTGTTTGTGTAAGCAAAGAGTAGAAATAAAATCAACTAAACTCAATATAATCACTAGCTTAATAAAATAATAATCAAACAATATAAATATAAAGCTAGATTGAGTTTAGGGAAACTTTTCTATAGATAACAAGAGGGAGAGAGAGAAGAGTGTAAGCTCAAACACAAATGGTGATCTCCTCTTCTCCTTGTGAAATTCTCTTCACAAACTAAACTTGAAAAAAATGCTTAAAATGTTTTAAACAAACTTAAACCAAACTTAAAACCCTTGTAAAACTCTCTTAAAACATTATCTTCAGTAGTAATAGAGCTGGGTATAAGGGGGTATATATAGGAGACCCCAAAACACAACAAAAACCCAGCAAAAAGACAAAAACCCCAAAAAATAAGGAGTCTGGAAAAATAGTCGTTATGGTGTTATAAGTTGACTTACGTTGTTTATAAGTCGATTTATAAACTAGCCGTTACAGGCTCAGACAACATACATAAGTTGACTTACGGGAATCATAAGTCGACTTGCTATATCATAAGTTGACTTGTAATTTTATAAGTCATAGCAGAAACTTTCTACTAATTCCAGAACAATTCATAAGTCGACTTGCTCATGGCATAAGTCGACTTATAAACATGTACAAGTATTTTGCATGTTTGAAAATGAGTTCTTGAGTGCCTTTAAAAATAGCAGAATAAATCTAAAAAATTTAAAACTTTAGGAAATGATTGTAGACATGAAAATAAACATGTTACGAAAACTGGTTTTCAGAAAGCACTTCTCATTTGTGAAATCTTATCATTTTACAAAATCACAAAAGTATGAGCATGTTGAGAACTTGATTTTGCCAAAATGACTTAAACAAAACTTTGAAACACTTTAGAATGGATTTAGAGACTTATACAAGAAATAAAAATAGTGTAAACAAGTCTTCAATCCATAAACATAATATTTTTTAAATATAATAGAATATGAAACATATAAAAGTATATATGAAGATATATATTGTTTTATATCTATATAGCTAAACCAAAACAACTTAACCATATGAAAATAAACATGTATATATATAAATATGTATTTGTTTCATATTTAAACTTGAAAATAAAAAACCAACACTTGTGTGTGTGTGTGTGAGAGAGAGAGAGAGAAATATGGGTATGCTTGGTACCAAGCACAAGTTTTTAAACTTGAAAATCAAAAACCAACACTTGTGTGTGTGTGTGTGTGTGTGTGTGTGTGTGTGTGTATATATATGAGAAATATTGGTATGCTTGGTACCAAACACAAATTTTATTCTTGGTAGTGATGTGTCACATCCCCTATATAAAAATAAATTACCCAAGCTTGATAGATCTTCATTGAAGCTCTTCTTGGTAAACATGCGGATGAAGCTTGAGCTTGAATCTTTAACTTGATTTGCATTGCTTCATACCGATATTCCACCAACCTCCATTGATATAATCGTTATGACGCAATTCCATCTAACCTCCAACTTATTATTTGTCTACGATAAATACAAAAACACAAATACTAGACAAATAAAGTTAGTCGTAACACAAATACTAGACAAACAAAGTTAGTTATAAATTGTTTGTTAAACATCATCAAAACAAAAAGGCCAACAAATATGAAAGTGGGAAAATTTACTATGGATTTTGTCACAAGGATACCAAGGTCTGCAAGAGATAACAAAGCTATATGGGTCATCATGGACTGTCTAATTATATCAGCTCACTTCTTGCCGGTCAATATGAAGTCTTCCCTAGAGAAGCTTGCGAAGTTGTATATTGTTAAAATAGTCAGGCTTTATCGTACACCAGTGGAGATATCTTAGATTTATATTGAGTACTGGAAAGGTATGCACAAAGCCATTTAGAGTAAACTCTGCTTTAGCTTAGCATATCATCCATAAATGGATGGTCAGTTAGAGAGAACGAATCAAACTCTCAATGATATGTTAAGATGTTCTATCCTTGATAAGAAAGGATCATGAGAGGGGTATTTATAGTTGGTAAAGTTTGCATATAACAACAGTTACCAATCAAGCATTAAGATGGCACCTATGAGGCACTATAAGAAATGAAGTGTCGTTCACCTATTCACTAGAACGATGTTGGAGAAAGGAAACTTCTTGGACATGGGTTAGTGCAACAAGCTATAGACAAGATCTACTTGATAAGAGAGCATATTCATAATGCACAAAGTAGACAAAAGAATTATGCTAACCGTAAGAAGAGATACCTAGAATTTTAAGAAGGTGATCATGTATTTTAAAAAGTGTCTCCTAAAAGAGGTAAGAAGAGATTTGGACTTGGAGGGAAGATAAGTCCATTATTTGTGGGATCGTTCGAATTCTTCAGCGAGTTAGTGAAAGGGCATACAAGCTTGCTTTACCACCTTCTTTGGCTAGAATCCATAATGTGTTTCATGCATCTATGCTAAGAAAATTTATTCAAGATACATATCAAGATATAGAACTAGAACAAATTTACGTGAAGAAAGACTTAATATATGAGGAGCAACCGGAATGCATTGTAGATTAAAAGGATCAAGTGCTCAAGCAACATACCATTTGATACTTGAAAGTTGAATGGAAGAATCACTCTGATAGAGAAGATGTTGGGACAAACTCGGGGCCTAATAGTGCATGATCGCAGCAATAGTAGAGCAAAAGTAGAGATAAAAAGTTGGACACACAGATTTACATGGTTCGGCACTTGATTGCCTACGTCCACGAGCAAGGATAGAAGAACTCACTATTAGGAGAAAACTCTGGAGTTACAATCTCTCTTTACAAGGAGATACTCTCTCTCTCTATTTTTTTTTTCTCTTTTACTTTTTTATAAGAGAAGTTGTTTCTGGGATGATTTTTTCCTTAAGGATTTGGAGCCTATTTATAGTTTTTGAAAAAATACTATGCATAATAAAATATTAATATTTTACTAAACTGTGGGGCCTGCCATTTTTGTTTCTTTTCCTTTTCAAACTTTGATGCTGCTTCTTTCGGTGATTTGAAGTGAGGTGGGGCCCGATCCAATAATTGTCAACATATGCGGCTGAGTGCTGACAATCTCCCACTTGAAGATTGAATTGAGTATCAATCATATCTTCACATCATTCTTTCTATCTTGCCATTTTCATGTTGCTTACGTCTCCGTCAGGTCACAAGAGGATCGACACCAAATAAATTTGTCGGTATGGACTGCTTTTGTTAAAAAATCAGCTAGGTTGCCTTTGGTGTGAATTTTTTACATATCCACTGTTCCTTCTTCCACTTTCTCATGAACGAAGTGATACTGAACTCGAATGTGTTTGGTCTTTGAATGAAATGCTGGATTTCTTGCCAAATGCAAAGCACTCTGACTGTCATAAAATAGAGATATCTTCTTTTGTTCATGACCGAGTTCCTCCAACACCATCTTCAACCACATCGCTTCTTTACTAGCTTGTGTAGCTGCTACATATTCTGCTTCTGTTGTTGAAGTGGCCACAACTGACTGCAGTTTTGAAACCCAGCTTACAGCTCCGCCAGTAAATGCAAACACATAGCCTGTGGTGGATTTGCTATTATCATGATCACCTGCATAGTTAGAATCAATATATCCACTGACAATAAAATCAGGTCCCCTATAACATAATGCAACATTTGAGGCTCCTTAAATGTATCTTAGAATCCTCTTTACAGCATTCCAATACTCTTTACCAGGATTCACCATGTATCGACTAACCACTCCCACTGCTTGTGCAATGTCTGGTCTTATACAAATCATAGCAAACATTAAGCTTCCCACTGCTGATGCATACAATACTCGAGACATCATCATCCTCTCTTCTTCACTGCTAGGACTTATACTGAAGGATAACTTAAAATTAACAGAAAGTGAGGTAGAAATTGACTTACAATCTTGCATGTTAAAGTGCCGCAAGATTTTCTTCAAATAGTTCTTCTGAGAAAGCCAAATCTTTCTATTAACTCTGCCTCGGTAAATTTGCATCCCTAGAATCTTGTTTGCAGATCCTAAATCTTCATTTCAAATTCCCTAGCCAACTGAGCGTTTAATTTTTTAATACGATCTTTGTTGGGGCCTGCAACCAACATGTCGTCAACATACAACAATAAGATAACAAAGTTATTTTCACCAAACCTCTTGAAATATGCACAATGGTCTGAATTAAATTTGTTGTATCCAAGGCTCATGATGAATGAATCAAATCTCTTATACCAACACCTCGGCGCCTGCTTTAGACCGTACAGAGATTTGTTCAATCTGTAAACCAAGTTCTCTTTTCCTTTTTCTTCAAAACCTTTTGGTTGGAGCATGTAAATTTTTTCTTCAAGATCTCCATGAAAAAATATTGTTTTCACATCTAGCTGCTCTAGATGTAAGTCAAATAGCACTCATAGCCAGGACTATTCGGACTATTGTAAGTCGAACTACAAGAGAAAATATTTTATTAAAATCAATACCTTCTTTCTGAGCATATCCTTTTACCACCAATCTAGCACGATATCTCTCCACTTGATCATCGTCATTTCGCTTGATCTTGTAGACCCATTTGTTTCCAATGATCTTTCTTCCTTGTGGAAGTGACACAAGTTCCTAAGTCTTGTTCTTATGGAGAGCTTCAATTTCTTCCTACATTGCTGCCATTCACAAATATGCATCTGTGCCATTTGTAGCTTCATGAAAAGTTGATGGCTCTCCATCTTCTGTTAGAAGACAGTATGTAACATTACTCTCTGTAATATACTCCGAGTGCCAAGTCGGTGGTCTTCTCTCACGAGTTGACCTTCAAATTTCTGAAGCCTCGGACTCGATCGGTTCTTGTACATCATGCTCCGGTGTTGCTTTAGAAGAATTCAGATTATCTTCTACCTGAACAGCTATAGTCTCTGAGTCCTTCCTCGAACTGCTTTCTTTCTCTTCACTTTGTAGTTGGTTTTCTACAAAGATAACATCTCTGCTGATGATAACCTTGCGGGCAGTGGGATCCCATAGGCGATACCCCTTTACTCCATTAGCATACCCCAAGAATATACATTTTCTAGATTTTGAATCCAACTTTGTAATTTCTTGGGCATTGTACATTACGTACACTGGACTTCCAAATATATGGAGGTTGGAATAATCAACTGGCTTGGCAGTCCACATCTCCATCGGCGTCTTTAATTGTATTGCAGTTGATGGAGATCGATTCACCACATAATAGGCGGTTTTTACTGCTTCCGCTCAAAAGACTTTATCCAGATTTGTAGTTGTCAACATAGCTCTTGTTCTTTCCAACAGAGTTCTGTTCATCTGCTCCGCCACTCTATTTTGTTGAGGAGTATAAGCCGTACTGAATTGTCTTTTAATGTCTTCATGCTTGCAGAATGCTAGGAATTCACCGTCTATGTATTCTCCTCCATTATCTGACATCAAGCACTTGATCTTCTTCTCAGATTCAAGATCGACCCGCGCTTTGTAGGTTTTAAAGACTGAGAACACATCCGCCTTCTCCTTGATAGGATACACCCAACATCTCTGGAGTAGTCATCAATAAAGGACACAAAGTACTTTGCTCCTCCCAAGGATGTAACCGGTGCTTGCCATACATCAGAATGAACCAATTCCAGAATAGCCTTGCTTTTGGAACTCGATGTGTTGAACTGCAGTCGATGCTGCTTACTTGTAACATAATGCTCGCAGAATGGAAGAGCTATCGAATTAAGTCCAGGAATCAGCTTCTGATCGGAGAGAATCTTCAAGCCTCGTTCTGACATGTTGCCTAGTTTGCGATGACACATCATGGTTTGTTCTTCTCCACGACTGGTTGATGCCACACATGAATCAGCTTCCTGTAGGATTTCTCCTGTGAGCATGTATAGATTTATAGCTATCTTCTCTCCTTTTATTACCACAAGCGCCCCTCTAACAATCTTCATGATCCCGTTTTTCTATATGGGTCTTGCACCCAAACTCATCTAATTGTCCTAAAGACAATAGATTCTTGTTCAAGCCCTTCACATGTCGCACATCTTGAATGGTGCGTATTATACCATCAAATATTTTGATTTTGATAGTGCCAATACTAGAAATCTTCAAGGCATGATCATTCCCCATGAATACAGATCCTCCTGAGATAGGTTCATATTTGTGAAACCATTCTCTCTGGGAGGTCATGTTCCAGGAGGCTGCTGAATCCAGAAGCCAGACATTAGCAAACCTCTTCCTGCCTTCATCAACACTGGTTGCTCCACTGAATAGAATTTCACCATCGTCTGATGTGCTGACAACGTATCCTTGAGATGTTGATGGCTCTAAAGACTTTTTATCTCCACTCTTCTTATTGTGCCAACACTCCGAATTGATGTGCCCTCTTTTGCCATAGTTGTAGCATTTGATATTCTTCTTACTTCGTGATTTTGATCTACCATGGGTATGACTCCCACTGGAGCCATATTCCGTTGATCTTCCTCTCGTCACCGTTAAAGCCTCCGCTTGTTACGAACTTGCATGCATGTCTTCCTTATTCTTGCGCCGATTTTCTTCCTCCAGAACAGCGGCTACAACATCGTCGAAGACTAGATTGTCCGTGAGGCGTTGTTTGTCGGGTTGATGATGAGTTGATCATACGAGTCAGGTAGACTCTGAAGTAGAAGTTCTGCACGTTCATTCGCACCAACTATACCCCAACGTTGTGAGTTGGGAGAACAGTGTGTTTAGGGTGTTGATGTGGTCGGTCATCGATGTAGACTCCTCCATCCTCAGAGTGTAAAGTTTCCTTTTTAAGAAGATTTTATTGTGCATGGATTTCGCCTCATATAGCTTTGTTAGAGTATCCCAGATCTCCTTTGATGTCTTCTTCTTCTCTATGCTTGACAGCACTCCGTGTGCTAATGCCAGATGGAGATTTGCAATAGCATTTTTGTCAATCTCGTTCTACTTCTTATCATCTGTGATGTCATCTGGCCTTACACCGATGGCCGCCAGACAATTATCTTTTCTCAAGATAGTCTTTATCTTCAACTTCCACGGTGAGAAATTACTCCCGTCGATTTTCTCGATCTTGAACTTTGCCACCATTGCTTCTATCATGAACAGTAACTTCTTACTATCTTACATAAACAGTAACTATATTTATGAATAGTAACCATATCTGTGAATAGTACCGTTCTTGTGAATAGTACTGTACTCGTGAATAGTACCCTTCACCTTTAAAGGGTAAATGATAACCTAACTTATTTTCTGATGTAGAGGATCCACCTTTGATGGCAGCCACAGAGCATACGATAAGTAGATATATACAATCACTCTAAGTTATCTCTGATACCACTTGTTGGGACAAACCCGGGGCCTAATAGAGCAGTATCGTAGCAATAGTAAAGCAAAAGTAGAGATAAAAAGTTGGACACACAGATTTACGTGGTTCGGCACTTGATTGTAAGGCAGAAGTATCCTTAACTTGGGAGCTTAAAGGAGGTAAGGCAGAAGTATCCTTAACTTTTGTGAACTAAGGTCCGTAAAGTTTTGAGGACGAAGCTTATTTAAGGTAGGGATATAGAGAACCGGTTTTCTCTATAATAAATAAGGAAAATCAAGAGTTTCCTAACTAATGCAGTAAGTTAAGAGTTTCAATTAGGCCATTTTAGTATCCTTAATTAACTAGGATTAAGTTGAGTTTACAAAATGCTAAAGGGCATGGAATTTCTTATAGCTAGTGAAAACCTTATATTTCATTCACACAAAGAGAAGAGAACAACTTTTTTTCTTGATATCTGAGAAGGATAGAAGGAAGAGGAGGAAGGAGACATAGGCTTCTAAAGGTGAGTTATTTAAATTTATGTTATTTTGCTTTGGTTTCATATAGAAAAAAAAAAAAGAAAGGAAAAAAGTACCCTTTTCAGACAACTGAGGTTGTCTCCAGCGATGTTCAACAACTTCCTACTATCCCTTAGCTGAGGTTTTCCTGGTGATGACCATCGTGGCCTCCAAACTCCAAAGATCTCTTTTAGGTTGATAAGTAGACAACAAAGAGATCAGGATGAGGAATGGATAATTTCATCCAACCCCCTTAATATAGAATCTGCTTTTGGTCTAGCTTTGTTCTAAAACAAAGAACAGATGCATTTTTTAGTCCCAGGAAATTAGAAACATTAGTTTCATATCCAGAATAGTTTATAATTAGAATTTTCAGTATTTATACATATTTTATGCTTGTAGATTTGATCGAGAAGTAGATTTTTGGAGTACGGTTCTTCAAAAGCAGTAGAACATTCTTGAGGTGAGTAGATTTTTTTCTCATTAGTTATTTTAATCTATTATATGTTATCTTAAATATTATTTTTATTTTTATATAGAGAAACTATTGGATCAAACATGTTAATTTTGTTTCGCTTAGAGATAATTGCTAAAAGAATTTGACATTGTGCAGTTATTTATTTCTCATAAGATATCTAGTATGCAAATTATTGAAATTAAACATGTTCTCAATTATATTTTAAAACTACTGTTCATATGCCATTTATTGAAAATTTGTATATTTGACGAATATAATTTAATTAGTATAGATCTATTAATATTCTATTTTCATGAAAAATATATGAGAAAGTCTACCAAAGTGTTAAGCATATTATATTGCTTTTAATACAAGTGAAAAATTGCAAGTGGTACTTTGAGGGAAAAGGAAGTACTTTTAAATGTTAAAAATCATCAGAAGTCCACTATGAAGTGAAGTGATTTGTTTATACCTACCATATGGTATTGAATGTACTGATTAATGTTGAAGTGCCTTTTTGGTAAAAGTGAAATGGCATTCGGGCAACATATGGTAGTGTTAGGTATATTCTATCTCCGAGTTGACCTAAAGTGATCTATGCTCAGTCTCATGCTACTATGCTAAAATTTTGGTAGCCTTACTATGACAACTAAGGAAGTTTTGCAAGTGTGATTTTAAATCGACATTTACAGTTTAAAAGTATTTAGTACTCAATTTGTATTGATTTCATAAATTGTTTTCCTTATTGTCTTATGCAATACAAGAATTTTTTTTTTATCTTATATGCTTCTTAAATCATTCTCAATAGTAGTTTACTTAAAGTTAGTACTGATAATTTTTTAAAATTGTTTGATCCGTTAATGATAAGTTATCTACTCACTGAGTATAAACTCACCCCACTTATTTTTTATCTTTTTCAAATGAGAATTAGACATCTCCAACTATAGCTTGGACTTTTGGGGACATGAGAAGGGTCTATGAGAGAGTGCTTTAATGCTTAGATTTTATAGTTGTTATATTAGTCACTTTTATGTTATGTAAGAGTCTTTTGACTCATTAGAGTGATCTTGTTATGATATAGTTTTGCTTTGTGACTTCTATGTGTCAATAAAGTTTCTTTTAAGTAAAGTTTTATTTGAATTATGGAAGTGAACCGCAGGCTTTGCATGTGCTTTCGCACGTGCCGCCGTTGTCACGCGCTACAAAATATGCTCCGCATTTTGGAGGCATAACAATACATTCATCCAAAAGAACTCTCCTTTTATATACCCACATATCTAGCTCAGTACCCACCTGATAGTTTCTCACCAATTCATCGAGTCTATACAGTTGTGCTCCGATGTATGATTTCTTGCATGTCAATACGAACAATATGTGTAACATCTACTACTATAACCAGAAAAATTCAACATATAGTTACACATGTCATAGGTACATGGAGAGCAAAAAAGGACAATGATAGGTAGTGGCTCGAGGGGACTTCATGAATGTATAATATTTTCATGTGATGACTGTCTTCTGTTTATATAGCACAAACCTCTGAACTGTAACCTCTTATCAATAATACAAAAAGGTTTTTGATACATGTTTTCGGCCTTCAAATTGGTGCTTAATGTCAGCTTTACGTAAAGATTCCAAGTTGCTCTTCAGATCAGTTTCTCCGCTAAACAGAGTGCCACGTTCTCGAGAGATCAAGAAGGTGAACTTTGCACGATATAGGAAAACAAACTGCTCCTCCCCCTGTGTTCTATGAGCAGTATCTGCAAAACAAGCAACCACCATCTGTTAGAATCCAGTTTTGGAGAAGTTACGTTGATTACACTAGTTTAACTTATAATTTAGTGCCTAGAAATGTATACATAATGATAAATACATGTCTCATATCTTAGCCAAATCCTAATGTACATATTAATATACATCATGTAATGTGCATAGTGTACTATAGATAATACATGATAGGTGTATATAGATCTACATTATTGGTCCTCTGCATTTTCCAGTTTGGTTTAGGTCTGGATTAATATAGGGCATGGGTTAACCTGGTTTCTGATGAAAAATGATGCCCTCTGCTGAGGCTCTGGCACGCTTCCGAGGTTTCTAACCCCACTATTTGAGGTAGTTTCGGGTTTACACCAGAGTCATTGAGCACCCTAGCTCTCAATAGTTGATTAAAATCCTAGCATTGATCTCAGTATAAATGCAGGTGGTTCTTTCCTCGGAATTTACTGCAGATGTCTGGGCATAGATGTAAACCAGTAACAAAGCTTAAAGTAGTTTATCAAAAAACAAAGCTTAAACTAGACTAATAAACAAACTAAAATTATCTATTTGGGTAAACAGCTAATATATGTCCGATAGCACAAACATATATGCTGAAGGGGGGGAAAGGAAACACGAGACTATCTGTCATAAGACAAGCTAGAGTACAAAAGGTGGTTACAAAATAAATATAAAAACCTATGATGACCAGGAGCATATGGTCACCCCAATATGAGAAAACTTCACGCGGAAGTTTTTATGCAGCTAGCATAGACTAAAATGTAAAGAGTATTATGCTACATATTGGAATATGAATGAATAGAGCAATTTTTTTTGAAGATTGGCTCTTATACACTGATGCCTGGATATGCAAATGCTGAACGGCCAGCACCAGGAGAATATCTAAAAGTGGAGTAAAAGAAAGCTAAGAAAAACATAAGTTGAAGCTCAAATAATCAGTTTTGAACACACAACAGATAAAGTCGGAAGAAAACTCTCTTACATATTATCTAATAGAACAAAGAGCATCGACCTAATAGTGCTCCTTCAGAAATGCATATGTAGGATGAGTGCTCCTTCAGAAATGCATAGGTAGGATGAGACAAGCGGGCATATGACAAGATGCAAGCTAGAATTTGTTACATAAATAGATATGAGAAGAGATGTTGTGCTACAATAATGAAATGTACTGATAACAGTATTTGAAGTGAATGGAACATGAATAAGAATAAAATCGTTGTAAGTTTATGTTCACACATTCATACGTCTGCATCATTTATTCATAAATGATGAATGACAACAACAAGGAAGACTCTAAAATAGGATATAAAATGCAAACAGTAGACTAACAAAACTCAAACATAAACAACTTTTGGACACACAAAACAAGGTAAAAAAAGTAATCCTAAAATTAGGTGTGAAGCGTAAGAAACTCAAAATGAAATTATGATATCTTCTGTCCCGTTTCAACTTGAGCAGGTGAAGTCGTTATTAGCAAATGTTGATGAGATAAAAGTTTAAATTAATCCTCTCAAACAAGAAGCATTCCAGAACAAAATTTTCTGAATTGTGTTTTTTCTTCGTTTCATAATTGTTAAATACTGTGATCTGTAGCCATAGAAGTCAACAAGGAATTGAAACAGGCAGTCACAGAATCAGCTGCAAGTAATAACAGTTTGTATTCATTCACTGCAATGTGAAATTCTTTTCTTTCTTTGCCATATTTATTAATTTATTCAAGGATAAATACCAGGGGGAAAAACCCTCAACTTTGGAGCATTATCATATCTCCCCCAACAACTTTCAAACCAAAAAAAGCTTAGGGGTTATCAGAAAACCCACTTCAACTTTTTCTGAGAAAACACCCATAAAGGATTGAACCCAGTGGTCACTGGCAAAATATCCCCCAGCATATAATATCACCCACACACTTGAAAATTGTGATAAACACTGTTTGGC
>NC_033801.1:75277909-75319503 GCF_001876935.1 Asparagus officinalis
TCCTTATAAAATCATAAAATTTTATAGTTAAAGGGGGTTTTCCAATAACCCCTACGCTTAGGGAGGATTTCTGATATTAGGAAAATTATGGGGATATCTGAATGATAATCATCTAAAGGAAGGTTTTCTCAATTTTAGCCTTTATTCAACATGGGTGAGTCTGAGCTATTTGTCTGATATATAGCATTTTTATTTTTTCATTGTCCTACGTTTCAATAAACATCTACATCACATAAAACATTCTAGTCATTTACTCTGCTTTTCCCCTATTTCTTAATCCCATATTTAATACCTTGCATAATACCACCCACGCATTGAAATTGTGATTAACACTATTTAGGGCGGTTTCCTGATAAAATTATAAAATTTTATAGTTAAAGAGGGTTTTCTAATAACCCTAAACTTAAAGAAAGGTCTCTAGTATTTTGAAATTTATGGGGATATCTGAATGATAATCATCCGAAGGGGTGTTTTCTGATATTTAGCCTTTATTCAACATGGGTGAGTCTGAGTTATTAGTCTGATATATAGCATTTTTACATTTTCATTCTCCTACATTTCAATAAACACCTACGTAACATAAATTATTCTAGCCATGTGCTCTGCTTTTCAATTATCCCTTAATCCCATACTTAGTCAAGAAAAGGCGCCATTAGAAGTAAAAATCTTCTAAATGGATAAGGAAAACAAAGTTTAAAAAAGTAAAAGTAAGTGTTGATTAAGATGTGGCCCCACAGATGAAACACTTATTATCATATAACTTATTATTATATAATACCAGGCAATCACGAAATAATTGACACTACTGGCACAGTAAAGATAGCAAAGTATATTTGTTTATCAATAGTTAAAGATAGAACTTTATTTAAATGCATTGAGCTCATAAAATACATAACACTCAAAAAGTTTGCAACAGGTAATAGTAATGGCTCAGTATCTTGTTCAAGAATTTATATCGGATTGAGTTAAGCATGCATAACATCAATAATTATTTGAAGGAACTAATCCAAATCCATAAAGTTTGAATGATCTCCGTTTCATTCCTGTCAACTTCACGTAGTTAGAGTCATAACAACATCTATAATACTTTGATTAAGCCAAATCTTTAGATTGTACTTGCTTGGTGCTTGGCAATATAGTTTTTTCATTTCTTTTTCTTTTTTTATTATTTTATTTTTTGGTATGACCTTTGTCTGTTGTTCGGATATTGTTCTACACTTTAAAAATAATTGAATCTGTGCCAATTACTTTGATTAAACAAAATCTAAACTTTTACTCACTTGGTCTCTGGTAATATAAAAGTTTCCATATGCGTCCATTATATACTGATTTGGCCCATCTCCGAAAATCACAAGGTTGCATGACATAAAAGAACATTAACCAGGATAATGAAAGTTCATCCGATTCAGTTAATGTGCATAGATTTTGTTCCCTGTAAAACAGACACTTGATCAGAAATTTCAGGTGGTTGAATGAGTGGATCACTCCACAAAGAAGACCAATACCATTAGCAATGAAAAGGAGATGAGACATACTGTATCATGATGAATCAATTACAGTGATAATTGCAGACTAATTTTGATTTCAAATAGTTCTATAGAAAACCAAAAAAAATCTGGAATTATCTTCCGAAATGACCTCTATGATGCTATACTGAGACTCCCATATTTGTTTTGATCCATCTGTTTAGTGGAAATCTTTTCTTGCAGCTAGGCTGTGTTTCTAATTAGCAAATTTCCGTTCTAGATAGCAAGTGTTTTACATTCCATGTTGGGGAATTTAGATCAAAAAATATGTCCGCAGGGTAGAATTTAGACATAGCAAAAAAGAAATCACCATCTACACTGCCGATATCCAAAGCTGCAAAGGTAAAGCATGCATAGCAGGAGGAACTGAGTAGTAGAAAGTCATTGTCAGAGCGGCGGCCATAGGATACGGTATCCTCAGTGCTTCACATGAAGTGAAAACAATACTAATTTAGGCAAAAACGGAAAAAATCTGAACTTGAATGGTTGATATTCATAACTTAGGCAGGATGGGGATATTACCAGCAATGCATATATCAAGCCAGAGATCAATTGCTCTTTGCATAATATGCCGTATGGGAAGTAGGAAAGGAAAATTAGGTTTGATCTCTTTACAGAAGTTGGGATCATATAAGATGTTTATAAATGTGAAAAGGGAGAAAGGGAAGGAGATACCATTTTGACCCATTAATCAAAACAGGCACAAATCTAACTCAGATGATTCTAGATTTTAACAGGAATTTAGAAATAACTAATTAATTAAAAGAATGAAAATCTGCACTCTGCCTAAGTAAATTAATGTCAAGGCTAATTCTACATAATTGATGCGTATGCCAGTAGGAGTGATAGGATTATAGTTGATGGTGCAAAAAATAATGAGTATCATACCTATTAAACATCGACCAAGGAAGTAATAAAAGGCATTTCCAGTTGTTGATGAAGTAGCGGTGATCCATGACAGAGATGAATGAAGAGATTTAAATTTTGGAACAACAGCTTTTTTGTTGCTTCCGTTGTTGTAATATAGTATATTGTTGATAATATATGCAATGTGAAGATATATTATCCTCAACTGAGAAAATTGATAAGAAAACTAAGGTTATTTGCTTGTAGATTGTTGTATTACTCATTGAATATCCACCTGAAACTAGCCAAGGGCAATCTTAGGGCACAGACCATCTGCCAAAAGAAAAAAAAAGGATATTTGAGCAATCATTTCATAAGCATCAAAATTAAGCCAAATGCTAATTACATTAAAAGAGAGAGTTATACCTCATATCAAAAAGCCTTCATATCATGAGAACTATCATCTCACTTCAGCAAGAAACCTCATCTCTCCATGCAAGTTATGCATTACAAAATTAATATCCTCTTCTCTTGGGTGCCTCTTATCAGAAGAAACAAACTCATGAACAACCCCATTTACCACCAAACTACTACAACCAGCCATTTTCTTTATCCCCCTACTTTCCATAGCCACTCTAACCTCATTAGAATAGCTCCACTGTCCATAAGACGCATACACATTAGACAACAAAATATACCCACCTTCTTTATCCGGTTCAAGCATCTGGAGCTCCCTTAAAGCAGCTTCTGCGAGTTTTAAATCTCCATAAGCTTTACTTGCACTTAATACAGCACCCCACATTGATGGAGTCGGCTTCATTGGCATCCTTCTGATCAAGTCGATGGCATCCGTTAGCCTTCCTGATCGAGCAAAAAGATCAACCATACACCCGTAATGTTCCACCCCCGGATAAATACTATAGTTTTGCTTCATATCCTTGAAAAATTTATAGCCTTGCTCAACAAAGCCAGCATGACTACAAGCAGTAAGAACTGCAAGCAACGTCACTGAATTTGGAAGTAGGTCTTCTTCTTCTACCATTTTCTTGAAAAGTTCTAATGCTTTAGATCCACGACCATGGAATGCAAGACCCGTTATCATCGCTGTCCAAACCGCAATATCTTTATCAGAGAGAGCCTTGAGAACAGAAAGAGACCTTTCAATGCTCCCACACTTGCTATACATATCTATCAGCGCTGATCCCAGGAAAGCATCGAGATTTCCGTGCTCTTTTAAGATCCAACCATGAACAGATCTCCCTTGATTCAAAACTCCCATTTCTGCAGCGGCACAAACCAGATTAATAGCTGTCACCTTATCAGGTCTGATATTCTGAGCAATCATGGCCTTGAAAAGCTTCTCTACTCTTATAATATCACCCTTTTGAGCACAACCAGCAAGCAGAGAGTTCCATGAGACCAAATCTCTCACAGGCGCTTCAGTGAATATTTCGAACGCCGCATCCAATTCCCCAATGCTAGCAAATCCTGACATAATTATGTTCCATGAGATGCAATCCTTTTCAGAGAGTCTATAAAAAACAGTCGAAGCACACTTCATATCCTCGCATTTGACATACATATCCAAAAGGGCATTACTCAACACCAAGCCCCAATTACACAAATAAGTTTTCCTTATCATCCATCCATGAACGCATTTTCCTATACGTACATCTTTCAAATGCCCACAACACATTAAAAGACCTACCATCGTGTAATGATCCAGCTCAATACCAGATTGCTGCATATCATCAAGCACATGAAACGCTCTAGAGATGCAACCCATTTTGGCATAACCCGATATCATGATGTTATACGATACTGTATCTTTCACGGGCAATCGTTCAAACACCTTTTGAGCAAGACCCATCTTCCCAAAACCCATATACATTTTTTTCAGAGAATTTTGCAGATACGTATAAGAACTGAATCCAAAAATGACAGCGTGGGCATGGATATTTTTACCCACTGACAAATCCTCGCAAGTTTTAAGAAGAGCAAGCAGGGTCTGTTCATCAGGGTATATGCAAGATGAAAGCATAAACTTGTAGAGTGGCAATGACAGAGCTGAGATCATAATATTGCAAATATAGAGATTGGGGAAGGGGGTAAAGTGCTTAAAGAGGAGAATGGCATCTTTGAGATTCTCCGGGTGAGAAACCGCAGAGAAGTAGAGAAGCCTGCTCATGGGAAATGTTCGGGTGGTGAGATGAAAGCGCATCATTTGGCACAAAATCTGCTTGAAGTGATCAGAAGTTTTGCAATTTTCAAGACGCGAGAGCGTCGGATGTTTGAGAGTTAATGAAACTGTTGGATCCCAGCAACCTTTGCTGGTTGATGAGTAGAACAGAAATGTAGGTTGATAATAGGAAATCACGGAAACAGGGGCTTTGATCCTAGTGAGGGAAACCATAGGTAAGACATTAAATTTTACTTGGTGATCTCTTCAATTTCTTCCTCTACTCTTAATTGGATGGGCTAATTTCAAATAAATAAGAACTAGGGGGGCGGGGGGCGGGGGGGGGGGGGGGGGGTACGAAACCGCAGAGTTCCTGAATCGGTTGAGGGACTCAATTTCAGGATAACCTCAGAATAATTGAGGGCCCTAATTGGAATTCCATGACTGATGCTACTTTCAAAATAATAAAGATTTAATGTATATAAAAGAAAAGCTCAACTCCCGTGAAGTTTCGAAAATTTTTTTCAGAAACCGACCTGGTTTCGACGCTGAAGCTGACACCAGGTCGGTTTCTGAAAATAAGTTGGAAATAAGTCTTTTTTTGGGATCAAAAGTCCAAAGATGACTGTTTTGAAAATTTGTCCAATCTCTTCATCATTCACTATCTTTTCTTTGATCGTTGGCCAAGACTCCTCCACCGATCGGGCAAATTTTCAAATCTGACCCATTAGACTTTTATTCCCAAAAAACGACCTCATTCAAACAAAATTGCAAAAACCGACCTGGTTTCAGCGCTGAGGCTGAAACCAGGTCGATTTTTGCAATTTTGTTTGAATGATGTCGTTTTTTGGGATTAAATTCACAAATGGGTCGGTTTTGAAAATTTGTCCTCCGGTGATCAAAATTTCTCTCTTTACTTAATTTTGTGTTTCTGGTATTTTAATTGGTCGAAAATGGAGCGTGAAATTGTTAGTAGAGTTTAGTCAGCGGACGTGTAATACACTGACGTTTGGGATTTTTAACTGGAAGGAACTTGATTAAGTTGCGAGGTGTAAACATGAAGAGAGAGGTTCCGATTCAAAGGGGCCCCGGGGGGAAAAGGAAAGTTAATAAATTTTACATTCCTTTGACCTCCATTCATTATATATTTATTTGGTTAACCAGCAGATTGTGCTGCGGAGGAGATAAATTGTTTTGGAACAGCATGATACAAGTCTAACGGCTAAGAAATGGTTCATCTCCATTTCTATTGTTAAATTTCCAAACATGATTATTATTTTTTTCCCCCCTCCTTCATTTTTCTTTTCTTTACATTGTTTTCCCTTCCCTTATTTCCCATCTCCTCCTTTAGGAAACTCCCAAACATAGCATAAAGGTCTGATTGCCTAGAATCAAGCTGAATTACTGATGAAGATTCAAAATTGTCGTGTATGTACAGAGTACTTCACACGCACCGGACCAAATATGTAGATGTGGGAGAATTAACACTGGGCAAAAAATCCTGCTGAGGGCAAAGTGAGGGGTTTAATATAAGATATTAGCGCAATCAAAATGTTACATCACATTCATAAATAAAAAAAATGTTACACTGCTGCAGTGATCAATATTATGATAAATATCGCATCAGTGCAAACAGAAGTTCAACTTTCGTTGCACTCATCATCTTTAAGATCTGCACTAAAAGATGGTACATTCTCCTTCCCACCTTGTATAATTTTGTACAGAGGCCCTCTATAGGATTTGTGGCTTTTTTTTATTTTTTATTGGTTCCTCACTAGCATTAGGCAAACTTAAAACAAAATAAATGTGCCACATGCACCCCATGAGAAAATAATGGAAAATAACAGTTATATCAGCAGAACTTTTCAACATGAAACAGACATCCAAAGAAACAGAAATTTTTAGAAAGACAGAAATGGCTGGATCTCTGCAATCCAAAGCCAGAAATAGCAGAAATTTTTAGCGGAACATTTCACATGTTCTAATACAAAACTTTTTATTGTAAATAAAAAAAACTTGAAAGTAACTCTTTGGCTCACAAAGCCGACGAAGGAGACTCAACTCGTCCTTTCGGAATTTAAATGAGAACTGGTACACAAGGGCATCCAAGCCTAATAGTTCCTTTTTGTTAAATTAAGTTTACATCTGACGCTTGGGCAACAAAATGAAGAGCTCCTGATCATCATGAAAGAGCTTTTTGAACCTCAGCAGTAACTTCTTTAGGGGGTTTCTCCGCATGAAGCTCTGCCACAATGCCCTTCTTGGAATAGTAATCAATGACCTGCACGAGAAATCAAATCAATTTAACTAAAAGTTGAGAAAGCCTGAAAATCAGTAAAATGAAGAATGTTGCATGAACACAGCAAACACAACAATACTAAAACAAGTATTAACTTAAAAATCCTTGAAAAATTAAGAGATGAAACATATGTCTGACTACTTATGCAATCCAGCACATTCCAGCTGCAGGCTTTACCCGAGGATTGAATGCATGTATCAGGACTAATACCCCTAAAAGAGACCTCAGAGGTACGAAGGTATAATGGGTGGGTGTTTTTTATATTAGGGTTTGAATTGGGGCTCCCCTTTCCTGCAGGATTCTAAGAGATGGTGATTGTTAGTTTGGCTGAGTGGTGTTCTTTTCCTTTCTTTTTTCCTTTCCTTTTTGACTGGTGATGATGATATGCATAAAGCTGAAAAAGCAGAATATAAATTTGGCCTCCACAACCTGGACAGGATAGGTCAAAAGTGTACTTGGGTAAATGCCACTTTGGCCCAAGTCTAGGACAATATGCTCGCCAAGCAAGCAAAAGAAAAATTGAGAGACATATTAAAACCGGATAAAGATATGTATGCAAGCATATCCAACATATATGAACTTTTATGCATGTGCATCAGAAATATAAAAACACGTGTATTAACAAAAAGCTCCTTACATTACAAGGCTCTTCTATCATCCCATGTCCCTGTAAGTGAATAATCCTTTAAATGAGATCCGATTTCTGCCTTGGTTAACTCGCCTAAACCATGAATTTGTTACGCTACACATGTAAGCCTATAGGAATCTTGTCCATAAAAAAGCCCCTTACATTACAGAGCTCTCTTTATCTCCATGATATCTTTAAGTGAATATTTATGCATGTACATCAGAAATATAAAAATATAGGTGTATTAACGAAAAGCCCCTTACATACCACAAGGCTCTTCTATTTTCCTATGCTCTTTTAAGTGAATAAATAATTTCTCATTTCTGCCATGGTTAACTGACCCCTGAATTCAAGACCCAACCATGCAAGCATATGAGAATCACGTCACGTAAAAGCCCCATACATTACAAGGCTCCCTTATTTTCCCATTTTCTTTTTAAGTGAATATTTATGCATGTGCAACAGACAGTGTTCTAAAAAAGCGGCCTAGGCGGAGCTTCGCAAACCTGCCGGAGCGGCCGGTCTGGGCGAGGCAGCCGTCTAGGGCTAGGCGGACGCTTTATCTTTTTTAATAAAAAAGGAGGAAAAAAAATCCAAACTCGAACCCGTAACTTGTCACCCGAACCCATAAACTAACCCTCCCCCCCCCACCCTCATCTCTAACCTGTAGCCTCTCCATCTCCCTATCTCTCTTAGTCTCTCTCTCTCTCTTTGAATTTCTCTCCGCCGGTCCTCTCCCGCTGCCATCCTCTCCAAAGTCCCGCAGTCCCGCAGCCCCCTCCCCCGCCGGTCCTCTCCCGCCACCAGCCACCTCCCAAATCTACGCCATCTGCCAGAGCATCGCGAAGGCCCTCGTCGCCTTCTACCAGAAGTACATCAACGAGCAGATCAAGGAGATCAAGGACATCCTCATCGACTACGATCAGACTCTGCTCGTTGCTGATCCGAGGCGGTGCGAGCCTAAGAAGTTTGGCGGTCATGGAGCTCGCGCCAAGTTCCAGAAGTCTTACCTTTGAGATTTGGGATCGGTATCGTTCCTATCTCTTTATCGCTTTTGAGCTTTTGGGATTATATGAGACTACGATCGTTTGGTTTAAGACTGTTATAAGCATTTTAGGGTTTGTTTTGTTATAAGACTCCTGGTGTTATCTCCGATTGTTTGAGATGAGGAATTTAGTTTATCTGGAGATTATCATCTTAATTTTATGCGTTTCCTTTTAATATTTGACAGTTGTCATTGCCACTTGTTATGCTGTGTAATGTGGATGGGTGATTTGGCAGGTAGCCTTATGTTGTTAATTTTTACCATCGGCTTTGTGATTCTCATTAGATTATATGATTATATCCCATGCTAGGCATTTAGACTATTTGTGTTTTTTTTTTCTTCTTGAGCATTGGACTTCTGAGTTTGTGATATTATTTACTACTGTGGTGACTTGTTATGTTGAACACGGTGATGTTTCTTAGTACTTGGTCTTATGTTGAACATGGTGATGTTGAACACGGTGATGTTGTACACGGTGATGTTTCTTAGTACTTGGCTATTTAGTTATTTATGCATGGTCGATTATGGATCTAATCATGTCATTTATCTATTTTTTGCAATTTTATATGAACTTAATACATATTTTGGTGAATTATTATAATTAAATAAATTAAAAAATAGGCGGGGGGGGGGGGGGGGGGGGGGCAGGCGGCGGCGCCTAGGTGTTAGGCCCCAGCTCGAACGCCTAATCCACCTAGCGCCTTCTATAACATTGAACAGACATATAAAAACATAAGTGTATTAACGAAAAGCCCCATAGCTTACAAGGATCTTTTTTTCACATTCCTTTAAGTGAATAAGCTTTTAAATATGATCCAATTCCTGCCATTGGTAACTTCCCTGACCCATGAATTCGTAATACTAAAATGTAAGCTCCACCATCACACTAAACAGATAACCTGGTAGAATTAATCTTAACAATCTTTGGCACTGTGACTGAGAGGATCTGGAGCCTTCTCTTCATTGAACTCAGGAAACTCCATTTTTCCCTAAAGATCTTCAATCGTAAAGGTTTAAAAGAACTGCTGAAAAAATAAGATGGGAGGAAACTTGCACCAATCGTATTTAGAAATTTCTAAAGACATGTCTTTTCCCCTTAAATTCAAGATGTTTTCAATGCATGTTTATTTCCTAGGTTACATTTCGGTTTTGGCTCAGTTTGTGAAGAAAGATCTAAGCTTGAACTTGTGTTGCATATCCAAAATTTTTGACACACTTTCAAGCAGTGTAAAAGTTATTACTAGCACATATGGACCAGACTGTTGAACAAAGCTATTTTCCAGAATCCTAACATGAAAACCTGTGATACTCCGACACGGTAATTTTGGCGCCGTACCCGTGGCGGGTGCGGTTTAGGTATGTTTCCGCACCCAAACGGAGGGGGCACGGGAGAAAATAAGCTCGGAGATCGAAGACGAGGTCGGGGAAACGTCGACGCGAGTCGGGAAAGCTTCGACGAGGTCGGGGAAGCGTCAACGAGGGTCGGGGAAGCTTCGACGGGGTCGGGGAAGCTTCGACGAGGGTCGGGGAAGCGTCGACGAGGTCAGGGAAGCTTCAAAGGGGAACAAGGTTTCGATAACACGATATTCTCGTGGCAACATCAGGAGAGAAATGGAATCTAGGGTTTTCAGTTAAATAGGGTTTGGGTTTGGGTTTGAGCACCTATTTTGATTCAATTAAATAGGGTTTGTGTTTGGATTTGGGTTTAAGCACCTGTTTTGATTCAGTTAAATAGGGTTTGGGTTTGTTTATTTTCAGCACCCGTTTCGATAACATAGTTATAATTTTAAGGAATGAGCTTATTTCTCAATTTGAAATTAAACATATTAAAATTGTTATAGTTAATATAATTGTTACTTATATATATATATATATATATATGAGTCGTGTCCCCGTACCTTACTTTTTACAAATTTTCCATGTCTCGTACCCGTACCTATGCAACCTTGATGAAAACACAACTATATAAGATATATATTATCAAACAAATGTATATTCGAATATGACAACTTCCACTGAAATAGTAATAATAAGCAAAGGTTTGTATCTATCTGCAGTTAACAAAATATAGTGAGACAAAAAAATATGGGAACTCGGTAGGTTGAAGCCTTGAAGGTATTAAACAGTACAAAGGAATCAACCATTGTAATAAATGGAAACGTAGATTCCATTCAAGCAGATGTGAATAGTTGAGTGAAATTGTTATTGTTACAAACAGCATGGCATAAATCTTGTTGAATAAAATAGAAAGCGACATACAGGTTCTGTTTGCCTGTGGAAAGCTTCGAGTCTAGACTTGAGAACTGCAGCTGTGTCGTCTTTCCTTTGGATCAGGGGTTCTCCAGTGACCTATAAAGAGGAATAAGAATAAGAATCATGTAATAATAAGGAAGCACGCAATGAGGGAACCAACATACTAGCTTCATCAGAAATTCAGAATCATCAAAATCAACAGGCCACTAACTCATAAACAGTGCATTGATGACACTCCATAGAGGAACTACGCCATCACCACCTAGCTAACAACTGGTAAACTCAGATGACTAGGCGACCTAAAAGTTAAGACCCATTATATGTTAATCATCACCTGAACCTCGTTCCATAAGTTGCAATCATTAACGATTGTGGATATATGGTTATCATTACTCATAGTGAAGTCCTGTTACATCACTTCTTAAAAACATTTAAATCATGAAGATTTATACAAAAACACTGATCTAATTATTGCAGAAAGGTCATGAAAACGATTCTCCTAGACTCACTCATCTGGACTAGAAAACCACAATAACATTGCCACTGTGTTCTCAATAGTTTTCCTTATTATAGGATCTTTACATATGAAAAACTGCATAATTTGTGGTTATGTAAATTGTTGCATCTTCTATAACAAGGATATACAATAAAAGCATACTCACAAAAGGAGGATGTAAACAAAAAATATGAATAGAACAAGAAAAACCACCAGTAGCAACAATAAAGCGCCTTCACTTACATCATCAGTGCCAGGAACCTTTGGAGGTGCAAATTTTGTATGGTAAGTCCTCCCACTAGACGGATGGATCCAACGACCGGTAATTCTCTCTTCCAATATGGCGTCATCAATTGCAAAATTGAGCACCTTGTCAATTTTTCCGCCCTGCTTTTGCAGCATCTCATCAAGCTGCAGAAATGATGAAAAAGGCAGATAAGAACTCATTGCGGAAAATGAACTTTACTTGTGCATATTATTATGGACCAGACTTATAATTAAGAAAAGAAGAGAAAATAATGTAACCTTTTCAGCTTGAACAACTGTCCTAGGGAATCCATCAAGAATGAAACCCTTTTGACATGATGGCTTTTTCATAGCTTCATCAATTATTCCAACAACCAAGTCATCAGACACGAGCTCTCCCTGGAAAAGACCAAGGCAGACAACAGAAACTTAAGACTAAATTTTAGCACAGCAATCTAACCTATCAAACTCAAAAGGTATTTCCAGGAAAGCACCTTATCCATCGCCTCTTTAGCCTTAACCCCTAGAGGAGTCTTGGCAGCAACTGCAGCTCTCAACATATCACCAGTGGCCAAATGACACAAGCAGTAGTCATCCTTTATAATCGGAGATTGTGTACCCTTCCCGGATCCCGGAGGACCTGGAAAACTAAGTAATTAATGAATTGAACAAGAAACATGTTTTTTTCCTTTCTATAATTTTTAAAGTGCTAGGACTGATTAGTGCATGTACAAGCATAGTTACCCAGTACGTGGTACATAGCGGCTCACGGTACGAATTCGGATACACAATTTGCCACTTAGAAAATTTGAATTTGTTAGGGGTAGCTTGCTTCAGTATGCAAGTTCGGTTAGTGATACGTTGTAATTTTTTTAGGGTGCACTTAAATTTTTCCTAAGTATATAGTAGAAAACTAGAAAGCTAATTATGGATTTTAATATTTCTTTCATACAATATATTTAAATACTTCTTTTTGATGGAGTTTGTTTCTTTGTTCTGTTTTTTTTTTATTTTTTCAGAGAGCTTGTTTCAGGATCATGTTTCGTTTTACATTTAATTAACATAGGTGTTTAGTTACAGTAAAGTCATCGGCTCATACACTCTATTGAGTGTCTCCCTTCACTTAATTGTACATATTGCATTGCATCTTGCGCACATGCACTTAAATAGACTTTGCATCTAGCATACTTGTAAGTGGTACGCTAATTTTGGGGTACCGGTTTGTGCATCAGAGGGAATCGGTTCGCAAATGTACCAGGAATCGATTTGCAAGAACTGAACGGCGGTTCAAGGGGGTTCGGGGAATCATGCAACTATATGTACAAGTGGTAGTTCTACTATTTCATAGATATTATATACTAAAATTTGTAAGAAAAGACCGGGATATGATCGAGAAAAAGTAGGGTTCAGCCCGTATTCAAGTGTCATATGTTAATGCATTAGGACCACTTGCAGACAAATTATTCCTCCATTAGGATAAATGAAGTTAAAACACTACCTAACTTTATGTACCCTGCTTACATCACATTAAATAGCTGCTTTTTAGAACATTTATTAGAAGCCTATAACACCAAAAGAAAATCTACAAAACAATGTATTGAGGGTTTACTTATAGTTTCACCTATGGCAAGCAAAACAATCCTTCACGCTGATACTAATGCTTTTAATTGAGAAAAACGTTTATGATAACTTTTTAAAACAAAAGGAATAATCACACCTTCAGATATATGATTTTGCACAGATTATACATCAAGTTGGTAGTTCTAGATCTAAAATATTATCATTTTCCTCTATATGTAAGAGCAAGGTAGTGATAACTCTTTTTTCTACCAAGCTACAAAACTCCTTGTGTTAATCAGAATGATTGGAAAAAATACTTATGTCCCTTTAGTAGTCAATAAATAGCACACGGGACTATGTTGGTGCCAAATATTGTTGAAGTACCATCAACTGTGTAATGATGGATCAATTAAAGGTACTAAAGTTTGGACTCTGGAGTTGATAAAATCAACAATACAAGTTGAATCTAAAAGCCTAAGTGCATTATATTCGAAATATGCAACAAAGATGAGATTAGTTTCTTCCAACATTAAGTATCCTATATAATTCCTATCATATACCTTTGGCAAGGGAAAGACAAGCAACATGGTAACCCCCCCCCCAACCCCCAAAAGAAAAAAAAAACCTACACACTGAATCCCCACTCTTCCACACAATAAACTGCTGTAGTTAAGACTACCTAATTTTAAGTCTAATCGCTAATGTTATGCTCCAGATTCAAACATATAAAAACATAAACGCACATCTGTTTTAATCATTAAAGTTAAATGTTTTATCAATGAGTTTCTTTAAGGAACATTTACATGCTAGTGATCTAGAGAAAACTGAGACTTAAATGCCAAAGAAAAACCAAACTTGGTCCAAGAATATACCCATGACAACCAAAGTGAGCTTGATAAATAGAAGCAACACCAAACATGGCTTTCAAAAATATATTCATAACAAGTAAGAACTGTAGTATCCTATCAAGGTTGCTAATAGTGGATACCGTTGCGTCGTCGTGGGGTACCACTAAGGCTATTTAGGGTTATTGCGGCAAAATAGCGGCAAATAACGCATAGCTAAATAGAGGTCAAATATAAATATATTTAAATATTATAAAAAATTAAGAAAAATTACAAAAAAATCTAAAAATTCTATAAATGCATATTTGATGCCTAAGCATGAAATAGATGTGTAACAATTGCATAATATTAATAAAGTAGTATAATTATAAAGAATAAATTACCTTTTTCTCTCTATCTGAAGTAGATGAGCTTGCAAATGATTTAGCCAAATTACATTTTTCTCTCTATTGCAGACCAAACCCAACAGAGAGACACAGCAATGGAGAAGTTGAGCCTGTGAGAGTTGTTGTTGCTGGAAATGGAGTCGACCGGAGATGGCGGTGTTGCTGCGGGAAATGGAGTCGACCGGAGGTGGTGTTGCTGTCGTCAGAGAAGGTGGTTTCAGCCTCTAATGGAGGCGACAAGGATGGTCACTGGAAGAGGTGAGAGAAAGGGGCGAGAGAGAGAGATGGTTGTGTTGTGCTGGAGTGGCTGTTGCACGGAGGCGGTGTTGCTGCCTGCTCGGAGGTGTTTTCCAGCTCATCAATGAGAGCCGGGCAAGGAAGTGCGTTGTCGAAGGAGGTGAGAGGCATGACGAGAGATAGAGGGGTGGCTAGGGCATCGGATCAGGAGTCAGAACGGCGCAGGAGACAGGAGTGAATGGGTCTTTGTCTTAATTGGATTCGGGCGGGTTCAGTAGAGATTTTTTTGAAAAGACATAAACGATTTTATGTTTTAAGCGCTAACACCGCGTATTTCCGTAGCTGCTATTAACGCCTTTTCGAGTAAAAAGCGGATGTTTCTCCAACAATCTCACCCGCTATCAGGTTTATCGGAGCGTATCACACCACTCCGCCGCATTAGCTGGCGTTTATAGCACCGCTATATCCTGCTTTTTACAACACTGTATCCTATCTCTTCCATGAACATGAAGCAATGGATATCTACGAATCATTTAATAATTTATATAGTATGATTGCCAATAATTTAGTGCTACTTTGAAGTAGGACGTTTAACGGACAATCTCATGGAGTGTCAATCATGAACTAAATGCGGATAGATACGTATTATTGATTTTCATAAAGAAACGATCATATCTTCCAACCCAGATACGGAATCTGACATATTATATATATAAATAGCCTATCTCGACGAGACGGAGACAAACAAAATGCCATATTTTCAAAATCTCATTGTTTTGGTTGAATTCCAAAAATAATCACCTTTGAGTTTATTTTTAGGAATAAAATTAGAATCAATTTAGATTAAAACCAATTTTGACTCAATTTGGACTGATTTGTTTCCTTTGTTATAGAGTCTTTTAGGTAGTTTAAATTATTTCTTCCTTTAGTAATTCTATTCTTATTAGGAGTAGGGTTTGTTTTTCTATTTAAGAAGAAGGATCGTAAACCTCATGGTATTAGATAACTTT
Organism: Asparagus officinalis; assembly: GCF_001876935.1. Lineage (NCBI taxonomy): Eukaryota > Viridiplantae > Streptophyta > Magnoliopsida > Asparagales > Asparagaceae > Asparagus > Asparagus officinalis. The sequence goes on from NC_033801.1 coordinate 75,293,466, forward strand.
TCATCAATTAAAATTCCTCTTTATTATATTCTCTTCATGGATTCAAAGTTCTATGTAGATTCGAAGATCCTTCTCTAGGGATACAAAGAACCACCCTTGGTGGATTTCAAGGCTAATTACTTCCGCGCTGCGTTATACATTCAAGCGGTAACAAGAATTAGCCAAATTTTCCATCTAACAACCCTTAGAAAAATAGCAAACCAAGTATGAATTTCTCTAGGAAGTGACAATCTTGTGTTGTTAACTTCAATGTCAACCAACTTCTTGCTAAATTACAGAATGATAACAAAACAGGAAAAAAAATGGTTCTTTTATAAACCCAAAGCTTTACCTTGATTTATTTGTTAACCCGCCTGCTTTCAAAATCATTGCCTAAGACCAAGATACCATATTGAATTATTTTTACACCCAATGTCTACACTTCATATGTTTTAATAACACCCCTAACCCAATTAATTCCAAGAGTTTAACCTAAGCTACAAATCACGGATGGAATCGAACCCTGGGTATTCGCCATAAACGATTTGGGAGTGTAAATTAGAATATGAAGATTTTGGGGGCTTAATATACAATAAAGAAATAATTAATATGATTAAAAAAACCCTAGCTTTTAATATCAACAAGCTTCTCCCCAAATGAAAATGCAGTCAAAACGAGCGGGCTCTCGATGGAAATTGCGCAATTCGCTTCAACCAAAGCACAGATCCGGACCGAAACGTACAGATCTCGTAAGAAACAAAGTAAAAGAGGCGTGAGAGAAAGAGAGAGAATAGTACCGACGAGAATGAGGCGCTTATCGGGTTTGGATTGGCATTTCATCCTGCGGAGCAGCTCCGTCATCAGATCCATCGAGGCGACGTCCGCGAGATCCACGCCGCTGCTCGCCATCTCCTCTCTCTCTCCTCCTTCTTCCCTGAGATCTCAGCTCTACGTCCAGATCTGAAACCCTAGCCGTTGTTGCCATTCCCAGTTCTTTCGGTACCGCGATAAATAGAGGGCACGGCTATCGCTAGGGTTTCCTTTCCCAACAACTTGCTGACGGACCCTTCAACGACTCCAAGCGATGACTTTTCGGCCACGTTCACAGAAGCGCATAAGGGTCCACCGCCCCGGGTAGGTGCAAATGGGTCGGGTCGGGGCCATCATCCGATACAAGCTCCGCGATTTACTATGTTCAGGACATTCCACGTGCCCATCTAAAAAGTAAAAACCATCGAGGAAACATTTGAAATCTCAAATCATGAATAGATCAGAACATCATATTTGTATGCAAAAGGTTTTATCGATTTGAGTAGGTATTCTAATCTTAGAACCTAAACTCGCTACTATTTTAGCACGTGCTAAGCACGGTCTTACCGTTATATTCCTGTAGGCATATAAAATTGCTTATAGATCCCTTAACACGGCTCAACACGAACTAATGAACCATCGTGCGACGTATCTAAGCACGAACGTCAGTCCACAACACCGAAGCCAAGTGACACGCAATGAAGCGGATTAACAAGGCTACGAAGCTGACGAACCGCACGTGAACGACGGAATGAATCCACTCGCGTGCAGAATCAAACTCAGAGTCGGATTTATTGCCAAATCAGGAATCAAGTCAACGAATCAATTTCAGACCAATCAACCGCATAACCGAATCACGGACGAAGCGGATACAAAGTTTGAAACAACCGAAAGACGGACGCAAAGCCCGGAGTGGCTCGGCATGAGCCGAGCCACCCTGAGGTGGCCGCCCAGATCTGTGCCAAATGCACAGATCTGGTTGCCTATAAATAGGCGGGGTCATTCATCATTTGAGAGGACTTTTGGAAGAACTTTTGGAGAGCCGAAACTCTGCCGGATTGAGACCTCATCTCAGAGTTTTTGAAGGCTTGAAGACTTGGACGTTCGGATCTGATTCTCGACGAGCACCCGCATCACAAAAGGCAGGAGTTCGAGGGGATCGAGATCTCAGATCTACGTTGTTACACTCCGGATCAAAGCTTGGTCTTTGATCCCGAGATTCGAGCGATTGTTTCCTTGGTGAAATAATCCCTCCGGCTATTATTTCCTTGGTGAAATAATACCCGTTATACTGCGTAGATCTGTTCGGATCTAGATCGCGCGGTGGTCCACGGCAAACAACCCCGGCGCAGGCAAACAACCCACCAAAGCGAGTGACCGAATAACAGGAGCTCGCGATTTGTTCACAAGGAGAAAAAGTCACAGTGGGAGCCACCGATCTCGCTGCCGAGATCGGAGCGTCGCAGCCGCGGATCGAGATCCCAGTCGTTGAGGAGGTCGAGTATGAGTTCGACCAGCAGAAGTATGAGGAGTATGTGTCCTCATCTGGATCAACCTCCCCCGTAAGTCCAAGAAATTCCAGAAGTTCTCCTCCAGGAGAAAAGTCCGTTGGTGCGAAGAAGTTGAAGCCACCAACGACAACCTCACCCCAATCGACGCCGAAGTTGCGTTGGGTGAAGTCCCATTGGCCTCTAAGCAGGTTAAATCCGCCATCGAAGGCGTGATGACTCTCTCTAAGAGAGCTCGCCAGAGGCAGCGTCAACGCCTCGCGAAGCAATTCGCCAAGGCCATGGAGTCTGTTGACGGGGTCCGCTACAATGCGGATCTGAAGAACAAACGAGGCAAACAGCCTCAACATCAAGTGAAGAGTGGTTCCTCCAAGCCATCAACGATGGAGTGGGTCCGGGTTAAACGGAACCGTACGACGCTGGAGGAGCGTATCAGCAAGCGCCGCGCATTATCGGCGCAAGTACGGGCCAAAGCTGAAGAAGCCCGTAGAAGACTGCAAAAGGAGGTGACGAACGGCGGTTCAGACCAAGGAACAACAACAGCAGCCGTCGAAAGTTCAAACTACGGCGAATCAACCTAAATCGCTGGTGATTTCCGCAACTACTCCGGGAGATCATGCTGAATCATCCCGAAGGAGAAAGTCAATTTTGGAGCGCCTCGGGCCACTTCCCAAAGAACGAGGCAAAGCTCCAGTTCAAGAAAGGTTGGGGCCAATGAAGAAGTCCCAAACGATTCAATATGCTGGGGGTTACCGCAACCCTCAACATTTGAAGAAAATCGTGGCACCCAAGCGCACAACTTTGCGCATCAAGGTGCAGGAGCCCGCTGAAGATTCACACCCACAAAGGCGCGTTTCGAGGCGTGTGACTCTTGGAAGCCCAAAGAAGGCAATCCGACCTCAGATGGAAATATTGTCATCTGATGGTGATAGTGTTATATCTGAGAAGTCGTACCCGCACACGATAGGTTACTCCGACTGTTAAAATAACGAGTTGTACTATCGTGCTGGGGGTACGAATAGAACCAGGAAGAGGAGTCCCCGAGAACGGGAAATTCAATGTCCCTATTCCAAACTCATTCGGGCGGTATTGTCTGAATGCAACTGCATCAAGGCGGTCCCCGAAAGAGTTTCAGTTTTTGAAAGACTCAGTGCGGAGACGCCAAAACCCAGGCCTAGGCGTTTTCAACGAAGAAGAAGAATGATTGAAGACGGAGAATTTCCGAGGGTCACCACCAACATGACCGGCAAGGGGACATCGGCACAGGACGATTTTGAGTCGATTCTGAGAGCCTCCCGGCCTAGAACCCGTCTACAGTCCGGAACCATCAAGCGAGCAACCTATGGTAGGGTTCGGACAAGACGCCCTTCAGAAGATGAAGAATCTGATGCTGGCTCCGTAGTTGCATCAGATAATACGGTATCCAGCGAGGGACAACCCCGCGAGGCGCTTATGATAAGTGCGGAGCAAATTGCCAAGATGATTGAAGACGCATTGGCTAAGCAGCAGGAAACTTTCAGGTTCGAGATGCAGATGACTATGCAGAACATGAGAGAAATGCATGACTAACAAATCTAAGCATTGACGAACCAGCAAGGCGAGCCGAGTCGTCGCAACCAAGTCCATCAGGAGGACGAGGATACGAATGCTCATAATATCAATGATCCTCCCGTCAATGCAGGGGGTGGTAACGGGAATGCTATTGAAGATACAGGTGAAAGCCTAAAAATTAAAAACCTCGAGAGCAAAACCAATACATTGATTTCCGCTCAAGAGACGAAAAAGACGGGCATTCCTTGTCCATACCCAAGAGAGTGGGAATCAATCCCATATCCGGCGAAGTTCAGTCTAATTAACTTCACGCCGTTTAATGGGATGGGTTCACCCACTCAGCATTTGATTTACTTCAAATCGCACTTGGGAGTCATCTCTGGTAATGAGCCTCTGATGGTGCGATCATTCGTTGGCACTCTTCGCAGAGCCGCTTTCGATTGGTATCGCCGCCTCAAGCCAGGAAGCATAAACAGCTGGGACGACATGGAGACGAAGTTCCTTACAAATTTCTTCGACGACGACACCGAGATCTCTATCGGATCGCTGCTCGATGAGAAGCAAAAAGACGGGGAGTTAGTCGACACCTTCGTCAAAAGGTTCCGGAACAAGGCGATGAATTGCCGGGACCCGATCACCGAGGAATTCAGAATTCCCCCCCCCCGCCCGGCCACAACAACCTTTCGCTGGACGTGTTGGAAGCAATGGGCACAGCACCATCCAAGACATGGAAGGATCTGAAAGTTCGAGGAGAGCAAGCTGAGCGATTCCTCAGGAGAAAGAAGGCGGGGGTGATCTCTGGTAATGAGCCTCTGATGGTGCGGTCATTCGTCGGCACTCTTCGCGGAGCCGCCTTCGATTGGTATCGCCGCCTCAAGCCAGGCAGCGTAAACAGCTGGGATGACATGGAGACCAAGTTCCTGGCCAACTTCTTCGACGACGACACCGAGATATCTATCGGATCGTTGCTCGATGAGAAGCAGAAGGACGGAGAGTTAGTCGATACCTTCGTCAAAAGATTCCGGAACAAGGCGATGAATTGCCGGGACCCGATCACCGAGGAATTCATCCTCCAGACCTGCCACAACAACCTCGCGTTGGACGTGCTAGAAGCAATGGGGACAGCACCATCCAATACATGGAAGGACTTGAAAGTCCGGGGAGAGCAAGCTGAGCGATTCCTCAAGAGGAAGAAGGCGGAAAGAGGCCAACCGGCGACGAGTGTTCCAAAGCAAAACTTCGTCCCACGGGGGAAAGGTAAGGCACAAGCTAATGCAGTTGATGCTAATCAAACCTTTCAATTGCAACCACAGCAACAGCAGCCACAGCAACAAGCACCCCAACAATCTCGAGGACAATGGCAACAACGGCCTCAGAAGCAGAAATCTGCGGAGCCGAGGTTTCCTAAAGTGTACTCCTTCAAGGATGATGAAGTTCCCGGCATCTTCAAATACCTGTTGGAGAACAACAAGATCCAGTTGCCGGCGATCGTGGATCAAGAAGGGGCCAGCAAAGTGACGGATCCAAAGTACTGCGCGTACCACAGAGCGGTCCACCACCCTACGAGATCATGCTACCACCTCAAGGACAAGATCCAGGCGTTAATCGACGTAGGAGTCATAACCCCGAAACCAGCCAAGAATGTGGGGGCCAACGCAGTGTCAATCAGTTTTGGGTCGGTGCCTACAACTTGGTTCGAGCCAAAACGCGTCACCAAAGTCGGGATGAAGACGGTGAATGACGATCCGCACGGACAGCGCCAAAAGGGACTTGTGCCGCACACAACCCCAAATGGCGAAATCCTTTGGGTTCATCCAGATCTGATTGGAGATGAACAATGGGCCGGTTCGTCATCCGGGAGGAAGTCTAAAGGAAAAGGGAAGTCTTGTTATGGAGTCTCTGCTATCCCAGGGGAAGATGACGAAAGAATCTCCACTTTCCTGCTCTCTGAAGAAGAACAAGAAGCTTTTGCGACACGGAGCGGAAATGAATACCACTACAATTATCCGCCACCTAGTGAGCAGGGGGTGAACAAGCGGGGACCAGCCAAAACTCTCACGGAGATGGGAGTGATTGCAAGTCCCACACCGGGTAAAGAAGCTCTACGACAACCGGTGAATAAACCAAAAGAGAAGAATCCCCAAGAGGTACAGAATCCGAAGCAGTCTCGTTTCAGTCGTCCAATTGGAAGAGACAAACCGGAAAGCTCGAAGACTCCGCATAGCTTCGACATTATGGCGCAATTAGCCAACATTCCTGCACGGATAACGCTGTATGAGTTGCTGCGATTATCCAAAGAAACCAGGGAGGCCCTACAAGAAGCTTTGGCCAATGCAGAGGTATTTCTGACTCAAGTCAAGCCGATACCTGAACAGCCAGAACCGCTGAGTCAACAGTGCAACATAGCGACTAAGAACCTTCCCTGCATTACTTTCACCAAAGAAGATATGCAGACGAAGAATTCGAACCACGATCGGCCGTTATATTTCGTCGGATACATTGGCTCCAGCCAAGTCAACCGAATCCAAGTGGATCCGGGTTCTGCTGTGAGTATTATGCCGCTTCGATTGATGCATTTCCTCGGCATCCCAGTAAGCAAGTTGGCGTCCACAGGCACTGTTATTTATGGATTCAACACTAGTGGGTCAAGACCCTTGGGTAAGATCCGGGTGAAGTGCCAGATGGGAGATCTGAAGACAGAAGTCACGTGTTATGTGATCGATGCGGAGACTTCGTACAACTTACTATTGGGTCGGCCTTGGATCCATAGTAACGTGATAATTCCCTCTACTCTCCATCAGTGTTTGAAGTATGTCGACACTGACAATGAGGTTAGGACGGTGGTCGCGGATAAGCAACCATTCAAGGGGTATGAGAATTATTTCACCGATTCTCTCCTTTATGGTAACGAATCCGATACTGAACCATCGGCCCAGGGCACAGACAGCGGAGAAGAAGCTGATTCTGAAGCCGGATTCGATTACAATGGCGGTTTTGTTTTAAATGACATTGTACCCTTTGTAATCAATCTTGACGATGAACAATCGTCAGATGGAGGTTGTAACTGGCAACTTGCCGATATTGCAATAAAAGATGATTTAGAGTACTCCTTGTCTCTTGATGATGTGATGAAAGGGCTGTATGATAATCCTGAGTTGTATATGCCGATCCGATCATCCTATGTAACGAAGGAACACCTCCAGCATTCTTTCGGAACAACCATGGTCATCCCGAACAAAGTAAGAGGTGCTAAAGAAGTGATTTACGGTAAAGGAAAAAGCTCTCCGTTACCAGATCATTTCCTAAGTGAAGACGAAGATGATGACAAACCTGGTCGACATCTATCCAAGTATAGTCCAGAAGCGCGCAAGCTCATGGAAAAGCAGGGCTACGATTTCACACTCGGAGAAGGTTTATACTTCGATCGAGGTCCTCGTAATCCAGCCAAAGCAGTATATGTACCAAAAGGTAAACCTGAGGATTATTATAAATATGGGCGAGGCTTAGGTTATGTTTCATCAGATGACGAATGTGGTTGGCAAATTATCGATCAAATTGCTAACAAAGCCAAGAAGGGATACTCTCCCGATGCTTCAGAGTGGGACTCCGATACAAGTCTGGGAGAAGTTTTCAAAGCCCTAATGGCAAATATGGCTACAGCTGATCCATCCACCATGGAAGACGACGATCAAATGCCAACATGGGAAGACCCGTGGGTTCACCATCTGAATATGCAATATGGCGATAGGTTCGAGCAAAGAGAACCACCCACTGAAGATAAAATAGTCCAGATTAACATGGGTGATGAGGCCAACCCAAAGCCTATATTCATCAGCGACAGTCTTCCCCCAGATGAGAAGGAGGAATTGATTGCTCTCATCAGGGAATATATCGACGTCTTCGCATGGAATTATGAAGACATGCCAGGGCTCGACCCCAATGTCGCAATGCACCGCCTCGATATCAAGCCGGATGCCAAACCTGTCAAGCAACAGCAAAGACGGTTTCGTCCGCAGATTATGGAAGCCATTGAGGCAGAGGTTAAGAAGTTGATCGAATCAGGATTTATCCGAGAGGAACAACATCCAGACTGGTTAGCCAACATCGTTCCCGTCATGAAGAAGAATGGCAAAATCAGGATTTGCATCGACTTCAGGAACCTGAATGAAGCATGTCCGAAAGATGATTTCCCTCTCCCAATCACGGATGTCATTATCGACAATACATGTGGATTTGAGAGGATGTCCTTCATGGATGGATTTTCGGGATATAACCAGATCAAGATGCATCCAGAGGATGAGAAGCATACGGCGTTTAGAACACCCCTCGGCGTCTTCTGCTATACGGTGATGCCTTTCGGTCTGAAGAATGCCGGTGCCACATACCAGCGAGCGATGACTAAGATTTTCCAAGAACATCTCAGGAAAACAGTCGAATGCTACGTTGATGATTTGGTTGTGAAAAGCCGCAACAAAGAAGATCACATCAAGGATTTGAAGACGATGTTCGATCTCATGAGGAGTCATCAATTGAAGATGAACCCCACTAAATCATTCCTTGGAATGTCCAGCGGAAAATTCCTTGGGTTCGTCGTCACCACTAAGGGTATACATATCGATCCCGATAAGGTGAAGGCGATACATGAATTGCAACCCCCGAGGAATCTGAGAGAACTCAGAGGATTGCAAGGGCGTTTAGCTTACATCAGGCGGTTCATCTCAAATCTCTCTGGGAAGTGCCAACCTTTCTCTAAGCTAAACAAGAAGGGTGTGTCATTTATTTGGGACGACGCCTGCCAAAAGGCACTCGAGGATATCAAGACATATCTGACAAATCCTCCTGTTCTCGTTGCACCAAAATCAGGTAAACCGTTCTTGATTTACATCAAGGCGATGAACCATTCGATAAGTGCTTTGTTAGCACAAGACGATGATAATGGTCACGAACAGGCAGTTTATTATTTAAGTCGGACTTTGGTGGGCGCTGAGTCTCGATATCCGATGATTGAGAAAGAATGTCTCGCGTTGGTGTTTGCAGTGCAAAAGATGCGGCATTACTTAGTGGGACAGACAATTTATGTTATCTCCAATGTTAATCCCGTGCGAGTATTTATGACGCAACCGGGTTCGATGAATTGGCGGTTGGCAAAATGGGCCATCCTCTTGTCCCAGTATGATTTGCATTTCAAACAGCAAAAGTCGGTCAAGGGACAAGCGATTTGTGATCTTTTGGCGGCAAACCCGACCGCAGATGCGGCAGAAGTATATGATGACTTGCCGGATGAAACCCACGAGGTTAACACTACATCGCACCAGCAAGTATGGCAATTATATTTTGATGGTGCTTCAAGAGCAGTTAATAGGGTAATAACCCCGGGATGTCCCACCGTTTCCTCTGGAGTTGGAGTCGTCTTAATCTCCCCGGGAAAGCATGTAATGCCCCGAGCTTATTCATTGACTGGTCCGTGTTCCAATAACGTAGCCGAGTACAATGCACTTCTCATTGGACTCAGTTTCGCCAAGGAGCTGGGGGTCGAATATCTCGAAGCTTTTGGGGATTCTCAATTGATAGTCAACCAAGTCCGTGGAGAGTATGAAGTCAGGAACCAAGACCTGATCCCGTACCACCAGGAAGCCATCAAAATGGCAGAATCTTTTGAAGAATTCTTTATCGAGTATATCCCTCGTCTCCAGAACGCTTATGCAGATGCACTGGCGGCACTAGCGGTATCACTGGCACAGCCTCCCGAAACTGAGCTGTTAGTCACAGTACGGACGCATAAACTCTGCGTACCCATATACAGTAGGGATATTGAAGAGGAAGGTGACAGAAGCATAAACGCCAAGGAGGTGAATTCAACTCAAATTGGGTCTGAGTCCCGAGATTGGTGTTTTCCCATCATTGACTACGTCCAGTATGGTATTCTGCCAGAAGACGTAAAAGAAAGGGAATCAATTCGCCGAAGAGCGCCAAGATTCTTTTATAATGCCGAGACCCATACGTTATACCGTAGAGGGTACGATAGTTTATTACTCCGATGCCTTTCGAACAAAGAAGCAGAAGAAGTTCTTAAGGAAGCGCACGAAGGAGAATGTGGTTCGCATCAGCCCGGTCCCAAACTGTATGATCGCATCAGGAGAATAGGATATTATTGGCCAACGATGGTTCGCGACGCAATCGAATACGCACGAGAATGCCACGCTTGCCAGATACATGCAAATTATATGCATCAACCGCCAGAGCAGTTGCACACATCAACCACGTCATGGCCGTTCGAAGTATGGGGCATGGACATTGTTGGTCCTATTTCCCCCCCCTCAGTTAAAGGCGATCGATTCATTCTGGCGATCACGGATTACTTCTCAAAGTGGGCTGAAGCAATTCCGCTTAAAGAAGTAAAGACGAACAACGTCATCAATTTCATCAAGCATCATGTCATCTACAGACACGGCGTGCCAAGAAGGATCATTCATGACAACGGTCCGCAATTTATAAGCAACGCCTTCATCAGATTTTGTGACAAGTTCAAAATTGAATCGACAGCTTATTACCCCGCCGCGAATGGATTAGCGGAGGCGTTTAACAAGACGATCATTAAGATCCTGTCCAAGCTCGTGAAGACCAATAAACGAGACTGGGACGATAAACTCGGTGAAGCACTCTGGGCTTATCGCACCACCATACGCACGCCTACGGGAGCTACCCCGTATTCGCTGGTATACGGATGTGAAGCTGTGCTACCGCTGGAAATTCAGATTCCATCCCTTCGGATCGCCCTCGCAACAGAGATGACGACAGAAGAACAGCATCAGAAGCGTCTCGAAGAGCTTGAGAGGCTGGATGAAAAGCGCTTGGAAGCTCAACAGCAAATTGAGTTTTATCAGGCCAGGATGTCTAGGGCTTTTAACAAAAGAGTCCGACAGAGAAGCTTCAAGGAAGGAGATCTGGTCCTCGCTGCTCGCCTACCAATAATCCTCACTTCCAAGAAGAAAAGTAAATTCGAACCCAAATGGGAGGGGCCGTTTGTGATAGACACAGTCTACTCAAACGACGCATATCGCCTAGTTACTCAAGAAGGCACCCGGCAATTGATGCCAATAAATGGGAAGTTCCTGAAAAAGTACTATCCTTAGTACCTTCAGGATAACTCATTTACCGGGAAGTTCCTCGAAGAATATTACACTTAATATTCTAGAGGATAACCCAAAATCATTGTCACCACCAAAATCCCTCACTGATCAATTTCAATTGACAGTGAGTCCACCAAAAATGTTTTTCTGGCCCTCTTGATTCTTTCCATGAACAAGAGGTCCATTTTCGGTTCGGAGTCCCCTTTCGATAAACGAAAGAACTTCTTCCCTTTTTCTCTTTGGTTAAACCTTTTTCATGGTTATAACCGGAGTTGAAAATTTCACTTCGATAAACGAAGAACTCATCTTCAGATTAGATAACCAGTCCTATAAAAGGTAACTTTATCTACATCTTCTTTTCAGATTCTCGGAGTGGAGATCCCACTTCTAGTTTCTTTTGTGCTGGAAATAGAATATAAAATTCTTCCTTTCCAGAATCAGGGAATAGAATATAAAATTCTTCCTTCCTTGTTATTCGGGTTTGCCTTCACCCTAAAAGAAGACCGGGAAATAGAATATAAAATTCTTCCTTTCCCGCACCGATCTTTCCAAAATTTGTCAATATAGGATTCATCCTAGGAAGTTTATCCCGAATCCTAAGCAGGGATAAGTCTGCGCCTAACACGCGCTGCCGGTTTAGTCTTTTTCCGCACAAAAAGACACCAGAGTTCGATTCTGGGGTATTCTATCCTGAAACCTAAGTAAGGATAAGTCTGCGCATAACCTGCGCTGCCGGTTAGTTCTTAACCGTTAAAAAGAACACCCGCTCACATATTCAACATTGTGGCAGGTTGTTATTAATAACACCAAAATCCATGCCTTACACGCATGGGGAATTTCATCCTGAATCCTAAGAAAGGATATGCCGACGCCTAACACGCGTCGCCGGTTTAGTCTTTCGCCGTAGAAAAAGACACCAGAATACCAGTCTGGGGTATTTTATCCCGAAACCTAAGTAGGGATAAAGTCAACACCTAACACGTGTTGCCGGGTAGCCTATTCCCGTAACAATGGCGAAGTCTATGTATTCGACATCATAGCACGAAGTCTAAGGGAGTTCATTCCCTTAGCACAACGTTACATGCGGAACGGATTCCGACAATCCGCATGCTAGCCCGACTCAAACGGTAGTCGGTAAAGGCTAATCAAACCCGTTGAAGGCTGGGGGTTAGCCAAAAATCCTAAAGTCAACACCTAACACGTGTCGCCGGGTAGCCTATTCCCGTAACAATGGCGAAGTCTATGTATTCGACATCATAGCACGAAGTCTAAGGGAGTTCATTCCCTTAGCACAACGTTACATGCGGAACGGATTCCGACAATCCGCATGCTAGCCCGACTCAAACGGTAGTCGGTAAAGGCTAATCAAACCCGTTGAAGGCTGGGGGTTTGCCAAAAATCCTATGAGTATTATGGTCAATCATTTCAAACGGAATGAGGAATCATAATAAAGATAAAGACAAAAATCAGGTCCACTAAAGAGAATCAAATGTCAAGGTTTTCAGCAAATAAAATCATACATCAAGCCCATGGCTAAGAACCTGCTGACTGAATTCAGACAGCTTCTCATCATAAGAGCGTCTAAGCTCCTCCTGCAACTCAGCTCTGACAGACTCTTCGTTCGCGGCTAAAGTCCTCACAGCAACCTCCTCTGTCTCAGCCAGTGTCTGCTTCAAGGACTTCAGCTCATCAGATAAAGCAGCATGTGCTTGCTGATTTTGCATCTTCGCGTCTTCCTTCTCACGGAGTTCTCGTCGGAGCTGATCTATCTGAGAATCAAGCTCCTCAAGGGAAGATGATCTAGTGGCAAGATCAGCCTCAACTCGATCTATGCGGCCCCGCTGCACCTGAATCTCGAGCTCGGCAACCATCCGAGTACTGCGCCATGTCTGTAAGCGAGCATCCAACTCGGCAGCAACGAATGAAGAGGCACCTGTATCCCGGAGCTCATGAAACATCTGAAGCTCACGCTCTAAGCGATCAAGGTCATCAACCATAGCCGTCGCCAGATCCGGACATCCTATGTCCCTAATCAAATTTATCTTGGAATCGAGGTAGGGCTTAAATTGGCGAAGAGAAAGTCCGTCGTGGAGGAGTTTGCCAATTATAGCAGTCAGGGAGGAGAAATAAGAGCGGACTTCTACGCTGATGATGATCTTCTCAGGGTCATTCCCCGATAACAACTCCTTAACGAGGACATGAAGCTGAGAAGGAAGCCCTACACAAAGAAGAGAAATTCGTCAAAAGCCTCAATAAGGAAATGAATGGCTTTGCTCAGTTAATTAAATTATACCTCCTCCCCCTCGAGTCACTGGGGGTGGTGGAGATGTAAGGACTGTAGCTGCATCGACTGGTGGAGTTGGTCGTACAGCCGGCTCAACAGGGTCAGCCTCAACAAAAGCCCCTGTTAGGCACAAAACAGAAACATCATATTATAGTTGCATTAGTCAAGGAATTGGCTAGTCCTATAGTTAGCTTGAGAAGAGGCACGCACCTTCAAAATAACCGTTCCCGGGAGTCTGAGGGAGTACAGACTCAGGAAACATATCCTGAGGCGGCTGGCCATCGATCTGAGGAGAGTCATACATGAAGCTGAACATAGAAGTGTCCATAGGCAGGCCCTCCCCATCGAAGTCATCAATCGAAAAATCTGACATAAAAAGATATAAGGGAAGAGGAAGGAAACTATGGCCAATAGAGACAAGTTACCTCTTGAAGATGTACCTGGAATCACCGAACTGGGTCCTTCATTGACAGACTCCCCAACATGGGCGGTCTCTGCAGGCTTTTCTACCTGGTGCGGTGAGTCAGGCTCACCAGGAGATGCACAATCATCGGGACTCATCTCGCCTTCCTCACGATATCCTGCATAGGATGGGAAAGCATGAGCCAGAAGTTCTAAACGATCAAGAAAATGATCTATAGAATAGACGTTACCTCCGTCACTAACAGGATCCTCATCAGCCAAGTCCATCTCAGATGCTCGTGAATTTGCATGCGGCTTGTGGGCTAATCTTTTCCGCCTATCAGCACGGACAGCAATCGAAGGTCTTGCCCGGGTAAAAGGACGGAACACCAATTCTTCGATAGGCTTCACACGGACAGTCTTATTAGCTGCTAGCAACCACTTGCAGCTCAGGAAAGTGAGGTTCAACTGTCGCTCAGTACCTGGGAGACTGAACCTAGCTCCAGTGCAACCAGTCACGGTCCACAACCATGCGCGAAGACCGTCCACCAAACCTCCATGAGCCCGAAGCTGCTGGCGTGGGTTCCCAACATAAAGCTGGTCATAACCGAACTAGCGGGCGAATCGGCAGGGTAGATACGGCTCTATAAAACACTGATTCCCCACCCGGAAAGTCAAGTAGCCCGGTCTGATGTTCACTAGCCAATTAAAGCAGTCGATATCTAAATAAGTGTGATACTCCCTCGGCTTCTCCTCATCAATCAAACACTCGCCATACCGAATGGAGAAGAACTGTGGAAAGCAAGTGGAGAATGCCCAGCACTTGTGGACTTGTAGCTGACGCCTGATATCGGGGAATCCTCGGCCCTCCCATTCACCATTCTCAAGCAACTGTAGAAAGGGGACAGACTGATCTATGGCATTCGGTATTGACATCACATCGGAACGATGAAGAACGAACCAAGCCATCAAATAAATATACGGGAGCTCTACCTTAATGGTAGGAATCTGAGTCGGTTTATCATCATCTCTCCGTGTAAAAGCACCAGAAATCTGCCGAAGCCCTCGATGAATGTTAGCAACCATCACCGGAAGAAGCGAAAGTTCCTTCTTGTAGGCAAGCTGAATTGCAGGATAGAGCACTTCCAGTGGCAGAGCGTCACCAGACTGATATGGGACCACGCATTTCTTTAACCAGATAGCGAGGTAACCGGCAAGAAGAGTCATCGGACGAATCGGTGCGGTCGCATGGCATAAGAACGATCTGAATTTAGTCCCTGCAGGAAAGCCACTCTCAGGATTGCTAATGGTATAGGAGTGGGCGTCAGTCTTCTTCAGCAGCTCATTAACCTCTGAAGGAGTCAGCGGTGCCAGTTCATAAATAGCTTTGCCAGAATGGCTCTCTAGATTCTTGAACAAATATGATGCGAATTGCTTCAGGCTCACATTTGATTTGGTCCTCTTCGCTAGGGGTTTAGACTGCGCCAAAGCAATGTGATAGTGACAAGTGAGGTCCCATAAGGTCTCATAGCGGTCGGGCATGCGATCTTTCAGCTGACTCAGTTCATGGTTGGAAGGAAAATACTCCTGGTATAACATCTGACCCATGGGCAAACCAGAAATCTTATGCATCTCATGAAGAGCCAAACCAAACTCTCCGTGCCTAGTCAGAAAGGTGTTCGAATCCGGATTATAAAGCTCGCATAAGGCAAAGAAATGCTTCGCACTAACGGGTAAACCATGCATGGTGGCACGAATGGCTGCATAAAGACCACAAGCATGCAACTCCTCGCTCCATCGACTCAAGACGTACTTCGTCATACGAGCCCACCAAAACCTGTCCAAAGAATGGACCCAACCATAGAATCTGTGGCGCGGCGCAGGCATCTCCCGTCCTAAGTTAGCGAGGCGATTCCTCAAAGTAGAAGCAGAGGCAAGGAATTCTACGGGGCGGTGCATCTAGCCCTAGTACTCCAGGACGCAGTCCAACAATGTGATTCCTGCTCGAACCAGGAACTGCCTGATGAGTAATGTAGTCGCAGTGAACGCACTCATGCTCCTCTGTCAAACGCCACGACATCTACCGCTTCACAGCCTGACGCCTGAGCTCAGTCAAAGAACGATGTCGAGGAATCCTCGGCAAATACAAGAAACTACTGCCAGCCTTATGAAGCCACTGCTCAGCGTCGATAAATGCTGCATCGGGATCTCTGACAGAATCGCCAAACAAGAAATCAGTCTTCCTGAGAGACTGAACAGAACTAGCATCCTTCACGAGGGACGCATCTGTGATCAGCTGACGAAGGGTTTGATGTCCACCTTCCTTCACCACTTGGGCAACCTCTGTCGACGTGCCCGGAACAAACTGGGAAGCAAGTGGAATCGGCGAAATATCATCAGACGTCGAATAATACTCGTCACGACGTCCATTCACCGCATGAGGCGAAAAGGCTCCGGAAGGATACTCCACTGAAAACAAGCAATTAAGTGTTTGTTAATTCCAGTTATAAAAGGAAATTGAACTCATCTTACGAAGGGGTAAGATAGAGTCATTGCCTTATAAAGGGTGTGACGTTTTGGCCACGTTGCGCCTTCATAAGATAGGGTATATCGATAATATATCCCTGCCTTATAAAGCACAACGCAGCGACAAAACGCCCCCTTTATTTATTATGAGATAGTGTTTTAACCAAGCAAAACATATCTTTGAAGCATTGATCCTCACCAAGGAGAATCAAGGCTTTTCCCGGTTGCCTCACCAAGGAGAATAACGGGGAGTAAAAAAAAAAGGACCAATTTGCAAATTTCCAAGAAAAAAATAGACTAATTTGTAAATTTCTAGAAAAAATAGCTCACCGGCATAAGAGGGAGGCGCGCCATCAGTCGGCGCGGTAGAGGATTGACCCTTCGCCATACGGGACATAGAAACCTACAAGGTAAATTGAGGGATCAGATCTAGAAAAGGAAAAATCCCATTTTTTATCGCAATTCCACCCCTAAAAAGGCGAGCCTGAGGCATCAAATCACACCCTCAACCCTTATATGCGATCCCGCGACTCCATACACTAGATCAAACATGAAATAGATCAAGATTGCGGAGGATTTACCTGAAGAAAAGCCCAAAATTCAATAAAGGCGAGACCTTTAAGGAAACTTGGACCACGCGCTCGAGGGGCCTGAGAGAAACTTTTTATTTGGAATTTTTGAGGGATTTCTCAGTCCAAGATCCAAAGGAAAGCTAGATCTAATACAGATCTGAAGTTTGGAGGGAGAAAAGAGGCTTGTGAGAAAAGAAAATCAAGAATTAGAGGGAGGGGATGGCCGGCCCTAGAAAGAGAGGAAAATAGAAAAATAAAAAAAAGGAACCCCTTTTATAGCCTTAAACCAGATCTGGCTGAACCAGACCAGACCGGGCTAAACCAGACCAAGTCAGATTGGACCAGAATGGACCAGAATAGACCAGAATGAGCCAGAATGAGCCAAATTGAGCCTGGCTGGACCAGACCAGAATGAGCCAAATTGAGCCAGATTGAACCAGAATGAGCCAGTCTGAGCCAAATTGAACCAGTTTGAACCAAATTTGAACCAGAATTCAAATTGGAGTTGAATTAAGCATTGGAACGACTTTAGATCAACCTACGGTTCAGTCCTTCACCTATTTAACCCCTCTACCATATATTTGGAAGGGTCGGAGAGATTTTTGAACCCAAATACTGCCTTTTTGGCACATTTTTTGGGCCGGTTCAGATTATTCGAACCTAAAGAATACTCCAATAAGGTATATGAGTATAAAATATTCCCTCCTCTTTGTTGAGAAGTTTCTGGAGAATATTTTTCTAAAAATATTCTTAATGATAACTCAACATAACTCCCAGGAGTGTATGAGTATAAACTAGACCTCCCCGCTCCAACTCCTTAAGAGCTTAAACTGTGTAGACTCCAAAATACTTACGAGTGTAAACTGTGTTCAACACCGGACAACGCGTCACAATGAAGATTCAAAGCCGTCAAACGATGGTCAATTCCATGTTGAAGCAACTAACTCGAGCTAAAAAGCCAGGAAATCAAGAATCGACTTCAAATTCAAAATTCCGACAACGGTCAGACAATAAATGCAGCACCGGAACCCTCTCAAGCATTCGACAAAGCACCGAATAGCCTGGAGGATATTCCAAGAGCCCGTTACACCGATTGAAGGTTGGGACAGTCATATCCAAAGTATTCCAGACTCTTCTATAAAAGAACGAGACTGGAAAACTTTGGAGGGGGTATCTGTAGGCATATAAAATTGCTTATAGGTCCCTTAACACGGCTCAACACGAACTAATGAACCATCGGGCGACGTATCTAAGCACGAACGTCAGTCCACAACACCGAAGCCAAGTGACACGCAATGAAGCAGATTAACAAGGCTACGAAGCTGACGAACCGCACGTGAACGACGGAATGAATCCACTCGCGTGCGGAATCAAACCAACGGTCCAGGGAGTCAACGAGTCATCCAACCATATAACGGATTCGAACTCAGACACCAAAGCCGATTTACTGTCGGGATCCAGACTTCCAAATCATGAATCAAGTCAACGAATCGATTTCAGACCAATCAACCGCATAACTGAATCACGGACGAAGTGGATACAAGGACCGAAACAACCGAACGACGGACGTAAAGCCCGGAGTGGCTCGACCAAGGCCGAGCCACCCTAGGGTGGCTCGGTGGCCGAGCCACCTCAGGGTGGCTCGGCCAAGGCCGAGCCACCCTAGGTGCGTAGATCTGTTCGTATCTAGATCGCGCGGTGGTCCACGGCAAACAACCCCGGCGCAGGCAAACAACCCACGCAAGCGAGTGACCGAATAACAGGAGCTCGCGATTTGTTCGACAAACAAGGAGAAAGTTGTAATTTTTCTTTTATTTTCTTTGATTTTCGTTGTAACCGGATCTTATAAAAAGACCGGATCTTTGTAACTCAAAAAGTTGTTATTTAAAGATAGCAATGGAATCAATAATGAAGAAAGCAACGATTTTTCCCGCGAACAATTCCTATCTTCCGTCCACTTTTCGTTCTTTCGTTTACGAAAAGACTCCTAAATGCAAGGACGTACCTCCCTGTTTGAGGCCCATACCTAATTCCCTGCTAGAGACACGATCATACATGTTATGCACGTCATCTAAATAAAGCAGAATACCAATATTACTCCTTTATATTTATATATAATGAGAAATTGGTGTGGTACTCTTACACGCACCAAACAACGCCATCTAAGCACAAAAAACAATGATATGTGTTATATGTTATCTTTAATATTAAATTAGATTTCTTATATTTAATATATGTGTGTGTGTTATGGTGTTTTCAGTAGCCAAAGTACGGCCATTTGCCAACAACAGACAGGTGTCCCCCATACATGCATCACTCAAACAAAAATTGATGGTCAGGGCAACCAAGGATCCCAACTTAGCCGACGCGCCGAGTCGACATCTCCTTAGGCCGACTCGAAGAGCAGTACTTGTCGATCCTCTTGTCGAAGATGACTCGCTACGAGCCCACTCGACCAGTTATTCGACGCCTCACGGGGTCGACTCGAAATGTGTTACTTCTTACCCAAACCAAAGGCTGACTTCAACCTCGAGCCCCTCCCGCTGACAGCATGTCGGCATTATATTTAATGCTTGGCAGGCGCCATCGTACCTCTAGCCCCGAAAGGCTTCATGACACATCGGACCACGTCTGCACCACCAAGCCCCAAATCACTTCACATAAAATGCTAAGGTGATCTCTCCTCCATTCGTCGACCGACACCTATAAAGTAGGAGCTGACGCAGCTGCCAAGACATACTTATTTGCCATCATCCTATGCTCGGCCAAAATGACCGTTCTACCCTTTTAGTACCACTATAAATAGAGGTATTATTCTCACCATGGAGGAGAATTTTTGGGGGAGGATTTTTCCAAGCAATATCTGAGAATTATACTACACTACACTAAAGAACTCACAGAGTTCTTCATTTTCCTACTCAAGTTCATCAACTGACTTGATCGTCGGAGGTACAGCGGAGAAACTAGTCTCTGTCCTCTCACGAGTTGCTATTTGTGCAGGTTGAAGCTACTCAACTCAAAACTAGATATTCAAAGAAGTGAGCGACCCCTAATCAACCTCACCCCCACGGGGGAGTCGGCCCCGGAAGAGCAGATCGAGGCTCACCGGGAAGAGGGTGCTGAGGTGTAAAACCCCAAAAATTTAAATATTTTATAATAAATAATAAATGTGTTACATTATGATAAATGATATTTATTAATGTTTGAGTATGCTAGGAATTGATTTGAGATCAATTCAATGTATATATGTGAATATATAAGTGATATCATGTAAACGTGCACGGGCTAGAATTTGGGAAAAACGCCCAGTTAAAAGTATATGTATTTTACATACTAAAGAAGTTGGAATCTGGAAAAACTTAAAAGACCAAATTTGTAGGTATCTTCAAGAGATTTCCAACAAATTTCATATCACCTCATTCTGAAGTTGGACGTTAAAGTTATGGCCAAAATACCGAAGGTTGTTTTCCTAGTCAGACTAGGTTTCCTGGTTCGGATCAAACAGGTTTGTTTCGGGTTTGCCTTTATAAATACATGTATTTTTCATAAAATTCCTCTCTTTTATCATATCTATAAACCCTAGA
This sequence comes from Asparagus officinalis, assembly GCF_001876935.1. Taxonomy (NCBI): domain Eukaryota; kingdom Viridiplantae; phylum Streptophyta; class Magnoliopsida; order Asparagales; family Asparagaceae; genus Asparagus; species Asparagus officinalis. The sequence goes on from NC_033801.1 coordinate 75,313,812, forward strand.
AGTCACCCCCTCCCCTCAAAAACCCTAGATCTTTTTCTTCTGAATTTTGAGAGCTTTGTGAAGCACAATACCGACACGAGGGCGAGATCTTCGACGTGTGACAATGGAGAACGGGTTGTTTGTGCTCTTGGATTATTTTTTATTTATTTTAGAGGCTTAGAATAACATTTGAGATAATATTATCTTTATCCAAACACATCCCCATTGTTAAATAACTAGCTTAGATATTTAATATGTGTTTTCATGTTTAAATCTTAACTTGTGATGTTAAAAATTAGATTTCTTTTTTATGTTAAAATTTAAACCAATGCTAGATTAGGAATCGAACCCAATACTCGCAAGGATGGCTTTATTGCCAACCAATGGCAAATTACCATGAACCCCACCAACGTTGCAATGGCGTTTGATTTCATCTGGGCCGGTGATACCCCTAGAGCCGTAAACACTTACTGGAGAAAAGGGAGTAGGGGCAGCCGCAAGCTAAGTTCCAAATGTTTCAAGTAGAGCGGGGCTCGATCGATCATAAATAGCCTCCAACCTCGTCAAGTCCATCAGCTCATACTTTTGGGAGATATTAAACCTCCCGTGGAGCGTCCTCTTTTGTGCTTGGGTCACCTTGGAGTGGAACTCCACCAGAAGAGCTCGTCGGTCTACAGGATGGATTTCCTATAATATAGTATCATCCAAGAAGTCTTTAATGAATTTCCTGTAATAGCCAGCCAAACCTAAAAAATTATGAATCTTTGTAACTATCTTCGGTGGTTCTCAATCAAGTACTGCTTTCACTTTAGCTGGATCCACTACAATGCCCTCCTTGCTGATAATATGGCCATAAACCTAACTTCAGAACTGTTGCTCCCGTAAAGTCTGCAATGCCAAACGAAGATGCTGCTCATGCTCTACCTCTAATCTCGAACAGATAAGGATGTCATCGATAAAACAACCACAAACTGGCCCAAACATGTACGAAAAACATGATTGACCAAACCCATGAATAACGCGGGTGCATTGGTCAGCCCAGATGATGTGATAAGAAACTCGAAAGACCCATATCGAGTTAGAAAGGCAGATTTAGGAATATCCATTCCCCACACTCGCAACTAAAAATAACCAGAACGAAGATCAATCTTTAAGAAATGTTGTGCTCCCCATAGCTAGTCGAACAAGTCATAAATCCTCGATAGTGGATACCTAATCCGGGAAGTGACCTTGTTCAACTCATAATAATCTATACATAATCGTATGCTACCGTCCTTCTTCTCCATGAATAGGACCGATGATCCCATGAAAATGACTCCGAAAAATGAAACTCTGAGATAATAACTCATCTAGCTAAGTCTGTAGCTCCCTCATCTCAGCGGGTGCTATATGATAGGGTGCTCGGAATATCGGTACGGTGCCTGCTGCAACTCGATGCTGGAAAATAACCTCTCTCACTGGAGGAAATCTCGGTATGTCCTGAAAGACATCCTGATACTTTGAGACGACTCCGGTCTCACTCAAATCTACACCCCGATCCCGTATCATCACCACCTCGACGTATGCCAGAAATGACTCCGTATTCTGATTACCCTATGAGGTTGCTACTATCTATACAAACCCATTAAATGCTCACAAGCTGACTATCTTTACAAAACAACCTATGTTAACATGGTAGGATGATAACCAATCCATACCAAAAATAACATCAAACATCAGATATTCGCAGGACGATTAAATCGACCATAGACTCAGACTCGTCTAAACTAATGACACATCTCCTATAGATACTCTATAAGAGAGACACCTTTCCCAAAGGAGTAGAAACTAATAATAGAACGCCTAAAGGCTGTGCTACAAGCTGATGTCCAATCATGACATCATGATAGATAAAAGAATGCGAAGCTTCTGAATCAACAAGATTCGAGCTGGGAAGGAAATCACTAAGAAAGCTCCACTCGCACCATGATCATATAGTACGACTGCATAAACCTTACCTGTGGCTGGCGATTGCTACGCTGATGGTGGTGGAACATATAGGACTATCCGTCCCTCAGGAATCTTCTGGATGACATGAATCTGGCCTACTGGCCTCTCAATCCTCGAGACGGCTGGATGTGCCTCAAATCCTCTGCTACTTATCATAACCGCGGCCCTGAGACTGCTGATTTCAACCTCTATCATGCTAGCCTCCTACTGGTGTACTACGACAATTGTAACATGTACACCGAATTCTTCGCTGTTGCGGTGCTCTCGAATCATGTTGTAGGTTGTGCTCTCTTCTTATGTTATCCTTGTTACTAGCGGTAAAAATCCTTACCCCACTCCTGGGGCTCTCTAGATTCCGTAACAGGTCTTTTGCCCTTGTTATTGTCACTATGCTGGTCATGATTCCATAATTAACTACATGTATATCTCCTCGCTTTAATCAGACTAGCTCTACTGCTTGTCAAAGAAGCAAACAAAATTTTTCCAAATAAGTGGTATTCGTTGCTCCGGCGAAAATCTGAAGTCAGTGCCATCCTCTGGTACTATCCTCTATGCTGAATACATCTAACTCCGCTTTAGTATTAAGTCAACGTTAAGAAATTTTTACATATTTCTTCCATTTATAGGCTGCACATGAGTCTAGTGTGCCCTAAAACTATGATGCTCTAAGTGTCTGATGTATTTCTTATTCTTACAGAACAAAGTCTCCTGCTCTGCGGCTCTATCAATAGCTAGTGGTGGTAATGGTAAATTTTTTAGTATTACCTTTTCAATAGGCATGACTGGTACAACTGGTGGTGGAACTCCAAAAATATAATATGGCTCGTTACTCGCTCCTCGAGTGTTGCTAGTCTCTTCTTTTGCGATCGACGTTACGAAGTCGATCAGATACTGTGGAGCCTACTGTGACTCAGACTCTGCTTGCCCAGCTCTCCAGGTACGAGTTTTATCTCGACCGTATCCTCATTCTGACATTTATAATATCAAGAGGAGAGCTTAATAGACATAGTAAATGAGGTCGCAAATAGATATACATAACATAACGTATCACATAGTATTTACGCAAATACTTTTCAATCAAAGTAAGGTAGTCATAAAAAAATTATAATTTTTGAGGTGTACGTACTACGGCCTCACTCAATCTAGGAATTCCTAGCGGACTCTATACATGAATCCTAGAAAATTTTATCCTAGCTCCACGACTCGATACAGGATGATCCTAAGGATGCTGGAACTAGAGCTCTGATACCAATTGTGACGCCCCTTAGTTCACACAAGGCTGCAATCCAAGATGAAACCAAGGATGTCAAACCTACCATGCACCTATATTACGCAATGACATGTTTCACCATCACATAAATATCCATCTAGTAAAAATAAATAAGACAGTACAGGTACAAGCAGATATAAAATAGATGAAGACAAGAAATAGAACACATAAGTATTTGATAAATTCCAAATAATCAGGTCTCAATAGATATAAAAGAAAATATGTCTAACAATCTGAAATAAATGATCCAAAATCTTAACTATAAGAGTCAACTGAAAAGTACATAAGCTCTCCCAGCTCTCAAAATGTAATACAAATCTAAACATCAACTAGAAATATAAACTAAACATCTATGGAGCATCACTACTAAACATATATGATGGCGACTATGCTGAAAATCCGTCAACCTGCGGCTCTCTGAAACCCTACTCCGCTGCCTGAAAAGAAGTGAAAACCATAGCCTCAGAGCGCTAGCAAGATCATCTTCATCCACCCCCAGGGGAAAGTCTACTAGGTATAATGGAGGCTCTACCTATAAGTGCATAGTTTACTTATTTCATTTACCTCGTACTATAGTTTACTTAGTTCATTTACCTCGTACTAAACTGGGGTTAATACTTAGAAACTCACTACACGAGACTGGTACGTCAAGAGAAATAATCCAAATAAGGAAACCCTCATGTATATACCATATGTCTCAAATTGTGAATCGCTAAATATTAACTCCAAAACTAAGAATAAATGAATACGAGAAAGATAATACAGGAAATACCACATCATACATCTCCAAAAATGTCATATCAACTCATCATACTACCATTAGTGGGTAAAACATATATTGACACACTCGTGTATCTAAGTTGTGAAATACTTTCACAAAGGATCATATCGATGATGTCAATATTCACCTACACTTAGGTTATTTATCAAATCGTCCTTCTCTAGAATACTTCAACTCATCGCACCCCCGTGCTGACCGGCAAATAGATATGTCAGTTCGTTGCACTCCTGTGCAGACCAATAACTAGGAATGTCAATTCATCGCACTCCCATGTGGACCGGTAACTAAGTATAATAACTTATCACATAACCATACGGACCGATAGTTAGGTATATCAACCTCTGCGCATCTTCATGCGGATCGATAGATAGGTATTTCAACCTCTATGCATCTCCATGCAGACCGATAGATAGGTATATCAATATCTGCGCATCTCCATATAGACCGATAAAGAAGTCTAGTCCATCTGCGGTCTCATTGTAGGACCCGACTAAAGCACTCAGAGTATAGTCCATCTGCGGTCTCATTGTGGGACCTGACTAACCCCACCCAACCGATCATAATTATAATATATATAATAATAGTCGTTACTCTTAACGATTGTAACCTATTTGGACACCCCAAACAATGTAATCATGCGTACTCAATCCCCGTACGTGTACTCTTCGAACGATGCGTGAATATCAGCTCACATCTTGCACAAAAATGCTCACCAAACGAACACACAAGCAAAAGGTTCAATCTTATAAAAGTCGGCCTAATTAGTCGACCGACAACCTCATCGATCGACTGATAGGGTCGTTCACAAAAACAACAAGGCAAACACAAGCCTGTCAGTCGACTGATGCTTGCCATCAGTCGACTGATGACCTCCCGTCAGTCGACTGATGGCAACTTCAATCGACTTAACAGGCCGAAAATGCATAGTTTATTCTTCTCTCGTGTTTTCTTCAAAAACTCGGGTTTTTATCAGATTATATGAATAATACTTGATTTCATTATCATGTATACTTAACCAAAAGTCTGTTTAAATAAGATGAATCACATGAACACATAGATCTAGGGTTTAACATGCAAAACAACCTAATTCTTGTTTATTTCAACAGTCTAAAACATATAAATCATATTAAACTGTAATTAACTCATTAAAATAAACCCTAATGATTATGATCATGTCAATACCTCTGTTTCAGATTCGTTCTACAATTCTTGACATAAGATTTAATCATAAACATCACATGTAACATGTTTAACATTAGATTTAAACCCTAAACATAAAGTTAAACATATAAATCTCTTAAAAATATGATTTTTTATTCAAGGGAAAGGTTTGTATAGAGGTGATCTTGCCTTTGCACGTGTACAAGCCTCTGAAAAGTATAACAAGTGATTACCTCGTCACCAAACACCAAATATCTCGACTTTTCCTCGACGTTCTCCTCACAAACTCTCCCAAAAACTCACTTTAGGGCTAGGGTTTGAGAAAGAGGAAGAGGGGATGCTAGGGTTTGAAACTCTGATGTAAAGATGATAATTTTCATGAAAATATATGTATATGTATACACACACACACACACACACACACACACACACATACACACACACACACACACACACACACACACGCACACACACACACACACACACACACACCCACGCACACACACACACAC
>NC_033801.1:75320269-75321321 GCF_001876935.1 Asparagus officinalis
TTTGGATCGCTGCTTCGTGGGATCTTTGCCTGTGCCGGGGGTGCATTAGCCCGTGGACCACCGAATCACGAATTCTGATTGAATCGTGAAGGATTTGAGGATTCTTCCTTCGTTTAGAAGCAAGAATAGTTTTAGTGAATATCTTATCGAAGTAAGATGAACACTCTTCTCAAGATCAAGTCAAAGCTTAGATCTTAAGGAACCTCCGAATTGTTGAAAGGAGATGAACTCTTGAAATTTGCCCAAGCCTTTTTGCTCTCTGTCCTTGGATCTGCTCCAAAAAATGCTCAGACCCCTGTCAGTAATGGCCCTAGGGGGGTATTTATAGCCCCTGGGAACACTTAACTGGAATCGTGTTTCTGAGACAGTGTTGTCTGTCTCGGCGGCCGAGACATTTGTGATTGTCTCAGCTTCCGAGATAGCCATGACTGTCTTGGAAAATTCAAACTATCTACCAGACAGTTTTGTAACTGCTCTCCCACGTTTTAAATACCGTTATTTAGGTAGTTATCAATGAGATTCTCACCATCAATGTTTCCCACGTTCTTTGACAGTTAATGGACACGTGTCATGTAGTTATTTCAGTATTTTCTAAACTTTGGAGAGCTGTCTGGCGTGCGAGACAGTTGACGCTATCTCGCGTGCGAGACAGTCTACACTGTCTCGATTTTTTTGAGATAACTTAAGGTTATTTCTTGCAATCTTTGGATGATCCCCTCTTTGTTTTGAGCTGTATTTGGATATTTATCAATATTTTTAGATGCCTACAGATACCCCCTCCAAAGTATCTCAGACTCATTCCTTTATAGAGGAGTCTGGGACACTTTGGATAAGACATGTCTTACTTGCAATCCCTTCGATACTTGGTTCAGTAGATCGTGTAGAAAGACCCGTAAATGGCTTCAACTCTTGACCTCTTCATCTTTTAGTCTATTATGTGCTTTGTAGAATAGGTAAAATTCTTCCAGTACTGCGTTTATCGCTTGACCATTGTCGAGATCTTGAACTGAAGCTGGTATTTTGACTTGTGAATTTAGCTCTTGTTGCTGAAC
>NC_033801.1:75321331-75360898 GCF_001876935.1 Asparagus officinalis
ATTGGCCTTCATAGCAATATAGTTTATACTCGTATGTTGACTGGAGTCTTCAAGAAATAGTTTAACCTTGTATACCCGTTGGGAGGTAGTTGGGTTATCCTTAAGAATATTCTGAGTGATATTCTCTAGAAACTTCCCGTCAAGGGTAGGAAACAGTTTAGACTCGTATACCCATTGGAGTAACATGGTCTCTTTTTTGTTGGTAGAGATGAACCCGATCCTAGAGAGGAAGAATTTTATATTCTATCTCCTGGTCTCTTTTTTGTTGGTAGAGATGAACCCGATGCCGGAGAGGAAGAATTTTATATTCTATCTCCCGCCGCAAAAGAAACTCAAAGTGGGATCTCCACATTGAGAATCTGAAAAGGTGAAACTAAGAGTGGGGTCCCCACTCCGAGAATCAAGAGGATTTAGATAACCCTAACTATTTAAAGGTTTGATTATCCAATCTAAAAGAAAATTTTTCATTTATCGAGATGGAATTTCAACCTTGGTCCTAACTATTTAAAGGTTTGACCAAATGGGGGTTGTGTGGAAACCTTTCATTTATCAAGAGGTGATTACGATTTTGGTCCTAACTATTTAAAGGTTTGATCGAGTGGGGGTTTGAAATGATCCTAACTGTTTAAATGTTGGATCATTTAATTTGTGGGCCTCTCGTTCATGGAAAGAATCGAGATGGAATTTTGGCTTTGGTCCTAACTGTTTAAAGGTTTGACCAAATAGGAGTTTGAGATAATGCTAATTGTTTAAAGGTTTGATCGCTCAATTTGTGGACCTCTCGTTCATGAAAGGAATTGAGAGGGGATTTTGGCTTTGGTCCTAACTGTTTAAAGGTTTGACCAAATAGGAGTTTGAGACAATCCTAACTGTTTAAAGGTTTGATCGCTCAATTTGTGGATCTCTCGTTCATGGAAGGAATCGAGAGGGGATTTTGGCCTTGGCTCTAACTATTTAAAGGTTTGACCAAATAGGAGTTTGAGATAATCCTAACTGTTTAAAGGTTTGATCGCTCAATTTGTGGACATCTCGTTCATAGAAGGAATCGAGAGGGGATTTTGGCCTTGGTCCTAACTGTTTAATGGTTTGACCAAATAGGAGTTTGAGACAATCCTAACTATTTAAAGGTTTGATCGCTCAATTTGTGGACCTCTCATTCATGGAAGGAATCGAGAGGGGATTTTGGCCTTGGTTCTAACTGTTTAAAGGTTTGACCAAATAGGAGTTTGAGACAATCCTAACTGTTTAAAGGTTTGATTGCTCAATTTGTGGACCTCTCATTCATGGAAGGAATCGAGTGGGGATTTTGGCCTTGGTCCTAACTGTTTAAAGGTTTGAACAAATTGAAGTTTTAGACAATCCTAACTGTTTAAAGGTTTGATCGCTCAATTTGTGGACCTCTCGTTCATGAAAGGAATCGAGAGGGGATTTTGGCCTTGGTCCTAACCGTTTAAAGGTTTGACCAAGATGAGAGTGAGGTGATAAAAATGACAGTGGGGGTGTCAATTTGTGCAAATCACTGAGAGGGGGTTTTAGTATCAAGTGACAAAACCTTCGCACGAAAAGGGGTTTGACAATCATCATGGACTGAATTTTTGGGTGTTGTGTTAGAGATCAACAGTGGGAGTGTTAAAGGCTCAGACACAGCGGGAGTTTAGATGGATTTAACCACAAATAATTTTAGTGGACCCACCGTCAGTTGATTTGATCGGTGAGGGATTTTATGGAGGAGGACTGTGAATCATCAAGCACTCCACAATTAGACCGTAGGAGTTTCGTGAGGAAAGACTAACTCGATGAGGTCATTGTATCTCATCTCGATGAAAGAGTGCTTGGAAAGTCACAGTGGGAGGGTTTTAATCATTTTGGACATGATTAAATAGCCACTGCGGGAGGTTCTTAATCATTTTTATCATGATTAAGAGTGGATCATTCAGATGATTGGTTTTTACCTTAAATAATTATTTAGTTTCGGGTTATCCTTAAGAATACCATATATAGCATTCTCCAGGAACTTCCCGTTAAATAGGTTACCCTGAATGTATTAGGGATAATACTTTTTAGGAACTTCTCGTTTTTGAGCAATATTGTTGCTCTTGATACAGAATCAGGTATTGATTCCTGCCTTCGTATTTAGCCATGATAACCTCATATCCACCCCCAGCTTTTAGGTGAACCTGAGTCTAATCACATTTGGTTACATTATTGGAGCGCGCAATTTAAGAAAGAAATTTTTTTAACCTCTTATATCAGTCGGGGGTTTGGGAAACAGTTTATACTCGTGTACCCTTTGGAGTGCATGGAGAAGCAGTTTATACTCGTATACTCATCGGAGTCACATGGAGAAGAAGTTTATACTCGTGTACTCATCGGAGTCTAAGGAAATAATTTATACTCGTGTACCCAATGGAGTAATGATCGTCTTTATTTGGCTTGTTTCGCTGTTATGACACCAGAGTCAATTAAGGCTTGGATTTTATTTTTGAGTCTAAAGCAAACCTTGGTGGGATGAAGAACTCTTCTGTGGTATGCACAGTAGTTTGGATCTGTAACCCTCTTAGCTCCCTCTTGATCTTTAATAGGTGGTAGCTTGATCTTGTCGTTGGCAAGGAGGTATCGCAAGATGGGTGGAACTTTATCATCTTTGAAAGAATACTCCTTCTGGAACTTCAGATCGAGAGTCTTCTGTTGCCTTCGTGGTTGCTGTTGTGACGTTTGATTGTCATTCATAGCGGTTGCAAATGTCGTCGGTTGGCTTCTCTCAACTTTCTTTCTTTTAAGAAAGCATTCGGCTTGTTCACCGCGTAATTTTAACTCCTTCCAGGTGGTTGAAGGCACGACCCCCAGGGCTTCCAGGACATCGATGGAAAGATTATTGTGACATGTTTGCAAGATGAACTCCTCTGTGATAGGATCTTTGCAATGCATAGCCTTGTTACGAAAGCGCTTGATAAAATTATCAACTGACTCTTCGTCTTTTTGTTTCTCATCCAGAAGTGTTCCGATTGACACTTTGGTGTCATCATCAAAGAAATTACCGAGGAACAAACTTTCTATGTTATCTCAGCAGTTGACGCTCCCAGGCTTGAGACGTCGGTACCAATCGAAGATGGGCCCACGAAGGGTGCCAACGAATGACTGGACCATCAAAGCCTTGTTTCCAGAGATCACACCTAAGTGAGACTTGAAATAAATTAAGTGTTGAGTAGGTGAGCCTTTCCCGTTAAACGGCGTGAAGTTAACCAGATTGAATTTTGCTGGGTACGATATTGAATCCCATTCTCTTGGATAGGGACACAGAATACCCATCTTCTTTACTTCCTGAGCGGACATCAAAGCATTGACTTTGTCTTCAAGGTCTTGCATTTTCTTGTCCTCATCTTCATCTCTCTTTGAGTGATGTTGAGTAGAAATAATTAGGCTACTCCCAGTGTTATTAAGAGGTGCAATTGAACCACCCCCAATATCGTTATTAGGAGGATCCGTTGAACCACCCCAGTGTTATTGTCATTGGGAGGTGTATCAGCCATAATGACTTCATCCACTTCTGGATCGTTGTCATCTACAACATTATGAGTGTGGCGGCTTGATTCAGCTCGCTGACTGCACTCAGGAGGTTGAAACCGTTGAGCTTGCAATTCTCTCATTTGTTGGATAACCAACTCTATCTCCGTCTTCATCTCAGCTCTAATTTCTTCACGTTGCTTGGCTAGAGCTTCTTGAAGCATTTGAGCAAACTGATCTGGAGTAATTGTGAACACTTCTCTGATTTGCCCCGTGCTAGATATTGTATCATCCGAAGCGATCGCAGAACAAGTGTTCGAGAGTTCATCCTCTGAGGACATTCCTTCATGCATTCTCTTGTAGTCTCTACGTATGATAGCTCCTAACTAGAGTCGAGACATCCGTTGGGCAATTCTTGAATTGACTTTTCCTTTCGGGGAAAGTCGGGATTTGATTCATTTGAATGCCGCTTAGACTTTCATTTATCAACCATGTTGATGGTTACTTCAGGGAATTCATCCTCTTGAATAGCAAGCTTCTTGCGGAAACGTCTCGGCTTAGGCTTTGACATTTCGGTAGAAAGTCTCTGAAATACAGAAACTTTCAGCGGAATAGCTTTAAAGCAGCTGCATTCAGACAATACTGCTTTGATAAGCTTTTCACATACACAATGAGGACTTGTTTCTCGAACAGACCTTTTTCATGATTCGTTTCCACCTTTAGTTTGATAGTACAGCTTGTTAGCATGGTGATCAGAGCAACCTATCTTCTGTTTTTGTGTTTGAACCTTGTTGACATACTCAGGACAACTTGTCGTCGCCTCTGAACGATCCAAGGTTATATGTTTAGATCCACCTCCTTGTGGGCATGGAGTCTTTACAGGCCTTAAACGAGAGGAAATCAGAGTTTTTCCCTCCTGGGATTGCTTCGTCCTGATAAGAGGATACTTACGACCCCCAACATAAGAATTAACTCGGGGTTTGTTTACCGGACTCAAGTGTTCTTTGACTGGGGCTTTGTCTCGATTATCAGGTAAAGGACCAAGGCGATACGCCATTGTGATTTTGAATTTTGACAGGTCAGGACTGACCCAAGGCTTCACTGATGGTGTAGCAGATGTGGATGCAGTAGACGGACCCGGAATGGATGTCGATGGTGTCGAAGGAGAGGCCTCGGAAGCTTCCTTTTGGCCAAGATAATTACAACTGTCTCGAATATGGCTTCTTTGACCGAGACGCTTGGAAGTGTCTCGGTTGAATGAAATAGCCTCCGAGCTTGATTTTTGCGCAAGTTCGATTCTTTAGTGATTCTTTGACCACCATTTCCTTCTTTCTTTCTCGTCTTTGTTGCAAGAGAGCACGGGCACAACCGACATTTGCACGATGCTTTTGTATGAATTCTTTAAGGGTTGAACGAGCTCTTTTGACGAGAATTCATTCCTCTGTAGTGAGCTTAGCAGAGATGTGAGTGGTTTGTCATTGAAATGACTGGACCACTTATTGTCTCCTTGACTCTAGGTCCGTGTAGTAGTGAATCCCATCGATTTGTTCCAAGGCCTTAGCCATTTGGCGAGCGTGGCGCTGACGTTGTCTCTGACGAGCCATCTTCGTCAGTGCCGGTGGGCATTGATTCGATGACTCTTTAACTAGATAAAGTAATTGTGAACAGAGGTGTTGCGAGTAGAATCCTCAGCAACAATCAGGCGAGAGTCTTCATCTGTAGCGTTCGATGGAGTCAAAAACTTAAAAACTTCTTAGAAGATGAAATCTTCCTGCATTTGTGAGGCGAGGAAGACTTTGAGAATGAGGATAACAGATATTCCTCAAACTTTGCTTGGTCGAATTCATATTCAACCATGGACTCAACCAGTATCTTGATCGGCTGCGACACGACGGTTTGGCAGCGAGACCGTTGGCTCCCACTGTGGTCGCCAGTTTGTTTATGTCAGGAACAAGTTTTGTTGTAGAATTCATTATAATTGTTTATCGATTACAATGAATACAAAAGAGTGAGCTTCGTACTTTATAAAACTACTCTTTATAACAAAAATCAAATTACAAGCTCCTTAGAAACAAATGCAGGATCGTTGTTTGGATCGCTGCTTGCGCCGGATCTTTGCCTGTGCCGGGGGTGCGTTAGCCCGTGGACCACCGAATCACAAATTCTGATTGAATCATGAAGGTTTTGGGGATTCTTCTTTCGTTTAGAAGCAATAGTAGTTTTAGTGAATATCTTATCGAAGTAAGATGAACACTCTTCTCAAGATCAAGTCAAAGCTTAGATCTTAAGGAACCTCCGAATTGTTGAAAGGAGATGAACTCTTAAAATTTGCCTAAGCCTTTTGAAAATCTCTGCCCAATTGCTCTGCTCCAAAATGCTCCACCCCTGTCAGTAATGATCCTAGGGGGGTATTTATAGCCCTTAGGAAAGGATAACTGGAATTGTGCTTCCGAAACAGTCCGTGGTGTCATCGGCGGCCGAGACAGTTGTGACTGTCTCGCCATTCCGACAGCCATGATTGTCTCAGAAAGCCTAAACTGCCAGACCATTTTATAACTGCTCTCCCACATTTTAAATACCGTTATTTAGGTAGTTATCAACGAGATTCTCACCATCAACATTTCCCACGTTCTTTGACAGTTAATGGACACGTGTCATGCAGTTATTTTAGCAGTTTCTGAACTTTGGAGAGCTGTCTGGCGTGCGAGACAGTCGACGCTGTCTGGCGTGAGAGATAGTCAACGCTGTCTGGCGTGCGAGCATGCGAGACAGTCGACGCTGTCTCGCGTGCGAGACAGTCTACACTATCTCGATTTTTCCGAGATAACTTAAGGTTATTTTTTGTAATCTTTGGATGATCCCCTCTTTGTCTTGAGCTGTATTTGGATATCTATCAGTATTTTTAGAAGCCTATATATGCATCTCCATACGGACCGATAGATAGGTATATCAACCTTTGCCCATCTCCATACGGACCGATAAAGAAGTGTAGTCCATTTGTGGTCTCATTGCAGGACCCAACTAAAGCACTCAGAGTATAGTCCATCCACGGTCTCATTGTGAGACCTGACTAACCACACCCAACCGATCATAATTATAATATATATAATAATAGCCGTTACTCTTAACAATTGTAACCTATTTGGATACCCCAAACAATGTAATCATGCGTACTCAATCCATGTACGTGTACTCTTCGAACTATGCGTGAATATCAGCTCACGTCTTGCACAAAAATGCTCACCAAACGAACACACAAGCAAAAGGTTCAATCTCACAAAAGTCGGCCTGATTAGTCGACCGACAACCTCATCGGTTGACTGATAGGATCGTTCACAAAAATAACAAGGCAAACACAAGCCCGTCAATCGACTGATGCTTGCCATCAGTCGACTGATGACCTCCCGTCAGTCGACTGATGGCAACTTCAGTCGACTCCATCAGTCGACTGATGACCTCCCGTCAGTCGACTGATGGCAACTTCAGTCGACTGAACAGGCCGAAAATACATAGTTTGTTCTTCTCTCGTGTTTTCTTAAAAAACTCGGGTTTTTATCAGATTATATGAATAATACTTGATTTCATTATCATGTATACTTAACCAGAAGTTTGTTTAAATAAGATGAATCACATGAACACATAGATCTAGGGTTTAACATGCAAAACAACCTAATTCTAGTTAATTTCAACAGTCTAAAACATATAAATCATATTAAACTGTAATTAACTCATTAAAATAAACCCTAATGATTATGATCATGTCATTACCTTAGTTTCAGATTCGTTCTACAATTCTTGACATAAGATTTAATCATAAACATCACATGTAACATGTTTAACATTAGATTTAAACCCTAAAAAAAAAAGATGAACATATAAATCTCTTAAAAACATGATTTTTATTCAAGGGAAAGGTTTGTACAGAGGTGATCTTGCCTTTGCACGTATTTCAAGCCTCTGAAATGAATAGCAAGTGATCCAAATGTGCAAACAATCCGTTCTCCCTTGCCACACATCGATGATCTCGCCCTCATGTTAGTATTTTTTGCTTCACAAAGCTCAAAAAACTCACAAGAAATTGATCTAGGGTTTTTGAGGGGACAGGATAGCTGCTAGGGTTTAGAGATATCATCAAAGAGAAGAACTTTTATGAAAAATATAGGTATTTATAGAGGCAACCCCGAAACAAACCCGTTTGACCCAAACGAGGAAACCTAGTCTGACTGGGAAAACCACCTTTAGTATTTTGGCTATAACTTTCACATCCGACCTCAGAATAAGGTTATCTAATATTTTTTGGAAATTTGTTGAAGATACCTACAACTCTTGTCTTTTGAGTTTTTCCATATTCGAACCGTATCAGTGTGTAAAACACATATTTGCTTAACTGGTCATTTTTTTCCAGATTTCAGGCTCGTGTATATAGTGCATGATTTCATTTCTATATTTACATATATACATTGAATTGATCTCAAATTAATTTTTAGTATACTAAAACATAAATAAATATTATTTATTACTATATAACATATTTATTATTATTTATCAACATATTTTCAAATTCACGGGGTTTTACAAAGATATATTTTTGTACAAGTAGGGGGTGTCTCACTTCATGATGTTCTTGCTCCTACAGTCTATAGGAGGCAAAACCATGTAACTTTCTCCTATTAATGAAATCAATATTTTTCTTAAAAAAATCTTTTTTGAAACTGACTTGTTGTTTCGAACTCTCGTAGTGACCAATCTATGCAGGAAACCCTAGCCCTTGGTGCCTTATCAGGTAAACCCAAGGCACACTTACCGTTTAGTCGGCTCCTGCATTTATAGTTTGACCCTCAGTAGGGTGACCCTCAGTAGGGCTATAAGACCTAGATGTCCTCATTAAGACCTAGGCACCTAACCTCCAAGTTGTTATTTTGCCGAAAAAGACCTAGGTGTCCACATTAAGACCTATGCACCTAACCTCTACGTTGTCATTTCACCATTTTACCCTCAGTAGGGTGACCCTCGGTAACATGATAAGATCTACACATCCTCATTAAAACCTAGGCACTCAAACTCCAGGTTGTTATTTTTTCGAAAAGACCTAGGCGTCCACATTAAGGCCTAGACACCCAACCTCCGGGTTGTCATTTTACCGTTTGACCCTCAGTAGGGTGATAAGACCTAGGCATTCTCATTAAGACGTAGGCACCTAACCTCCAGGTTGTCATTTTACCAAAAAGACCTAGGCACCCAATCTCCAGGTTGTCATTTTGCACTTTGACCCTCTGTAGGGTGATAAGAGCTAGGCATCATTATTAAGACCTAGGCACCCAATCTCCGGGTTGTCACTATGTTAAAAAGACCTAGTTATCCTCATTAAGACCTAAGCACCCAAGCTCTGGGTTGTTATTTGTTGAAAAGACCTGGTCGCTCTTATTAAGCCCTAGGTACTTTAACTTGTAGGTCTTCTTTGACAAAAGGACCCAAAGATCTCGCCTACAAAAGGTGAAAATAAATCAGTCGGCGTGATCCTTCAACACTTAGGCCATTGCAACACACCCGACTCAAAACAATCAACACTCATTCTCTCAATCAGAACAACGCTGCAAGCTCGCCCGCCAATAGATAAGATTATATCTTTATTATGCTCCACAATAGATTACAAGATATTTTACAAGAGGATTCAGAAGATAACACTCAGCACTCTAACTTCTTATTTTTATTTTTCTTACATACAAGCACACCTCACTCGTCTGCCCTTCCTCCATATTTATAGACGTCTGAAGATTCCTTTGAAAGCAACCTTCCACCTTTTCTCGAAACATCTTCAGAAGTGGCAAAGAAATTACATAGTGCTTTGAGAGCGACCCGCATATTTAACAGTAGCCGCATTGCGCCGCATAAAGCATAGTAAAAGATGATGGCGACATTATTCTTCCTTTAAGGAAAGTAGCTTTTGGAAAGCTGCTTTAAGAGATGCTAGATGGCTCCCCGAGGCTCAATCTAGTAATCAGTCTGCTTATAAAGCTGGGATTTTACCTTTA
Organism: Asparagus officinalis; assembly: GCF_001876935.1. Taxonomy (NCBI): domain Eukaryota; kingdom Viridiplantae; phylum Streptophyta; class Magnoliopsida; order Asparagales; family Asparagaceae; genus Asparagus; species Asparagus officinalis. Next base: position 75,330,868 of record NC_033801.1, read on the forward strand.
AGGTCTAGAGGGTTATTAAAAATTTCTGCCCAGATTTCTTCAGGGTCTTGAGCATCTTGAATATTATCCAGACCAAGTGTATCTTCTTCCATAGAAAAAACATGACTATTAGTCTCTGGTTCGTCAAAGGCTTCAAAGAACTGCCCTTTAAAATATTCTAGACATTTTTGCTTGATTTCAGCTTCAGAGCTTTGAGGATATTTTCTCCTTATTAAAGCTGCCATTTTAGTCATAGGGTTATCTCTTTTGACTTCTTGAGTCATATTTGACTCTAACAGAGATTTATTTCTCTGAATAATTTCCTCTAATTCTTTAACTTTGGTTTCGAGACAGATCCCATTCCACCATCTGCAGTGGTACGTTCTTTTAATAATAGGAATATGTGATGGGGTCCAATCACATATAAGTGACCAATTCCAAATCCAAGGAATCTCTACTTCTGCAAAGAAGTGTGTAAATCACATGCCATCTATAAGCTGGCTTTCATCCATTCGTGATAATTTTGGATGGCTGTCTACCCATGAGGAGTATAATTTCAGAAGGGGTTCAGGAATAATTGTAATTTCAATTCCATAGGTTTCCCACCATTGTTTGTGTCAAAAGTTACCTTTTCCATTGTTTTCAAACCTGTTACACCGTTTATCGATTACAAGTTCAAACTGAAAAGAGAGTTGATCTTTTTATAAGATCTTCTCACAACGAAAAATAAAGATTACAACTTTATCAAACAAAACGCAGCAGTAGTTTATCTCCCGCTGCTTTGCGTGTGATCTTTGCCTGTGCCGGGGTTAATCCATAGACCACCGCAGACCAAAGCCGATCGACAATATAATTACGCTCTTGTTTCACGAGGGAAACAATTGCGGAAGCGACAATCACGGCCAAGCGAGATTGTGGCTCTTCTCGAGATTAAAACCAAGTTTAATCCGGAGGAAAGAAGGGAAAAGAATCACAAACCTTTCGAAGGGGCTTTCTTTATGAAAGTGTTCGCCAAGCTCTGATGATTCTCCTCTGAAATTCGTGGTTGACTGGTCAATTTGACAGCACCTCGCCTTCTTAATCTCAGATCTCCGATCCCCTTGAAAGAAGACCTTAGGCTTCTATTTATAGGCTTTTTGAGATGTGTCTCCTAGTAGGAATTGATGTTTAAACGTTATCTGCGGTTTATAACTGTCTAAACGTGTTTATGGATAACCTCAGAGCAGTTGGAGAGGTTTTGGGACGAAAGAATCCTTAAAAATCATTGAAATCCGTGTTTGGGGAGGTTTTATATCCAACAAGAGTCCTGGTGACTCGGGACTGTGCGAGTCAGCATTTGGTGACTCGGAACTGTGCGAGTCAGCTTCTGGTGACTCGGAACTGTGCGAGTCAGCTTCTGGTGACTCGGAACTGTGCGAGTCAGCTTCTGGTGACTCGGAACTGTGCGAGTCAGCTTCTGGTGACTCGGAACTGTGCGAGTCAGCTTCTGGTGACTCGGAACTGTGCGAGTCAGCTTCTGGTGACTCGGAACTGTGCGAGTCAGCTTCTGGTGACTCGGAACTGTGCGAGTCAGCTTCTGGTGACTCGGAACTGTGCGAGTCAGCTTCTGGTGACTCGGAACTGTGCGAGTCAGCTTCTGGTGACTCGGAACTGTGCGAGTCAGCTTCTGGTGACTCGGAACTGTGCGAGTCAGCATTTGGTGACTCGGCACTGTTCAAGCTTCTAAGCAATGTTTCGTGATTCTTCCAGCTTCTTTGTTTTGCGTACGCTTCGTCGCCTTGCTGATTTTGGATGAATTCCTTTGACTTGGAAAATAACGTTTATCGTCTTTTCCTTGTCTTGCACTGTGTTTGAGGACCTATGGGCAATTTTTAACGCCTACAACCATTTATAAAACCAATTAGGAACTCCCTTTTGAAGGGCTTCAGGACATAGCTTAATAAGCCATGTATGCTTCTGTTTTGGGTTCTGATATAAGAACAAATCAAAGAAAGCTTGTTTATAGTCCCAATAGTTGAATTTATAAACCTCTTTTGTAGCTTGAACTCTTACCAACGGTAATTCTTCATTAGGGTTTATAGCCCAATTGCGAGGAAGTATAACTTCTCTGATAACACATTTGCTAAATCCAGGAGGAACAGAATGATTTTCTGTAGTCCAAAAATGGGTTATTTCCATTCCCTTTTGACTTAATAAAGTCCTTATCCATGCTCTTGATTTTAGAGAAAGAGTAGGATAGTAAGTGTCGTGAAGATATCTTTGCCGAATTGTTTCTGGTTCTTGCATTAAAGCAATATCTTCGGGTTCTAAATATAGAACTATATCTGTATGAGATTTTTCGAACCATTTAGTTTCCTCTTTTACTATATTAGTAAAAGGTTCAGGAGTATTTTCCTGATCTACGATATCTCGTACACCTTTAGAAAAGGCTTTAGTATGAGAAGAGTTATGCTTCTTCGCAATAGTTCGCCAAGATGTTGGCTGTTGAGATGGAGTATGACTCCTATTTGGTATTGTTTCTTGACCTATGACGTCAAAATTAGAATTTGAGCTACTGCCGCCTCCTCTCCCCCTCCCTGAAAAGGAGGGATTACTCTGTCTCATTTGTACCCTGTAAAAATTCATGAGTTAGAAAATCTGGAAGATGATTAGAGTCACCTTTAATATATTCAATTTTAAATTGATACATTGCTAATTCTGCTTGCCATCTCGCAAATATTTGCTTAGAGACAAGATTTTTAACATCTTTTTCAATAATGCTTTTAGCAGAACTACAATCTATTCGTAGTAAAAATTCTTTATTAAGAATATCGTCTCTAAATTTAGAGAAACATTTTAAGATAGATAACATTTCTTTTTCAATTGTAGAATAGTTAAACTGGCCTTTATCCCATTTGCCAGAGGTAAAACGAACTAATTGTTCCTTTTTGGTTTGTGGGTCCACTTGTTTTAATATACCACGATAACCAATATTTAAAGCATCTGTTTCGACTATTTTTAACCAGTGAATATTTGCAAGATGAATACAAGGTAAGTTTTTAACTTTAAGTTTAATTTTTCTTACCGCAGCAGTATGTTGCTGTGTCCATGGCTTAGCATTCTTTTTAAGCCCATCATATAAAAGGACAGTATCTTTTGCTAGATCTTTGTAATAATCAGCTACATAATTTAAAGCTCCCAAAAATCTTTGTAACTGTTTTATATCAGTTATTTCATCTGGGAATTTTGACGCAAACTCAATACTTCTATCAATAGGAATAGTTGTTCCTTTGTTAATATTATGACCCAGAAATCTAATCTGAGTTTGAAATAATTTTATTTTTGGGGCAGATATAGCTAACCCATTTTTTATGGCTAGAGATCTAAAAGTCTCTAAATGTTTAACATGTTGATCGAAACTATTAGAAAAGATCAAAATGTCATCTATATAAGATAGAATAAAATCCGTATAAGGAATAAAAATATCATTCATAATATTTTGAAATTCAGAAGGGGCATTTTTAAGCCCAAATGGCATAACATTCCATTCATAGTATCCAAATGGGACAACAAAAGCAGTTTTATACTTATCTTTGTCTTCTATTTGGATTTGCCAGTAGCCTGATTTTAAATCAAACTTAGAAAATATTTTTGCATTAGTAATGCGATTCAATAAATCCCTTTTATTAGGAATTGGATATCTTATCCATTTAAGGACAGAATTTAGAGGTTTGTAATTGATTACTAATCTAGGAACACCTCTTTCTCTTTCAGCAGCATTGTTAACATAGAATGCTGTACAACTCCAAGGAGAGTATGATTTCCTTATTAAATTTTTCTCTATAAGAGTTTGTATTTATTTTTTACATAAGTCAAGATATTCTTGATTCATTTGGCAAGGACGAGATTTTGTTGGAATATTTTTCTCATTAAATCCCTCTATATAGGGTAAAGAAACAATATGGTGTTTCCTATTCCAAAAAGCATTTGGAACATCACTGCATACAGTGAGTTTGAATTTATTTTCAATTTGACTTATTAAGTCTTTGTGTTTTTTAATTTGTTCTTCAACTTGAACAAATACTAATTCTTCTTTAAGAAAATTTATCTGATTTTCTTTAAGCATAATATTTTTAACCTCATTTAACATTTTAGTTTGAGGGTCTGTAATAAACTCAAGTAAAATTTCTTTTTCTTGAAAAGTAGCACGAATGCCATTAGTATCTATCTTATGGATAGGCATAATAGTATGTAAAAATGGAGTCCCAAGAATTATATGTTGGGATAAATTTTTTACCAATATACAGGGAGTTGGTATACAAGTCCCTTGCACACATATTTGTGCATTAGGTAATTTATACTTTACCTCTAGTTGATTTCCATTTGCACTACTTAGTGTTTGAGTAATTTTTTCAAAAAACTTTGAAGGAATTATACCTTTGTTGATGCAATTTAAATCAGCACCACGATCAACCAGAGCTATAAGATCTGATATGTAAAATTGATCTTCAACTATTAAGTTGATATTTATATACCACTTTTGAGAGGTAACTTGTTGCAATATTTGCAATAGAGCATTGGTTTCATTAGTTTCAATATTCTCTTGCTCATTTTGTTCACTATTTTGAACAAATTCATGTCCTTCATCGAACCTTGCGAGAATATATTTATTCTCCTGTTTTAACTTTTTTACTTCGACTTTTAAGTCTTGTATCTCTTTATTAAGAGATGATAAAGATATATCTTTTGAAGTATGGGCAATATTTTGCTTTCTTTTTTGTACTTCTGAAAATTTAAACACATTGTCTATTTGAGGATTTTTGTCTTTATTAGACAAATATGATTCGTCTTCTGAATCATTATTGATTAAAATATTAGATAAAGTCTTTTTAAGACCTTCATCTTCAATCGCATCTATTTTCTTTTTAATATAACAGCGATTGGCATAATGCCCTATACGGCCACATTTATAACAATGAATTTCTTTTCTTTCTTGTTTAATTTTCTTTTTAGCCCTATAAGGCTTTTCTCTTTCTTTTTCATTAAATTTTTTTTTCTTTTTCCTTTTAAAGAATTTTTTAGTTTTTCCTTTATTAGGTATAGTCTCATTTTCAACCTTATAATGTTGATCATAAGCAAATTGTTCACAAAATTCTCCAAACTCTTTTCTTTTAGTAAGTCTTTGAGACTTTAGTTGGTTTTTAAGCTTTAAATCATTACATAAAGCTAAGCCTTCTTTTATACAGGCGTTTGACAAATACCCATATGATAGGTTGTCGTAAGGAATATATCCTCCATATTCTGCTCGAATTTTGTTTCGGACTTTTTCAGCAAATAAAGTTGGCAAGCCATCTATAAATTTAGCTTTCCAATGTGAGCTATTAGCATCTGCTAGAGACATAACTCTACTTAGATAGGTGTCTTTATACCACCTAAAATGAGTTAAAGAAGGACATCTAAAATTTTGTAACAAGGTCCTAATTCTTTCACCTTCATCAAGGTAAGCACCAGTAAAATGGTGTGCTATTGCTAACATTAACGTATAGACAGCATCTTCTTGTTGTATACCATTTTCTATTTTTGTTGCTCCTAATATTTCATTTCTAGCATCTGCAGACAAATAATTGTCCCACCATCCTTTAAGGATGCCAGTAAAGCCACAAGATATAAAAGAGGCTATCATACGTTCATTATTACCATTTTGTTTACAAATGGTACCATACATTAGCATTCTATGTATAGTAGAATTGATTTGGGTATCTGATAACCCATCTATATTCCATTCGTAGATATTTCTACCATTATAATCAGCCTGTAGATAGGCATCATTTTCTTCAAAAAGAACATCTGCTGGAGTTGGTCTTTTATAATAATACCTTTCCAGTCTTTTCTTTGGATGACCTTTAATCTTATTAATTTCTGTAAAATTATTTTCTACAGCAAAAATTTTTGTTGACGATATATCGTCAGAGCTGTCTGTATTAGACGTATTTTCTTCTTCAGATATAACTGTAGAAGTAGATGGTAACACTGTATCAAGTGTATGTATTCTAGCATTAGTTAATTTTTTAGCTAGACTTTCTATAATTTCAGGAGTGAGTTCACTATCTTTTTTAAATCCTGAAATATCAATAGGAGGTTTAATATTTGTTTTCTCTATCTTTCTTTGAGAAAGATTTGTTTTCTCTAATAGTTTTAATGAGGGTATAACCTCTGTAATTTTAGACACTAATTTGTCTAGGACTTCTTCAACTCTTATAAGTTGTTCTCCTATTGTTTTTAAATAAATATTAGTGTAATTATTTTGTTTTATAATTTTACTTAATTCTTTCATATGTTCTTCATTGAACTCATTAGGCTTTATAAAAGTCATTGCCTCTATAGTAGAGGGATAGACATCTTTTAATTGTATCGGGTCTGTTGGTGGATTAATAGATCTAATAATTTTACCCATTGATGTTTTCCACTGTTTAAAGTGGTCTTCTATTGCACTTATTTTATTATTTTGTTTTAAAACATATCTTTTTAAAAACCAAGGAACAAAAAATTTAATTCTTTGTTCATATTCAAGTTCAATATAATAGTTGTTTACCCATTTTAATTGGTCTTTTTTCGAAAAATTTTTGAAAAACCAATTTCGAAAATCTTTGTTTTTATCAAGGTAAAATTCTGTATTAAGAATTTCCCTTATAGGACTTCCCTTTTCAAAATTCATTACTTCATTCTAAAACTCATCTCCGTATTAGGAGGAGAAGCTTTATCTTTATATAAAGCATGTGGAATATTATTGTCGGATATATTTATTCCTTGAACTGAACTGGTTCTATAAGATCCAGATCTAGAGAATGAATTTCTGGCAGATGATGCCACATCAGATATTTTGATAGTTCTAGAAGGATTGAAAGTTATTTCAACTTCTCCGTCAGTTGTTTGGACAATTTGGTCTACATCTTGGTTAATAATTGGTAGAGGTTGTATTGCATGGGGTATAACCCAATTTTCTGGGAAATTTATTTCATCCCATTTAATCTGTCTATTCACAGCTATATTTGAGGATAAAACATTTGTTTCAACCAAAACAGTCTTGCCTGGTTTTGAATGATTTTTAGCTTTTGGGGCTAAAGTATTTAATACTTTGTAGTGGATGCGGTATATAATCGCAATAGTTTCGGATCCAGGAATATAATTGTATCCGTGTGTCTTTATATTAAGACTAATTGCCTCTAAAATATTTGGATCTGTTAATGAGAGGCTCAAATTTGGATATACATTAAAATAAACTGGACCGTTACATAAACTGGTCTCCATAATACCCATTAAAGATTGGGTCCAATTTAAACATCGTGAGTCTCTTAAACAGACTAGTAAAGAGGCGTTTAAGCCTGATAAAGTCAAAGGACGAAATGCAATCTGTATAAGACCTACATGCAAATATTTGTATTTATCCATATAAGAATTTACATCTGCAACTCCTAAGAGTTGTATTGTTTGATCTTCTCTGTCGACTGTAGTAGTCCTTTCCAGAGTTTTAATATTAATCAACGACTTATAGTCGAGGAATCCAATTTTGTATATATCCCTATTAGGGACATCTGGTATCGTCCACTTATTAAGGGACTCTATATCAGTTTCATATTCTGTCAATTGAGCATTTTTGACTTTCTTTATTCCAATATAATTGGATTTTCGAGCCGAAGATTCTATGATGTCTGTCATAAAGTTCTCTTGTTACAGATTTATCTCTTAAATATTATTCCAGTAAGGAAGTAGACTATTTATTTTTCTTTGATTCTCTCTAAAACAGTCTAGCTGAAAGCTTACACGTCTGTCAACGTCTTACACTACCCTAACCAGCCATCTCGGCAATACTGGGATTTACACAGCGCGACTTGAGTGACGTCCCATAAGCATGCAAACTAAACTCTTAAAAAGAGAATTAAAAGAACATATAAATATTCTACATTCTTACTAGTTAATATTCAAAAGATAAACTGTAACAGAGATTTAAGCAGACATGCAGATAATAAACATGGCTCTGATACCAAAGTTAACAGCAGGAAATAAAAGAGATAAAAACTAATAAAACTTACAGTTTACGCCCGCCAATAGATAATATTATATCTTTATTATGATCCACAATAGATTACAAGATATTTTACAAGAGGATTCAGAAGATAACACTCAGCACTCTAACTTCTTATTTTTATTTTTCTTACATACAAGCACACCTCACTCATCTGCCCTTCCTCCATATTTATAGACGTCTGAAGATTCCTTTGAAAGCAACCTTCCACCTTTTCTCGAAACATCTTCAGAAGTGGCGAAGAAATTACATAGTGCTTTGAAAGCGACCCGCATATTTAACAGTAGCCGTATTACGCCGCATAAAGCATAGTAAAAGATGATGGCGACATTATTCTTCCTTTAAGGAAAGTAGCTTTTGGAAAGCTGCTTTATAAAGCTGCTTTAAGAGATGCTAGATGGCTCCCCGAGGCTCAATCTAGTATTTAGTCTGCTTATAAAACTGGGCTTTTACCTTTAAGGTCTGGAGGGTTATTAAAAATTTCTGCCTAGATTTCTTCAGGGTCTTGAGCATCTTGAATATTATCCAGACCAGGTGTATCTTCTTCCATAGAAGAAACATGACTATTAGTCTCTGGTTCGTCAAAGGCTTCAAAGAACCGCCTTTTAAAATATTCTAGACATTTTTGCTTGATTTCAGCTAATCTTAATCTAATTATAATTATCCATAAAAAAAATTAAATAAGTATATTTTTAATTCTTTTTAATTATCCATAATAATAAAAAGTATGAAAATCACATCATTTTAATTTGCTTTTCTTTTATATATAAATGAGGGATTACTATTAGCCATACATTTCAATTAATTATCACATAGATCTCCTTAAACTTTTAAAGATAAATTTTACTAAACCTTCAATAAGTTTAGCCATTTGACAATAAGCCTACAAATTTTCTAAAGCCAAAATATTTTTAATTTTTTTGCCTTAACCAATAAGGGCATTGTCTGATAATTTTACACTAACAAACATTATCCCTTAATACAAATATATACCTCTCAAATCATTCATATTTGCAGATTAACCCATTAAACTATGAACAATTAATAAAAAAATACAATTACATGTAGGATATTTGTTTTGGGATAATTTGGTATGAGTTTGAAGTTGTTTCTGTGGGGGCAATTAGAATATTTAAAGTTATAGTTTACATGGAATTATGGTAATTAGGATATATTAGAATATATTAGAATAATAAATGTATATCTAAAAAAGTTTACGACAATAATGATCATAGAAAACTTTTCCCAAACTTAGGGAGTATGATATGGTATATACACCTGTAAAATCATTCATATTTGTAGATTAATCCATGAAATTATAGACAAACTCCAAAAAATGAAAAAGGTGTTTTTTTTGAAAAGTGGCTTTTTTGCTAATTATTTAGCAAAACCGACCTCTTTTTGGCCAGAAATGGGTATCTGAAGCCTGCAGGACTAATAATCCCGTATGTTTAGTGGCCAGTAATTGGCCACTAATCTGAACATAGAAACCCACGGGACTATTATTGTCGTTGGTTTTGCGAACTCCCAAACAAAACGCTTAGGACTACTAGTCCCAAGCGTTAAGCAGAGATCTGGGTGATGTCACCCAGCAAATCCCATGGATTGTTGGGCACTCCACAAACATGCACACGGAATATGCACATGCTATATCGCTTCATATACATTACTTGGCAGACCTGTTTGGACTACAAAAATATAACATTAACTTCATATAATATTTATGTAGTGATAAATTTTAAGAAATAAACATTGGGGATAAAAACACATTTAATGAATTCACAATATCACAACATAATAGCTATGTCATATACATATCCATACGACAAAATACTCCAAACAAATCCAAATATATCAAGTCTATCCATATGACAAATATAGTCTAAGCAAAAAAACTAATAAACTACACATGTAACCTAAAAGTCCGCCCCTCCCCTGTTGTCTCCCTCTTCATACCTGCTCCGATCGTTAGCATCCTCCTTCGATTTGAGCTTGTTCATACTCGCTCTCTAGTTGTGTGTGGAGTTGTGACGAACCAGATTACTGTGATAGACCAGCTTCATTGTCGTGCGAGCAAGATTCATCTCGTATTTGTTGGCGCACATATACCCTCTCCTCATGCATCATCTGCTCGCGACCATCATGCCGATCCTCATGAGTTTGATGAAGAGCTTTACGAACCCTCCCCAATATCTGTTGCAATACTGATACATGTACTGAATCTCCTCTAGCGGTAGCTATGCCTTCATTTACAATCCCCTCTATCTAATCCATAGCGTCTATATATATAAGCAACCAAAAGCTAATGGATTAAAAAACTATTTAAATTTACGAATTTTACTTACTCATTCTCTTTCATCTACACCCCTTAGTATGTATCTTGCTTGTTAGGAACGTATCTCTATTTTGTTGACTAGAGATATAGTTTGAGTGATTATCCATCTTCTGGTAGTCCCCCAGTACCATCTTATATAATCGATTTCCTCCATCAGAGGATAAAGCTGCTCAACGATGCTCAAATATCACTTGTTCCATCTAACAATGTACTGATTATGCACAAGTAGACAGTCAATCTGATGTCCACCCTTGAACACCTTTCTCTCTATTCTTTTTACAAATTGTGGAGCATGCTATGAGAAACCGAACTACCTAAGCACACGATCCGGTATGTGCATCTCCATAATTTAAAGCAAAATCAAGAGAAACTCTAGCTCTCCATATATTGTGCCCTCCATGCAAATTAGTGGTAGATTAGGAAGAAAGTTCTGTATGGCTACCACTCGAACTATAAAATATGAATTATCATTAGTAACTAGCTTAAAGTGACTTAAATTTATGCGTTCGATACCTGATAAATTTTTATCTGGTCGAGCTCTCCTCTGTAAAAATCTAACTGTATTGTCGGGGCCTCATCTTATGCTTTATGATGTTCCATCTGCGTGTATGACAGAAGGTTAGATTCTAATTCCAAATTTAAAATTTAAAATTAAATTTTCTTTACTTAGATCAGAAATTGTTTACCTATTGCCAAGTGGAATATGTCCATCTAAAACTCACATCCCGCATAATCATGGTCTCAAAACCAATCTCTCTGTGACGTCCCTAGGTTCACACAAGGCTGCATTCCGAGGTGAAACCAGGAATGTCAAACCTATCATGCACCACACCATGCAATAACATGTTTTACCATCACAATTACTACCTCTCTAGTAGAGTCAACAACAGGTATAGTTACAAAAGCAAGTAAAAGATAATACAAGAGATATATGATGAAATAATAGAGATAAAAATGATATTTCATCATCTAACATACAAAAATATAAAGTGAATATCTGAAATAACTAGTCTGGAGATCTCAACAAGTCTCAAATACAGAATATCTGATAAAAGGAAATAAGGCACACAGCCTTTACAACTTCTAGAACATAACTCTCAAATGTCTAAACAAAATGTCTACAGTGGAGCTCCATAAATAAAATAAAACTACAAATGAAAGATGGACGCAAATAAGTATCGCCATCAACCTACGACTCTCCATGCACCTGGTTCGTTACCTAAAATGGGAGGGGACAACGAGCGTCAAAGCGCTAGCAAGCAACATCACAACCAACCCCAAGGGAGAGGGCTTGTTGCATATAGAAAATACAGTTAATACATATATACATAAAATCATTGATCCTAACAATAAGAGGATTTTAGTATTTAGAAAATTACAACACGAGCATAGGTACGTCGAGCAAAATAATCCAAACAAGGAAACCCTAATGTATATACCTTGTATCTCAAATTATAAATCCCTATATACCAAACCCAAGATCTAATACAGGAACAATAATATAAAGAAGACTAACCCATCTCAGAACTCAAATACCATGTCATGTCAAAACCCACATAAGTATCATGTCCAGCCTATGTAAATGTAAGTGTCATACTCAAGGTTTAAACAGGTGTCCAATACATGGACTAAGACTAGGTGTAGTGGATGCCCAACACATGGACTGCATATATAAATTGTCCAACATATGGACAAAATGATGAATGTCCAACACATTGACTGAATATAATGAATGTCCAACACATGGGCTGAATATGATGAATGTCCAACACATGGACTGCACATAATAATTGCTCAACACATAGACTAAATGAAATGTGTAGAAAATCGATGAGATATATGAAAAGGATGCATATACACTAATTTCACACGTGTCTCGGTGTGCAAATATAAACTCATGTCCGCAAGTCATCTCACATATAAAGATACATAATAAACAATAATTTCTAATGCCAAATATTTGAGGCGACTCCTCGTTCACATTAAAGCACACAACAAAAATAAACATGCACAAATTGTGCCGGCGATCAACCGAAACAAGCAGAAACCCTTCACAGGTTTCTGTCTGCTTCAAAACAAATCTAGAAGTGACATCATTATTTTTCAAGCATAATATTACTGATATCAACATATATGAAACAACATGAAACAAAATATTAGCATGTAAATATATCGTCGAAACCCTAAACATTTATATACACATGTTTAAATGTTTTGAAAGCAAAAACTTGTGATTTAATTCATGATTAATAAATTTTAGATCTGAAATTTGTCAAGGTTACTATTGTAATTAATTAGAAAATTATGATAATGTATTCTCACTTCATAAGTTATAAAGATCTATCTTTTGTACATAAAAAAAAACATTTTAGGCTCGAAAAATCCGAATAAAACTTAACAAAACATGCAAAATAAAAGGGTACAGAATTGGGCAAGATGTTACTCGCCTCTGATACTGAAAAACTCCTACCACATGAAAGAGAACCAATCCCCTTCGCTGCACTGCACAAAACCCGCTGAAAAATCCTCTGAAATCCCTCAAAATCGCCAAAGAAAAGAACTAGGGTTTGAGAGAGGGGAAAATGGGCTGCTAGGGTTTGGAACACAGGAGAAAATAGGTGTTTTTCGTATTTAAAAAATGTGTATATATGACAGCAAACCCGAAAAACTACAGCCCAAAACCCGAAACCCAAAACTGAAAAACCCAGTCTAACTAGAAACATACTCTTCGGTATTTTGACTGTAACTTTCGCATCCGACCTCGGAATGAGGTGATTAAAGATTTGTTAGAAAGCTGCGGAAGATATCTACAACTTTGGTCTTTAAGTTTTTCCATATTCATAACGTATAAGTGTGTAAAATATAAAATCTCTCCACTGGTTATAAATTTCCAGATTTATACATCGAGCATGATTTGTGCATTTGCTCTTATATATATACATATATACATTGAATTGATCTTAAATCAATTCCTAGCATATTCAAACATCATAATATGTTATTTATAAATATATAATATATTTATTATTATTTATTATAAAATATTCAAATTTTTGGGGTTTTACATTCTTCCCCCCATAAAAGAATTTCGTCCTCGAAATTCAGATATCATACTTAACTGAAAGATAGTATTAGAAAGTATGTCAAGGGTGAAATCCAACCCGCACATACACCTCTCATAATATTAAACTCTTGATAAGCATATAGGGATATTTATACTTAACAATCCAGAATGACTATATTCCAACTCAACCCTTAATCAAATGGAACTAGTACGTCGGGCGAAAAATCCAAACAATGAACCCCCATATATATACCATATATTCTAAAAGATTAAGAATTAAGTGGAAATATCCTCATTCTACCGTTAAATCTAAATATAACCTTACAAATAAGCACACACATAAATCAATCCACTTCCTCAATAGGTGCACGTAGTCGCGCTGCATAACATTTTCGCGCTCCCGAGAATCATCCTCGATGTCTATACTTAACCATCTAAAATGTAAATACCCCACTTAACCCCTAACTAAATGGAACAAGTACATCGAGCGAAAAATCCAAATAAGGAACCCTTCATATATATACCATATGTTCCGAGTACTTAGGAGTTAAGTGTTAATACCCTCATTTTAGTGTTAAGTATAAACATCACCATACATGTAACCATAAGTTATATATAAGTCATACTAAAATTTAATTTACCTGCTCAAACAAGTGAGGGTAGTTGTGACGCATATTCTCCTCGCACTCCTAAGAAACCTCTTCAACTCCTCTCCGGTTCTACGAAACTTTCACCAAGGGAATCACTTGTTTCTATGTCTTTTGTCCTCTCTAACAAGTATACAAACTGGGATCTCAATCGTAGTCAAATCGTCCTGAAGCTAAAACTCTGATGCATCCAACACTCGCTGCTGCTTCCCATCATGTAAGTGCTTCTTGTGCATAGAAATATGAACTACATTGTGTATACTAGACATCGATGCTGGAAGACCTAGCCTATATGACACACCTCCCATGCGCTCCAAAACCTGGAAAGGTCCAATATACCTCGGTGCAAGCTTCCCCGTCTTTCGATTAGCTGAACGCCTTCTATAGACGATACCTTCAGCATAACTGAATCTCCAACCTGGAACTCCAAAGGTCTTCATCTCTTATTTACATATCTCTTTTTCCGACTCTGAGCGGCTAGAATCCTCTCTCTGATCAATGCTACCTTATCAGTAGTCTGCCTTACAAGCCATGGTCCAAGCATTAAGCAATCTTCCGGCTCTGCCTAACATATCAGTGATCTATAAGGTCTCCCGTACAATGCCTCATATAGGGCCATACCGATTGTCGCTTGATAACTATTGTTATAAGCGAACTCTATCAGTGGAATATGATCCTCCCAGCTACCTTGAAAGTTAATGATGCAAGCCCGTAACATGTCTTCCAACACCTGATTTACTCTCTCCGTCTGACCATCAGTCTGTGGGTGGAATACACTGTTGTATGATAGTCTGCCGCCAAATAAATCCTGGAAATTGCTCCAAAAGTGCGAAGTGGACACTGAACCTCGATCCGATACAATCATGTCTGGAACTCCATGAAGTCGAATTATCTCCCGAACATATATCCTCGCATACGTCTCAGCTGTATATGGAATTATCTCCCGAACATATATCCTCGCATACGTCTCAGCTGTATATGTAGTCTTCACTGGAATAAAAAGTGTGCTGACTTCGTTAGTCTATCCACTATCATCCAATCAGAACCATTCTCCTTCTTCGACTTCGACAACCCTACAATAAAGTCCATATAAATATCCGCCCACTTCCATTCTAGAATAAGTAAAGGCTAAAGTGTTCATGCTGGTCTTTGATGCTCTGCCTTCACTTGCTGACAAGTAAAACACTTGCCCACATACTTTGCAATCTCTCTACGCATACTACTCCATCAGAAGTATCTCTTCAGATCCTTGTACATCTTAGTGATCCTTGGATGTACTGTGTACCGAGTACGAAATGCTTTATCTAATAACTCCCTCTTAAGCTCTGCACTAGCTGGCATAACTAATTTACCCTTCATCCGTAGACCTCCATCTGCTCCAATGGTCCAATCAGTTTTTTGGCTCTTTGGTAATCTCCTCCTTTCAGATTTGAATCCAAGAGTCTTCCAACTGAGCTATGACAACTCTGTTACTCCAAGATGGCTGCACTGACACAGCTCCCAAAAATGCACTGGTTCCACCAATCTCAGATCTAAAATCAAACTGGCCAAGAGTGAGAAGATCTCGATGCAATGAGCACCTCAAAACCGAAACCCGATGTCGACACTTCCTGCTTAAAGCATCTGCTACGACGTTCACCTTCCCCAGATGATACTGAATCGTGAACTCGTAGTCCTTGATAAACTCAATCCATCTCCTCTGTCTCTGGTTGAGTTCCTTCTAAAAGAAAAGATACTTCAGATTCTGATGGTCTGTGAATAACTCAAACTGCACTCCATTCAAGTAGTGTCTCCACGCCTTCAGCGCGAATACTATCGCTGCTAACTCCAAATCGTGAGTGTGGTAGTTCGTCTCATGTACCCTCAACTTTCGTGAGATATATGCTACCACGCTCTGAGTCTGCATCAATACGCCTTCTAAACCTACCAATGACGCATCTGTATAGACCACAAATATCCTGTCGCTGCTCAGAATAGTCAAAACTGGCGCTGTAGTCAACTTAGCCTTCAAGGTATCAAAGGCCTTCTGGCACTCACCACTCCAAATGAACTGTACACCCTTCTTCGCAAGGCGTGTAAGTGGTGACGAAATCTTCGAGAAGTCCTGGATGAACTTCCTGTAATAACTGGCTAAACCCAAGAATCTTCGAATCTCTGTCACCGTCTTCGACGGTTCCAAATCAAGAATTGCTGTAAACTTAGTCAGATTCACTACTGTGCCCTCTCTGCAGATGATGTGGCCGAGAAATCTGACTTCTAAAAGCCAAAACCCGCATTTGCTGAACTTGGCATATAACTGATGCTCCTATAGAGTCTAAAAGCTAACCGGAGATGCTGATCATGATCTACCTCCGATCTTAAATATATGAGAATATCATCGATAAAGACAATTACAAACTAGTCCAAGAAGGGACGGAAAACCCGGTTCATCAAATCCATGAATACCACGGGTGCATTAGTCAACCCAAATAATATGACCAGAAACTCTAAAGATTCATATCGAATCAGGAAAAACGGCTTTGGGAAAATTCTTCTCCCGAATTCACAACTACAATAACCCAAATCAAAGATCAATCTTCGAGAAAAATATTGCGCTTCGCGTAGCTGATTGAACAAGTCATATATCCTAATAAATCCGGATAGTGAACTTGTTCACATCATAATAATCTACACATAATCATAAGTTATCGTCCTCATTCTCCCGAAGAGAAATAGTGATCCCAAAAATAAAAAGATACTCCAGCGAGTAATACTCTAAGATAATAACTTATTTATCTAATTCTATCTGTAGCTCCCTTATCTCAGTACTCCAGCGAGTAATACTCTAAGATAATAACTTATTTATCTAATTCTATCTGTAGCTCCCTTATCTCAGTAGGTGTCGTACGATAGGGTGCTGATAATAACTTATTTATCTAATTCTATCTGTAGCTCCCTTATCTCAGTAGGTGTCGTACGATAGGGTGCTCGGGATATCGGTACTGTGCTCGGCTGCAACTCGATGCAGGAAACAATCTCTCTCACTTGAGGAAATCTAGGTATGTCCTGAAAGACATCCTAATACTCTGAGACAACTCTGGTCTCACACAAATCAGCACTCCGGTCTCTCAGCATCACCTACTCAATGTATACCAGAAATGACCCATATTCCGATCACCCTGTGAGGTTACTACTATCTATACAAATCCAACGAATGCTCACAAACTGACTGTTTCAGTACAACAGTCGATACTAATAGGGTATGATGATAGCTAATCCATACCAAAAAAATATCAAAATTTGACATCAGCAACACGATCAACTTGATGACTAACTCAGATTCATCTAATCTAATGACACATCTCCTACAGATAGAAGGAACACCCCCCTAGAGGAGTAGAGACTGACAACGGAATATCTAAGGAATGTGATACAAGCTGAAACCTATCAACGAAGGCATGAAAGATAAGAGATAAGCGAATTTCTCAATCAACCTAGATCCGAGCTGAAAAGGAAATCACGAAGAAAGCTCCACTCGTACCCTGATCACACGGTATTGCTGAATAAACTCTACTAGTAGTGCAATAAATATGGAACCATCTGTCCTTCAGGAATCTCCCGGATAATGCAAATCTGGCGTGCTAGTTCCTAAATCCTCGGATTAACAAGTAGTGTCTCTATTTCTCCACTGCTAGCCGAAATTATGACTATGAGACTATCTACCGTGACCTCTATCATGTTTGCTTCCTGCTGGTGTAATGTGACAAGTCTTTCGCTCTTGTTCGATCTTGTTGTGATTGTAACATGTACTCCGAACTCTACGCTACTTCGGCGCTCTCGAATCATATCGTGCTCCTTTTTTATATTATCCTTGTTACTGGGTAAAAATCATTTTTCCGCTGCTAGGATTCTCTAGATTCCGCAATAATTCTCTTGCCATTATCATTATCACTATTCTGGTTTTGATTTCTTCCTTCACTACGGGTATATCTCCCTACTTTACTTAGACTAGCTCTAACTACTTGTTGAAATATTGACTAAAATTCTCCTAAATAGATGATAATTGCTACCCCGACAAAAATCTTGATGTCGTTGCTATCTTTCAGCGATGTCCTTAATGCTAAAAACATCTAACTTCTGCTTGGTACTAAGTCGACGTTCAAAAAATTTTCACATACTCCTTCCCTTATAGGTTGCAACTGAAATTGGTGTGCTTTGAAACTCTGGTGCTCTTATTGTCTGATATCTTTCTTACTCTTTTAGGGTTAAACATCCTGCTCTGCGGCTCTATAAGTAGCTGATTGTGATGGTGGTGCCTTCATAAATACTACCTCTTTACTTTCACGACGGGTACAACCGGTGATGGAACTCCTGAAAGTGGTACTGTTGACGGAAACGGATACACCTCTTACTCCTCGAGTGTTGTAAGATCTTGCTGCTAACAGTGCCATGGAGTCGATCAAATACTGTGGTGCCTGTTGCGGATCGGCTATGCATGCCCAACTCTCCAGGTACGAGTTTTACCTCGACCATATCCCCGTTTTGATATTTATAATATCAAAAGGAGAGCTAAATTATCACAGTAAATGAGATAGCAATAATATATAATGCCCAACTCTCCAGGTACGAGTTTTACCTCGACCATATCCTCGTTTTGATATTTATAATATCAAAAGGAGAGCTAAATTATCACAGTAAATGAGATAGCAATAATATATATATATATATATATATATATATATATATATATATATATATAAGAAGTATCTTTACATTTCAAAGGTATGGGCTTCGAGAGCATATCACTGATATTGGTAGCCAAAAAGATGTTCTTTGGAACATTTATTCTTCTCTTTTTAGTACACAAATCTTTTAAAAATCTTGCATAAGAAGGGATTTGTTCAATTACATCTAAAAGAGGAATATTGACCTTAATCTGCTTGAAAGTTTCTAGGATCTTCTCCTCCTGGGGGGAGTTTTTCTTAGGCCTGAGTCTATCTGAAAAGGGAGCAACTGGTTTAAACCTATCAACATTAGGCTCAGGTTCGGGTTTAGATTCTTGGTCATCGGAAAGGGGTGATTTTTGAATGAGTTATTAGAAGAAGATTCTTGGTCATCGGAAAGGGTTGATTTTTGATGAGTTATAGAAGAAGAATGAATTTGTTATGGATCAAGAGCTTGACTTGGAGGTGTTCTCACTTGATTATCGATCTGTTTCCATGACCGTAGTGAATAGATTGTATTCACTTGAGCTTCATATGATGAACTAGATCCTGTGTTCTTAGGGTTGACCATGGGTTGACTTGAAAATTTTCTTTTTTTCTCTTTGACTCATGGCACTAGCTAGTTGACCAAGTTGAGTTTCTAATCTAGCTATAGCTTGAGTGTTGGAGTTAAGTATGTGTCCGGTTGATTGCATAAATGAATTCAAAGTGCTGGATGTTTGAGTCAATATATTTGTGGTTTGTGTGGAGGCCTTAATTATGGTTTCCAAACTCTTTTCCAAAACATTGAGACGTTTATCATGATCTAAATTTAGAGGAGTGTGATTTACAGTTTGATGATGAGGAGACTGATTTGAATATGACAGATTTGGTTGCTGAAAATTTGTGTGAGAACTAAAAGGAGTTGTGTTTCCCCTAGGAAGTTGTTGGTTTGAAGAGGGAGTGATGATTTGATTTTCGCGGTAGTTTCCCTGATTCCATGCAAAGTTTGGGTGATTTCTCTAACCTGAATTATAGGTTGGAGAAAATGGATCATTCACAGAACGTTGGAATGTAGCGTTAACCTGTCCAAGTGGTTGAGTGTTTCCTAAGAGAGGACATTCCTCTGAAACATGAGATGGAGAACGACGGTTATGATAACCTGAGGCAGAAACATGATTGATTTGAGCTGGAGCTCATTCTTTGATTTTTAAAGCTTCTGACCTACGCATGATTGTAGCAATCTTTACTTTAGAGGCTATGTTCATCTCTAGGGACAGACTACTGGACTTGGGTTAGAGAACTGATAAAACCTGATCATCACAGTATTCCCATTGCATGGTTTTCTCAGATAAACTCTCTAAAAATTCCCAAGCTTCTTCGACATTTTTATTCATGAAATCCCCTTGACACATTGATTATAAGAAAGTTTTTGAAGAATAATCCAATCCTTCATAGATGATCTGGCATAAACACCGTTTCTCAAGACCGTGGTGAGAATATTGGATAGGGAGATCCTTAAATCTATCAAAATACTTTCAGAATAGCTCTCTCGGGATAAATTTTAAAATTTTGAATGTTATTTCTAAGCTTAACCGTTTTATGGATTGGAAAAAAAATTCTTTAGAAAAACGGTGATAAATTCATCCCAAGTTGAGATAGAATTTGTGGGTAAGCAATACAGCTATTTCTTGGCTTTGTCCTTAAGAGAAAATGGAATAAACTAAGATTGATTGCATCCTCAGATAGTTCCCTAATCTTAACCATAAGACAAACTTCCTCAAACTCGGAGATAAAGATATACGCGTCTTTGGTTTCATTTCCTAAGAATTTTGGAAGCATATTTATGTAATGCGGTCGAAGCTCAAAATTAGTTCCATTAACTTCAGGTAGCTTAATGCAAGATGGGATTGTATTCCTAGTTGGATAACACGTAACTTGAAGAATGGGTGGATTAGTATAGGCTATTTCTTAGAAAATTAGCTCAAAACGGATTAAACGATTGATATTGTCCCTAATCCAAGTTTGCATACACCCAATTTTTTTTAAAATTCTAATAAAAATAAATGTTAGTTTTTTTAAGGAAAACTAAAAAATCTAAAAGATAATGAGGATGAGGAAAAAGGATAAAAAATCTAACTAAAATAAAAAAACAATCACTTGTGTCAATTGTTTGTGTCAATCACTCTAAATTCTAGAGTTATGCCTAAACTCAGCTAGACCAGCTCCTAACAAAAAAACTCCCTTAGTGAAAAGATTGAAGTTTACTGGGTCAGTTAGCTAGGTAAGGATAGTACTAAAGGGAGATCAAAAATCAATTAAGTACAACGTTTCTTGCAGAGTGCTTTACGCGACCCCTAAACCTTGCATTAGACACCAACGGATTCAAGCAAAATTAAACCGGTTCACTTAAGGATTTCTTGTTCCTTAATAAGCTCGAGTCCTTAGGAGCCAACGTCTAATGAGTTTTAAAAGGTTTAGGTTTGTGTAGTGAGAAATTAGTGATTTGTGGGCTAAGCAAAGGGTGAAGAAATCCCTCACCTTATCTTAATTAGGAGGTTTTTGTTCTTAAGAGTGTTTTCAAGTGTGTACCAAATCAAGATGCTCAAATCACTTTGGTGAATTCCTATTATTATATGCAATGCAACCTTAGGAATTAAAAATGATGATAAAAAGAAAATATTTGTGTTTTTTATTTATTTATGGTTAACAATCAAACAAATGTGAGAAGAGATCTCTTGTTTGAATTTATTATTTTTTTTAGATCCTAATTGTCTCTAATTGTGAAGAACTAACTAAAAGAGTGGAATTGAAAATACTAGAAAGAAGAGTTACCAAAAGCAAATCTTCAAATCCTTGATCTCTAATCCGTAATCTTTAAGCTCCAAGTAGTTCCTTCACAAGAAAACACACAAGTTAAAGAACCAAAATAAATAAAATCCTACTTATAAGCACCTTCCCCAACAACGGTGCCAAAAACTTAACGGGGCATAAAAGTATACATCTAGAGTTGCAAGTGCACAACCAATCAAGTTATAATATAAAAAAATTATCAATCCCACGAGGAAGGTGTTTGTAGGAGAAAATCAAAATCAGTTCTTATGTTGTGTGTGTGTGACAATTAGAATGATGAATGTGTGTGATTGTGGAGAGATATGAGGAGTGGTTGTGAATATATGCAAATAAAAACAAAATGAGGTTGAGACGAGAGAAGGAAATCAAAGAAAATAAAGAGGAAAGTAAATGATAAAAAATCAAAAATAAAGAGAAAATTCTAGAAAGTAAATTAAAGATATGAGTAATCTAAAATTAAATCCACTAGCTAATTTTAATTATAAATTATGAATCATTCTCTTTGTATCACATTTTACTTTAGATTTATTAAGCATAGACTATCAAACCACTTAAGGAAAGCATAACCTATCAAATTATCATCTAAGCAAAATTAATATTCATAAAAGAATAACAACTAGATAGTAATTCTAGTATTTATAAGCATAACCTATCAAACCACACAAGATAAGAATAAATTATCAAATTCTTCTTCTACCAATTAGTTCTCTAGTTGATTATCCTACACATGATCATTTTAAGCGCAAGAGAATAATTCACAAACTATAAAAGAAATTAGGCTAGTTTCATACAATTCTAGAATTCCTATAAGAATTAGTTCCATATCTTAGGAAATGAAAACAAGAAATGAAATCTATACTAGATGATAATCATATTTTATTACAATTTTATACCCTCATTATCTATTCTATATGAATAAATATACCACTAATAACTGTTTTTATCTTTAATTACAGGTTAATGAAGAATAAATCTCAACTTCCCATCTCTCAGCAAAAACCTATTGATTAAATGAAGAAATGATTCAAGAAGCCAAAGTGAAATTTTCGAATTTGTGAAGGCCCAAAGCAAAAAGATTACACAAGGGAAACAAGACCGGATGCAAACAAAATTGGATCTTTATGCAAAAGTTGGAATGAAAGGGACTTGAATGTAAAAATGTGGATTTTAACACAAGTAGGCTTTGAGACTTGCTGCAGTTGTTGTTAGTGAAAATCAAATGGAAATTTCCATTTGGGGCCGGATTGCTTATTGGACCGGACAACTTTTTGAAGACTTGGCTTTTGATTTCAAAAGCAAAATGAAATATGGACTTGGATGCAAAGAGTGAAATGAGTTGGGCTTTTATGCAAAAAAATTATGAATGGCTACAGTGACCGAACTCATCAAATGAAGACCGGACTTGTTTCTTAGCTGCAGTTGGACTTCATCAATTGGGCCGGACTTTGTTCTTTGCTGAAAATTTGAAAATGAAATGGAAAATCAATCTAAATTGGGCCGGACTTGTTTGTTTTCTTTTTGAAAATAAATGGAACATGAGTTGCTGCATATTTGAATGGAGAAAGTATGTGATGGGCCGAAACCAAATGGAGATGATTTTTGAAAATCAAATGCTTTGATAAAAGCTTAATGGGCCAGACTTGCTACAGACTTAGATGTTCATTTATTTTTGGATTTTGATTTTCTTTTGAAAATCAAATAAATCAAAGGTGGAGATTGTTGCTTGGGGCTCAAGACAAATCCAATGGCTCATATTCATTGAAGATTACTATAAATAGGGGTAGAGAGTGAGGGGTTAGAGGTGTGAAAATTTTGTAAACTCCTTTTGGAGAGGAGGGCTACTCTTAATTGAGAAGGCCTTCCAAAAATTGTAACTTTAGTTGCAATTAATAAAAATAATTTTTTCCTCTTTAAATTTGTTCTTTCTCCTCTTGTTGAATGATGAGGATGGAGATGAAGAGCAATTTGAAGGTTTGCATTTCTTTTCTCTTTTATTTCTTTTTAGTAATTTCTTTATTATTGCTTATTAGTTAGATTTAAATTCATGCTTGTAGTATAGATTTACTTTCTTGTCTTTTTTATTTTCTTTTTGCACTTTAATTTGTAGAGTAGATTTATTTTTCTTGCATTTAATTTCTGCAATTTATTTTGTAGTTTAGATTTTTATTTTCTTTGTAATTAGATTTATTTCTTGTTCATAGTTTAGATTTTTCTTTTCTTTTTAATTTTGTAATTAGTCTTCTTTTTCTTGTTTTTATTTCTTAAGATGTGAATTTAATTCTTGTAAGAATTTTGGAATTGTATGAAACTAGTCTAATTTCCTTTATATTGTATGAATTATTCTCTTGTACTTAAAATGTTCATGTTTAGGATAATCAACTAGAGAACTAATCGGTAGAAGAAGAATTTGATAATCTATGCTTTCCTTAAATGGTTTGATAGGTTATGCTTATGAATTCTAGAACTAGAGAACTAATCGGTAGAAGAAGAATTTGATAATCTATGCTTTCCTTAAATGGTTTGATAGGTTATGCTTATGAATTCTAGGATTATTATCATGTTGTTGTTCTTATCATGAATAGTAATTTTAGCTTAGATGATAATTTGATAGGTTACACTTTCCTTAATTGGTTTGATAATCTATGCTTAATAAATCTAAGTTGAAATATGATAAAAAGAGAATAGTTTATATTTTGTAATTGAAATTGGCTAATGGATTATATTCTAAAGTTCTTACCTCTTTTGAATCCTTCATCTTAACTTTCTTAAATTTTCTTTTCATTTTTGGTTTTATTTCTTGATTTTATTAATTCATATTTCTTGCCTTATGATTTCATTTATTCTTTAATTCTTCCTTCTCTCCTCTAAAATTCAATTTATTACCTCTTGCATATAAATCAAAACAATCACTCATACAATCACACTTATTCTTTATTCCTAATTGTCACGCACAAAATATAAGAACCAAGTTTAATAATCTCTTGAAATCACCTTCTTCGTGGGATCGATATCTTTTTATACTATAACTTGATAAATTGTGCACTTGCAATTTTGGTACATAATTATGCCGCATCAATATGCACAAGCGAGTTCATTAATTGATAGATCATCATCGGATTCCGAATCGCTTATCACACAAGGGCTATCGCCTAGTGGTCGTGTGCATGATGAAGCTCCAATATTACTTGAGGAAGAATCCGTCGGAATCCTTTGGATCTCCTCCAAGTTATCATGATGTGCTTCTATGAGTATCCACAATTTGTAAGCACTATCAAAATGAGCAAGCTTGTTAGAGATAGAAGAATCAAGTGCATTAAGTATATATTCTAACACAATCTTGTTCATGGTAAACAATCTTTTGTCATTTTTACTCCACTTGGATTTCTCCATAGTGGGTACAATATAAGCATTATCTATAACTCCCCATAAATTAATATTTTTAGATCGCACAAATAGTTTAAATCTAGAAGCTCATGGTGCATAGGAAAAATTAACGAATTTAGGAGCAACATTAGATTCATAGCCTAACAAAGGTGCATAATTCATGTTCATGATAAATATATATATGTGCAAGCAAGACAAATACAATCAAAATAAGATTAGCACAAAAAGATAACTTGGATCTTTAACTCAAGGCAATTAGACCTTAAATCAAAGAGCACCAAGCTCTGATACCAATTGTTAGACCTTAAGGTCGCTATGAAAGAACCCTAGAGGCGGGTGAATAGGGTTTATGCTAATCTAATCCGATTTTATGCCAATTAAAACTAACTAACAAATTATTCTTGCAAGATAGATATACAATATGGTATATGCAAGGATATATTTAAACTATCACAAGGGTGAAACAAACTAGTGGACAATGTAAACAAGATGTAATAGGCTATAAGATGAACAGTTATAAGTGCGCCAATGCAAACCAAACACGTTATATGTTCACGAGGTTCGGACCTTCCGTCCTACGTCCCCGCTCCCCACTCTCGAGGAGAATCCACTACACAACCCGATTTGGAAGCTGGAACTTCTCTACACACTCGGTTTTCTAGCTAACCAAAAACTCTACACACTCGGTTATCAAGTCAACCGACAACTCTCACAAATCCTCACAGTGTACATACACAAGCTATAACCTCAAGTGTTGGTCCTCACGTATCGACTCCCTCAAGTACTTAGAATTATCACCTCTTACTAGGCCACCGACGCCACTCCTCTCGGTATCGACTCCGTCCTCACCACACACTCCTCTCGGTGTACAAGTGTATTACAAAGTGAACTTCACAATTAGGCACACAACAAATGATTGTTCTCTAAACAATGGTGGAACTCAATTAGGCTCAACTCAATGTTACTATCTCTCATAACCCCAAATATATTATGAATGCAAATACAATAAGCTCAAGTGGGTGTGTGTAACAATGAGATTAATCAAATCTAAACTCAATATAAAACTAGCTTTAATAAGATGATAATCAAACAAACAAATATAAAGCTAGAAAAGAGTTTAGAAAACTTCTCAATAGATGACAAGAGATGGAGGGAGAATAGTTGATTGCTCAAACTCCAATAGATGATCTCCTCAAGCTCTTGTGGAATTTTCTTCACAAACAAACTCTTGAAACAAACTTAAAAACCCTTCAACAAACTTGTAAAACTCTTTTTAAAACTCTCTTAAACATCCATAAGAAACAATGAAAGTTGAGGGCTTTTTATAACCTCTTAAACCAGCCAAAAAAAAAAAACCTCCAAAAAACTCACAAAAACTCACAAAAACAAAACCTAGCCGTTACTAGCCGTTATAGGCTGAAAACATGTCATCAGTCGACTGATGAAGTCGACCGTTACGACCGCAAATTGAGCATTTGTAAACTTTGCTATACATATGTGCATAGTGAGTGCTTGGTTTTGAAGAGTTAG
Source organism: Asparagus officinalis (assembly GCF_001876935.1). Lineage (NCBI taxonomy): Eukaryota > Viridiplantae > Streptophyta > Magnoliopsida > Asparagales > Asparagaceae > Asparagus > Asparagus officinalis. The sequence continues at coordinate 75,357,404 of NC_033801.1, forward strand.
CACGAGACTTTGCACATAAGTCCATAAGTTTCTTATGATTATTGATGCATATTTTCAAAGTTGAATCTAAAGATGAAATACTATTTTTCATAAGATTCAAATCTTCATTTTTAGGCACATATGCATTTTTAGAAGTAGAACATAAATAGTTATTTATAAAAGAAGCTGTATCATTCTTTATGTTCTCTACTTCTAACATGGCATCAATCTTAGCATGAGATAGGCTAGCAATAGATGAAATCAAATTTCCATTTTCCAAATTTAATAAGTCATTGCTTTCTTTAAGCATAGTATTTTCATTTTCAATGACGTCAAATTTGGACACTAGCTTCTCATGATCGGATTTTAAAACATCATGCTTGCTTTTTAAATCATTAAAATCATTTTGCAATTTGTTATAGGCATGCAATAATTTTTCACTAGCACAAGCAAGTTCATCACTAGATAAATCATTATCGGGTTCGGAATCGCATACTACACTAGGGCTATCACCTAGTGGCCGTGTGTATGATGAAGCTCCAATATTACTTGAGGAAGAGTCCGCCGGAATCCTTTGGATCTCCTCCAAGTTACCATGATGTGCTTCTATGAATATCCACAATTTGTAAGCACTATCAAAATGAGCAAGCTTGTTAGAGATAGAAGAATCAAGTGCATTAAGTATATATTCTAACACAATCTTGTTCATGGTAAACAATCTTTTGTCATTTTTACTCCACTTGGATTTCTCCATAGTGGGTACAATATAAGCATTATCAATAACTTCCCATAAATTAATATTTTTAGATTGCACAAATAATTTAAGTCTGGAAGCCCATTGTGCATAGGGAAAATTAATGAATTTAGGAGCAACATTAGATTCATAGCCTAACAAAGGTGCATAATTCATGTTCATGATAAATATATATATGTGCAAGCAAGACAAATACAATCAAAATAAGATTAGCACAAAAAGATAACTTGGATCTTTAACTCAAGGCAATTAGACCTTAAATCAAAGAGCACCAAGCTCTGATACCAATTGTTAGACCTTAAGGTCGCTATGAAAGAACCCCAACTCAATGTTACTATCTCTCACAACCCCAAATACATTATGAATGCAAATAAGCAATATAACTAAGGTGATATATCCTAGCAAAGAGATATACTATATGGTATATGCAAGGATATATTTAAACTATCACAAGGGTGAAACAAACTAGTGGACAATGTAAACAAGATGTAATAGGCTATAAGATGAACAGTTATAAGTGCGCCAATGCAAACCAAACACGTTATATGTTCACGAGGTTCGGACCTTCCGTCCTACGTCCCCGCTCCCCACTCTCGAGGAAAATCCACTACACAACCCGATTTGGAAGCTGGAACTTCTCTACACACTCGGTTTTCTAGCTAACCAAAAACTCTACACACTCGGTTATCAAGTCAACCGACAACTCTCACAAATCCTCACAGTGTACATACACAAGCTATAACCTCAAGTGTTGGTCCTCACGTATCGACTCTCTCAAGTACTTAGAATTATCACCTCTTACTAGGCCACCGACGCCACTCCTCTCGGTATCGACTCCGTCCTCACCACACACTCCTCTCGGTGTACAAGTGTATTACAAAGTGAACTTCACAAATTAAGCACAACAAATGATTGTTCTCTAAACAGGGTGGAACTCAATTAGGCTCAACTCAATGTTACTATCTCTCATAACCCCAAATATATTATGAATGCAAATACACAATGAGATTAATCAAATCTAAACTCAATATAAAACTAGCTTTAATAAGATGATAATCAAACAAATAAATATAAAGCTAGAAAAGAGTTTAGAAAACTTCTCAATAGATGACAAGAGATGGAGGGAGAATAGTTGATTGCTCAAACTCCAATAGATGATCTCCTCAAGCTCTTGTGGAATTGAATTAACAAACTCAAACTCGAAAATGTTTAAAAGCTTTTAAACACACTTAAACAAAACTTAAACCCTTATTAAAACTTTGTTAAAACATATCATTAGTTGGATGTGAAGAATGAGAGCAAGGGGGTATATATAGCCACCCAAAACCTCAGCCAAAACCCAACTGAAAAGATAAAAAAGCCCCCAGAAAACACTGCTGGAAACTAGCCGTTACTGTGCAACGGCTCTCTGATAAGTCGACTTATGAGTCGACTTATGAGTCGACTAATGAGTCGGCTTATATGAGTCGACTCAGCAAAAGAAAAATCATAACTGCACTGCACTTCGTGAGTCGACTTATGAGTCGACTCATGAGTCGACTAATGAGTTGACTAGACATACACAGACCTGAAGTGCACAGAAAAACTCAACTTTAAACTGGGTTTAAAAATATCAAATAAATTCAGAAAAATATAAAACTTTGGAAAATAATTATAGACATGATAATACACATGTTACAAAAACTGGTTTTCTAAAAGGACCTCCCAAATGTAAAATATCATCATTTTGCAAAATAGTGCAAAACATAAAAATGTGAACACAGGAATTTTGACATTTTGGCTAAACCATGTTTTAAAACTTTACAAAATGATTTTGTAGACTTAAAGAAAGATGTAAACTATTGTTATGAAGTCTATAAACTAGAAAACAATATTTTCTCAAAATTGCATATTCTATGCAATATATTCTTAAACAAAATAAAGTATGAAACATATGATTATATATATAAATGTAAATTTGTTTCATATCTATATAGCTAAACCAAAACAGAATAATAAATATGAAATATGTAATATCATATTTATAAACATGAAAACTCAAAACTATGAATGTATAATATATATATATAAGGAAACCAATATAATGTATGTGTATATATGATTGAGCTTAAAGTACTAACACACATAATATAAACCTAAACTAATGTTACCCAAGCTTGATCTTGATCTTCAATAAGCTTGACTTGGTACACATTGCGGATGAAGCTAGAACTTGGATCTTCAACTTGAATTGCATAGGCTTCAACCACTATCCCGCCAACCTCCATTTGATATGATCGATGTGGCGCAATCCATCTATCCTCCAACATATTGTTTGTCTACAATAAATAACAAAACACAAACACTAGACAAACAATATTAGATGTAAATTGTTTGTTAAATCATCATCAAAACAAGAAGGCCAACAGATCCCGTCTCTCACCACACTTCTCTGGGTGTACAAATTTATTACAAAGTGATCTTATAATTAACGTTCGATACAACAAATATTTGTTCTCTAATATGGATGAGAACACAATGAAAGCTCATACTCTAAGTCACAAACCCTCAACCCTAAATTATACTATGAATGTAAATACAATAAGCTCAATAGGTTGTGTGTGAACAAATAGATAAATTAAATCAAACTAAACTCAAAAAAATTCTAGCTTATGGAAATGAAAATCAAACAAAAATCAAACATATAAAGTAGCTAGATATGAGTTTAGAAAATCTTCTCTAATGATAACAAGAGAGATGGAGAAGAGTGAATGCTCAAACAC
>NC_033801.1:75361898-75456445 GCF_001876935.1 Asparagus officinalis
CGAGCCCTGCAGCCCCTTCATCTTCGTCACTGCCGTCATGCCTCAGCCGACGCTTGCCGCGGACTCGCACGTTGACGTCAAATCGTTCGATGAACCCCGAGGCAAGATCCCTCTTTCTTATCAATTTATCATTTTAATATTCATATCTATTATTATTGATTACATAGATTAGTTGTGATATATTTATCTACGTAGGATTGTTTGATGAAGAATATTAAATATATCATAGTAATATGATAAATAGTATTTTTAGAATAATTAAATTAAAAGAATTTATTTCGGTAGTGAAACCATTTTTGGATAATTATATTATTTAAGAAGAATTTATTTGAGAACGGATCATTTAGAAAAATTATAATAATTTAAAAGGAATTATTTTGGAAAAAGAATCATTTGATAATTATGATGATCTAAAGGAATTTATTTGCAAAAAGAATTATCTATTTTGGATTTTAAGTAATTTATGATTTTGTATGAATACTTTAGAGGGCTGGATAACAAGATATTGATGAAACCGGAATGTAAGTATGTTTTTACTGTTTATGATCATATTTCACGTTTTGCATTTATTTTACTGTATTTGACATGTCTGCTTTTATTGTACCTGGTTGTGTTGAGAACTCTAGTAGTTCATGGCTTAGTGGCATCGTGCGTCATGAACAGACCTAGTGACATGTGTGGATGTGTTGACTGAATTTAGATGGTGAGCCCGAGTTTTAATGAGGTTTATGGTTGATTTAGAAAGACGAGAAGAGTTGGGATGGGGAAGTTAATGTTCATGTGATCGGATAAGGCTGTTGATGTATCTTCCAGACTCACACTAGTGAACCGTTTCACACCGGGGTTAGTTTGTTGGGCCAAGTGAACCGTTTCTCACTTGGTCAATGAAATCATTTCGTCACCCGTGTTTTTCTTGAGTTTGAACCAGGTTAAAATCGGATTGCGTGTAGTCCTCTCATCGAACCGTTTCGCGAGTTTGGATGCACGTAGGGGATTTGTGAATAGCCAGTTATCCGGTGATATGAGCGTTGACATTGTGTAAGATATGGATCAGTGACCTGTTATAGAATGACTAGTTACATGATCTTGTTACTTAAGGTGATTAGGATTCTTGTGTGAGATGTAAGTCAGTTATGTTTCTTTTCATACATTGATCGGGGTTAATATTTAATTATCTACAATTTGAGACATATGGTATATACATGAGGGTTTCTTTGTTTGGATTATTTTGTTCGACGTACTATGTCTCATGTTGTAAATTTTTAAGTATTAATTTCATCTATTGTATGCCCCTGTTACTTGGATGATTAGACTGATTGCTAGCTGCATGATCTCATTACCTGATCGATTTTGGATGCTTTATGTCTATCATATTTTAGTAGTGATTTTGCGTGTTGATTTTGTTGGATTTCCAGTTGCACGTTCTTTTGTCATTTCGGTTTTCGTATCATTTTCCGCTTGGGTTTTTGATCATTTTATTTTCTTTTGTGGGGTCTTACCGTGTGCCTTGCACGCTGACGTACACCTATTTTCTCTGGTGTACGTTAGACTTAGAGGAAGAATAGGTTCAGCTGGGAGATTGCCAGGAGCTGGAGGATTCTCAGCAGGAGTGCCTTGTAGATAGAGTTGAAGAATAGACCGAGCAGTTATCTCTTCTTAGTTGATGATCTTAGTTGTTCTTATAGTATTTTCCTTTCTATTACAGTTGAACGATGTATTTTACATTTCTTCAGTATTCATTTGTTTAGATTTGTATAAGGGCGTGTTCGACCTGTATTTTATGTCTTGAATGATATTTAGTTGTGATATGTATTATTTTATTCTGTGTTGTTCATTATATTCTTGCTATCTGTGATCGGGGACCTGTTACTTCGCATTATATTTATTTCTAGATGCTTAGCGTATTAGGTTGAGGAGAAATATTTATTTTTATTTAATCTCCTTAATCTAATACGTCGCGAGCTTGTTCACGTTCCGATTCCCGGATATTTTGGGAAGCGGGGCGTGACACCTTCACTCATGAAAGTTACCTATAATTTCTAAAAATTCAGGGTGATATCCTCCAGTGTCTTCATCCAGTCTTCCCCCAAAACAATTTGGCTACCCCCATATGCATGACTAACAAATTGACTTGAATTTTAACCCCCTGACAATCCAACGTCACTCCCTGACAAACTCGAGCTCCTTTAATCAACTTACCACTAGCCATCAGGACATTAAAATCATTAGATTCTGTCACATTTAACCCCAACCTCTTGACTAATTTAGCATTTACAAAGTTATGAGTTGATTCAGAATCTATTAGGATACTAGTTGCTTGATTCTTGTAGTAACCCACCACTCTTATAATATGAGAGGCATTAATCCTACTTAATGCTTGAACTGAAATAGATAGATCTCCTTTAACCAAACTTTCAACTAGTATTGTTGCCATAGTGTCTTCTTCAATCTCCACACAATCATTTTCATTTCTCACCATACCTCCTTCTAAGATGGCTTCTAATATAAACCGTTGTTTTTCCTTGCACTGGTATCCTCAATGCTACTTCTCATCACAGGTAAAACATAAATTCTGACTCCTTCTTTGTATCTCTTCAGGGGTCATTTTCTTGAATTGAGAAGTTGAACGGGAGTTCTCTTTAACAGGAATATAGTGAGGGGTATTAACTGAATGTCCTCCTGGATTGTACACATTCTAGTTGGCTCTAGACTTTCTTTCATTCTTTTGCTTATCTTCAAACAACTTAGCTAATGAAACTGCTCCTTTCAATGAATTGGGTCTGGCTGCTGTCACCTCATACCTTAACTCATCTTTAAGCCCCCAATGAACCTTTCAAGAATGTGTCTCCTAGAAGGTTGTGTTGCGCTCAGCAAAAATTTTGGCAGCACTTCGGCAGCACAACAAGAGAGTCAGGTCACAATAGGAATTCCTGTTTTACAAAGGAAACAATAACCTTAAGAAAAATATCTCAACCAAGTGAAATATCAGCTCTTTCTCTCATTAGTTCTAGGACTAACCTGTCGATGGAACCTAAATAAGCTATTATAAATCGCACAAATAGCGAGACAACCAATTTTATGTGGTTCGGTAAATAGCCTATGTCCACGGGGAGAGGATGAGGAGATTCCACTAAATCAAGGAGAGTACAAAGGGTTACATTCTCACAAAACTCACAAACTAACCCTTAACCAAAACTCTCAACTTGATCATAATATCTCCCTTTCACAATGCTCAAAAGTCTGTCCAATCTTTGATGATAACTCTCCTCTTTTTTGATGATTGATTCTAATCTCCATATATATAGAAAAACTAAAACCAAAACAGACTAGGAATCCTAAAACAAAAAACAAAAACAAATTAGAAATCCTAATAACCTCATGTTATCAAAATAGATTAGGAATCCTAATAACCTCATGTTACCAAAATAGATTAGGAATCCTAATAACCTCATGTTACCAAAATAGATTAGGAATCCTAATAACCTCATGTTACCAAAATAGATTAGGAATCCTAATAACCTCATGTTACCAAAATAGATTAGGAATGCTGCTATCCAACAATTCTCCACCTTGGCGAAGTATTCCCAAAACTGAGCCGACACCAACATGAGCACCAATGCGTCATCTTACCAAATTCGGCTGTACCAATATGGGTGCCTACGTACCCCCTCTCTCAAGGGATCAAGATGCCCGTAGTTTATCCAAATGGCTATCAACAGCCTCAACAATCATAAATGTGCAACAAGTTTCGACAATGATCAAACTTGTTACTCGGAACTACCTTAGTAAGCATATTCGCCGGATTATCCTTCGTGTGGACTTTCACAATTTCCACATCGCCATCTTCAAGAACATCTCGAACGAAATGATAACGAACGTTAATATGCTTCATCCTCACATAAAAAACCTGATTCTTCGCCAAATGGATAGCACTCATGCAATCATAATGAATAGTGACGAACCGCTACAATATACCAAGTTCCTCCAAAAGTCCTCGAAGCCAAATAGCCTCCTTCACAGCCTCTGTAACTGTCATATACTCTGCCTCCATCGTAGACAAAGTCACCGTAGATTGTAAGGTGCATCTCCAACACATCGGCGTACGGGTCAAAGTAAACACTTACCCCATCGTAGACAGACGCTTATCCAAATCCCCAGCATAATCCGAATTAACATAACCAATACATAGCTGCCCACCTTTAGTGTCCCGCTCATAAACTAAACCAACATTTAAGCGTACCTCGAATGTACCTCAAAATCCATCTCACGATGTCATAATGACCCACTCCTGGATCGTGCGTATATTTCAATACCATGCTCACCGCCTGTGACAAGTCCGGTCTCGTACATACCATCGTATACATCAAGCTTCCAACTATGCTCGCATATGGAGTTTTCGACATCAACTCTCGATCTTTAACTGATTTTGTTGAAAGACTAGCTGAAAGCTTCAAATGGACTCCCAAAGGTACACCAACTGGCTTCGTATCCATGCTAACATGTAATCGATGTAGAACCTTCTTCAAATAAGCCACTTGTGTCAAACAAATTCTGCCCTTCTTCTTATCTCTATCGATCTCCATCCCTAAAATGCTCTTCGCCTCACCTAAATCCTTCATCTCAAACTCCTTTGAAAGTTGTGCTTTCAACTCATCTATAGCAGATCTGGAAATAGAGGCAACCAATATGTCATCGATATAAAGTAACAAATAGATGTACGCACCTTCTTTCAACTTACAAAAATATACGAAAGGATCAAACTAGCTCTGAGTGGACGAATGACCAATCATAAAACCATCAAATCGCCTATACCACTATCGAGGAGACTACTTCAAACCGTATAGCGATTTTTTTAACATACAAACCAATACAGCTCAGAATCCTAATGGCTGAGTCATATATATTTCTTCATCAAGATCACCATAAATAAATATTGTCTTCACATCTAACTAATCTAACTCCAAACCCATCTGTGCCACCAAAGCTAGCAAAATCCGAATCGAAGAATGCTTCACCACCGGAGAAAAAATCTCATTATAATCACTACCTTCCTCCTATGCAAAGCCCTTCACAACCAACATAGCTTTGAACCTCAATGGCGTGCCCTCAATGCCCTCCTTCTTCGTGTATACTCACTTGCAACCAATTGCCTTCCGCCCCTTTGGAAGCTCAACATGCTCCCACGTATCATTCTTGTGAAGAGACTTCATCTCCTCCTACATAGCCACCTGCCACGAATTAGCCTCTGAATTCTGCTCGGCCTCTTTGAATGTAGTAGGTACCATCTCATCAATACTCTCCACCGAAAGTGCATACGCAACTGTGTCGGTATACTATGTTGGCATTCGTATGTCTCTCCTCTATCTCCGAACCATAATAGAATCTCGAACCTGAGCTGTTGGTCCCTGATCCTGCATAATTGTACTCGTATCCTCCTCTTCGTCGCCGTGCTCGCCTGGCATTACCTCAGTCAGCACTCTAATGGATACTGTACCATCTGGATAATGTGGAGCTGTATCGATCTCCACCACCTGTGATATCTCCTCCGTCGGGTCGCTCTCTACCTGATGAAAGCTGGAAAACTTCAAGATAGAAGTCTCATCGAACATGACGTCCCTACGCAGCATAATCTTCCTATCAAATGGATCCTATAGCTTGTATCCCTTAACATCACGCTTGAATCCTACAAATATGACCTTCCTAGCTCGAGGTTCTAATTTATCTGTTCTCACATGATAAAATACAGGGTACCCGAATACCTTGAGCTGGTCATAATCTTGTGCTGGCTCTCCCGACCACTTCTCCATATGGGTTTTCTCCTCAATCGCAGATGAAGGCAGCCTATTAATGAGGTGGCTCGCATATGTAAGTGCATCAGCCCAAAAGATCTTCTCCAAACCATTCTGTGACAATAAATATCGGACCTTTTCCAGCAAAGACTAATTTAGCCTCTCTGCCACCCCATTCTTCTATAGTATATGACTAACCGTGAAGTGCCTCTCTATGCCCTCGTCTCGACATAGCTGCAAAAATGGGTCTGATGTGTATTCGCTACTGTTGTCGGATCGCAACGTCTTGATCTTTCTCCCAGTCTGCAGTTCCAACCTCTTCTTCCACTCCATGAATATATCTAGGACTTCACTCTTCTTTATCATGGTGTACACCCAACATCGTCTAGAATAGTCATCAATGAACGTGATGAACCAATGTCGACTACCAAGTGATGCAGTCTTGGTGAGACCCCAAACGTCGGTGTGCATGTAGTCCAGGATGCCCCTCGTCCTATGAATAGTAGTCTCAAACTTCACATTTGTCTTTTTGCCATGTACACAGTGCTTACAGAACTCCACTTTACCACTCTTGGCTCCTTTCAATAGCCCCTGCTTGCACAGCGCCTGTAGTGATTTTTCTCCTGTATGCCCCAACCTATAGTGCCAAAGTCTACTCATGTCCGCCTAGTGAAGAATGGAGTGATTTTTCTCCTGTATGCCCCACCTATAGTGCCAAAGTCTACTCATGTCCGCCTCTGAAATAGCTGAAGCTACCTGGCCAATTTTGGTGCTTCCCTTCAGATAATATAAGTTTTGACTGTGGACTCCATCACCATCAAAGATCCCTTAGTAACCTTTGCTACAGCGTCTTCAAAGGTTACCTTGAATCCCTTTGCCTCTAAAGCTCCAATAGAAATAAGATACTTCTTCAGCTAAGGAACGAATCTCACCTTCTTTAATTCACGGACTACTCCATCGTGCATCCTAATCCGTATGGTACCTATTCCACAAATACCACAAGATTGATCATTTCCCATGACTACAACTCCCCCATCGAGCTTCTCAAAAGATGCAAACCAATCTCACCTAGGGGTCACATGATAGGTAGCGCCGGAATCAAGTATCCAATCTAATGCATCCAAGTGGTTCACCTCCGGAGTAATCAATAGAGAAAAGCTCGAATCATCGGAATCATCGCCTTTCGTAATATTCACCTCATTGGCCTTCGGGCCCTTTTTCTTGCTATTCTTCTCTTTGATCTTTAAACAATCTCTTTTTTAATGTCCCTGCTCCTTGCAGAATGCACATTGGTTCTTTCCTAGCTGGTGATGACCTCTTGACTTTGACCTCCCTCTATTACTACCTTTTCGATATGGGCTTCTACCTCTCGTCGACAAGGCCTCGCATGAAGTACTAGCACAAAAAGTCTCCTTGTCCTTCCTCCGTAAATTATAATTCGTTAATGCATTAGTAACTTCACTATAGCTGATAGAAGATCTCCTGTTCAACAAAGTGAGCACAAAGGTGGCATACTCCTCATCCGGTAAGGAGCCTAATAAGATAATCGTCTTGTACTCATCCGAAATCTTCTCATCAACATTCGCCAAGTCCGACAACAACTTTGTGTAATTGTTCACATGAGCCGCAAACGAGGTGCCTCTGGACATCTGGAATTTGAATAACCTACGCAGTAAATGCAACATGTTCTCAACACTCTTCGTAAGGTACTTATTGTTAAAAATTTCTCACATCTTCATCGCAGACGTCACCCTAATCACATCATACTTCAGCTCCTGTAATCACAAGCATTCCTATTCATCTTTTCTCATATCACCTCTTTATATTTTGATGGTCTCTCTTGGACCATGATGGTCTCTTCCAAGTTCTGAGCATTGAGCGCATCCTGTACATCGTTCATCCACAAACCAACGTTGATTTTACCGTCATACTTCACCATACTAATTTTGGTGTTCTGAAAACCAACTTGAACTATACTCACCATCAACTTGCTGCTTTCGCCTTCTTCTCCCATTGCAAACTAACTCCCAGTTGTAGAGAAAGAATCAAACTTTGATAGAAATTAAGAATTACCTAACTGAACCCTAGATCATATTCCAAATAGATCTTCTGTCCACACGAGGAAAGCAAAATCTCTAATGACAACTCCTAATGATATCTCCACCGAAGCCTAGAACTCCAAGAACCAAGCTTCACACAAGAATCTTCCTCCACCTATTTCTAAAATCCTAGATCTAAAATCTGGACTCTGATACCACTTGTTGTGCGTAACGAAAATTTCGACAGTACTTTAACAGCACAACAAGAGAGTCAGGTCACAATAGGAATTCATGTTTCACAAAAAAAATAAGAACCTTAAACAAAATATCTTAACCAAGTGAGATATCAGCTCTTCTTCTCATCGGTTCTAGGACTGACCTGTCGACGGAACCTAAATAAGCTATTACAAATCACACAAATAGTGAGACAACCAATTTTACGTGGTTTGGCAAATAGACTACATCCACGGGGATAGGATGAGAAGATTCCACTAAATCAATGAGAGTACAAAGGGTTACAATCTCACAAAACTCACAAACTAACCCTCAACCAAAACTCTTAACTTGCTCACAATATCTCCCTCTCACAATGCTCAAAAGTCTCTCTAATTTCTGATTACAACTCTCCTCTCTTTTGATAATTGATTCTAATCTCCATATATATAGAAAAACTAAAACCAAAACAGACTAGGAATCCTAAAACCAAAAACAAAACAAATTAGGAATCCTAATAACCACATGTTATCAAAATAGATTAGGAATTCTAATAACCTCATGTTACCAAAATAGATTAAGAATCCTAATAACCTCATGTTACCAAAATAGATTAGGAATACTACTATCCAACAGGTTGGTCATCTAATAGACCTAATGCTTGCTCAAACTTCCTAAGATATTCTCTAACTGTAGTGGTTTGCCTCATAGTAGAAAAAGCATCATATGGTCTTGAGAGTTAACTCGGACCAAACCTAGTAATCAATTCTTCTCTACACACATCCCATTGATTAAAATCTTCAATGTTTCTAGCAAGCCATCTATACCATTGTAAGGCTTCATCTTTCAAGTGGAATGAACAAACCTTGACCCATTCATCATTCTTGATGTCATAATAATCAAAAATTTGCTCAGTTTGGTCTAACCACGCTATCACATTTTCATTGCCAGAAAATGAAGGAAAATCTAAGCGTAGAGACTTGGGTTGAACCAGTTTTTGATTGCTAAAGAAAGAATTCTTTTGGGTTGAGGAGTTGCCAAAACTGTGAATCAGCTGAAACTCCTCATAGAAATTAGCATCTCTTCGATTCTGGAAGTTGTGCCCTTGGTCGTAACTTCTCCTGCTTGAATCTTGAACCCCTTGTCTGAAAATTTCTGTCTTCTCTTGAACCTCAACTCAGGATTTGACGATTCTCTCTTGGCCCAAAACCCAAAATTCCTCGGTTAGGACCCTTGGAGTTCTTGAATTATTAAATTAAAAACTTTATTTGAGAAGCTAGATCATCCAATTTTGTTGAATTCTGCGCCAATTTGGATGAATTTTCCTCCAATCTGGTTGAAGTTTGTTGATTGATTGAACCCTGCTGTTTCATGAATGACTTCTGTTGTAGAATTGCATCCTCCACTCGAGTGAATCTTTCATCTTGAGTCATTTCTTCAGCAGAGGTCTCCTCATGATCGCCCAAGATTTTTTCAGCATCTAAATGCTCTGATACCAATTGTGAGGCTCGAGAGCCTCGGTTGATCCTCAGGTTGTTGTTTCTGGCCATGGTTGAAACTGTAGGATCTTGAGAATAGGATACAGGAAGAACTAAGACAGGAGACACTACTGGATTTTTAACTTTTAGCGACGGACAAATCCGTCGCTATAAGTCGTTTTTCCGTCGCTAAAAGTTTTAGCGACGGAAAAAATAAAGTTCCGTCGCTAAAATTTCGACGCTATAACAGGGGTGCCTAAAAAGACTATTGGCGACGGAAATTCCGTCGCTAAATTTTAGCGACGGTTTATTAGCGACGGAAAATTGGTCGCTATTTTAAAAAAATAAAAAAATTAAAAAACAATAGCGACGGAAAATCCGTCGCCAAAAGTACCATTAGCGACGGAAAATCCGTCGCTAAAAGTACTTTTAGGGACGGAAAATCCGTCGCTAAAAGTAAAATTACCCGTCGCTAAAAGTAACATTAGCGACAGAAAATCCATTGCTATTAGCATGTCCCCGTGTATGTTTTCCGTCGCTAAAAAGGCCTATAGCGACGACTAATCCGTAGCTAAATATTTCCAATATTTTTTAAAAAATTATTTTAAAAATTAAAAAAAACTTATACAATAATATAATAAATTTAAAACACTGTTCAATCAGCAGTATAATTTCATTCTCACGCATATATAACACATATTTTCATAAAAATATCCCAACATAATTAAAATTGTTTATACAACACACCATGATAAATATTGTTTATACAGTACACACTCATTGTTTTCAAAGGTAAAAAAACAAGCAATCTCTAGGTTTCTGTACATGATATGCTCGAGGGAATGTTATTACAAATTCTCCAGGTTTCTGTACAGCTTTGTAAACTGGAACATTGTGTTCTAGCAATATATTTGGAGGAAACATGGTTGTCTTCCCCAAGAGCACACTAAATGCATCATTATCTCCTTCAGTAGATAAAATTCCACGAGAACATTAATCATGTAACTTTCAAATTCCCCAGTAGCCGTAAAGTAGAGTTGGGCAGTCGAGAAAGGCCCTGAAAGAAGCAGGTTATATTAATCTCATGTAACCTACAAGTGTACAACTACCATGCTAATGTAATAGAAAAAATTATGTGCGTAATCGCTTATTTTATTTCAAACACTTCCATTCGGAAAGTTATTGAAAGAAAAGACCCTAGGAAAGTAATCACCTTCAAGTTCCTCATTTGTCATCCGGCACTGGAGTATCTCTAAGCAAAAACCTTATTTGCCATCTTTTCATACTCCCGAAGGGTATAGCTCCTATAAAACTTACCAATAATCACATATTCTTGAATTATGATATTGATTACAATGCATATCATCTAATGGAAGAGCGACCACCCTGCCACTCATAAAAAAAGTGATTTTGTCATCTATATCCCACTCAGAAAGTCGAAAAGGTTGAACTCTTGTAGTGAACTTAAATCCGGGTTTCTCCTTCATCAAAACAACACCAGCAGGGACTGAAGCGCTTATTGGGGAAACAATCTTGCATATACCTGATGCATTCTCAAAAATTCAAGACAAGATAAAGAAGAGAGATTTGCCACAAGAGATAACAATGCTAGTCCCGCTTTGTATAACTTTGAAGTTGGAAATTAGTAACTCTCATCCAGAGTTTTAAGCTGTTTCTAGCATTAAGATTAATAATTTTAGTTACTAAAACAAATTGAAGCACACACTCATGTGGCTTGCCCAACAATATACGAAAATAGACAATGGTGTACTACTTTTAAAATTAATTATTATCAGTTAAAGTATTGTAAAAGCATAAACAAGAAGAGATGTCAAGCGATCACGATCTAAAGGAAGATTAGATACCCATGTTTACTTAAGATGGCTTCACTTGGTGCTTTCAAGTTTATTGTTCCAGCAAACTGGAATATCATTTAATAGAATTGGGAAAACATAAATGAAACAAAAGAATAGAGAAACATACAAATTTCTGGTGTTGATACTATTGATCATGTCATATGCATAACAGTTTTCATTTGGTACCTTTTGAGGTTGTGCTTATTGGCAAACAAATGAAACGAGCTTAGATCCAAGTTCAGTTCTTTATCTTCTACTCACTGTATGATTGTCTTAACAGTACAAGTGAATTGTTTATAACCTTCATTGACCAAATAAGTATTCCAGGAACTGATACTTTTGAGGTGTGTAAACTTGCATGAGCAAAGGCACATCCACTACTAACATTACACATATAGAGTTTATTCACCATCATCATTTTCAAACCTAACCTAAGCACAACCCAACCACACTCAACCCCCACCCCCTCCCCCTCCATCACCACCACCATCACCAAATCCCCATTCCTTCATCTTTGCAGCCCCCATGCATGCCACAACTAATTTATGGAGAGGAAATGGACAAGATACACCTTATAACTAACTCATAGGGGGGAATGGGCAAAGATAAACCGTACAACAAATTCATGGGGAAGAAATGGACAAGGTAAACTGTGAAAGTGCTTTATGCTCCACAAATAGTTCTCCAACTACGATAATGCATCCATAATTTCTCCTCTACCACATACCACCTGTATTCACACCCTAATCTCATATCTAATTATATCAGCGCATCTCTAGTTGGCCTTCAAAGCTAATTCAGATCACAGTTCCTCCAACAAGTTGAACACGAAAATCAACTAAAAGCAAATATCAAATGCTAAAGTTTCAATGCACTCATGGTAAATTCAACCTTCAAACCAACTTGATTTCAAGAATAAATATTTACTCAATAAAATTCATACCAACCTGAGCATGGATTACCTCGCTTGGCACCGAGATCGGCAGGGGTGATGGTGGGAGAGGAGTCTCCAGTGTGGGTAAACTCCTGGATTGATAAAACTAGCCCAAAAGGGCGTTCTGCAGACCAAATGATTTCGTCAGATTGAGCAAAACTAGCCCAAACTAGAATAAATATCAAACAAAATCATAAATCGGAGGACGCAGAAAAAGAAATCATTCAAAATCGTGCAATTAAGCAGTATTGAGACATAAATTGGACGAAAACCCATCAACCTCAAAATAAAAATCATAAAAACAGCAAGGGAGAAAAAAAGTCACTTAATGTAAAAGTGAAATATAAAAAAAAAACCTTGAAAATAAAGGGTTTCTCAATTCTAAACCCAGACACCGACAATAATTCACATACACAAAAACACCTAAACTGGTCTAATTCTAAACTCCATCCGCGTTAAATACTACAAAAGCATCGATTTAGACTGCTACAATATATAGTACAAGATTGGATTTTGAATAAAAAAGTCCCTTGAAAATAAAGGGTTTCTCAATTCTAAACCCAGACACCGACAATAATTCACATACACAAAAACACCTAAACTGGTCTAATTCTAAACTCCATCCGCGTTAAATACTACAAAAGCATCGATTTAGACTGCTACAATATATAGTACAAGATTGGATTTTGAATAAAAAAGTCACCGAAAACTAGAAAACCCTGATAGAAAAAGAACAAGAACCTGCTTCTTGTTGTGCTCATCAACAGCGAAGCGAGCGAGCTCCTCGATCTCAGCGCTGTTCTCTCCGACGCTCCTCTGGTGAATCCCCCCCAAAATGGGCGCACCATCCTTTTCCTCTTGACGATGATCAGGATCTGAAGCCGAATAAGAATCCTGATCGTCCTCGGTGGCGGATTGTCAGAATCGGCGTGGTCGTCGGCGCAGGCGGAATAAGAGGCGGAGAAGAAGGACGAGGCGCAGGAGAAGGCAGAAGACAAGGGTTCTCGACCGAGCTTCGAACGGTGTGGAGAAGTGGGGCGGTTCTCGGCCGGAAGAGATGAGGACGACGAGGGGGCAAGTAGGAGGAGAAGTGAGGCGGTGCTCGGTCGAAGGAGATGACAACGAAGATGAGGTCGAAGGTGATGAAATTTTTGGGGACTTGAGAGGGTGCGGGGTGGAGGGGGTTAGGTATTTGAGAGGGTGATGAATTTTTTTGGCGGTGGGACGAAATTTTCGGGGATGAATTGTTGGCGGTGGAATGAATTTTTTGGGGAGAACGGAGAGAAAAACGCCCGCGCTCGAAAAAGTTCCCATTTTTGTGTTTTAGCGACGGAAATTTCCGTAGCTAAAAGGCGTTTTAGCGACGGAAATTTACCGACAGAAAATTTCTGTCGGGGAATTAATGGCGACGGAAATTTTCCGTCGCTAATTGTGAAATTTCCGTCGGTAAAACTTTTTTACCGACGGAAAAATAGCGACGACAAATTCCGTCGCTATAACATGACTTATAGCGACGGAATTTTCCGTCGCTAAAGTCCCGTCGGTAATAGTTCATTTTCTAGCAGTGAGAGGGAAATAGAGTTGGAAGAAAGAGAAGAATAGAACTCAGAATTGAGGAGAATATGAGAATCCAATTTTTATTTCCCACCCAGTGATTATTACATCTTCTCCTTCTATACAATTCAGCTACAAGACTTGACTTGGTGCACGTGCACAGCCAAACAGAAATAATAGAATGTAACAGAATTAACTATTGTAACTGAATACTCAACATTTATTACAAGATAAGTTCCTGTAGCAAAGACTTTACAGATTAGACCTCCCTCTGGCATTTCTCTTGCGTATCAGTCCTTGTTTAAATGTATATGTTCCCAGCTTCACTCGTTCCAGCATGTGTCTTCATCTGCTGTTAGCCTGGGTATCAGCTTCATTTCCTGCTCCAGCTCCTAACACAATTAGAGAGGGATTAGTTGGGAGAATTTAAATTTTTTCGGGGAAAATAATTCCCACTTCTGTCATTGTAAATAAAGGCAAAGGAGAAAATTAGGGCTTTTTGGGAGAAACTTTAAACTTAGGGGTACTATTGTAACTAACCATGTGCGTTTAAAGCTTAAACTCCACTAACCAAAAATAGATGTTAACTCAGACAGAATGTCTTAATTATAAGCAATGTGGCGATTTGAGGGGTCTAATAGCAATTTTCATAATTTTGTGAGACTAATTTGGAAATATCGAAGATACGAGGGATAATATATATTGAAATAAATCTTTGAAATAATAGGCATTCAAATCTTCAAATATCGGTCTTTCAGATACCCCCAGAACCTAAAGTCTTGTAAATTAGTTCTTGATGACCAAAATATCCCCTGGCCTATTTTTTTTTACCAAAAACTTAAGTGCTTGTGCGTTCACAAAAGCATAAATGAAAAGCTATTTTGCTAATTCTAGGACCAAACAGAAAAACCTTACCTATACATGATTTGAAAGATTTTAAAGGGTAATATGGAATTAGTGGAGATCTGAGTGACAGATATCTACAAGGAGAGGATTTTTTTTTATATTCGTCCCTCACATCCTTCGTATTTTAAAATTAGTTAAAATCATTGAAATTGCTATTAAGTCTCTAAATTTTTAAGCTATTACAGACTTGTAAAATTGGTTGGTTGATAATTTAAAGTAGGACCTCAATTTTTGAAAAATACATTGTTCTTTGAGAAAACATAATACAGCGTATTGCTAGGAGGACCCAAAAATGGGACAGGCGGGAGGGACAGGCGATGTGGCACGCCAGCTGTGCAATAATTCGTCAATTTCTCCTTCGATCCTTGACATCTCGCTTCTTGGATCCCCTCCGTCCCTTTGATTTAAAATTTGTTGTCGTCCCTCTCATCTCAGATTCACAAAATGCAACATCATCTTAATGGAAAGCATGCAATTATAAAACTAAAGCCTATTCTTTCTTGCTAGAAAATCAACTTAGAAGACGATCTCTGAGAGAAAGTATCTAGCGCATTGACTTTACCACCTCATCGCGATTATGTGGTACTTTTACACCATAGGAAGATGTCATGTGTACCTCTACTCATATCTATGTATAAGAATCTAAATTGAATAAAACTGACCATAATTATAATATTCTAAATCGCAAAAGTTAAGGAGTCAACTACCAAATTAAAACTAACCATAACTACCATGCTCCTTTCCTTATCTTTAATTTTACTCTCTGTTGCCGCTTCTCCGTACTTTGGGGGGTTTTACATGAAAGAACTTTTTTTATTCCTCTAGGCACCAATGAACTTTGGGCCTCTCACAAACACCTTCTAAAGCTTCAAACTTTATCAACGGACTTCCTACTGGTAATAATGGCTATGGCAAAAAAGGCAGACGTGCAACATCTGTGAGGTCGACGTCCTTGGTAGAATATCTCGTTAACATATTTCATGTCCTACTCTTTTGTGCAAACTTCTTTTGTTCCATATAATTACTTAGGACGTTTCACCTCACATCCTTGTAATTGTACATAATAATATCAGTTAATAAGAATACAATTAATCAAGCTCTCTCAATATTATGATAAAAAAATCATTGGCCGGACTTGTGGTAGAGTGGTAGAGGGTTTCTCTCTCATGACAGCACCTGATCTTCGTTATGACATTGTGAGCGCAATTATTGCCAATAATCTGGTATTTCATGGAGGGACAAAACACTTTTAAATAGATTATCACTTCAACTATCATCATTTTCTTAATGTCATTCTCCGTTCTTATTGTAAACATCAACCTTTTGATCATAGATTTCCCCACCAAGGTTCACACAGACATCATTTTCTTTTTCGCGAACTACCTTTGATTGATCTAAATCCTATTTGAGGCAGTGTGTTAACATATTGCATGTCCCACTCTTTGGTACATACTTGTGCAGTCCCATATTGTTGGGATGTTACACTTCACATCCCAGTATTTGTATATAATACCCCCAGTATAACGAGAATTAATCAAGTTTTCTTAACGCTCTATACTTAACAGACCTCTCCTTGCAAGGCAAAACAACCTCTCCCTAGAGGAAGAAGACTTCTTTACTAGGCAAGAAGACCACTTCTTAAGGCGAAAAAACCTCTATGCAAGGTAATAAAATCTCGTC
Organism: Asparagus officinalis; assembly: GCF_001876935.1. Taxonomy (NCBI): domain Eukaryota; kingdom Viridiplantae; phylum Streptophyta; class Magnoliopsida; order Asparagales; family Asparagaceae; genus Asparagus; species Asparagus officinalis. The sequence goes on from NC_033801.1 coordinate 75,378,348, forward strand.
GTAACGCCTTCTTATGAAGCGAAAAGAATTCTTCGCAAGGCAAAATGACTTCTTCATAAGGTAAGAAGACCTCTTGGTAAGCTTGAAGTTATAGAAGCAAGACTTTAGTAAGACCAACTCATTTGACATTTCGGCTCTTTTAAAGCCTCCTTGCTATGGGTATAAACAAGCCAATTAACAAATAATTCGTTAAATTTTCATCTAATTATTCGGTTATATTCAATTTGATAGTTTATTCAACAGTAAACAAGTACCTTTTAATATTAGATTTATAAGCAAACAAAATTTAACCAAATGTACATTCGATTTGTTTGATATCAAATTTTCATTTAGAGTTTTATCCCTTATAACTAGAGTTTTTTTGGTCAATGAAAAATTTTATTCATTACTAAATATATGGAAAATTTGGAGCACATCAAATTTACAAAATCCAAAGACTAGTTATAGAACCCAGTTTATTCGAGTTACAAACTTTCAATATACTCTTTCATATGTTGCGGTATATTTTCAATCAAAATTTTTGTATATACATAGATCTTCACTACCCGAAATAGATGATCAGGTCCCCGAGCTTTCTGCTGAAAAATTCTAAGATTTCTCTCTTGTCAAATCAAGTATACTGATACGGACAAGGCAATTCTTTTCAACTTCTTTTTCTAGCTTTTTCCCCTCAAGTTCCTGCTATACCAGTTGATTACTTTGTTCCGGCTACATGACTTCCAGTTGAAATTCAACCAATCCATGACTTTATTCCAAACACACGCAGAGTACTGGCACTCAATACAAAGATGTTGACAGGTTTCTATTTGGCAATCTCTTGAGCACTGAACACACTGGTTAGAGCTTAATATCCTCAATTTGCATTGTCTTTCTTGCGTTTAAGAGTCTGGAAAGAGATGCTAACCACAAGATAAATGAATGTTTGGGATAATGCCCCCCACCCCCCCACCCAGATAGTTCCTGGACCATGCGCCAAAGTTGATATGCCTAAAAAATCACTCTGTATGCCGAAGATATACTGATTTTACCATTGATGCAGCTGCCATTGATAATATTCAGTAAGTTATCCACACTTCCAAGCTTATCCATCAACATATTTCATACTCTTAAAAGTTGTTTCCACATCCAAGAGTTGCTCTCTTTAGCTTGGACTTGCCAGAGTTATTACATACAAAATGTTATGTTTTTTACCCAAATTAAAGTTCTATATTCATTTTGATAAACTAAAAGAGCTCTGTGTCAGATTTTAAACCAAATTTCTTTAACCAAATTAAAGTTTTATTTTAATTATATAGTTTAATCTTCATAAACTATAGATTATGTGCAAACACCACACAATTTTTTTCTTTTTTTGGTGGGGTGGGGGTGGGGGGTGTTTGTGAAATTAACCCTAAATTAGTAGGGTATAGCTTCCTACACCCCCTTTCCCCCACCCACCACCAAAAAAAAGTAAAAAAGACCCCAACCCACCAATTTTTTTTAAGAGTGGTGTTAGGGGCACACCACCCACCACAACCCCAACCACACTCCCCTCTCTCATTGCTACAGTAAACCGGGCCCCACATGGGATTTTAAATTTTTTAAAATCTCATGTGGGGCCCGATTTACTGTAGCATTGAGAGGGGGGGTGTGGTTGGGGTTGTGGTGGGTGGTGTGCCTCTAACATTATTTTTTTTAATTGCCATCACTTCGGGGGTTTGTACGCATGTGTCCTTTAGTCCGGTAATGTTTGCTATTTGTCCCTTCAAATCATTGAATTTGATGTAAGGTTCCCCAAAATCTTTAAGTTATTCTAAAAGCAACCCCTCAAATCAATAACATTGATATTAGATGCCCCAATTCTCATGAATAGTTTTAAATTAACCATGAAATTGGGAATATAATAAAATAATATGAGGGACCAATTTCAAAATATTATATATTTAGTTGACTAACACAATAAACTTTTTTATGAAATAAATAAGTAACAACTTGTTTATCTTGTGCTTTTGCGCCGAATCCGGCCCCACCAAAATAATAAAAATAAATAAATAAATAATAAATATTTTGGTTCCACCACTATCTAAATATAATAACATGACCACTGTCGTGGATAGAGTCTTGATTCCTCTTTACTCTCCATAGATGATTCCTCTTTACTCTCCATAGAGCAATACGCTTTTCTAACCACAATCTACAATCTCAACATTTCGACCATAACCTAAATACCTAATATTCTTTGTTTGCATAAATTAAGTTTCTTTTTTAATAAATAATTCAAAGTAACAGATTATTATCCAGAGATCCTACGCCGCAAGAAGATTGTACAAGCTGGATTAATTAAACAGAGTCATTGGAAAGTGCTAATTATCCTTTTGATAAGAAGTTCACTAGGATCTCACATTTAAAAAAAAAATCACAGGCTAGCTATTACACTCTAAATTAATGAGAAACAGCTTTAACGCACATAAGAGAAAATGCCGTAGCTCCACTAATTCAAACTAAAAACTAAAGCCAAAATTTAACTAGAAAACATTCCGTCACAACACGAACCACTAAAATCGATCCGCTACTTGTAGAGCTTCTACTTCTGATGAGCACGATGATTGCGGAAGTAACCCTTTGGATTTCCCTCAAAGGACTTCCTCGCAATGACCGCACCCCGCGCGCCCGGCGCCTTCATCATCCTCCCCGTGCCGTGCCCGGGTTTCTTGCCCCTGCAGAAGTAGGCAGAGAGAAGAACCACGGCGATGGTAGCGAGCCCAACTTGAACCCGGGTTCTTTTCTCTGGTGGCGGAACCCGGCTGAAACTCTCCGCTAACAACGCCCAAACATTGCGAAAGAGTTGGTCAAGCTTCTCCGCGACAAAATCATATGCAAGTGATCTCCTCTCTCGCGTCAGAGTCTGGTCGAATTTATCTACCAGCAGAGCCCAGGTGCTCAAGTAAACCTGAAGGAGTCGGTGTGATTTTTCCCAGAGGAAATGGCCCATGCTCTCTTGCGGATCTTTTAACCCCGCTAGCTCACTGAGTTTCTGCACTACCGACTCCCACTTTCCTTCCATGCCTCTGTGTTCGTGTAGGTTGAGGGTGGAAGAAAGCGAAACTTGAAGAATAAATAGAGTACGAGAACAAGCTCTACTGAGTAGGGGAATCCTTCCGTTCCTTTCTTTTTTGAAAACAAAAAAAAACCTTACTTACTACCAAGCGTATTGTTTCACGCACCAAAACCTAAAGAAACCCAAATGATCTTTTAAGTCGAGCAGCCTGACTAATTTGGATCCTCTCCACTAGGGCTGAGCATGGTTCGGTCCAAACCGAAAAACCGACCGAACCGATCCGGAAAAATCGATTTTATGAGTAGAACGGTTCGAGTCGGTTTGAAAACTTTTCAACCCGTACCGACCCGAACCGACCGAATATAATGTAATAATACCCAGTCTGATCTCAAACCCTACCCGACCCGTCCTCAAAGAGTCAAAGACTCAAACCCCAAACTCATTTTTTGAATCATTATGGGTTAAAAACAATATCATTATATCAGTGTTTAATGTTTCATAATCTCCTACTTTGTTGATATCATTTTTTTCTTAACACAGTTTGTTGTTTGATAAGAAGTTTGATGAAGTTAGAATCGAACAAACCGAACCGAACCGCACTGAACCCACTTGCAACTGTTCGGTTCGGTTTTGAATTATAGGCGGTTCGGTTCGATTGTTCAAATTTTGGTAAAAATCGAACCAAACAGACCGGTGCACACTTATACTCTCCACTACAAAAAGTAGAGGAGAGACCACTACTTTTAATCTCAATCGTTGATTACTTAGTATGCGATTATAATACAATCTAAATCTAACACTCATCATATGCCACTGTATTACATCATTTCCTAATTTGCATTCAAATAAAAAATCAGAACCATCAACTAAATAATCAATGATTGTGATTATGTATAGTCTCTCTACTACTTTTTAAATATATAGTAAAGAGGATCCGAATCCCATGCTCATGGGGCCCTTGGTGAGAAGAAGTCTTTTGCTTTCAATTAGCTTAGGAGAGAAGCAATGCAAAGCAATTATTGTACGGCCAAACATATATCAATTAGCTTAACGAGAATAAATCTTTTGCTTTCAATTAGCTTAGGAGAGAAGCAAAGCAAAGCAATTATTGTACGGCCAACGTATATCAAGTCCTCCACATATTTAATTCCATATTAACCCCTCATAGTTTCAAAATTGCTGATAAATTCCTAAAACCTATCGCGTCTTACAAATTGGTCCATTAATGACCCAAATGCTCTCAGCTTGTGTTTTACCTTCAAAACCTTGCCTTTACAAAAAAAAAAAAAGAGATTATGAGCATTTTGATTAAAACCAATTTATAAGACCCTTTAAGATTTGAGGACTTATGGGCAATTTGAAATATTTGAGAAGCTAAGGTAAGATTATTGAAAATTTGATAGCGGAAGCAAGCATCCACTCGTGCTTCCCGCATGGGGTTAGGCAAAGGCTAAGTTCCAACCATAGGTGTACCTCCTTTCAAATGTTCTTCCTACTCTACTGTTAGTCTGCCACTTGGGTAGGGGGTGGGGGGCTGCTAAATGCCACTTAAATATCCTAAGCCGTAAAAAGTGGTATAAAAATACTTCAAATTGTCCACAGTTAAAATTAAGCTAACATCATTAGTTTTGATGGAAATATCTTCTGTTAAAATATTAGTAATAAATTTAGACCCCGTTTGGCAAAGGGTTAATGAAGAGAGGTTAAAGAGAAGGATTAATGTACTTAGCCCATTTGATAATCCGAAGGACTAAATTATTAACCCGTTAAATAAGTTTTATTTTAGCCCTTATGATCAGTTTTAGTGTTTGGGAATAACAATGATTTTGACTATTTTTTTTTTAATTAGAAGGGTTAACTCTTATTCCATCTAAATAGGAGTATTAGTAAACCCCTCATTTTGAGGGGTTAACTCATTTTAACCCCTCTAGAGGGGTTAACTTAGCCCGTCTATATTTTTTATGTTTGGCAAACTATGGAGGGTTAACTCACTTTAACCCTTATATAGATTTGTTGTGTTTGGTAGGTTAAGAAGGGGTTAAGTCTCCTTAACCCCTCACTTAACCCTTTGCCAAACGGTACCTTAAGGAGTAGGTAAAATGGTAATTAAAGTAATAAATAGAGGCAATACAATAAAAAATTCATGTGTACTATGAACATATAAATATTCCTAGGAATATTATGTTATCTATTTAACATAAGGTAGCAATGTGCTATTTTTTGACAAGTTAGGATATTTTTATGCTATTTTTTTTACAACTTAGGATATTTAAATGTAAAGACATTAAAACATTAGGATATTTAAATACCATTTAGCCGGAAAAATTGGAAACAACATTTCTTCTTTATTTGTGACAACTGGACTTGCACTATAATCATGACCCTTGACTTAATTATGAGCTACGAGTACTACGAGTATTTACTCTTTTTGCTCCTAAGGGCCTTGTTTGGTGGAAAATTTTGTAACAAGAAAATGAGAAAGGAACTGTACTTGATTTTATTCTCTCTAACTGTTTAGAAAAAGAATGATTACAATTCTCTCAACTCTCAATTACAATTGGATTTTCGATTACAAAAGAGAAGAGAATGATCGGGATTCTCTCCTTTGTTTAATTCTGGGTTCTTCTTGGTAGCGATGAGATGCCTCCCTCGATTGTTCACGTCGAGTTTGCTTCTCGTTGACGATCCGAATATCTATACTCACTGGAACAACTGTCTTGTCTGGTTGATAACTCTTGACGAGTTTTGTGATTCAGAACAAGTAACAAACTCTAATGATAGAGTTGTTGGAACCGAAAATAATTCGGTTAATAAGCCAAATATCGACTGCTTAGAGTTCCTCCGTCTGTTGATTTCCCAGACTGTGTAAGGAGTCAATCCTACTTTTTCTGATTCTGGAAGATCTGATCGAAAGATCTTCTCCAAAATCCAATCTCACCCGAAAGATCCTCTCCACGAAAATCCACCCCTTGATCTGATTATCAAAAATCCGATCATTTACTCTGTTGAGTTTGTTGCTATTTATAGGGGAATTAGGGGTGTAACTGCCCCCATAATCCGCGCCTAAATGGGGGTTTAGTTACCCCATTAGTCGGGTGTAACAACCCACTAAAGCCACTCCTCAAATCGTGGGTGAAGAACAGCTTCGAAGTTGTTACGATCGCGTTTGAATGGGTCAGAACCTTGACCTGCGTTCTGACGGTGATTGAGCTGCATTTGGCAGCGACTGACGGGCTGCGTTGGGCTGTGCTTGGCAATGATTGGAGCTGCATTCGAGCTGTGCTTGGCAGCGATTGGAGCTGCGTTCGAGCTGTGCTTGGCAGCGATTGGAGCTGCGTTCGAGCTGTTGATTGTTGTAGTATTTAGATTTCTCTGTCTTTATATATGGATGACACCAAAGACCAGTAAAGAAGGTCTTATTCAGGCCATTTGTGACAATTGAGGCATCTCAATAACGCTCTATCAACTGCAGGTCATGATCTCCACTGAGTGTGTCGAATATCATTACACTGCTCATCAGCACCTCTAATGGTTGCTAATATAATATTAGTCATGTTGTTGTCGCAGCCATCAAGATCAATCATCTCACATAAGAAGCTGCATTCGTGTTTATAGCTGTTGAAGCGGCGTAGGTGATTGAATCGGTGTAGTGTCTTGATGATGGTACGCGGGGAGGACTTCCACGTCTTGGTTTGAAGAGATCGTCGATTTGTAATCCTTTCTGTCAGAGTATTGCTAAAGACTGTCGTTTTGTAATCTTTGCTTTAACTCTTTGACATGTGAAAATCTTCGAATTGTAGCCTTCTGGAAGTCGTCAGATTGTAACTTCCATCATCAGTGTTCGATGGAGACTCAGCTATCTATTGTGATTTTTAGACAGCCTACAGAACCCCCTCCAAAGTTTTCGAAAGTTCGCGGTTGACTGGGACGAATTTTCGGAATACTTTGGATCCCAAAACTTTGCTGATTAAATGTATTCCATTGTAGACTGAGTAGAGCATCTCGGGGCTTTGGGCAAATTTTGTCGACATCCTCCTTCTTGTTTGATTCGTCAACAGTGGCTTAGACTTCAGCTTGTATAAACAGACTTTCATCTCCAGCTTAGTCAGGGAGATAGCTTCGGAAGAATCTTCTTGATCAGCTCGTCTGAGGTAAAATGATCTCGGCTGTCTGATTATTACTTGGAATATTTACCCCTTTGAAGGAGTTATTTATGTGGTAGGCTGAATTCGGCCATCAGAACGCACGTCTAAATCATGCGTTCGACTGTTTGATCATGAGGGTGCGTTTGGGAGTTGAAACCCCCCCTTCATTTGAAAACGCGAGAATCACGTTTCAGGTGAGATTTTTCCTAAAATCTCGTTTCGATTTCGTTTCAGGTGAGATTTTACCTAAAATCTCGTTTCGATTTGACAGCTACAGCTGTTTATAAATGGACCACTGAGGTCAAATCAAAAAGTCATTCGACTTTTCCCTTTCTTGTTTGATTTCTAAACAGGGCTACTGTTCATCTTCTCCAGCGCTTCAACGGAAGAAAGGGTCCGTTCCTGAATATTCCGCCCATCTTCGTCTTCCACTTCACGGTTGCCATGGGACCCAAGAAGAAAATGGCCTCCAAATCGAAGACCGCCCAAGCTCCGGATGTTCCTTTGGCTAGAGCCTCCGGGGATGATCAAGTTCTCACGCCTTCGTCGCTAGTTCCTTCAACCAATGGTAAGATTGACCCATTGGAAGTCGATTTGACAGGTCTCTCATTTTCGACCCTTGATTGGCGATCCGTGTTCCAATTAAACGTATGGCTAGTTCCATCGTTCCTGAAATTTCAACGTAGGTTCAGACCCTGTGTTTTAAAAAATTTTGGACGCAGGTCTGAACCTTGTGTTTAGAATTTTGGATGCAGGTTGAGACCCTGCGTTCAAGACCCCGAACGCAGGTTTGAACCTTGTATTCTTGAGTTAGACTTCTTATGACTAATTTTTCTATTTGCAGTATGCTACTCCAAAGAGCCTCTTTCTTTCAACCACTACTTCGGTCATGCGGGAGGTGCGGAGAAGAATACAATCTTCAGCTTCGCCTTTGAATATCCAGTGTTTCAGAACACCCACAAAGAACGGTCGAAGCTCATCACTCAAGCCTTTCCTGAGACTCTCAGGTCTTTGGTTACAAATGCCAAATTTGAAACCGCAGAGCGTGAGATTTTAAAGAAGCCATCCTTCCTATTCGGGGATTCTGTAAAAATGGACCCCAAGCGGGTGTCTGAGGGGAATTACAAATGGCTGAAGGTAGTCAACAACCGTCGTCTTTTCCTTCCCAATTTGGAACGGATGTGGCCGATCTCTTATTATCAGTGCGCTTATATCCCGCGGTCGATGAATTGGGAACTTGTTCAAGACCAAGGCGGTGTTGCTACGAGGCACATCACTCATCGGGGTACTCATCCCGCTGGTTTTAATAATTTTATGGCTTTGAAGCCAGGTTTATTCCAAAAAGAGCACCCTGTCGGAGAGTCTGCTAAGTTAGCGGAGGTGTTTATCAGAACATTTATTTCTGTCAAAGGAGAGTTCCCTGCTCGGGATTTCAGGGCCCCTACTTGGGTTCACTCCAGTGATGCGGACTGGTGGGCCCGGATGGTAAATTTTGTCTTGGAGGAACTAGAAGAACCCTTGAGAATTTCGGATTTGAGAGTTCCTATAATGGCCACTCGATATGGCATTCCTCCGAATTACAGCGGACTCTTCGCTATGCTGGAATTCTACAACCCTCACACCGGCACCTTTTTCACTCCAGTTGGTGAACTGGGCTTCGCTCTCCACGAAATGTTTGAGATTTCTGGACTGTCTTTTGGAGAATTGCCTTATGAGGAGTTTGTTCCCGGAAGCAGGGAATTAGAGATCCTAAAAAATGGTGCTCCCGAAATCTACGACACTTACTGGGAATTGATGTGCCATTTCCAGATATGTGCGCAAATTACTGGGAAAAGAGCAAGCGGCGTGAAACAAGGACAATGGGCGGAATATCTTTTCCACAATCTGTGGGACAAAGAAGCTGAGGTGACTCGCTTAGCGGCCAGTACCCTTGAGGAGATCACGGAACGTATCAATGACGCAACTTCTCATTATACTTGCGAGGTAGAGGGCAAATTACTGGGAAAAGAGCAAGCGGCGTGAAACAAGGACAATGGGCGGAATATCTTTTCCACAATCTGTGGGACAAAGAAGCTGAGGTGACTCGCTTAACGGCCAGTACCCTTGAGGAAATCACGGAACGTATCAATGACGCAACTTCTCATTATACTTGCGAGGTTGAGGAGGATGTCTTCCCGGCGTTTACCACGTTTGAAAGTTTCCACTATCAGGCAGAAGTTCCAATCTCCGACATGGCTTTGTTTGCTGGTTTTCTAACTCTTTGGTTGAAGCGTTGTGTGGTCCCCACAAGGCCAGTGGATGCTATTACAGTAGAAGTTTTGTATCCCGCCGTTCTATTGGCTTTGGACAACCCGCCGTTCTCTTGGCTTATGGACGACCCTTGAATCTTCTTTCAGCCATGGTGTGCTGCTTACAAAGTGGCTTGCGGGAACTATCTTCTGAGTTTATTGCTGTCAGGAAAGTGGATTCTGACGGGAAGACTATCATTCAAACCCCCACTCCTCGAGTGCCGATGCCATACATTTATTTGGTATCTTGGTTCGTGTTGCACTGTCCTTCGATAATGACGACTCCTGAATCCAGTGGCACTTCAAATCCTCTTGTTCAGCAATTAGAAACCTCTGAATGGGCTGGTTGGTATCAAGTTAAGTTCCGTGAAATATTGAGACGGGATTATAACTATGAGATCGCTTGCACGTTCATCAAGACACTCCGGGACCGAATTCTTTCACCATGCTTAGCAGGGGTGCCTTTTGGTGGCTCATAAACATTCGTCCGGGCTATCTTATTTTTCGACAAGGGAGGAAGTGTTTTATTGAACCATATCAACCTTATCACTTTTCTCGGCAATTTGGCTATGATCAGCTCTATGTTGGGAACCCCAACCCTACTCTTGCATACACAGGTAATGTGTATGAAGGAGCGAGAGCTTGGTTCTACTCAGTGGCTAGTTGTACCGGAGCAAAATTCCGACTGCCACATAAGATGCCCAATGCCCGTACCTCACTGAGCTTCTGTACCTGGTACCAGGCTGCTTCTCAGATTTCTGCTTACAATATGAATACTTCTTGTTTGAAGGCCATCCGCAAATGGTATGCTTCGAAAAGAGAGGCTAAAAGGTTTCGTGCCCGAGGTGCCAACGAATATTTGTCATATGAAAAGTCAATTACAGAGGGCGAACAACAACAGTCACCAGAGCGAGCTCAGGAAGAGATCAGGATATCGGATACCCGCAAGGTGGAACCTTCAAGAGTTCTGACTCGGAGTCAGAGTGCCACGGGAAAAAGGGCGCTGGGGGCGGTCGAAGAAGCCCAGTATGACAAAAGGGCTCGTCGGAAGTTGACGCTCGAACCCCCTGCTTCCAAACTTATGTCGGACGCTCAGAAAACATGGCGTTCTGAAGAAGAAGAACAAGAATCGACTGCCCTGGACTTGAACCCCCTGCTTCTAAACTTATGACAGATGCTCAGAAAGCATGGTGTACCGAAGATGAAGAACAAGAATCGACTGCTATGGAACTCTCGCCTCAGCCTGGTCTCCCCACAGTTGGTCCTGCTTTAGGAGGTCATGATTCTTCTGCTCATTCATTGTATGAAGAAGAGCGTTGTGATGAATCTTTTGCAGGGGGTGCAGATTTTGTCCCCGAAGGCACGCTTCATGATACTGCCTCCACTACTTCTCACGTGGTAGAAGATATACCTCCTGTCCCCGAACCTATTGTGACTGCCCAGCAAGACCCAGCAACAGACAAGTCTCCTTCCACCTCTGTGTTATTGCCAATTGTAGGCGATTCACAGCTTAGCCCTACCACTGGGATCATAGCAAAGCCTACAATCACCGAAGATGCATCAGCATTTTCTTCCGTAGGCGAGGATGAGCCCATGGATCATAGCGACGGCGATGATGATATGAATGATGAGGGTGACCAAGGTGGGGGTGATGATGATATGAATGATGATGGAGACCAAGGTGGAGGTGATGAAAATGATGACAACTTGGGTGATGACAGCGATGATCCAGAAGACTGGTATATCCCACCATCATCCTTTTCCGACAAAGCGTCAGCCTACATTCCCCTACCCCTCGATGGTAAGTGCCGTTTGTTTCAGCTCAGCTAATCTCTTCTCTGTATTTAAATAGATTTCTTATACAGATCCTATGATACATGAAGCGAGTACTGTCACCCCTCCTTCGACGCAACAGCTTATACCACCACCAGCTCAGGTGTCAGAGCCACCTCGTTTGGAGACCTCCACAACGGCTCTTCCACCGACGACTTTACTGACAATTTCTCTAGCCTCTACCGAAGTGGTAGACGTTCCAAGGTCATCTCAAATGGGGGAACTGATGGCTTTGCAATCGAGTCCATCTCAGCTGGATATCGGCACTCCTTCACAAGCTACTACACCGAAATCGCCTGCTGGTCTTTTACTTGGCTTAGCATCTTCAGAAGTTTCTGTACCGTCGCCTATTGCTGTTTCGAGCCCCGCAGACGTACCAGATTTTGTCAAGATTTCCCTTGACTACTTGAGAGGGCTTACCAAGAAAATAATTGAGGTTGTGCTAGCCGGACGAGATACTTTTGATACCTTCAAACCCATGCTCACGAATAGTTTGAACAACCTCAAGCTTGTAGGTGACGTCGACGTCGTTCAGCGCTGCTCTGAAGCTATCTCACGTCTAGAGGGACAACTCAGATTCTTGGAGGCTTTGGGTCGCGCTGATATCCAAGCGCAAATTGCATCTACTTTTGAGAAGATTCGAGCCGAAGAACTCAATAAGTATGAAGCCGCTCAACGTCATATAGCTGAGGAAGAGGTTGAGGTTGAACAACTGCAACAGCTACATGCTCAAAAACAAGTTGAGCTGACACTTTCGAATACTTCTCTGGAGAATTTGCGAGAGAAGATCGCTGCCGCTGAAGTGGAGTTGACTAGGATGAAGGCTCAATTCAAACGAGAAGAATCTATTGTCACTGAGCTCAACGTCAAAAGTGCTGCTTCCCTGGTGAATTACCGTGCCAAGGCTGGTGCTCTGGAAGAGGCTAAGAAGGAGGTATCTGCCATGCTGTCTAGTGAGGACGAGCTTCGGAAACGGGCCGAGATGCTGGTTCGGGCCGACCATGAAGAAAAACTTTCTGACATTAAGTCTCAGCTAACTTCATTTGATCTGATGAATTGATGAGCCTGTTTTCGTATCGTTCTTTTGGTAGGAACAACACTTATCTTAGGTCACCTTGTTTTCCTTTAAATAAAGGTAGTGTTGCCGTTTGGCTTTTTATTGTTTCTTTTTCATATCATGTTTTGACATGGAACAATGAAATACCAATTTGATATTGCGACAACAACTATTTATTCCTCTTGTATTATGCTTTTGCCTTAAATACTGGAAGAATAATGTAAATGCCAGGAATACAGTATTAACGTGGCACACTTTGTGGTCCCGTCGCTCTATTGTTAAGAGTCGACGAGTGGAAGGTGTTGCGATTGGAGCAACTTTGAGGACTTATCGCTCTATTGACGAGAGTCGATAAACTAGAAGTGTTGCGATTGGAGCAACTTTGAGGACTTATCGCTCTATTGACGAGAGTCGATAAGGTAGAAGTGTTGCGTTCAGGGCAACTTTGAGGACTTATCGCTCTATTGACGAGAGTCGATAAGGTAGAAGTGTTGCGTTCAGGGCAACTTTGAGGACTTATCGCTCTATTGACGAGAGTCGATAAGGTAGAAGTGTTGCGTTCAGGGCAACTTTGAGGACTTATCGCTCTATTGACGAGAGTCGATAAGGTAGAAGTGTTGCGTTCAGGGCAACTTTGAGGACTTATCGCTCTATTGACGAGAGTCGATAAGGTAGAAGTGTTGCGTTCAGGGCAACTTTGAGGACTTATCGCTCTATTGACGAGAGTCGATAAGGTAGAAGTGTTGCGTTCAGGGCAACTTTGAGGACTTATCGCTCTATTGACGAGAGTCGATAAGGTAGAAGTGTTGCGTTCAGGGCAACTTTGAGGACTTATCGCTCTATTGACGAGAGTCGATAAGGTAGAAGTGTTGCGTTCAGGGCAACTTTGAGGACTTATCGCTCTATTGACGAGAGTCGATAAGGTAGAAGTGTTGCGTTCAGGGCAACTTTGAGGACTTATCGCTCTATCGACGAGAGTCGATAAGGTAGAAGCGTTGCGTTCAGGGCAACTTTGAGGACTTATCGCTCTATTGACGAGAGTCGATAAGGTAGAAGTGTTGCGTTCAGGGCAACTTTGAGGACTTATCGCTCTATTGACGAGAGTCGATAAGGTAGAAGTGTTGCGTTCAGGGCAACTTTGAGGACTTATCGCTCTATTGACGAGAGTCGATAAGGTAGAAGTGTTGCGTTCAGGGCAACTTTGAGGACTTATCGCTCTATTGACGAGAGTCGATAAGGTAGAAGTGTTGCGTTCAGGGCAACTTTGAGGACTTATCGCTCTATTGACGAGAGTCGATAAGGTAGAAGTGTTGCGTTCAGGGCAACTTTGAGGACTTATCGCTCTATTGACGAGAGTCGATAAGGTAGAAGTGTTGCGTTCAGGGCAACTTTGAGGACTTATCGCTCTATTGACGAGAGTCGATAAGGTAGAAGTGTTGCGTTCAGGGCAACTTTGAGGACTTATCGCTCTATTGACGAGAGTCGATAAGGTAGAAGTGTTGCGTTCAGGGCAACTTTGAGGACTTATCGCTCTATTGACGAGAGTCGATAAGGTAGAAGTGTTGCGTTCAGGGCAACTTTGAGGACTTATCGCTCTATTGACGAGAGTCGATAAGGTAGAAGTGTTGCGTTCAGGGCAACTTTGAGGACTTATCGCTCTATTGACGAGAGTCGATCGATAATTGTTATCGTGTAACAGAATCCCAATTGCAGCTGTAGGGGTTCAGAGGAACAGGATCACCCCCTGCGTTTGGGGCCTTCGAATTGAATTGTGGATATTGTGTACTTGAAAGGATCACCCCCTGCGTTTGGGGCCTTCGAATTGAATTGTGGATATTGTGCGCTTGAACGCACCTCCAGATTATTGCGTTTGGCTTCCACTATACGTTTTCCAAACGCAAGGCTTTGTCTTGCGTCTTATCAGAAGCCCAAACGGCTGTAATGATGACGAAGAGATCTCCTTTAAGCGGGAGTCTTGGGACTCTGCACCGTCATAAATTATTTATAAATTGGGTTGATTAGTCATGTCAAGAGGCTTTAACGTTTAAGCTTCTTTCTTGAACTCCCAAACGAGTTTCTTCTCGTTATTTCTTCCACGATCTGATTTCGTCATCTGGCCATGGCTCCCAAGAGATCTCACGAACAGATGGCGGACATTCTTCCGCCGTCGAAGGATGCTTCTGGGTCCGCCTCCGGACCGTCGTCGACGCCTCCGACGCCTGGACATCGAAGTGAGTATCCCTGTCTTCTTCGTTTTAAGTATTCTTTGTCAATGGGTTTTCTTGACATTCTGAAGACGAATTCTGGTTGATGATGACGAATAAAATTCGTCTCCTCAATCTCAAGAAGAACTTGTATGCTTCTTGACCAAAGACTGTTCATCTCTTTGATCTTGGATGACAAGAGAAGTTCGTGTGTCCATTGTTGAACTCTCCTTGTTGAACACATGGAAAAGTTCCTGTGTTTATTGATAACAATTGTTTGTCTTAGATACGAACAACTGTTCATGTGTTCTTTGATCTTGAATGTGGAAGAAGGCTTCCGTGTTTATTGATAAGATGAAGGGATTAATCTCTTAATCTGGAACTCAGGCAGAAGTCCTGCGTTCATAGCTTTTGAACGCAGGTTTAACTTCCTTGCGTTCAGGCTGATCCTGACGCATGTTTAGATTTACTGCGTTTGCCTCCATCTATTTTATTAACTTTGCTTTGGCTCATATGCCAGGTGGGGCTTCTGCTGCTGAGCCCATTGTTGTATCTGATGATGAAGAAGAAGGAGTTCTCCCAGAGAACGCCCCTCTAATTACACCGCTTGCAATGGTTCCTCGTGGTAAAATGTACACCCCAGACCTTGAGAGTGTAACTTTCCTCACCAATCTCCTAGAGAACATGGTGAAGCAGGCACACTTCATCGCGGAGCAAGGATGGGCTCCATTTTCAGATTTTCTGGATTCGTTCTTTGATGTGATGGACTTGCTAGAACGCCTCAATCGCAGTTGGGCTGGTCACTGTGTCAGAAAGGTTCACTCGTTCAGACGTTCAGTGGAACTCATAGAAGAGCTGCAGAGCACTGACTTGGAGCCTGAGATAGAAAAGACTCTTCAGGCTTTGCGATCAGAAGCTGGCACTGCTGCTCTCACCGCCGAAGAACTGAGAGCGAAGGCTGCCACAGAGGTCCGAGCTAAAAATGCTGCACGTATAGCTCAGGCTAGGGCCCATCTCGCGTCCTTTTCCCTTCGGGAACCCCCTTTTTATATTCGATAACTTTTTAGTCTGTAATAACTTTTTGATACTCTCATGACAATTATGACTTTTGCCTGTGATGAATTGTGGACATCTCTTGAAATGATATGGTTTTTCTTGTGGTATGAAAACTTCTGTAAAGTTATTCTCTTGTGTCTGAATGGTTTGAACGCAGGCCCGTTGGGGACATCTGGCTTTGTCAAACAGGTTTGACCTCGACTTCAAGACTTGGATGATAGTCATAAGTCTGATCTTTTAGATTTCTTCTAGTTTGTAGAGTACCTTCTGAAAGTTGGAACGATCATGTTGTGCGTTCATTGGTGCGAACACAGTGTCAGATTCTGTAGCTGTAGGACTTGAAACGCAGCTGTAGACATGTCCTGAACATCCCCTTTGTTGTTGTTTGGGGTAATTTCTGGAAGTTGAAATGACTACGCTGTGCGTTCGTTGGTGTAAACGCAGCATCAGGTTCTGCAGCTGTAGGTCTTGAAACGCAGCTGTAGACATGTTTTGAGTGTAGCCATAGGACTTGCGTTCAGGAGAGCTGAATGTAATCAAAATTGAGATCTTTTCTCGAAACAGATTATGCTGATAGCTATCTGAAAGACTTTGGAAAACTCTTTTATTAAAATGAATTTTAAATCGTCAGAGGTGTAGTGTTAACTTGACGACATACAAAGTAGAAGAACTTATTTGTTCAGACAGACATTTGATGGGCAACTCCCAACTTGTAGTTTACGGGTAATATTGCTTGAGAAATTTTCCATTAATTGGCATCATAAGTCTGTCGCCTTTCTTGTTGATGAGACGATAAGCTCCGTTGGAATAGACTGTCTCAACGACAAAGGGTCCTTCCCATTTGGGATTGAATTTTCCCTTGGTTTTGTGAGTCATTACCATGGGTCGTCGATTAGCCAGAACCAAATCGCCTTTCTTGAAAATCTGTTCTCTGACCTTTTTGTTGTAGGCTTTAGAGATACGGGCTTGATATAATTCATTCTGTTGTTGAGCCTGAAGTCGTTTGTCGTCTAAAGCTTCAAGTTCTTGCAAACGTCGCTCGTGCTTCTCTTCTTCCGTTAGCCCGGTTGCGATAGCGACTCTTAAAGAAGGAATTTGAATTTCTAATGGCAGTACGGCCTCGCAGCCATATACCAAAGAAAACGTTAATGAAGGAATTTGGATTTCTAATGGCAGTACGGCCTCACAGCCGTATACCAAAGAAAACGGCGTAGCTCTTGTAGGGGTCCTTACTGTTGTGCGGTAGGCCCACAAACATTCACCGAGTCTTTCGTCCCAATCTCGTCGGCTCTTAGAAACGAACTTTTTGAGGAGCTTCACGATAGTTTTGTTAAAAGCCTCTGCAAGGCCGTTTGCCGGCGGATAATATGCCGTGGATGCGACACTTTGGATGCGAAATTTATCACAGAATCTCTGAAATCCAAAGCTAACGAATTGTGTCCCGTTGTCGTGAACTATTCGTCTCGGGACTCCAAAGCGATATACGACATGATGTTTAATGAACTTGATCACGTTCTTTGTCTTGACTTCTTTTAGCGGGATTGCCTCTGCCCACTTAGAGAAATAATCGGTTACGGCCAAAATGAACCGGTGTCCTTTAGAAGTTGGAGGAGAGATTGGTCCCACAATATCCATGCCCCACATTTCAAATGGCCAAGTTGCAGATGTAGGATGTAGATTACAATTTATCACAGAATCTCTGAAATCCAAAGCTAACGAATTGTGTCCCGTTGTCGTGAACTATTCGTCTCGGGACTCCAAAGCGATATACGACATGATGTTTAATGAACTTGATCACGTTCTTTGTCTTGACTTCTTTTAGCGGGATTGCCTCCGCCCATTTGGAGAAATAGTCGGTCACGGCCAGAATGAACCGGTGTCCTTTGGAAGTCGGAGGAGAAATTGGTCCCACGATATCCATGCCCCACATTTCAAATGGCCAAGTTGCAGATGTAGGATGCAAATTACTTGGCGCTTGATGGATAAAATCGCCATGAATTTGACATTCGTGGCAATGTCTGGCGTAGTCCACCGCGTCTGCGAACATCTTCGGCCAATAATAACCAATTCGTCGAAGACGATCGCCTAACTTAGCTCCAGGCTGATGAGCTCCGCACATTCCGTCATGAGCTTCCTTAAGAGCTTCTTTTGCCTCCTTCCGGGAGAGACATCGAAGCAAAATTCCATCATGTGATCTACGATACAGGGTTTGAGAAACTGCATCGTAATAGAATTGGAGGGCCTTCCGTTTGATAGTGGCCGCTTCCTTGTGGTCATCGGGCAAAATTCCGTATATAGCATAATCGATGTACGGGAATCGCCAATCTCTAGCTTCTAATTCCATCGAGGTTGTACAGACTTCTCTTATTGATGTCTCCTCTGAGCTTTCCTCTGTAGGAATCCTGAAACAGCATAATTCGCGTCCTGCAACTGAGATAGTAGTCTCAGCCCCTGGGGGTAATGCTAATGAGGTTGCTAAAGAGGCTAATGCATCTGCATAAGCATTCTGAGCTCGCGGGATGTACTCAATAAAGAAGCCCTCGAACTTCTTAGCTTGCTCTAGCACTGCGAAGTAGTACGGGATCAAGTCTTCATGGCGTACTTCATATTCCCCCCGGATTTGATTGACGATGAGCTGGGAGTCACCGTAAGCTTCAAGGCGCTGAACATTAAGTCCCTCAGCAAATTGCATTCCTAATAATAGGGCATTATATTCGGCTACATTGTTGGTGCAGGGTTTGATTAGGGAAAATCCTCTTGGTATTATGTGACCATTCGGGGAGACGAGCACTACCCCCACTCCTGCAGTAATTGCTCCATGAGGATTCGCTCTGGATGCCCCGTCGAAGAACAACTTCCACACCTGCGTGGTTTCTTGAGTAACGCAAGTTTCAGCAACTTCATCTGGCAATTCTTCATACAACTTTGATGTTCCCGTCACTGGATGATCGGCTAAGAAGTCTGCCAATGCTTGACCCTTGACTGCCTTTTGCGGCATGAATTGCATATCATATTGTGACAGGAGGATGGCCCATTTTGCAAGCCGGCAATTTAGAGATGATGGTTTGGTCATCAGAACTCTTAAGGGATTCACCTTAGAAATGACATGAATTGTCTGTCCAACTAGGTAATGTCGCATCTTCTGAACTGCGAATACCAAGGCGAGACATTCTTTTTCGACTGGATTGTACCGGTGTTCGGCTCCCATCATAGTCCTGCTTAAATAGTAGATGGCCTGCTCCTGCCCTTGATCGTTATTCTGTGCTAACAAAGCACCAAGAGAGTGTTCCATGGCTCTTACATACAACAGGAATGGTTTCCCTGATATTGGAGCCACGAGAACAGGCGGTTGAGTGAGATATCTCTTAATCTCCTCGAATGCTTTTTGACATTCTCCATCCCAAACAAAGGATATTCCTTTCTTCATGAGTTTAGAGAAAGGTTGGCAACGCCCTGAAAGATTTGATATGAACCTTCGAATGTAGGCCAGTCTGCCTTGCAAACCTCTGAGCTCTTTGAGATTCTTTGGAGGTGGCATGTCTTGGATGGCACGCACTTTCTCTGGATCAAGAGAAATTCCCTTGGAAGTAACGATAAATCCCAGGAATTTTCCACTTGAAACTCCGAGGAACGATTTTGTCGGGTTCATCTTCAGCTGATGTGCTCGCATGATTTCGAACATTGTCTTCAGATCTGCAAGATGATCGTCTTTACATTGACTCTTTACTGCTATGTCATCAACGTAGCACTCGATCTTCTTTCGTAGATGTTCGTGAAAGATCGTGTTCATTGCACGTTGATAAGTTGCACCTGCATTTTTCAGGCCGAAGGGCATCACTGTGTAGCAATACACCCCCAGTGGTGTTCTAAAGGCAGTATGCTTTTCGTCATCTGGGTGCATCTTGATTTGATTATACCCAGAGAATCCGTCCATAAAAGACATCCTTTCGTATCCGCAAGTGTTGTCGATCATGACATCAGTAATAGGAAGAGGAAACTCGTCTTTTGGACAAGCTGCGTTAAGATCGCGGAAATCAATGCATATCCGGACCTTACCGTTTTTCTTGGGAACTGGAACAATGTTGGCTACCCAGTCTGGGTGTTGTTCTTCCCTGACAAAACCTGAGTCTATAAGCTTTTTAACTTCTGACTCGATTGATTCCATGATCTCTGGACGAAACCTGCGTTGTTGTTGTTTAACGGGTTTTACATCCGGATCGATGTTGAGACGATGCATAGCGACCTTTGGGTCAAGGCCGGGCATATCCTCATAATTCCAGGCGAAGACATCTATATACTCTCGGATGAGAGATATAAGATTCTCTTTTTCGGATGATGATAAGTCTTCCGCGATAAAGATAGGTTTGGGGTTGGATTCGTCTCCCATGTTGATCTGGATCACTTTATCTTCAGTGGGTGGTTCGCGTTGTTCAAAACACATGTCCCATAAGATGTTGAGGCGTTTGATCCAAGGATCGTCGGTGAATTCGATTAATTCTTCATCACCCCCTGCGTCTTCATCCGGATGACTGGTTGAAGTCATGTTTACAGTCAGACTCTTAAAGAAGGGTCCAACACTGACGTCAGATTCACAGGAAGATATTCTGGATGAATGATTTTGGCCCAGATAGTTACTGATTTCATCTTCTGAGGCGGAGGGAGTTGTGACATAACCTAAACCACTTCTGGTTTTGTGGTAATAATCTTGAGGTTTTCCTTCAGGGGCTAGAGACATTCGGACTGGGGTTCGTCTGCCTTTCCCGAAGTTCAGACCCTGTTTTTCATTAAAATTATACCCCATTCGTTTCATCAATTGGATGGAATTGGGTTCGTGATAATGAAACTGAGGAACTCCATCGTCTTCCTCTGAACTTCCTCGCTTAAGTTGTTCGGGTTTGACTCTGCCGAACTGGATCGGCTTCTGCCCTTTCCTTTTGGACGGGACTTTGTAGAAAGCCTTTTGTGCGTCTTCCACTTCTTCATTGGAAGCGAAAGATGACTTGATTGGCATTGTTAGACATGCCTCTGTGCACAATGCGTGCCATGAGTGGGTACCTGCATCGCGATCATTTACTATTTGTCCAACTTTAAAGGATTCGTCAGACAAGTACGCCAAAATAAAATCTTCATTAATGCACCATTCGCCCTCACTCGGTACATTATTATTGTTCTCGACTGAACCAATTACATCAAAGTTTAACTCCCATGGACAATTCCCTTGCGGATCTGGCTCGACATCAGCTTCATTACCGCTGTCAACGTCTTCTTCTTCTTGTGATTCTGAATAGAAAACGGAATCAGTGTGAAAGTTCTCTACCCCTCGGAAAGGATATTTTTCTGCAATCAGGGTTCGAACTTCTCCCTCATCATTAGCATATTTCATGACCTGATGTAGGGTAGACGGGACAATGCGGTTTGCATGTATCCATGGTCGTCCTAGCAAAAGATTGTAGGACGTGTCCGCATCTATGATGTAACATGCTACTTCAGACTTAAGATCTCCTATCTGACATCTGAGTTTGATCTTTCCCAGGGGTCGAGTA
The DNA here is from genome assembly GCF_001876935.1 of Asparagus officinalis. Taxonomy (NCBI): domain Eukaryota; kingdom Viridiplantae; phylum Streptophyta; class Magnoliopsida; order Asparagales; family Asparagaceae; genus Asparagus; species Asparagus officinalis. The sequence goes on from NC_033801.1 coordinate 75,399,511, forward strand.
CTGTTGGCGTTGAAACCAAAGATAGTGGTCTGGGTAGTGTGCAACCGATGCATAGGAATCCCTAAAACCTGCATGACCCTGTAAGGCATAATGCTGAGTGCGGAGCCCGGGTCAACCTGGACACGACTGATTTCAGAAGATCCGATATACCCTGTGTAGTACAGTGGTCGGTCATGTTCGTGTTTGACCTGCATGTCTTCTTGTGTGAATGATATACAGGGTAGACTTCTTGCCGTTTGCAAGCACTGTAGACAAGTTTGATTATCAGAAGCTTCAGGAACTGGGATGACTTGGGTGATGAAACTCTCCGTGTTCTTTAAGGCCTCGATCAGGGCTTCTTTGGTAGTTTTGGACAACCTCAGGAGCTCATATAGAGTAATTCTGGCCGGTATGTTGGCCAATTGTGCCATGACGTTGAACTGAAAGGGAGTGCTAGACTCCCCGTGTTCCGGGTGGAGATTCCTGTTGAAACGGAGTTCTTTTTGTTTCCCTTTATCAGCCGGCTTTTTCGGGACAGAACCCCCAGCGTCTTGGGGCTGTTCCTCGACTTCTTGAGCATTCTGGCCGTAGTCTTTCAAGTAAGTCTTTCCAGACCGAGTGCCAGGGTGATCTCCCGGATATGCTGCCAGGGCAATCCTCTCCTCTTCTGAATCTGTAAGGGTTTTGAGGTGGTCATCATTCTCAGTAACGGAGGGGCTAATCATGTTAGAAGACTTAGCCTTGCCTCCTTTCTTCTTGGACCAGGTATTCGTCCACTGTTGGTCCTCCACTAGATCAGGGTGGACCCACATGATTTCTCCTTTGGAGGTTGTGAGGGGTATCAACCCCCTGTCCTTCTGATTGTGTAAGTCGGTGTTTTTCAGGTGCATCTCCCCTTTACGGACTGGGATGACACCGTCTGCAGCAGCTACAGGAGGAAAATCACCGAATTGGACCGCAATCAAGTTAGTAGATACAGTCTTCTGCTCCGGCTTCAGAGTAAGCACATTAGCATTCACCAAGTTTTGCAAAATGTCCTTGAACACATAGCATTTTCTGGTAGGATGTCCCAAGAACCTGTGATAGCGACAGTAATTGGGGTCATCTATCTTCCCTGCTTCATCTGGTTTTCTGATTTCAGGAAGCTGCAATTTATTGTTCTTCCGAAGTAGTTGGAACAGAGTGTCCACATGCTCTTCTTTGAACGAATACTGCTTGGGTGCTCTTTGTTGATTGGGCGTCTTGCCTTGCTTAGTAGGCGGCGGTACTTGCGTATAGTCAGCTGCTAATGTCTCCTTTCCCTTAGACCGCTGGGCATTGTTCTGATTGCGTTGTTGCTGCGGTTTGGGTTGTGGCTCTTCTTCAGCTTTGATCCGAGCGACAATTTCTTCAGCTTGTTCTCCTTGCGAAACTAGTTGTCTCCAGGAGCGACATTCTGCTACTCCCATCTGAGCGAGGAGCTGAGTCTGCAGGTTGTGCCTGCAAGTTTCAACTAGAGTTGATTGGGTCATACCTGATGGGCATCGCAATGCCATGCTACGGAACCTTTCCACATAGGCTTTAATAGATTCTCCCTTCTTTTGCTTTGTGGCGAGAAGAGTAGGAACCGAAACCTCTGTGTCATCTTCGAAGAATCTGGCCAAGAAAAGCCTTTCCAGATCTACCCACTTCTGGATAGATCCAGGAGGCAGTTTCATAAACCATTCAAAGGCCACTCCTTTGAGAGTGCCGATGAACAAGCGCGTCAGGATGGCATTGGCTAACACCACATCTCCTGTTTGAGACTTGAAGTAGTAGATATGCTGATTTGGTGACCCTGTACCGTCGAAAGGTTGTAGCGTTGGAGCCTTAAACTTTGGTGGGTAGGGAGCCGTATCCCATTCTGCAGGGTAGGGTCGTATCACTCCTTCCTCGCGAAGCTCGCTCCTGTTGGCCATTGCGTTAAGGCGGGCTTCTAGCTCGTCTACTTTGGTTGACTGAGGATACAGTTCTTTTTCCATCTCCTTCTCATTGTCAGAAGAAGAATCTAAGTTGTGAGTCTCACGATCTAAGTGTTCGTGCACCTTCTGCTTTCCTTTTGACGTAGTCCTCCGGGAAGACTCGGGTTTTTGCCCTTTTCAGCGAGAAATTGGACGAACATATCCTTCAATTGGAGAAGTGTCTCTTGTTGTGCCTGGAGCATGGTATGATGTTCATCCACTCTTTTAGCTATGTCCTCGGGATTCGTCGTCATGTAAACAGAAACTTTTTGTGCTCCAACAGAGCTTGAAGATTGAGATTCAGCTATTGCCGAATGTTCATCACTTGTCGTAATCCCTTGGGCTAACCTTTGGTAATTAACCGGGCGGATAGCTCCAGTCCGTGACCGGGTATGTCGATATACCCCTTCGAACTCGTCGCAAATTTCTCGAACGGTCGGGGAATGGCTTCTTTCTGATTCATCGGAACTGGGACACGGGGCTTTTCCTCTACTGGTCATGTTGATGGTAACCTGAGGGTATTCAGCTTCAGAAACTTTCTTCTTTTGACGTCGTCGTTTGGTAGGTCTTGCGACGTCAGTCAATCTGTCGAATACAGATCTGCGAGGTTCAGGAATACAACAGTGACATTCGGAAAGGACTGTTGAAATAAGCCGTTCGCAATGACATGGATGGGCTGCTCGTTGCGTTGGCTTTTCTCTGGAAAGCAACTCTCGCAAATCTGAGACCCGAGGACAGTTCTTCATCGGGGATGAAACTCCCTGTTCTTGAGTGGGTGAAATTGGTGGAAACGCAATCCTTGCGTTGGTCTTGGGATTGATTTTCTCGGAGGTGTGCTCGTCGGATGGACCTTCTTCGTCGTCGAGCGGCGTTTTTCTTGGCTTGTTTCAAAGCCTTAACAACAGTGTCATCGGCGTTGATTGTGCTTTCCTCTGTCATAGGCCTTTTACAACCAAGTACACGATGTGTCGACATAGGCGTGGGCTCCTCGGCTTGTAGAGCAAGCTTGAGGCTTTGGCCAAAGGAGAGGGCTTTCTTTGGCGTCTCAACAGTAGTTAAGACCTCTTTAGAGCTCTTGCAAGCACCTCGCCTAGCTTTAGGGCTAAGCGATCCGGAAGAGAGGGCCTCCTAGTATTTGGCTTGGTCAAACTCCACAACCAAGGTTTCTACGGTTGTTCCAGTGAGGTGAACGTCAGATTGCGCCACCACTTCTTCGTCAGAGAAGCTCGTCCCCAGCGGAGTCGCCATCTTTTGTTTGTGGAAAAATTTGCAGTAAAAGAAATAAAAGAAAAATTGATTTGTATTCCTTTAATCTCAGTTACAATTGGATTTCCTGATTACAAAAGAGAAGAGAATGATCGGGATTCTCTCCTTTGTTTAATTCTGGGTTCTTCTTGGTAGCGATGAGATGCCTCCCTCGATTGTTTGCGTCGAGTTTGCTTCTCGTTGACGATCCGAATATCTATACTCACTGGAACAACTGCCTTGTCTGGTTGATAACTCTTGACGAGTTTTGGGATTCAGAACAAGTAACAAACTCTAATGATAGAGTTGTTGGAACCGAAAATAATTCGGTTAATAAGCCAAATATCGACGGTTTAGAGTTCCTCCGTCTGTTGATTTCCCAGACTGTGTAAGGAGTCAATCCTCCTTTTTCTGATTCTGGAAGAAGCTGCGTTGGGCAGCGATGGAGCTGCGTTTGAGCTGTGCTTGGCAGCGATTGGAGCTGCGTTGGGCAGCGATGGAGCTGCGTTCGAGCTGTGCTTGGCAGCGATTGGAGCTGCGTTGGGCAGCGATGGAGCTGCGTTCGAGCTGTGCTTGGCAGCGATTGGAGCTGCGTTCGAGCTGTGCTTGGCAGCGATTGGAGCTGCGTTCGAAGCTGCGTTGGGCAGCGATGGAGCTGCGTTGGGCAGCGATGGAGCTGCGTTCGAGCTGTGCTTGGCAGCGATTGGAGCTGCGTTCGAGCTGTGCTTGGCAACGATTAGAGCTGTGTTGGGCAGCGATTGATAAGCTGCGTTGGGCAGCGATGGAGCTGCGTTCGAGCTGTGCTTGGCAGCGATTGGAGCTGCGTTCGAGCTGTGCTTGGCAGCGATTGGAGCTGCGTTCGAGCTGTGCTTGGCAGCGATTGGAGCTGCGTTCGAGCTGTTGATTGTTGTAGTATTTAGATTTCTCTGTCTTTATATATGGATGACACCAAAGACCAGTAAAGAAGGTCTTATTCAGGCCATTTGTGACAATTGAGGCATCTCAATAACGCTCTTTTAACTGCAGGTCATGATCTCCACTGAGTGTGTCGAATATCATTACACTGCTCATCAGCACCTCTAATGGTTGCTAATATAATATTAGTCGTGTTGTTGTCGCAGCCATCAAGATCAATCATCTCACATAAGAAGCTGCATTCGTGTTTATAGCTGTTGCAGCGGCGTAGGTGATTGAATCGGTGTAGTGTCTTGATGATGGTACGCGGGGAGGACTTCCACGTCTTGGTTTGAAGAGGTCATTGATTTGTAATCCCTTTCTGTCAGAGTATTTCTAAAGACTGTCGTTTTGTAATCTTTGCTTTAACTCTTTGACATGTGAAAATCTTCGAATTGTAGCCTTCTGGAAGTCGTCAGATTGTAACTTCTATTATCAGTGTTCGATGGAGACTCAGCTATCTATTGTGATTTTTAGACAGCCTACAGGCCTATTTGGCTGTCATGAAAAGGAATTGAAAATTGGAGTAGAGAACCAATTTCAAAGGTTTTAGGTCCAAAATGGATTGAAAACCTATTATTTTGCATTAAACTAATATGGAGATTAGAAGATTTGAGTTTCCTCTTTTTTGGTTACTATCTAAGACAATGGATTGCAATGAAAATTATTTTCCACCCTTGATTTAAGGCCGTAATAAACATAAAAATTAGTTTTCCAAGAAATCATTGAAAATGTACGAAAACTGTGTTTTAGATGGAAATCAATCTCGTATAATTTTAGGAAATCAACCAAATCGTCCCTAATTGGAAAGAAAAACACTAGAGGCACATCCTTGGACACACTCTTAACCACACCCCCTCACCTGCTACAGTGCAGGGGGCCTCACATGAGATTTTTTTTTAAAAATCCCATGTCGGGCCCTCTGCACTGTAGCAGGTGAGGGGGTGTGGCTGAGAGTGTGCCCAAGGGTGTGCCTCTAGTGCCTCCCAATTGGAAAAGTGATAAGTAGACTGGTCCTAAGCTGCTCATGTTCATTATGTTAAAAGTCGTGTATCTTATATAGGCCTGTTTAACCGAACCGGACCGGTCTGGACCGAGCAAAACCCCTGGCCTAGGCTCGGGCCCAGGCATGAGCGGGCCGAGCACCGAGCCGACCCAGTAATTTTCTTTTTTTTTTGTTTTTTTACTTGTTTCGTTATTTTTTCACTTATTGTCCTTGTTTTGCAAATCGATAAACTATTACACATGTGATGATGACAAGCGGGCAACAAGTTACGCCGCTAATTCTTTCTGAATTGCAAAACCCAACCTACGAAACACATATTCTTGTTTGTTTAAATTTTTATTTTTTTGTTAAAAAATTTTCAAGAGTAAATAACAATAAATTAAGCAAAATTTTGATAAAAAAGCAATCATATTATTAATCACTTGTAATTATATAATTTATAAATATAAAAAATTATAAAAATAAAATAATAAAAATAAATTCTTTATTAATAATCACTAATAATTACAAATTTATTTTTAAATTTGTCGCATCAGAATAGATAAATACGTCCTAACTAGGTTGGCACCACTCATCCATATCACTATCATTTGTAACTCTTTTTAAAATAATTTTTATCATAAATTTTCAGGTAAGAAATAAAAATTATAAAGTAATGCATATTTCTACAATTCTACTCTTTATCTCTATCTCCTATTACAACTCATCAAGTTTATCTTCAATATTAGCCATCCGATTGATGCATTGAGTTCTCTTCTCGTACCTCTACTAATCTTAGAGGCACATTACCGCCTATACGGTAGACGGATCTAGCGATGTCTTGTGGTCATCGATCAAACGTCATGATGTACTGAAGGCATATTTTGAAGCTACTGTAGAAACCTGCACTGTAAATAAGTTACGAGCCATGATAAAAAGTATAGGATATGAAATGTTCCATATACTCTCCACTATTATAAAATATTAAAACTATTATTTTGACTTTTAAATAAAGATGCAGTTAAATATTGTTCAATTTCAGAAGCTTCCATTGATGATCCAGATCCACCAGTTAGCTGAGCTATCATTAATTCTCTATCAAAACTCTTACATTTGCCCTGACTTGAACTCGTAGAAGCAGAAGCCGTAGACTGATATGTACTTACACCATACTCATCATATAATCTTTAAAAAAAATAAGTTCTAATAGTATTATAATTAGTAAGAATAGTAATAGTTTGGCCATTATCAGTGTCTATTATCATGTTACCATACAAAGAATTTGACAAATTTTAAAAACCAACATCCTTAAAAAATGGATCATTAAGAACCCCCGAACCAAAAATATAGGAATAGGCCTAAAATACTTATTAAATTTACTTTTAATTTAAAAAATCATATTTCCAAAATAATTATCCATACCATAATTATAAAAAAAATTGAATATTTAAAACTTGTAAAACAGCTTGAATAATAGTTAGATAATAACAATCAGATAATAATGTAGGCGTCAAAATTGTCTATAGGTCCCCGCACGCGGCTCGAGACAGAGAGAAGATGATGAACATCGCTATTCGAGTCACAGAAACTCATTTGATAATGACAAACGTACGGAGTGAGTCGACGGACCATACAAAGCAACGGAACAACAGGATAACGGAAACACGAGCTGATCGGGAGCCCCGCGTCGCTTACAAAAGGAGAAGCGCCCCTCGTATGCCATTTATTCCACATGTGATTCAACTATGGGAGCTTATAGATCTCCTCATTAGCTTTCCAACGCATCTTGAACTACGTAATTCCGAGTTCGGACGATAAAGATACGGTGAAGACAGTTAGAACCGCAAAACCAGGTCCAGGCCAAAAGTTTGGCCAAGACACCAAATGGTGTCTCGGCCAATACTTGGCCGAGACACCAAATGGTGTCTCAGCCAAGGCATGGCCGAGACACCAAAAGATGTCTCGGCCAATGCATTACCGAGACACCACATGGTGTCTCGTCCAATGCATGGCCGAGACACCACATGGTGTCTCGGCCAAAGCTTGGCCAAGACACCCACGGGTGTCCGCAGAACCAAAAATCTGGTTTTGGCAGTTTGAAGCAGTTTTTCGATCCTTAACCGCCTGGATTTATTTCAACTGATAGAATATCATACAAGAACGTGATTAAGTGGTTACAACTGAGGATAAGAGGGAATCGGTCGTTCTTATCCAAAAACAGGGATCCATAAGCCTATAAATACAGCCCCAAGGTCTTTATTTTTTCAGATCTAGAATTCTCGAGCGTTGGCGAAGCCCTGCCGGATTGAAGACTGAAGATGCACGAATTTTAGAACAGAGGAGGAGGAGAGATCAGATCGAGTTCGTCAGCATAAAGAAGAGGAGCTCGTTAGATCTATACTTCCCGGTTCCTTCCTTGAGATCGCCCCGTTGTGATGATCTTGAGAAGAGTGGTTATCTCGTCGTTGCCGAGATAACTGCTTCAGTTTCTTGATTCCTTCGCGAATCAATGAAGCTCGGGATCTGATTTGATCGTTTGGTGGTCCACGGATATCAACGTCCCCGTCAAAGGCTAAGTTCCCACGTAAGCAGCGGGCGATAAACACCTGTTGCGCTGTTTGACGAGAGTTGTAATTTTTATTTTCATGGTGTAAAGGTCTTATAAAAAGACCAATATTTTTGAACTTGTTGTAACGATATAAGTTGTAATGAGTTATATAATAAAGAATACAATTTTCTAGCCAAACAAGCTGGCGATCACAATGGGAGCCAACAGCTTCGCTACCGAAATTGTCGTGCTGCAGCCAACGATCAAGATCCCAGTGTTCGAAGAGGTTGAATACGAATTCGACCAGCAGAAATTCGAGGAATATATTTCAAGATCCCAGTGTTCGAAGAGGTTGAATACGAATTCGACCAGCAGAAATTCGAGGAATATATTTCCTCCTCCTCCTCCGACCAGCAGAAATTCGAGGAATATATTTCCTCCTCCTCCTCCAGATCTTCTTCTTACAAACGCAGGAAGACCACTGCCGCGAAGAATATGCCTTCAGATCCGAAGACCAAGGCTGATGATCTGAACCCGAATGTAGTGGAAGACCCCTCTCTGGCCTCCAAAGAAACCAGATCCAACTTTCGTGACAACTCCTCGAAAGTCAAAGGAGTAGCCCATTGAAAGTGCACCAGTGCTGACGAAGAGGGCTCGTCAAAGGTGCCGTCAACATCTCATGCGCCAATTTGCCAAGGATTTAGAGCCTGTTGACGAGATCTGCTATGATGCGGGTCTGAAACTCAGAAGGCGCCAAGTGTTCCAGCAGCAAGCAAACACCTCCTCCTCCAAACCAGCAACCAATAAATGGGTTCGTGTCAAAAAGATCCGTTCAACTCTCGAGGAGCATATCCATAAGCGCCATGCACTGCTAGCGCAGACAAGGATCTTTGTGCGGAAGGCACAGGAGTTACAGAAGGAAAATGTGGTCAAAAAGCTACCAAGATCTAAGCAAGTTTGGATGCTAAAGGCCAAATCAGCGCCTAAGGCAAAAACATCTGAGGCTGCTCTCCAACCTTCGTCAACTTCAGATCTCGCTCCTTCTAATCCCACATCGTCGGTGAAGCTCCGTGACAGTATGGACATATCCAGAGGCAGGAAAGCAATAGCGGAACGCCAAGGTCCTTTGCATGAAGATCGAGGCAAACTGTCTGTTAAGGAACACTTGGGACCGTTGAAGAAACTCCGAGCAAACATCCAGACTGGGGGTCGTATGCGACCTCCTAACAAGTTGATTCTTGTAACCGCCCACTTGGGGGTGCGTACAGAAGGCCAGGAGCCCGTTAGAGTTTCACCCTCAGAAAAGTGTGATTCCAAACGTGTGACTCCTGCAGACGCCAACAAGGAGTTGTTTACTCAGAAAAAAACATGTTAGACAGACGAACGCGTTATACCTAAGAATTCATGTAAACAGCCGATAGGTTGCTCTAACTGCAACGTCGATGAGTTGTACTATCGGGCTGGGGGTAAGAATAAATTTCGAAAGAGAAATACCTAGGAAACGGACTCTCAGTGTACGTGTACCAAAATTATCAGGGTAGTATTATCAGCGTGTAGCTATCCCAAGATCGCTCCACAGAGGGTCTCGGTATTTGAAAGGATCTCCAATGGAACGATTAAGTTCAAACCAAAGCATTTCCGTAAAAAATGATCGGTCGTTCAATGTGACGAATTTTCGGAAGTTACGGTGAATATGGTTGATAAGGGAAAGTCGGCTCGATCTTCTAGTTTTGATCTGCTCGTAACGCATCGTCTAACTCGGCTATGCGCAGGGACTACTAGACGTAGGGATTATCAGAGAATGCAGAGGGGATTATCCTTGGACGATGAAGCATCAAATGCTACCTCTGCAATCGTTTCTGACAACACGGTATCCAGTCCAGGACAATCCCGAGAGGCATTTATGACCAACACCGAGCAAATAGCCAAAATCATCAAGGATGCCTTAACTAAGCAAAAAGAGAACTTTAAGTTGGAAATGGAAATGGCTATGCTGCGAATGAGGGAAGAGCATGACCAACAGATCCGAGCATTGTCAAATCAAATAGGCGAATCTAGTCGTCGCAATGATGCTAACCGAGCAAATAGTGATTCGGAGGCGGATGAACATCTCAATGCTGAGAACTCTCCCACTGACCAGAACGCTGGGGTAGCCCTACTACAGATAACAACACTGGGGGTGGTCTCGCCGAAGATAATAATACCGGGGGTGACCACATTGTTCCTCTCGAAAATTGTCCAAAACATGATACAGACGAGGACGAGAAGATGAAAGACCTCGAGAGCAAAATTAACGCTCTAATGTCTGCTCGATAGATGAAAAGAACCGGCATTCTGTGTCCTTATCCGAGAGAGTGGGAGTCGATCACGTATCCGGCCAAGTTCAACTTGATCAACTTTACGCCGTTCGACGGGAAAGGCTCTCCTACTCAACATATGATCTACTTCAAGTCCCACCTGGGCATGATCTTCGGCAATGAAGCCTTGATGGTTCGGTCATTCGTCGGCACCCTTCGCGGGCCTATCTTTAATTGGTACCACCGTCTCAAGCTTGGAAGTATCAACAGTTGGGACGATATGGAGAGCTCATTCCTTGGTAACTTCTTTAACGACGACGCCGAGATATCCATCAGGACACTCTTTAAGGAGAAACATGAAGACGAAGAGACGGTCGACGACTTTATCAAACGTTTCCGGAATAAAGCGATGAACTGTCGAGATTCGATCATGGAGGATTTCATCCTCCAAACATGTCATAACAACCTATCTATTGAGATATTAAAAATTATGGGAGTCGCACCGCCCAACACATGGAAAGAGTTGAAGACGTGCGGCGAACAAGCCGAACACTTCCTCAGAAGAAAGAAGATCGAAAGAAGTTAGCAGTCAAGGCCTGTGGTTGCTAGTGATAATAGTCAGACGTCACAACAACAACCTCAAAAACAGCAAAGGACTCCAGATCCGAGACTCCAAAAAGAGTACTCTTTCAAGGATGAGGAAGTTCCGGATATTTTTGAGTACCTTCTGAATAACGGTGAGATTGAGCTACCACCTATTAAAGATCAGGAGGGAGCTATGAGGATTACAGACCCAAACTACTGTGCGTACCACAGGAGAGTTCTCCATCCTACTGAGGTTTGTTTCGGTCTAAAGAACAAGATTCAAGCTCTAATCGACTCTAGCGCCATAAAGCTAGAATAAACCGAATGACGGTGCACCACTCCGAAGAGTATACGAGTATAAACTGCTTCTCAACACTCCGAAGAGTATACGAGTATAAACTGTTCCTCGATACTCCAACAAGTATATGAGCCTAAACTATTTCCTTTCTATCACGGAAAGTTCCTGGAGAGTGCTATGCATGGTGCTCTTAAGGATAACTCGATCATGCAGCTGAATATAATGATAAACCCAGTTTTGCAAAAAAAAGCTAGGGGTGGATAGTTCATGTAATGGGAAGTTCCCGGAAGAATACTATATGTAATTTTCTTAGGAATAACCCGATCATTACAAACAAAGTGATAAACACTAAACCCCCACGGTGATTTCCGAACACTCTTTTGCTGAGACGAGATTCGATCACTTTGTTGGATCAATCTTTCCTCACAAAACTCCTATTGGTGTTTGACGACTCACAGTCTTCCACTAAAAAATCCCTACCGATCAGACTAATTAACGATGGGATCACCAAAATTCCTTTCGGTGGAATCCACTCAAACTTCTAATGCGTCTGTGCACTTAACATTCTTATTGTTAAATTCCAGACATAATACTTGAAATTTTAATATCCTGATCATTGACGATTGTCTAACCCCTCCGTGTTAAGTATTTGTCACTTAACACCAGGAACCCCTTCTGAGTGACTTGTACAAGTCAACACTCCTACTGTGATTTGTACTCCCACTCCCACTGTCTACTTGGTCAAACCTTTAAACAGTTAGGACACAAACCAAAATCCCCTCTCGATTCCTTCCATGAGCGAGAGGTCCACAAATTGAACGATCAAACATTTAAACAGTTAGGGTCGTCTCAAATTCCAATCTTGGTCAAACCTTTAAACAATTAGGACCACAACCAAAATTCCCTCTCGATTCCTTCCATGAGCGAGAGATCCACAAATTGAACGATCAAACCTTTAAACAGTTAGGGTCTCCCTCTCGATTCCTTCCATGAGCGAGAGATCCACAAATTGAACGATCAAACCTTTAAACAGTTAGGGTCATCTCAAATTCCCATCTTGGTCAAACCTTTAAATAGTTAGGACCACAACCAAAATCCCCTCTCGGTTCCTTCCATGAGAGAGAGAGGTCCACAAATTGAACGATCAAATATTTAAACAGTTAGGGTCATCTCAAATTCCCATCTTGGTCAAACCTTTAAATAGTTAGGACTACAACCAAAATCCCCTCTGGATTCCTTTCATGAGCGAGAGGTCCACAAATTGAACGATCAAACCTTTAAACAGTTAGGATCGTCTCAAATTCCCATCTTGGTCAAACCTTTAAACAGTTAGGACCACAACAAAATCCACTCTCGATTCTTTCCATGAATGAGAGGTCCACAAATTAAACGATCAAACCTTTAAACAGTTAGGGTCGTCTCAAATTCCCAACTTGGTCAAACCTTTAAACAGTTAGGACCACAACCAAAATCCCCTCTCGATTCCTTCCATGAATGAGAGGTCCACTTTTAATTTGAGCAATCAAATCTATGAAAGTTAGGATTGCCTACAACCTCACTTGGTCAAACCTGCAGATAGTTAGGACCAAGACCGAAATGCCCCTTTCGATAAACGAAAGACTTCCATATTTTCCTATTCGGCCAAACCTATAAAAGTTAGGGCTGAAATTCAATAAAGGAGGAATTCTTTTCTTGGATTAAGCAACCAATCCTATAAAATTTAGGGTTGCTTAAATCTTTCTGATTCTCGGAGTGGAGATCCCACTCCTAGTTTCACTTTTCCGGATTCTTAGGGTAGAGATCCTACTTCGAGTTTCTTCGGCAACGGGAGATAGAATATAAAATTCTTCCTCTTCAGTTTTGAGAGATAGAATATAAAATTCTTCCTGTCCTATTTTTCGACACCATCCTTCAACTCCGTAATATGTGCCTTATACACGTGGGGAATTTTATCCCGAATCCTAAGTAGGGATAAGTCAACGCCTAACACACGTTGCCGGTTTAGTCTTTCGCTGAGTGAAAAAGACACCAGAATCCGAGTCTAGGGACTTATATCCCGAATCCTGAGTAGGGATAAGTCAACGCCTAACACGCGTTACCGGTTTAGTCTTTCACCGATTAAAGAAGACACCAGAATCCAAATCTGAGGAATTTTATCCCGAAGCCTAAGTAGGGATAAGTCAGCGTCTAACACGCGTTTTTGGTTAGCCATTGACCGTAAAAAAGGACAAAAGCCCACATATTCGACATTATGACAGGTTGTTATTAATAACACCATAATCCGTGCCTTACACGCACGGAGAACTTTATCTCGACCCCTAAATAGAGATAGGTCAACGCCTAACACGCGTTGTCGGTTTAGTCTTTCGCAGAGTGAAAAAGATACCAGAATCCGAGTCTGGGAACTTTTATCCCGAATCCTAAGAAGGGATAAGTCAACGCCTAACACGCGTTGTCGTGTAGTCTATTCCCGTGAAAAAGACGAAGTCTATTTATTCAATATCGTAGCACTAAAAGAGTTAACTCTTTTAGCACAACGTTACTTGCAGAACGGACTTAAACAATTCGCATGCAAGCCCGGTTCAAACGGTAATCGGTAAAGGCACATCAAATCCGTTGATGGCTGAGGATTTGCCAAAAATCCTGAGTCTACATCTGATACATGCTGTCGGGTAGTCTATTCCCGTGAGAAAGACGAAATCTACGTATTCAATATCGTAGCACTAAAAGAGTTAACTCTTTTAGTATAACATCACATATGAAACGGACTTAAACAATTTATATGCTAGCCCGACTCAAACGGTAGTCGGTAAAGGCTCATCAAACCCATTGATGGTTGAGGGTTTGCCAAAAATCCTATATATGCAAGAGTCATTGACGCACCCTCCCAATTAGTTGGCCTCGTGACTAGAGCATCCAACAACTTTAGGAAAAGATCCATACATGCAGATGAATCAGCATTCATAGTTGGTCCTGCAGCTCCGACATTTGGGACCGTCATGCTCCAATACTTTAAGAGCTTAAACTGTGTATACTCCAGCAAACGTACGAGTATAAAATGTGTTAATGTCAGGTGATCCAAAACCCTAGGTCAACACCGGTCAACGCGTAACCCTAGGTCAACGCCAGTCAACGCGTTGCGACAAAAAGTCAACGACAGGTGAGCCGAAACCCTAGGTCAACGCCGGTCAATACGTAACCCTAGGGCAACGCCAGTCAACGCTTTGTAATAAAAAATTCAACACGATGCGATAAAAGGGCAACGCCAGTCAACACGTTGTAATAAAAAAGTCAACGCCAGACGATCCGAAACCCTAGGTCAAAGTCAGTCAACGCGTAACCCTAGGTCAACGTCAGTCAACGCGTTGCGATGAAAGTCAATACGAGTCAATATATCGTGATGGAGATAGTCAGTTCAAAGTCAACCTGACGATATGAGCCAAAATCAACTTACATGTTTTGATTCAAGATTTCGACGACGGTCAGACGATAAACGCAGCGCCGGGAGAACTTCAGCTATTTGTCAAAACATCGAATAGATTGAAAATCGAAAGAGTCAAGAATCAAAGCTAACAACAGGTCCTTTTACACCGACTGAAGGTTGAACCAATCATATCCAAAGTATTTCAGGTTCATCTATAAAAGAAACGAGATTGGAACACTTTGGAGGGGGTATCTGTAGGCGTTAAAAATTGCCTATAGGTCCCCACACGTAGCTCAAGACAGAGAGAATACGATGAACGTTACTATTCGAGTCACAAAAACTCATTTGACAATGACAAACGCACGAATTGAGTCGATGGACCATACAAAGCAACGGAACAACAGGATAACAGAAACACGAGCTGATCGGGAGCCCCGCGTCGCTTACGAAAGGCGAAGCGCCCCTCGTATCCTATTTATTCCACATGTGATTCAACCATGGGAGCTTATAGATCTCCTTATTAGCTTTCCAATGCATCTTGAACCACGTAATTCCGAGTTCGGACGGTAAAGATACGGTGGAGACAGTTAGAACCACAAAACCAGGTCCAGGCCAAAAGTTTGGCTGAGACACCAAATGGTGTCCAGGCCAATGCTTGGCCAAGACACCAAATGGTGTCTCAGCCAAGGCATGGCCGAGACATCACATGGTGTCTCGGCCAATGCTTGACCGAGACACCAAATGGTGTATCGGCCAAAGCATGGCCGAGACACTAAATGGTGTCTCGGCCCAAGCTTGGCCGAGACATCCACGGGTGTTCGTAGACCCAAAAATCTGGTTTTGGTAGTTTGAAGCTGTTTTCGATCCTTAACCGCCTGGATTTATTTTAACTGATAGAATATCATCCAAGAATGTGGTTAAGTGGTTGCAACTGAGGATAAGAGGGAATCGGCCGTTTTTATCTGAAAACAGGGGTCCCTAAGCCTATAAATACAGCCTCAGGACCTTTATTTTTTCAGATCTGGAATTCTCGAGCGTTGGCGAAGCCTTGCCGGACTGAAGACTGAAGGTGCACGGATTTCAGAACAGAGGAGGAGGAGAGATCGGATCGAGTTCGTCAGCATAAAGAAGAGGAGCTCGTCAAATCTACACTTCCTGGTTCCTTCCTTGAGATCGCCACGTTGCGGTGATCTCGAGAAGAGTGGTTATCTCGCCGTTGCCGAGATAACTGCTTTGGTTTCTTGATTCCTTCGTGAATCAACGAAGCTCTGGATTTGATCTGATCCTTTGGTGGTCCACGGATATCAACGTCCCCGTCACAGGCCAAGATCTCACGCAAGCAGCGGGCGATAAACACCCGTTGCGCTGTTTGACGAGAGTTATA
This sequence comes from Asparagus officinalis, assembly GCF_001876935.1. Classification (NCBI taxonomy): domain Eukaryota; kingdom Viridiplantae; phylum Streptophyta; class Magnoliopsida; order Asparagales; family Asparagaceae; genus Asparagus; species Asparagus officinalis. The sequence continues at coordinate 75,415,189 of NC_033801.1, forward strand.
ATTTTTATTTTCATTATGTAAAGGTCTTATAAAAAGACTGACCTTTTTGAACTTGTTGTAACGATCGAAGTTGTAATGAGTTATATAATAAAGAATACAATTTTCTACCCAAATAAATAACATAGTAGCATCATAAAAAACTTGTAGCATCTCTTTTACACTATATATAACTAATCATTCACCCTCAGTTATTCCATACATACTACCAGAACTAGAACTAGAAGTATAGAAAATAATAAAAATTATTTATAATTTTTATACTCCATTGGTACATTTAACATTGCATAGATAGAATTCCACCTATTGTCAACATTTTTTAGAATTAATCTGGGTTTTAAATTTTTTTATTCTTTTACGTAATTGTTTCTATCTTTTAAGTCTATGGTTTAGAAGCATTATGAGTATAAGTTATTATCCTAACCTTTCCTATCATGGATTTAGTTTCACCAAATGCACTTTGAGCAATTAAATTTAAAATATAACACATACATCTAATATATAAAAATATCATCATGATATGACAATAGAAAAAATAATTTGATATGATCTGCAACTACATTATTATTACTAACATTATCTAGTGAAAAAGAAAATATTTTTTCTAAAATTTTTAATTTTATAAGTTCTTTTAAACATTTGCAATATTAATACCACTGTGTGAATCTTCAAATGCAATAAAAAATAATTCTTTTAAACATTTGCTAATTATCATCAATCCAGTGCGCTGTGATACATAAATAACCAGTTTGTTCTCTAGATATCCGAATATTAGAAGTTAAAAAAATTACAGTTTAAATTTTGAAAATAAGAAATTATTTTTGTTTGATCCTCATGATAATATTTCAAAATATCACGTTGACAAGATTGACGAGAAATTTTTTTAAATGCAGAATAAAAACCATCTGTAATCATATCTTCAAATTCATCATCTTTTACTAATTTAAAAGGAATATTTTAAGATACGATAAATCTAAAGATGCATTTCCTGGCTTTAGTAAAGATTATCGGATATCACCTTGAGGTATTGTCTGACATTTGTTGTGGTTTTCTAATTGGCGTTTGAGGTGGTTGGTACCGTTTTTATGATGAACTTGGAAAATATGGTCGGACAATTGTAGGCTGTCTAAAAAATCACAATGGATAGCTGATCCCCATCAAGCTTCAATAATAAAAGTTACAATCAGATGACTTTCATGCCAACAAATGAAAGCATTAAATGGAGGACTTTTCACATAGATCGAGAAGAGTTACGATTCAACGACACTTCCGATAACTGATGAAAACTCTATTCAGTGGTCTTCACAATCATCAGTGAGAGTTACAATCTGACGACTTTCATACCTCACAATAGCTAAAGCAAGGATTACTGAACAATGGTCCTTGCAACGCTCTACAGAAGAGGTTACAAGTCAACTAGCCTCTTCTAAAACGTGAAACTCATCTTCGCGTTACAATTCTTGAAATACAGGCAACCCCCACGTTTCCAAGCTGTAACAAGCAAAACGCAAGCGGCCCTCGCGTTTTTGACGTTCAGTCAACACCCAACTCCGCGTCTCAATTCTAAGACGCAAAGTTAGGGTCCTGAATGTCAAATTGGGCGTTTGACTCATTCAAACACGACTCGAACGGTTTCAGAACCGATTCCCCTAAGATTTGAGGGATTTTCGCCCACTTAGGAGCAGATTTACGGGTTGGTTACACCCCTTATCATCCTATAAATAACCGCCTTACTCAACCAAGTAAAGGGGTTGAAGATTTTGGGATCTAAACGGCACAAGGTTCGGATTTTGGGAGATTTCGGCTAGATTTCGAAGATCAAATCATCTATGAAATCAGTAGAGTTCTTGGTAGTTAAGAGATCAGATTTTTCAGCAACAAACAAATCTATTTGTCTTATCAACCGATTATTCTATTTTAACAACTCTTTTCACATAGTTCTAACTCGTTCTGAGTTATTAAACTCGTTAAGAGTTATTCAACAAACTTACCACGAAAGTTTATCGTTCCCACGAGATAAAAAACGGTCGGATCGTCAACAGAGAGCAAATTCGACGCAAGCATTCGAAGGAAGCACTCTATCGCTACCGAGAAGAACCCAATTTTAATCAAATGGGAGAATCCAGATCATTCACCTCTCTTTTTTAATCGGGAAATCCAATTGTAACTGAGATTAAAGGAATACAAATCAATTTTTCTTTCATTTCTTTTACTACGAATTTTCTCCACAAACAAAAGATGGCGACTCCGCTGGGGACTAGCTTCTCTGATGAAGAAGTGGTGGTACAATCCAACGTCAACCTCGTTGGAACAATGGTCGAAACTCTCATGGTAGAGTTTGATCAAGCCAAGTTTGAGAAGGCCCTCTCCTCCGAATCCCTTAGCCCTAAGGCTATGCGCAAGATCCACAAAGTTTCCGAGGAGACTAAAGCTCCAGTTCTGACCAACTCATCTAAAGACTATCTCCCATGGGGTTGCACTGTTCATACAGTCCCCTCTCTAAAGGAGAAGACTCGACTTCGGCACCACTCCAAAAAAGCCGATCCTCCAATCAACGCGAACTCCGCGTTTGTGAGCCTCAACATGAGCTCTGCATAAGCTAAGCTAAACGCAGCCCTCAGGTGTACGTTTCCCAGATAGGAAGTAACCCTCAGAGGCACGTTCCAATATCAAAACGCAGACCTCAAAACTCCATTGATCTGGCTGAACGTAACTCTCAGGAGTGCGTCCCAGAACCAAAACGCAACCCTCAGGAGTGCGTTCCACAAACTGAACGCAACTCTCAGGAGTGCGTTTGAGAATCAAAATGTAGATCTCTGGACTGCGTTTCATCAGCAAAACGCAGATCTCAAGACTACGTTTCATCAGCAAAACACAGATCTTAAGAATGCGTTTCATTAGCAAAATGCAAACCTCAGGATCGCGTTTCACTAGCAACACCTGGAGCTCAAGCACGCGTTCGGGTAACGAAATACAATACAGAACTTGGTGTATACCGTGGAGCTTCAGGGTGGTATTCCATCCCCCTCGGACCCCCTGGCCAGGGGCGCACCGCCCCCTGGACCCCCGGCTCGCTGATCGGGCAGCGAGACCCCCGAATACTCTGCGTAGCACGACTAGATTGAGGGGCGGATATAAGAAGTTTATGGATTCAAGGCATCTCAATCAGATCCATGTTCACCAAGAGCCACACCTGTCCAATCATGGACTGAGGGTTCCAGTTCAAACCTCACGATCAGTGAGTAATTCTCCTCAAATCTTTACAACAGATTTAAGAGAGTTCATAGCGAGAGAAAGACCGATGCAATAAGCTATTCGTTCATTCCAATGTGAACGACTGATTCCTACGGTCCTCTCGGGATGTCAATGCTGCTCATATGCGGCCAAACCGTCGATATTCAACCGACCAACGAACGTTGCTTTGCCCAACCAACGACGACGTTTGCACTAGAAGAAGACTTCAGAGGATGAATACCTTGAAGTTACTTCCAACATGATCGGCAGAGGGAGATCATCAGTTCCTAATTCCGATGAGTCAGAGAACGACCAGTCCCGTGGCTTGAAAGACTTCCTGAATAGGTCCAATAGAGTTTATCAACATACTCGGACTCAAACAGGAGTCATTCCCCCTGTCAACTATCGGAGGCTAGCCAGAGGAACCAATTCCGATGACGAACACTTAGCCATTGTGGAGTCCTAATCATCAAGCTCTTTCGTTAGGCATGAGAGCTTCGTCCACATGGCAGAACATTCTGAAGATCTTTCAAAGAGGGTCGATGAGCAGGAGGTCATGCTCAAATCACAACAGAAGACCATCGATGAACTCCTGGCCCTGTTGACTCAAATCGTCATAGACAAGGCCAAATCTCAGAAGACAGATTCGCCACCTAGGTAAGAATCCTCCCAGAGAGGAAAAACGTGTTCATCCTGACTTCACACAAGCAAAGGGAAGGAAAAAATGGTTGATGACGCTGCTTCTGATCAAGAAGCCCACAACCTGAAATCTTCCTCTGATGAAGGAAGAGAGACGGAGAACGAGCAGAATCTCTAGTCTACCAAAATAAAAGAATTGGAAGCCCGCCTCAATGCTATTGCCAACAGAAGCGAGCTTCAAGACGAGGGAGTTGTCAGACCCTATCCTGCCGAATGGGATGCAGCCCCTTATCCTCCAAAGTTCGAAGTCCCGACGCTACAAACATTTGATGGTACAGGATCACCGAACCAACATATCTATCATTTTAAGTCACAGACTGGGAATGTGATATCAAACGATTCCATATTGGCTCGATTGTTCATTGACACCCTCAAGGGAGTTGCCTTTGAATGGTTCAAGAAACTGCCTACCGGATGTATCCAAAAGTGGGCATATCTAGAGAGACTCTTCCTATCAAGATTCTTTAAAGACGATACAGAAGTCTCCATCCATACCCTTCTCGCCACTAAGCAGAAGGAGAGGGAGTCTATCAAAGCCTTCGTCAAGAGGTTCAGAAACATGGCTCTACAATGTCCGACAGGTATGACACAGTCTACACTGGTGGAGACCTGTCAACATAACTTGCAGACCGACCTTCTAGCACAAATGAGGGTTACAGAATATCATTCCTGGAGATAACTAATCTATCAAGGCGAACAGGCTCAAAAGATTATTGCCAGGATCCAAGCTGAAGAACAAAGTAGGCAGGATCAACCTGAGCAATCGGACCAAACACAATCTTCTCAGTCAGAAGGGGAAGATACTATGGTTATTGAAGCCAATCCTCTTCAGTAGGATGGTAGACCCAACAACTATCATGTTAACAGTTACCTCTGATAGTCAAACTCGTTAGATAGTGGCCCACTAAGCGATGTGCTATGTCTATCCTTTTTCCCATGCACTTATTCAAGACTAGGGGTTGGTTTATTTGTAGTTCATTGGATTATAAATAATAAATTTTCTGAGTTGTCATGTTTAATAGAATACCTCTGTCAACCACGAAGTCTTCCAAAACTATCACGTTAATGATCACCTCTGATGGTCTGTTTTCCTCCAAATTCCCCCACCAATCCTTTTCAAGCAGGATGGTGGGTCCATAAAACTATCACATTAACAGTTACCTCTGATAGTATATCAACTTGCTAATCTTCCTCAATAGGATGGCAGATCTACAAAACTATTACGTTAACATTTACCTCTGATAGTCCATCAACTTGCCAATCTTCCTCTATAAGATGGCATGTCCATAAAACTATCACGTTCACAGTTACCTCTGATAGTCCATCAACTTGCCAATCTTCCTCAATAGGATGGCAGGTCCACAAAACTATCACGTTAACAGTTACCTCTGATAGTCCATCAACTTGCTAATCTTCCTCAATAGGATGGCAGGTCCATAAAACTATCACGTTAACAGTTACCTCTGATAGTCCATCAACTTACCAATCTTCCTCAATAGGATGGAAGGTCCACAAAACTATCACGTTAACAATTACCTCCGATAGTCCATCACTTTGCCAATCTTTCTCAATAGGATGGTAGGTCCACAAAACTATCACGTTAACAGTTACCTCTGATAGTCAAACTCATCAGATAATGGCCTACCAAGTGATGTGCCTCTATTCCGACTTCATGGATAGTGCATCACTAGGCGATATGTTTTGTCTACCTCTTTTTATTCTCCTGCTAAGTCTTAATCAAGACTGGGGGTTGGTTACTTGGAATCCACAGGATTAAGACTAATGAATCTTTCACATCGTCGAGTGAACATTACACTTTTGACTATCATCACCCTCACAGAGTATGTATGCATCTTGCATCACTCCCAATTTTTCATATTAACAATACACCTCTGACAATCAACTTATCAATCCTTGTCAATAGGATGATAGGTCCTCAAAATTGCTCAAATCATAATCTTTCCCAGCAAAACACTAAGTCTTCAAAATCTTATTCAAATCACAAGTATCAAAATTTATCGCTTCTGGTGATTCATCGCTTCTGGTGATAAACCCACCTAGCAAGTTTCCCCAGCGAGACGCTAATTCCCAAAATCTTGTGCAAGTCACAAGTACACAAATTCTTGTCATGTTCAACAGAACACCTCTGACAACCAATCAACTTATCAATTCTCTTCAATAGAATGATAAGTCCCCAGAGTTGCTCCAATCACAACAAATTTCCATCACGTTAATATCATACCTCTGACAATCAACTTGTCAATCCTCTTTAATAGGATGATAGGTCCCCAAAGTTGCCCCGATCGTAACAAATTCCTGTCACGTTAATCTCACACCTCTGACAATCAACTTATCAATCCTCTTCAACAGGATGATAAGTCCCCAAAGTTGCCCGATCGTAATAAATTTCTGTCATGTTAATCCCACACCTCTGACAAAATCTACTTATCGACTCTCCCCAATAGAGCGATAAGTCCACAAAATTACCCCGATCATAATATCTAACCCATCAAGTTAACATCACACCTCTGACGACACAATCCACTTATCGACTCTCCTCAATAGAGCGATAGGTCCACACAATCCACTTATCGACTCTCCTCAATAGAGCGATAGGTCCACAAATTCCAGTCAAGTTAACATCACACCTCTGACAACACCAAATCAACCTATCGACTTCCAGTCAAGTTAACATCACACCTCTGACAACACCAAATCAACCTATCGACTCTCTTCAATAGAGCGATAAGCCCATAAAATACTGTTAGGTTAATATCACATCTCTAACAGTCAAACCCTCTCTAATGAACTTGTTAATCCTTTTTCAACAAGAATAGCAAGTTTTCATCATAAAATCCCCAGTGGATTAAAGATTTTCTGGAATTATCCTAGTGATAACCAAGAAAATTTATGAATTTCACTCTAAGTAAAAATTCATGCTAAGTTAATACTACACCTCTGGCGCTTCCAACTTTCTTTCAGTGTTTCAAGTAACACAGGAAGAAACAGTGATAAAGTCTACGTATTCAATATCCTAGCCGGTAATTATCATTAAATTATTAATCTCTGAATCCATACATTGCATGTATGGGGAATTTTATCCTGAATCCTAAGTAGGAATGAGTCAACGCCTAATACGTGTTACCGGTTAGTCTTTGACCGTAATAAGGACAAAAACCCACGTATTAACCATCATGGCAGGTCGTTATTAATAACGCCAAAATCCATACCTTACACGCATGGGGGACTTTATCTCGATCCCCAATTAGAGATAAGTCTGCATCTAACACATGCTGTCGGGTAGCGTATTCCCGTAAAAATAGCAAAGCCCACGTATTCAACATCGTGGCAGACCGTTATTAATAACTCTAAAATCCATGCCTTACACATGGGGGACTTTATCTCGATCCCTAATTAGAGATAAGTCTGCATCTAACACATGCTGTCGGGTAGCGTATTCCCGTGAAAATAGCAAAGCCCACGTATTCAACATCGTGGCAGATCGTTATTAATAACGCTAAAATCCATGCCTTACACACATGGAGGACTTTATCTCGATCCCTAATTAGAGATAAGTCTACGCCTAACACGCGTTGCCGATTAGTCTTTTCCCGTCAAAATGATAAAGTCTATGTATTCAAAATCATAGCATCAAGTCTAAGAGGGTTCATTCTCTTAGCACAACATTACATGTGGAACGGACCTAGATAATTCACATGCTAGCAAAACTCAAACGGTAATCGGTAAAGGCTTATCAAATCCGTTGATGGCTGAGGGTTTGCTAAAGATCCTATGCATGTTTACATGCTCATCAGCTTAATGGATGTGAGCCAAGACTTGAAACAGATGAGCTAAAGATCCTATGCATGTTTACATGCTCATCAGCTTAATGGATGTGAGCCAAGACTTGAAACAGATGAGCTAAAGACAAGTCTCAAAGACTTAGTCAGAAAATGCAAGACTTGAAACAGATGAGCTAAAGACAAGTCTCAAAGACTTAGTCAGAAAATGCATGAGAGCCACCTATGAGTCTCAAGTCGAAACGCCAAGGTCAGATCCGCGTTGCAAACACCAAAACGCCAAGGTCACACCCGGGTTCCAAATTTAAAACGCCAAGGTCAGACCCGCGTTGCAAACACCAAAACACCGAGGTCACACCCGGGTTCCAAATTTAAAACGCAATGGTGAGACCCGCGTCTCAAGTTCAAAACGTAGGGATCCACCCCCACATTCCAGAAGCAGGATTATGACGCATACCTTCACACAGGTCCTGCGTGGAAAATCCCTTCAATCAAGATGCCTTTGAAGTGAGTGCAGAGAACGACTCCTTTATAACAAGGAATCAACAACTTCAAGATCAGAGTTGGGATCCAAAGTATTCCGAAAATCCGTCCCAGTCAACCGCGAACTTTTGAAAACTTTGGAGGGGGTTCTGTAGGCTCTCTAAAAAATCACAATGGATAACTGATCCCCATCAAGCTTCAATAATGAAAGTTATAATCAGATGACTTTCATGCCAACAAATAAAAGCTGCAAATGGAGGACTTTTCACATAGATCGAGAAGTGTTACGATTCAATGATACTTCCGACAACTGATAAAAACTCTATTCAGTGGTCTTCACAATCAACAGTGAGAGTTACAATCTGACGACTTTCACATCCCACAATAGCTAAAGCGAGGATTACTGAACAATGGTCCTTTCAACACTCTACAGAAGAGGTTACAAGTCAACTAGCCCCTTCTAAAATACGGAACTCATCTTCGCGTTATAATTCTTGAAATGCAGGCGACCCCCGCGTTTCCAAGCTGCAACAAGCAAAACGCGATCGGCCCTCGCGTTTTTGACGTTCAGTCAACACCCAACTCTGCGTCTCAATTCTAAGACGCGGAGTTAGAGTCCTGAACGCCAAATTGGGCGTTTGACTCATTCAAATACGAGTCAAACGGTTTCAGAACCGATCCCCCCACGATTTGAGGCATTTTCGCCCACTTAGGAGCGGATTTAGGGGTTGGTTACACCCCTTATCATCCTATAAATAACCGCCTTACTCAACCGAGTAAAGAGGTTGAAGATTTTGGGATCTAAACGACACAAGGTTCGGATTTTGGGAGATTTCGACTAGATTTCGGAGATCAAATCATCTACGAAATCAGTAGAGTTCTTGGCAGTTAAGAGATCAGATTCTTCAGCAACAAACAAATCTATTTGTCTTATCAACCGATTATTCGCTTTTAACAACTCTTTTCACAGAGTTCTAACTCGTTCTGAGTTATTAAACTCGTTAAGAGTTATTCAACAAACTTACCACAAAAGTTCATCGTTCCCATGAGATAAAAAATGGTCGGATCATCAACGGAGAGCAAATTCGACGCATGCATTCGAATGAAGCACTCCATCGCTATCGAGAAGAACCCAGTTTTAATCAAATGGGAGAATCCAGATCATTCTCCTCTCTTTTGTAATCGAGAAATCCAATTGTAACTGAGATTAAAGGAATACAAATCAATTTTTCTTTCGTTTTTTTTACTGCAAATTTTTAAAACGCACACTTAACCTTCTGGGTGAGAAGTCTACCGTGTTGATCCCTGGTGACTTCTATCTTCTCAAAGAAGTTTCACACATCAGATCTCGGTCTTTTAGGAGCTATAGATGCTGAATCATCGTCACCGAATTCGTGATCGACATCGGTAGGAGGAGTAACTGTAGCTCCTATAATAGGAGTATTATGACTCATTTCAAATCGGGAGTTGGGATTTTCCCTTCATAATCAGAGGAGGAAGCCATTTGATTAAAATTTAGAGAGTAAAAGCAAGAATAAGAAAGTATTAGAGAGTGTTAGAGAGGAGTAGATGAGTTTTGGATGAGAAAAATAAATGAAAACACCATTTATTTATAGAGGCAGCCCCCTAAACAAATGACCAAAATACCATCAAATTTTAGCTTTTTTTGACAGCTCGTTATTGGGGGGGGGTCAAAAGAAAAAACTTGGATCGTTATGGTCGTTCGAACGCCGGTTAGCCTGGCCAAACGGTCACGAATGTGACCAATTCGTGACCGTTGGACCACTGGGTGGGGCCATTCCGCCGCGCGCCATTTTCGCACCGAGTTCCGGGCCTGGACCCAGGCTACCCCTAGGCCCGATCCCTTTTGTTGGCTGGGACGGGTCGGTGGGGCACCGGCGAGGGCGGCCCCGAAGCGCTCGGCGCAGAGCCCGATTCGACCCGGATTTCCGGGCCAGCAGGCTTGGCGCGGCCCGAGTCCGGTCCGAAAATCGGAATGGGCCTGGGCCTTGGGCCCAAATAGACACCCCTAATCTTATAGTCTCACAGGAAATAATTAAAAGAAATAATAAATTTAAATAAATGTTTTCGATTAATTTGATATTCAACCTTCTATTTAAATTACAGTTAATTTCTAATTACTTAATTGCTCTTAACATGTTGTGTCAAAGACTGAATTGCGGCTTAAAGTGAAATCTGATATGAATCATGATAGTATCAAAAGAATAACGTAGATCTGATCAATCCTTTCTCGAACATGATCGTTTATTTAGCTGGGAAAGAATAATATATTATAGAATGATGATAACCTCATTCTAATTCATGATTGTAAGTTCAGACCACATCAGACAAATGAAGATTTTTCTAGCATAGTAGGCAAAGATCTTATGGATGTAGATTCTCATCACTAGTAGAAAATCACGTATTCTAGACGGAATATTCTAGACGGAATTTTTTCCGTCTAGAATGCATTACGTATTCTAGACGGAATATTCTAGACGGAATTTTTTCCGTCTAGAATGCATTAAACTAGACGGAAATTTTCCGTCTAGAATATTCCGTCTAGAATAAAAATTTTTTCCGTCTAGAATGCATTAAACTAGACGGAAATTTTCCGTCTAGAATATTCCGTCTAGAATAAAATATTCTAGACGGAATATTCCGTCTAGAATAGTATCCTAGACGGTTACTTTATTTTTTTATTTTTTTTTAAAATAACCAGATATTCTAGACGAAAATTTCCGTCTAGGATACATCCTAGACGGAAATTTCCGTCTCCAATAAGTGGTCATTTAAAAAAAAATTAAACCCATCGAAACCCCCAGCCGCCCTCCTTTCCCCCCAAATCCTCAACTCCAAATTGAAATTTTCAGGAACAATCAGCCTCATCCCCCCAAATCCTCAACTCGATCGAGCTTCTACTCCTCCCTCCACCGCCACCCCCTCCTCTCCCTCTCCCTCCTCAACCTCACACCCCGACCCCTCCCTCCACTGCCTCCCCCTCCTCTCCCTCTCCCTCCTCAACCTCACCGGACCCCTTCCCGAACTCCCAGGAGTCGGCGTCACATGAGCTCCGACAAGTTCCGGCGGTTCCTTCGCTTATCCAATGTCAGCCTTCTCTCTCCTCCACTCTTCTCTCCTCAAACCCTCGTCTATTCTCTACTCCCACTCATTCAAGCTGTTCTCATCCTCTTCTCTCGGCGGCAATCCATCAAAGAAATCAAAGTACCAACAGCCTATAGCCGTCGTGCTCGAAGTAGGCGGCGTCAAGATCGCTAAAGATGGTATTATTTTCTCACTTGCCCACTTTGAAAAATTGGATTTTGTTATTTAGGTAAGGTTGAAAATTTGATCTTGGATTGTTTTATGGTGATAGGTTAGATGTGGTGAGGGAGAGCGATCCTACGAACAATGTTCCGGATTCGATTTTCGGGAAGTTGGGGATTGAGCATAGTTCTATTGTATTCCAACTTTCATAACGGACAAAGACATTCTTGTCTAGTAACTTTCCATCTGTCATCATCAGAACTTCAAATGAATTATTAATCAACCTGATTTTTAGAAAATATTACATTTTTCTATAAATGTTCTCAAGTTGTAATTGCTAGTTCAATCCTTAAAAATTCATTTGAATTTGATGAACATTACAGATTAAGGCAATCCCCTTTTGTTTAGTTTTTTAGTTTCTTCTATTCATTTACTTTTTTGAGTTTGTTTTTACATAATTATAGTTAGAGTGCATCGAATTCCTTTAGCAGAAAATCATTCACTTTCTATCCAAGTAAAATTTGACAATTCTTCTGTTTTTCCATTTAACTTCAATCCAAAATCATATTCCAATCCCACGTCATGCATCCATCTTTGTCTGTGTGGTCTATTAACTAATTATGTAGAATTAACTTTAGTTTACAGTTCAACTGATGGTTTCCTTCTTCAATTATTTTAAATAAAATGCTAGATGACTGGACTTTCCTTGATCTTCATATATTAATATCTTCATTAATGACCCTCCTTAACAATTAAGTCTTATTCTATTATGATATATATAGTTAAGTCCAATATATTATTTTAGAAGACAACTTATTGATGTTAAACCTTCTAGAGCATCTTTCTCTAACTCAAAAGTTCATGCCACGAGACTGAAACTGTGAAACATGACACTCAAGAAGACATTATGAGTTCAAGATGATATATCATGCACAAGTATGCTTTATTGCTACGTATCATGATACTTTTCTAGACAATTTAGTCAATTTATGAAACTTGAGTATCATATCCTTAAGTACAACTCTTATATGCACTGATCTTTACATATTCTTCCAGAATCTGTTACTTTTGATTTGATCACTGCACATTTCATTTATTGTTGAATTGCATCCAAAAAATCTAAACATTTCAGATTTTGGTTCCTCGAGTAAGAAATTATATTTTGCAACATCATGAAGGTCTTGAAACTGTCATCACTTCCCCACCTCTACATAAATGAGGATGTGAACATTATGCATACATTTATTTTGCTCATAACTTCTTGAGCAATAATCAGCGTGATTTATGTCCTTTTTTCTTTGTCAACATTTCTTTTGTTGCCTCTTCTTATCAAGTTATGAATTTTCCTAGTTTCTTTCATGGACTTCATCCACTGCATTTTTATTATAGTGATGCAAAGCATTACTTTTTGCAGAATTTTGACGATGTATTGGTTCCTGCTGATCATGTAACCAGGAGTTATAATGATACGTATTATGTTGATTCCCAACATGTCTTGAGGTGCCATACAATGTCACCAGGCAGAATTATTAAGGAAGGGCCATACTCATTTTCTCGTAACTGGAGATGTCTATCGTAGGGATTCAATTGATTCAACTCACTATCCTGTATTCCATCAGGTTCCACACCAGCTCTAGTTCTTGTAGCTGTCTTTGAATAATTCTGCTTTAGTTTTTGTTCCTGGCATTTCTTTCTTTCTTTTTTCTTCTTAATTTTAATGGTTGTCTAAGTAATAGATGGAAGGAGTTCGAGTTTTTCTCACCAGATGATTGGGTGGGGTTCTGTGCATAGATGCAACTTATACTTGGCCTTAGATCTTTAATGTATGTCATGTACAGGTGAGGTGGAAATGCGCGCTGGGTTGACACTTACTTTCCATTCACTAATCCATCATTTGAATTGGAGATTTATTTTAAGGTTCGTCGTTCTCCCGATCTCTAAACTATTAGTATGCATACACACACACACATCTTCTTGTTAAAACTAGATACACAGATGCTCGAATTCTCCTTGGTTTTCTTTGTTTAAACTAGATATATCATGAACCGAACATTTCGGGTTCCTGATATTTCCTGATATTTCTTGTTGCTGGTCCTTATGTTACACTCAGGGTGATGAGGAAGAAGAATGAAGAAGGAGAAGAAGAGGGCTTGAGTAAATGTTATAGGAAGGAGTTGAAAAGCTCTTGTAGTTGTCATAGCATTGTAATTTATTTTATGTTAAAGTTTGTAAACAATTTTTTTCTAGTATTTTTGTGAATGTATTATTTGAATATAATAGGATTTGATATTAGAATATAATTAGATTGGTTGGATATGAATATAATTTTTTGTTGTTCAATATTGTGTACATGCACCCAAAGTAGATTCTGCAAAAAAAAAAAAAAACTACTGTAGCATAGTATCCTAGACGGAAATTCCGTCTAGGATGCTAAAATTTCGTCTAGAATACATTTTTTAAAATAAAAAAAATTAAAAAATCAATTTCCGTCTAGAATGAGTATTCTAGACGGAAATTTCCGTCTAGAATACTCATTCTAGACGGAAATTTTTTCCGTCTAGAATACGTTATTCTAGACGGAAATTCCGTCTAGAATAATCCGTCTAGGATGTATTCTAGACGGTTTTGAATTCCGTCTAGAATATTCCGTCTAGGATGTATTCTAGACGGAATTTCCGTCTAGAATACTACATCCTAGACGGAAATAAACTAGACGGGTATTCTAGACGGAATTCCGTCTAGGATACACATCCTAGACGGAATTCTGTGTGTCCTAGACGGATTTTTCCGTCTAGGATGCCCAGTTTTTTAGCAGTGCATATTGGTTTTACTAGCTAGAGTTTAAGATTTATTCGAAAATCAAGTTTGAAAATAGATAACAAATCCTAGAGCTTTTGAAATTTGTGCTTTTAAATTATATCTTATACTATGTAAATGTTAGTATAGTTTCCTCAAATTCTCATATATAATACTAATTTAGTACTCTTTAATTACTTATATATTGTAATAAATTAAGCAATTTCTGCAACTGATTTTAGTTCTCCAAAGAAACAAAAGTCTTGAAAGACGTCTAGCTAGAATAGTAATTCTCGGTTAATGATAAAAGCTATTTAGATTCTAATTATTTTCGTTGAACACTAACTTTTTTCAATTTAACCCTAAAAAGCTGTAAATTATTCTGACGTGCAAACGTATGAAGGACCTACCTAGGTGCAAACACCAAATTCAAGTAAACATCTGAAGAACAGACACTACGAACCCCGGGGGTTTCAGTCACAGTCGACCTAAACAAAAGGGATCGAAGTTAATTTTTCGGTGAACAATTCTTAAATAAGGATCTTTATTAAATTAACAAACATGATAATAGGAGGCTCTCGTGATTTAACATTGTAATTCCATTTAACATGAGATTGAGCAAACAAAATACAGTACTGGATGGTTCTCCGACTAACACACAGACACATAATATTAAAGCGTAAAGAGTTACTTAATAATAAAAACTAAGCCTCGAACAGAAAAAGCTAAATCATCGCTGATCACTCAACCAAGCCCAAGATCGACCCCAAGATTCACAAAAACCTAGCTAGTAATTATAATAATTTGGCAGCTGTTTCTTGGCCCGGAGATCTATGAAGTACTCCCTCGGATTACCCTCGAACAAATCTCTCGGCATCAAGGCCCCATTCCTCCCAGGAGCCTTCATCATCCGCATGATGTCATAGTCTATCGCGTCGAAACCAAACTCTTCTCGTTCCTCTTCAGGCTTCGAGCAGCAGCAGCAGCAGCAGAAGCAGCGGGGGCCGCAGCAGCAGCGGTAGAGGCAGAGGAGGACGAGGGAGACGGGGAGGATCACGGTGAGGCCCAGGTGGGCCCAGTGGTGGAGGGTCTGGGCTCTGGTCTCTGGTGGAAGGACTTGGTTGAGGATGTGGGCCAGGAAGTGGAGGAACTGCTGGAGTTTTTCATGGAGGAAGTTGAGTGGGCTCTCTGATGAGAGGGTGTCTGCTAACAGTAACTTTCTTGCTCCTCCCATCTCCCTCTTTGATCTTCAGATCGAGCAAGGAACAAAGTTTGAAACTTATTAGGTGATCAGAAAAGTAAAGTAGCTGTTTACAATTATTGCTTGGGTTATTTAGGTATATTAGTAGCTGTTTTCAATTATTGCTTGGGTTGTTTAGGTATATTAATTAGTAGCTGTTTTCAATTATTGCTGGGGTTGTTTAGGTATGTTAGCTCCTTCCATCTTCTATAATTTCATATAAGAAATTGCTCCTCGGTCCCCTAAATACTTTAGATTATTGCAATTTGGTTCCTTATTGACCAAAATACCCTCAGCTAATATTTTTTGGAAGGTTTATTCGTAATTTAACGCTCTACAGTTTACATCTTTTTTCGTTTGGGCACCACAAAGTTTTTTTTAACACCTTAATACCTAAAGTTTAGACTTTTTCTTTACTTTGATACCCCCTCAACTTTTTTTTACACTTCGATACCTTAAGATTTACACATTTTTTAATGATCACGCCCCAAAGGCTCCACATATTTTTAACTTTGATACCTCGAAATTTATATATATTTTTAAACTTTGTTACCCTAAAGCTTGGTTATCAAAGTGTCAAAAATAAGACTTTCGGATATGAACATTGAAAAGGTATAATTTTATCATAATAAAAATGTCAGAAAAAACTTTAAGGTATCAATTTTTAAAAAGATGTAAATTTTGGGTATCGAAATAATTTGGTCGTATTAGTTAGAAAGGTGTGAATTTTAGAGTACCAAAGTGAAAATAACCCTTTTCTAGATAGAACAAATTTTCAAAACAGACTCAAATCAACTTTTAATTACCAAAATCGACCTATTTTTTTAATTACCAAAATCGACCCACTTTATGTTACGTAAGCTTAATCATATTTCCTAATTAGTTGGGGTTGCCAACCCCGACCATTTATGACATTAAAAATTAGGTTTAAGACTTTTAATTGTGGTTTAACAATCTCCTAAATAATCGGGGTTGGTAATCCCGACTAATTAGGAAATGAGATTAAGCTTACGTGGCATAAAGTAGGTCGATTTTGGTAATTAAAAAAAATTGGTCGATTTTAGTAATTAAAAAAAATTGGTCGATTTTGGGAATTAAAATTTGGTTTGAGTCTACATTGAAAATTTGTTCTTTCTAGATAAGGTGGGTTTGAGTGAAAAATCATCACCAAGGCGTATTTTGACCATTAAGGGACTAAATTGTAAAGACTCCTTAGGATTTTAGGGAGGAACAAAACAATTATTGATATTTGAGGTACTGATATGAAACTATTCAAGATTTGTGGGATTAATATCTAAATAACTCTTATTGCTTTTGGGTGAATTGTTTCGTGCACTCATTTTAACGAGGAACCCATGATGGAATCTGGAAGTTGGATGGTCGCTATAGGTGATGGGGTGATGTCACAATGTTGCGTCAACAGAACCATATGCTGACATCACCCAGAAGAAAAAGTCAAAAAATGGGACAGACGTTGAGTTCGGCTTATCTAAAGGCAAGGGTGTGTTCAGTAATTCTTTAAAATCGGGTGATGTTTGAATCTCGTACCGTTTTAGACTATTTTGTTGGTCAGTGAAAATTAGTTTTAGGAGGTGTTTGGTTACATTTCTATAAATTATAGGAAATGTTTTCCACCCAAAATTTGATTTCCTTGTATTTCTTAAAAAAATTATAGGAAAAGTTTTGAGAAGTTAAAAAGTACAAATTTTCTTACTTTTTGTATTTTACTTGTTTGGTTCAAAACAAGAAAATGACTCATAGCTTTTGGGAAAATAGCAACATTTCTTATAATTTATAGAAATGTAACCAAACACCCCCAACTATATAGAAAAGTGAGAACTTTATAGAAATGTGTTAATGAGTTTTATTATTTAAATAATGAATGCGTCAGATTTCCAAGAGATTTCCGCCCATTTTTGAAGGAAATCAATTTCTATAAAATTTGGTACTTTTCTATACTTTATAGAAAACATTTCTGTAAATCTTTTTTGAGCCAAACACAGTTTATAGAAATCTATAGAAATCTCTTAATTACAGAAATGCCATGCGTCAGTACTTTTGAGAAAACATTTCTCAAAAAACATGCAACCAAACACCCCCTTAGAGTGAACCAATTTAGGGGGGTTATTGGTTGGGACAAGTTGAGGTCAAATAAGATAATTGTTTAAATGGAATAATTTTATTCATTTGGATATTTTGAATGGAGTAAAATGTGACAAGTTCGGATAATTGAACAATTTGAAATTTAGATTTGATAATTGATGTGAGATAATTGATGATGTAATATCTTATTAAAATATAATATTTACTTATCAATTAAGTCTAAATTAATTGATCAAATTGGTTTAGTATGATATTGTAATATAATGCATTATTTTACTTTATATTAAAATATAATATGTTATATTATAATTACTAATTAATTATGACTATATTTAATAGTTATTAATTAATATATTATGTTATATTATAATAAATATTGTAATAATTGATATAATATAGGAACAATATATTTAATATAATATTTCAAAATATAATATTTAATTTAACATAAATATAAATATTAGAATATTTTGTTTTGTTTAAAATATTATATAATTATTAAAAATATAATATTACATTTTATGATAATTACTAATTACATTTTATGATAATTAATATAATTTAAATGGGACAACATAAAAGGTGTTTATAAGCTCAAAGAAAAAAATCTCAATAGAAACTCATCACTTTCAGAATATATTTGAAGTGCAAGCATACAAAGTGTATGTAGTGTAAGTTGTAACTAATGAATCCGACATGATTTTCTTTCAAGCATTTTAAGCAACACCTGTAATCTTCGAAGCAACGTTATGGCTTTCTCTACGAGTCAATCTCTCATCAAACTTGTAGGTCATGGAATTTGAAATAACTTTATCCCTCTTACACATTTAATCAAACACATTGTGGACTTAATCACAACTTCATCGTTCCTAGACAAGTTGAATTGTTAACAAAACTGGACAGGAACCAAATGTCATTCTCAACACGACAAGAAGAAATTTAACTAGGGGCTAAAAAACCAACTTATATGAACAAATTCAAAGTGATAAAGCCCACCTCTTTCACTACTCAAGCGATTAAAACAGAAAAATCATAATGGGGTAAAAATTAAGATGAGATGATTTGGGGCAAAAATGATAGAATCAAGTCATTAGGATAAAAAAGCGTGTGTGATATTCTCTCAAAAGAAAAATATGGTAGGATATCTTCATTAAGGCCATTCCATCTTTCATCCCTTTTGAAAGATAAAGCTCAAAAATCAATAAATAAAGTAATATAAAGAAATATGCATCAAAAATTCCAAATCAATAGGAGATTTTTGGATTTGGGGAGAGTTCTTACCTCAAAGAATAGTTTGGGATTGAGATCACGACTCAAATTTATTTTGAATCAAACAAAGGTTATGGAATCCATAAACTCAAAAAAAAACCCTACTTTTTCATCCTTGAATTTGTAATTCACCCTATACCAACCCCCAACTCTTTTAAATCTTCAATAGTTTCACATCAGTCTTTCAGATTCCCTCCAGATCTTAAAGTCTTGTAAATTAGTCCTTGATGACGAAAATATCCCCCGGCTTATGTTATCCCAAAAACTCAAGTGCTTATGCGTTCACAAAAGCATAAATGAAAAGCTATTTTGTTAATTCTAGGACCACGTTGCAAAACAAAATCTTACGTATACGCAATTTGATAGATTTTAAGGGGTAATATGGAATTAATTGAGATCCGATTGACTAAGGAGGATTATTTTTTATATTCGTCCCTTACATCTTTCATATTTTAAAATTAGGCACTCAAATCATTAAAATTGCTATTAGGCCTCTAAATTTTAAAGCTATTACGACGGAGACCCTCGCATCATTAAAATTATTATTAAGTCCCTTAATTCTTAAGTTGGTTGAAATTGGTCCTCCAATCAGTAGTAGAAATAGCGATTAGAATGAATTTGGTCTTTCAAATTGTCAAAATTTCTACTAGGTCCCTCAATTTTCGTAAGTTGTAACAAATTAATCTCCCTAATTGATAATTGTACTGTTGATTTGATGGGCTAATTTCCAAGAAGAACATAACAAGTTTCAATTACTTGAGGGAATACTTTCAAAATAGCATAAGACTTAAAAGACTTAATAGCAACCTCAATTATTTAAGAGCCTAAATTAAAAATACGAAATATTCAAGTATTTTTTGAAGGAAGTTCGATATTATCTCTTGTTTCAGTTGTACATCTCCTCCTAGGCCTATCCAAAAAGCCCGCCGGCTCGGGCCCGGCCGGGGGCCCGGAGCCCGGCCCGACCCGGCCACAACGGTCACAAGAGTGACCGTTGTGGCCAAAACGGCCGGGCCGAGCTGGTAAGGGCCTGTTTTTTTGCTAATTTCTTGGGTTGTAACACCGTAAAGAGTATTACTCCCCAACTCTTTTGTTTAAATTATAATAGTTATCGTAGCTGAGTTAGCATTATTAGTGTAGCTGAGTTAGCAAACCCTCAGCCTTTATCAGCAAGAAATAAATAATTGAGCTTATATTATGTAGCTGTGGGAAACAACTGGAATACTCAATCCTCGTACTGTAAATACTGCGCGTGTTAACAAAAAGTACCCAAGAGAGAGGATTAGGTGATGGTCATCGTCATGGTGCCATCGGAAAAGAAATCTTTTGCTTTCAATTCACCTTTTTGGAAAGAATCAAAGCAATTATTGTACGGTCTCCCCTGATAAAATGATTAAAATACATTAAGTAAATGATAAACAAACGCACCTAATTTAACAAATTGCCCGTCAAAACTGGGGTACGGAGGTTTCTTTGTTCCCGGGGAGAAAGGACCACCCGTAGTTGTATCCCATTGGGAATGCTTCTCCTTGGCTATATAGCATTCAACAAATTAATATAGGCTAAATACACATATTGTTATTTTAATTCCACTCCATTTATCAAGAAGTTATTTTAATTAGTCAAACTTGTTTTAAAACATTTTAATTGATTCAACTTACCAACTATGCCATTTTTCTTGTCGGCGACTAGTTTTTCGGCTAGAGCTCGTCACGTGCGTGGCACGTGATAACTTAAACTGTTTTTTAGTTGCTGATGTGGCACTGATTTTCTGGCTTGGCAGTGTTTAAAGGCGGGAATTAACCCTCTAAAAATCCTAATTCACCCAAAATAGGACAGATCCATGCCACATCAGCAGCTAAAAAATAGTTTAAGTCATCACGTGCCACGCACCTGACAAGCTCTCACCGGAAAACTGGTCATCGACGAGAAAAATGACATTGTTGGTAAGTTGAATCAATTAAAATATCTTAAAGCAGGTTTGCCTAATTAAAATACCTTCTTGATAAATAGGATGGAATTAAAATACCAATATGGATATTTAGCCAATTAATATTTGAGTAAATTTCACAAAAAAAAATCCCAGTACGTTGGGCATGAAACATTGCGATCTTTTTTTTATTTCTCTTAGCACCAATGAACTTTGGGCCTCTCACAAACAACTTCTAAAGTTTCAAACTTTATCAACGGACTCTCTACTAGTGTTAATGGTTACGACAAAAAAGTCAGACGTGCAATATCAGTGAGGTCGTTGTCCCTGGTAGAATATCTCATTAACATATTGCATGTCCTACTCTTTTGTGCATACTTTTTTTGTTCCATATAATTACTTATGATGTTACACAACACTGTTGGATAGAAGGTTCCTAATATGTTTTCTAATTTGTTTTGGTAACATGTTATTGGGATTCCTAATCTGTTTTGGTAACATGATTCCAAATCTGTTTTGGTAACATGTTATTAGGATTTCTAATCTGTTTTGATTTTGGTTTTAAAATTCCTAGTATGCTTTTGGTTTTAGGATTTCTATATATATAGGAACATGTTTTAGGTTTGATGAGCAGCGAAGGGGATATTTGGAGCATAGAAAAGAGATATTTTCTAAGCTATTTGTTAGGGTTTTGTTTGGAGAGAATTAGAGCTTTGTTGGTGAGATTAATTGGTGAGTTTGTGTGATTTTGTAATCTCAGTTTGTATTCTTCTTCTCTATTAGTGAAAACCATATTCCCTTCTTGCACCGTGGACGTAAGCAACTTGTCGAACCATGTTAAAATTGGTTGTTTGAGTTTGTGCCGTTATTTTTGTATTGTTTGGTCTTCTCTCGGTGTTTGTTTGATTTGGTCTCTCGAAGCACATCGGTTTGGTTTTGGCTTCCACCACTCACAACAAGTGGCATCAGAGCCCAACAAGTGGTTCAGAGCTTGGGCTAATTGGAGGAGTAGATCGCTTTGGAAGTTTGTTTAGGGCTTTAAATGGTGATAAATGTGGGATTTTTCCTATTTTTGGATCTCGTTTCCATCAAGCGGTGTGAGATTTTTCGAAGGCTCTTGTTAGAGTTTCAATTAGAGTAAAAAATCTCTCTTTTATCAGTTTGGATCTATTTTTCGTTTGTTCCGCATTGGTTTGTTGGTGCTTTGAGATAGATAGTCGAGAAAGAAGGAGTTGAGGTTGGGATATTAGATTATTAAGAAGTGTCTTGACCTGCATATTGAAGTCCTTTGAGCACATTGGTATGAGCAAAAAGACTGAGGTGGAGTTTGGCACTTCTATCCATTGATCGAGGAGTTTTTTAGGTGGTGTTTATTCAGGCATTTAGGGGTTTTCTAAGAAGGCATCATTGGGAGGTAATCAGTAATTGGTTTTCATAGTTGGTGATTGTTCTAGGTATTAGTGGGTTGCAACCAAGTCCCGTTGGTATGAAATCCTAGAAGTTAACAACAGATGGATAAAGTATATTAGCAAAAAGGTAACCCGTCGTTCTAGTTCTGATAGGGGTCTTTTCTTGCGTTTATACCGAGCTCATGGCAGTTAGAGACACTTCATTGGAAAGGAAACATTAGGGCGACGAGATGAGATGACAATTTTGATGGGTCGTTCCTTACTGGAGGAGGATCGGTATTTGATGTCGAGCATTGGTCTTGGCGTTCGGGCTTCGACATGTTTGGGTCATCTTAGTTATAGGTTGCCGACTGTTGCGTGTGGAGATTTTGGATTTGGTAGAGCTACTTTAGATTTTGGATTGTATCGGATGTTTGGTTGCCCAGCATTTGGTATTGTAAGATTTGATCCAATTGCACATTTAGGATTCAGATGCTCGTTTGGTTATCAGTTGGGAGATTCTGATTTTTTTCTGAGCAGGTATGTTACTTTTGACTCTCAGTAGGTGAAGAGTGTTGATCAGATTGTTGGGATGCCATAGCGGATGGAGGGTGATGCTACTCCACATTAGGTAAAGATTACTCCATATACTCCAGATCATACTATATTGTTTGGAATTCCAGTTGAGGTGACACAGTTTGAGGATCATATTGATGTGGATGCAGATGATGAGTTGGTTGATACGAGTGCAGCTGGTGGACACGATTTGGATTTGGCTATGGCTGTTGGTTCACCTCAGGTGAAGTTGTTTAGTTCGTTTCATTTTGAGGCCATTGGAAAAGATATCAGATGCAAATTTTTTGGTGATGATCGTGAAGGATTGAGAATCTTTCTAGTTGATTGAGGGCCTTTGGAGACCATTTGGTGAACTACGTGAGGCTTGATTCCTTGGGCAAGAGGATACGTAGGTAGTCATTTTGATGTAGCCGGTTTGGTGAGTTAATACCGACATTTGGAGAGTGTTCACATTCTGGTTTGGATCTCGACCTGTTGTGGATTGAGTCTGTTGTCAGGATTTTATTCCACTTCGTACTGGACGCAACAAGTGAGACGTTTGGTTGGTATTGGTGTCGGCTCAATTTTGGGAAAACGCCAAGGTGGAGAATTGTTGGATAGCATATTTCTAATATGTTTCCTAATTTATTTTGGTAACAGGTTATTAGGATTCCTAATCTGTTTTGGTAATATGATTCTAAATCTGTTTTGGTAACAGGTTATTAGGATTCCTAATCTGTTTTGATTTTAGTTTTAGAATTCCTAGTATGCTTTTGGTTTTAGGATTTCCACATATATAGGAACATGTTTTGGGTTTGTTGAGCAGCGAAGAGATATTTAGAGCACAGAAAAGATGTATTTTCTAAGCTATTGGTTAGAGTTTTGTTTGGAGAGAATTAGAGCTTCGTTGATGATATTAATTGGTGAGTTTGTGTGATTTTGTAATCTCGGTTTGTATTCTTCTTCTCTATTAGTGAAAATCTCATCCCCTTCTTACACCGTGGACGTAAACAACTTGTTGAACAATGTTAAAATTGGTTTGTTTGAGTTTGTGCCGTTATTTTGCATTGTTTGGCCTTCTCTCGGCATTTGTTTGATTTGGTCTCTCGAAGCACATCAGTTTGGTTTTGGATTCCGTCGTGCACAACACTCACATCATTGTAGTTGTACATAATAATCTCAGCTAATGAGAATACAATCAATTAAATTCTCTTAATATTATGATACAACACTCGTTGGACGGTCTTTGCGGTAGAGTGGCGGAGGATTTCTCTCTCATAACGGTACCTAATCTTCATTATAATAACGTGAGCGCAATAAAAATTGCCAATAATCTGGTCTTTCATGAAGGGACTAAACACTTTAAAATAGATTATCACTTCACCTATCATCATTTTCTTAATGACATTCTCCCTTCCTATTGTAAACATCAACCTTTAGATCATAGATTTCCCTGTAAAGACTCACAATACCAAGATATCAATTTCTTTTTGGCGAACCTCCTTTGCTTATCTATACCCTATTTGGGACTGTGTGTTAACAAATTGCATACCCTACTCTTTTGTACATACTTGTGCAGTCCCATATTGTTGGGATGTTACACTTCACATCCTAGTAGTTTTATATAATGCCCTCAGTATAACGAGAATTAATCAAGTTCTCTTAATGCTCTATACTTAACACACCTCTCCTTGCAAGGCAAAACAACCTCTCCCTGGAGGAAAAAGACTTCTTTATTAGGCAAGAAGACAGTGTCCGTACACAGCTCGAGACGGAGAGAAGATGACGAATGTCGTTATCCGAGTCTAAGAGGATTATCTGACGCCGACAAGTGCATGAACCGGAATGGCGAACCAACTGTGTCCCATCTGCTCACCGGCCGCCTCCAATTGGCCATCACGATCGTTAGTCAGCTCGCGCGTGTTAGTCAGCTCCAAGTGATCGAACACGCTCGCCAGTCAGCTCACGCTTGTTGGTCAGATCTAAAGCGCCCAACGCGCTTGTCGGTCAGATCCAAAGTGCCTGACGCGCTTGTCGGTCAGTTCCAAGTGCCATAAAGAAGCTAACGAACGCATGAAGCGAGTTAGCGACGCGTGCAAGTTAACAAGATAATCAAATACGCAAAACGGCAGAAAATACAAGTCCTGGAAAATCAAAAAACACCAAAAAGTTTATGTTGGACCCTAGAGGGGGGGGGGGCCCCACTCTCGAGGAGAAATCCACTAACACATCCGGTTTGGAAGCCGGAACTTCGTCTACACAATGATCCCACAAGATCTCTCTCTCACTGCACAGTTGATCTCACAGATCACACTCCCTCACAGTCGATCTACACAAGATCTCACTCACAGCAGCAGAAGATAAATGCAAGACACTCTCTTTACACAAGCCCCTATAGCAAAGAGAAGAGTACTGAAGCTGGGAAGTGAAACACACACAAGAACTCAGAAGAACAAGTTTGATTTGAAAATTTTCTCAGGAAGAAACAGAGCTCTCTGGTTCTCTTTCAAACGTTAGGCTTAGAGAAGAAGAAGCAGGCTTGGGGGTTTTTATAAAAGAGTTTAAATCAATAAAAACAAAAACCCAATCTTCCTATTTAGGAAGATAATCTACTTTGCAGGTTGTGACCTCAGACTGTGCCAATCACTAATAAGTGAAAGCACAGGAGTCGAGGCGAAAAACGACCGTTTTAAAAAATCGCGGCTGACCAAATCGGTTGACCGAAGAAATAATCGGTCGACCGAAAATACCGTCGGTCGACCGACCGAAAAATTCGGTCGACCGCGAGCTGCTTCGAAAACTTGGAAAACAAACAGAACCATCGTCGGTCGACCGGCCCGGTCGACCGATTTGAAAATCGAGATTTCGGTCGACCGTACCGGTCGACCGACGACCTCTCTGGAAAATAGTGAGGAAAGGCGATGGGAGCGGTCAACCGGACCGGTCGACCGTTTTCTGACATTTTACAGAAAACAGTTTTTGACCAACTTTAAATATTTACAAAATATTTATTTGACCTCTGAAAAATCTGAAACTTTGTAAAATGTTTTTAATACTAAAAACAAACTGTTTGGAAAAAGAATTTTGCAGATAGGTCCTCATACTTGTGAAAAATAGTATTTTGTGAAAAACGCTTAAAAGACACAAGTCTAAAAACGTGTGTGTGATTCCCAATAGCTTCAAGTAAACTCAGTAACTCTTTGCCTACATTCTAGCACTAGAGAGAAAAAACAAAAGAAAGCTAATATCCTCATATATAAAGAACAATACTTGAGCTTTGATATAGCTTGAATCGGATGAAGCTTTTATATGACTTTGTTGTTCTTGAAATAACGTTGCTTCATCTTTTTGGCCTCCTCCTCCTTTAGATATCTTCGTTGTAGCGTATATTCCATCCATCCTCCGTTAATGGCACTAACGAGCTTGATAAATGAACTTACTACATTTACACTCAATAAGCCATTAGTACCGATAATGGTGGTTGTAAGAACATCATCAAAACATAAGGTCTAACAATCTCCCCCTTTTTGATGATGACAACCAACCATTATATAGGAGCAAAAATAAAATAGCTTATAGATAGGTGATCCCCCTATCTATGAGCTCCCCCTAAGTATATGCAACAATTGACGAGATTTCTCTCCCCCTTTGTCACCATAAAAAATGGGGTAAAGAGAAATACGAAATGCAAAATGCAACTAAACAAGCAAGCAATGTAGAACTTTCACATAGTGCATAAGCCCAAACCATTTCTTATGCGACAAAAATCATCCTCTCCAAGAGGCTTAGTAAATATATCCGCTAGTTGAGATTTTGTGTCAACAAATACTAGGGATACATCTTGTCGCTCTACATGATCGCGTAAGAAATGATGGCGTACATCAATATGTTTAGTTCTAGAATGCAAAACCGAATTTTTGGAAATATTTATAGCACTTGTGTTATCACAAAAGATTTTAATATTTTGAAAATTCAAATCATAGTCAACTAAACTTTGTTTCATCCATAAAACTTGAGCACAACATAAGCCGGCGGCAATGTATTCCGCTTCCGTAGTGGACAATGCAACACAATTTTGTTTCTTGGAAGCCCAAGAAACAAGGGAATTTCCTAAGAATTGGCATGTTCCACTAGTACTCTTGCGATCTACCTTACATCCGGCAAAGTCGGCATCACAAAAACCATATAAATCAAAAGAGGTGCTTCTTGGATAAAATAAGCCAAGGTTAAAAGTTCCATTAACATACTTAATGATTCTTTTAACCACAATTAAATGAGATGCTTTTGGAGATGCTTGAAAACGTGCACATGCACACACACTAAACATGATGTCGGGTCTACTAGCGGTGAGATAAAGAAGACTACCTATCATACCTCGGTATAGTTTTTGGTCCACATCTTCACCACTCTCATCCGCATCAAGCTTAACACTAGTACTCATGGGAGTAGGCGCATGCTTAGAATTCTCCAACTTGAATTTCTTCACCAATTCCTTCGCATACTTGCTTTGTGAAATGAAGATCCCATCCTTAGTTTGCTTGACTTGGAGCCCGAGAAAGAATGTAAGCTCTCCCATCATACTCATCTCAAAGTGATCCTGCATTACTTTAGAAAATTCCTTGCACAAGGATTCATTAGTAGCACCGAAAATGATGTCATCCACATATATTTGAACTAAAATGAAATCATTTTTCCTTTTTCTCACAAAAAGTGTGTTATCAATTGTTCCTTTTGAAAAACCATTTTCAATAAGAAAACTAGAGAGGCGAGCATACCAAGCCCTAGGAGCTTGTTTCAACCCATATAAAGCTTTTTGTACCCGGTAAACATGATTAGGAAAAGCATGATCTATAAAACCGGGGGGTTGCTCAACATACACTTCCTCTTCTATAAAACCATTTAAGAAAGCACTTTTGACATCCATTTGAAATAGTTTGAAATTTTTAAAACTAGCAAATGCCAAAAACATCCTAATAGATTCCAACCTTGCAACCGGTGCAAAGGTTTCATCATAGTCTATGCCCTCCTCTTGATTGTATCCTTGGGCAACCAAACGAGCTTTATTTCTAGTTACAATGCCATGTTCATCAAGTTTGTTTCTAAAAACCCATTTTGTACCAATAACACTAGCATTGTTAGGTCTAGGAACTAACTTCCAAACTTCATTTCTTTGAAAATTGTTTAATTCTTCATGCATAGCCAAAACCCAAAACTCATCATTTAAAGCATCATTAACCTTTTTAGGTTCTAGTTGAGATAGAAATGCAACATTACCACATTCACTCAAGGCTTTTGAGCGAGTTATAACTCCTTTTGAAGGGCTCCCAATGATTTGTTCTTTTGGATGGTTTGATGTGAATTTCCAAGCTTTAGGTGGTTCAACTTGTTCTTGAGCATTGGTGCTATCTACATCCTTTTGAACTTCTATAGAGGGAGTGTCATTGATTTGCAACAAGTCCAATCCTCCCTCAATATCATCATCATCATCTTTCCTAGGCAACACAACTTGAGAGCCAACATTAGTCTCATCAAAAGTAACGTTTATAGACTCTTCAACAACGAGGCTTCGTTTATTGAAGACCCTATAAGCCTTACTTCGAGGTGCATAACCCAAGAAAATACCAACATCAATTTTGGAATCAAATTTATCATGGTGATCTTTTGTATTTAAGATAAAACATTTGCAACCAAAAACACGAAAATAACCAATGAAAGGAGTTTTTCCATAATAAAGTTCATAAGGAGTTTTCTTAAGCTTTGGTCTAATCAAAACACGATTTAAAACATGGCAAGCCGTATTGACAGCTTCCGCCCAAAAGTATTTTGGTAAATCAAATGAGTTTAACATAGTGCGTGCCATCTCTTGTATGGTACGATTTTTCCGTTCAACAACACCATTTTGTTGTGGTGTTCTAGGAGCGGAAAACATATGAGTTATACCATGATGAGCACAAAAATCATAGAAAAATTCATTTTGAAATTCACCACCATGATCACTTCTTATTTTAACAACTTTCAAATCCTTTTCATTTTCAATTCTTTTAACATGATTAGCAAATTCTTCAAAACAATCATTTTTCTTTGCAAGAAATATTGTCCATGTAAAACGAGAAAAATCATCAATAATCACAAAAACATAGTGTTTGCCTCCAAGAGAGGTAACACGCATAGGACCAAATAAATCAAGATGAAGTAATTGCAAGGGTTTAGAAGTCGATACCTCATGGATGGATTTGAAAGAAGATTTTGTTTGTTTACCTTTGGCACAATCCTCACAAATTGTATCTTTTATGAAGTGCAAGCTAGGTAGCCCTTTCACAAGATTCTTCTTAGACAATTTTGATATTAACTCCATATTTGCATGTCCAAGTCTCTTGTGCCAAATCCAAGGGTTTTCATCAATAGCCGCAAGACACTTCACATCTTGGTTAACTAATTCATTCATCTCAAAAATATAAACATTAGACTTGCGATTTGCAATAAAAACAATTTTTCCATCCATACTAATGATGCATTTATCCGGTTTAAAAGAAATATCAAAACCTTTATCACTTAATTGGCTAATGCTAAGAAGATTATGATTCAAACCACTTACTAAATAGACATCTTCAATAATGGGTGAGGGTTTCTTACCAATAGAACCGATACCAATGATTTTACCTTTCTCACCACCACCGAAGGAGACATTGCCTCCTTCAATCCTTGATAGGGTTGCAAATAACTCTTTGTTGCCCGTCATATGATGTGAGCAACCACTATCAAGGTACCACATCTCCTTACGTCGTTGCCGTGACGTTCCCTACAAAAGAAGAAGATGAAGGTGTAGTAGCTTTAGGTACCCATGTCTTGGGTCCTTGGTGGTTAGTAGTTTTGGTACCTTTGGGTACCCATATCAAACCATAAAAATCTTCATTGTCTTTAATTCTACAATGAGTAGAAATGTGTCCATGTCTCATACAATAGGTGCATACAAAATTTCTTTTGTATGTACGAATGTTAGAACCATGAAACCTATTTCTACCATGGTGATTGTAGTTGGCATAAGCATGAGTGGGTCTAGTCCTACAACCCTCAATTTCTAATCTTTCAATCTTTGATCTTAATTGCTTATTCTCGAAATCGAGATCTCCTAGCAATTCATCTTTTAGAGCAAGAGAGGTTGTTAGTTGTTCTAGCTTAATATCACAAGAGGCATGCAATTTTTTGAAAGAAGAGTATTCTTTAGACATTCTTTTAAATTCAAAGTTCAACTCTTCTAAAGCCATAGCTATGTCACATTGCATATAAAAAGATTCACTTTCGGCCTCGGATATTACCTCATGTTCATTTGCCATGAAACAAACATTTGGGTCATGAAGAGCAAGTTTGGCTCCTTCTTCATCACTATCCGAGTCACTTGGTTCGGATTCTTCCCATCCGGCATACATAGCCTTCTTCTTCTTGTACTTCATGTACTTTTCTTTGAGCTTGGGGCAATCCTTAGCGATGTGACCCGGTTCATTGCACTCAAAACATTTACCTACACGAGAGGAAAACTTGTTGTTAGATCGAGGGTTAAATTTTTTGTTCATTTTTATAAGTCTAGAGATTCTTCTAGAGAGATGAGCCACTTCTCTAGAAAAATCGACTTCACTCTCCGACGACGAAGATGAGTTGTCACTAGCTCCTTTGAGAGCTATGGTCTTCAACTTTGGTGACGGCTCCTCAACTTCTCGTGATGGCACTTCCTCCTTCTCCTTCCCCTTGAGCTTCTTCTCATGCACTTTGAGCTTTCCGATAAGGCTATCAAGAGCTAAGGTAGTGAGGTCATGAGCTTCCTCAATGGCCGTAGCCTTGGGCTCCCATGCCGGAGTCAATGAGCGAAGTATCTTGTAGTTCATCTCTTGAATGGATAATTGCTTATCTAGACCATGTAATTCATTGATGATATTAGTAAAACGGGAAAACATAGCATCAATGGGTTCATTAGGAAGCATTTTAAATAGCTCATAATCATGCATGAGTCCACTAATCTTAGATTCCTTA
The DNA here is from genome assembly GCF_001876935.1 of Asparagus officinalis. Classification (NCBI taxonomy): domain Eukaryota; kingdom Viridiplantae; phylum Streptophyta; class Magnoliopsida; order Asparagales; family Asparagaceae; genus Asparagus; species Asparagus officinalis. The sequence goes on from NC_033801.1 coordinate 75,445,975, forward strand.
ACTTGGGGTGTTCCTTCATGTGTGACACATAATTTTTGCCAAATTTCGTATGCGGTTGCACACGTGGAAACCCTATTGTATTCATTGGGGGAAAGACCACAGATTAAGGCGTTCATGGCCTTAGCATTGAGATTGGCAAGGTGCCTTTCATCATCGGACATATTCTCGACTTTTGACTTCTCTACATATTTCTTTTCTATGAGCCCTAGGATGTCAAGATCAATGCAACGAAGGTAAATTCTCATCCTAGCCTTCCAATAAGCAAAATTGGTCCCTGTGAAGAGTGGTGGTCTAGTGGTGGATTGTCCTTCCAACATATGCATATTCAAAGAGGCCTCCATTAGATCTTTTCTCTAAGGTTGTTAAACCAAAAACTGATATAGAGACCAAGCTCTGATACCAATTGTTGGACCCTAGAGGGGGGGGGGGGGGGGGTGTTAGGAGTTCGTTATCCTTGACGCGCGATGTGTTAACGAGGTTCGGCCCTCTGGCCTACGTCCCCGCTCCCCACTCTCGAGGAGAAATCCACTACACAACCCGGTTTGGAAGCCGGAACTTCGTCTACACAGCGATCCCACATGATCTCTCTCACTACACAGTTTGATCTCAACAGATCACACTCCCTCACAGTTGATCTACACAGATCTCACTCACAGCAGCAGAAGAAAAGATGCAAGACTCTCTCTTTACACAAGCCCTTATAGCAAAGAGAAAGAGTACTGAAGCTGGGAAGTAAAACACACACAAAAACAGAGAGAAAACACAGAAACCAGATTTTGAAAATTTTTCTCAGGAAACAGCAGACTCTGGTTTTTGCAAACGTTAGGGCTTAAGGAAGAAGAAGAAGACTGGGGTTATTTATAGAAGAGATTTAATCAATTTAAAACAAAACCCAATCTTCCCAAATAGGATAATAATCTCCTTTTCGCGCGGTCGACCGATTTGAAAGTTGAGATTTCGGTCGACCGTACCGGTCGACCGACGACCTCTCTGGAAAATAGTGAGGAAAGGCGATGGGAGCGGTCGACCGGACCGGTCGACCGCTTTCTGACATTTTACAGAAAACAGTTTTTGACCAACTTTAAATATTTGCAAAATATTTATTTGACCTCTGAAAAATCTGAAACTTTGTAAAATGTTTTTAATACTAAAAACAAACTGTTTGGAAAAAGAATTTTGCAGATAGGTCCTCATACTTGTGAAAAATAGTATTTTGTGAAAAACGGTTAAAAACATAAGTATGAAATCGTGTGTGTGATTCCCAATAGCTTCAAGTAACCTCAGTAACTCTTTGCCTACATTCTAGCACTAGAGAGAAAAAACAAAAGAAAGCTAATATCCTCATATATAAAGAACAATACTTGAGCTTTGATATAGCTTGAATCGGATGAAGCTTTTAGTCGAATTTGTCGTTCTTGAAATAACGTTGCTTCATCTCTTGGCCTCCTCCTCCTTTGGATATCTTCGTTGTAGCGTATATTCCATCCATCCTCCGTTAATGGCACTAACGAGCTTGATAAATGAACTTACTACATTTACACTCAATAAGCCATTAGTACCGATAATGGTGGTTGTAAGAACATCATCAAAACATAAGGGCTAACAGTTTAGCCAAGGCTAAATTTCCCGCGAAAGCGCGGGTCGGTCGCAGCTGACCCGCGCCCGCGCGGATCGGTTGCATCCGACTCACGCCCCTCGCGAGTCACCAGTACCTGTCGTGCAGATTTTATCCCCAAACTCGTTTTCGACGGGTTTTAAGCGGTTTTCGCATGATTTATTCGTTCCAGAGGTTCTTAACTGACTTAATATCATCCACAAACATGGTTAGGCTAGGCCATTATTAACTGAAGATAAGGTCAAATCACTCGTTCTTAACCAAATACCCCCAACCAAAGCCTATAAATACAGGCCTAGGGGTTCATTTCATAGGAGCAGAGATCAAGAGGGCGAAACACTGCCGAATTGGAGAGTAGAGCCACGAATTTATAGCGAGGGTTAGCGGATCTTAGAGAATTCCTAGGCATAAAGAGTGGAGTTCGAGAGATCTGAGACCTGTCCTCTATTCCTCTCGATTTAAGCTTAGTCTTAATCTCAAGAAGAGCCGTAATCTCGCTTGCTCGGGATTACTGCTGCAACAATTACTTCCTTTGTGAAGTAAGAGCTTTGATTAACTTATTCTGTCAACCGGATCAGATCCGCGACGGTCCATGGATATTAACGTCCTCGGCACAAGCGAAGTTCTCACGCAAGCAAAGGGTGATAAACGTCTGTTGCGCTGTTTGACAAGAGTTATACTATTTTATATTTTTATTGTATAAGTCGATCTTATAAAAAGATCTACTTTTCTCATTTATTTGAGTTTATTGTAATGAACAAAGTTGTAATAGATTCAAGGTAATAAAAACATCAACTTTTGACCCAAACACGCTGGCGACCACAGTGGGAGCCAAAGACCTTTCTGCGAAGGCTGATGTGTCGCAACCTCGAATCCGGATCCTGGTTGTCGTAGAGGTCAATTATGAGTTCGACCAGGCCAAGTTCGAGGAATATCTGTCGTTCTCCTTCTCCAGACCCTCCTCCACTCGCAAGCGTAGGAAGATCGACGTCCCCGTTGTTATGGTAGCGGCACCTTGCAACGTCTCTCCGGCCTTCAACAAGGTCGGCTCTGTAGATCTGGACTCCTCCTCAATCAAGGAGTTGAGTACTAAAGGCGCGCTAATATTATTGAAGAGGGCACGTCAAAGGCAACGTTAACACCTCGCGTGCCAACTCGCTAAAGCTTTGGAGCCAATCGACGGGATCTGTTACAAGTCGGATCTAAAGTTCAGGAAGCGTCAAGCACTCCAACAGCGAGCAAACATCCCCTCCTCCAAATCATCAACAAGCGAATGGATCTAAGTCAAAAGGATCCGTTCAACTCTTGAGGAGCGAATTCAGAAGTGCCGTGCACTGCTTGCGCACACGTGAATTCTTGTGCAAAAGGCACAAAAGATGTAGAAGAAGGACATAGCTAAGAAACAACCAAGACTGCATCAAACTTAGAGGCCAATGTCCAAGACAGTGGCCGAAAAGATCAAAAATTGCGGGTCACTCAAGTCTAACCCTCCAAGCCGCGGGTCACTCAAGTCTGACCCTCCAAGCTGCTGATCACTCAGATCTGACCCTCCTAGTTACGGGTCACTCGGGTCGACCCTCCAAGCCGTGGGTCACTCAAGTTTGACCCTCCTAGCCACAGGTTACTCATGTCTGACCCTCCCATCCATGGGTCACCCGAGTCTGACCCTCCAAGCAGCGGGTCACCAAAGTCTGACCCGCACCACGGTCGAGATAGGAGACACTCTGCACCCGTTTTTCTGATTCTGTCGAGTTCCGCCCCTGCTCTGATTGATCTAATACTTCCAGTGAAGCCTCACGGCAGTGTAGACTTATTCAAAAGCAAGAAGCCAATGATGGATCTTCTGGATCCTTTGCACAAGGATCGAGGCAAAGTTTCGATCAAAGAGCGCTTGGATCCGGTGAATGAACCCCGAGCAACTACTCGAGCTGAGGGTCGCAGACGTCCTCATAACAAGTCAGAACATTTCTATAATGGAAAAACTCCTGTAACTAATCACCTCAGACTGCAAGTCAGTATCCAAGAGCAAGTTAAGGTCCCGCGCTCACAAAAGCGTGGCTCCAAACATGTGACTCTTGAGAACCCCATCAAGGCAACAAGTACTCAAAAGGAAACGTGTTCGTCAGACGACGACGTTATACCTAAGAAGTCATGCCAACACACGATAGATTGCTCCAGTCATCATGTCGATGAGTTGTACTATCGGACTGGGGGTACGAACAAGCCTCGGAAAAGGAGTAACCGAGAAGCGGACTCTTATTGTCCGTGTGCCAAAATTATCAGGGTAATATTATCAGCGTGTAGCTGCCCCAAGACCGCTCCATAGAGGGTCTCGGTATTCCAAAAGCTTTCCTTTGAAACGTCGAAACCCAAATCAAGGCGTTCTCACAAAAGAAGATCGGTCGTTCGAGAAGACGAATTCCCAGAAGTCACCATCAACATGGTCAATAAGGGAAAATCTTCGATTGTTTCAAGTGGTTCTAGCTTCGACTTTTCTCCAGGAAGAGGAGTCAATCTGGGAATAGCCCAACTAATGTCTTGACTTCAGCTAGAAGCTATTGGACCTAAAAAATCCGTAGTCATGGTTAATATGGCTGGCAAGGGAAAATCAACTCGACCTTCTAGTTTTGACCCGCTCATATCGTATCGTCTAACCTGGTTATGATTAGGAACCATTAGACAAAGGGATTATCAGAGAATGCAGAGGGGATTATCCTCAGATGATGAAGCATAAGATACCAACTCTGTAATCGCTTCCGACAAAACGGTATCCAGTCCAGGACAATCCCGTGAAGTGTTTATGATTAACACCGAGCAAGTGGCCAAAATAATCGAGGATGCATTGGCTAAGAAAAAAGAGAACTTCAAGTTCGAAATGGAAATGAATATGATGCGGATGAGAGAAGAGCATGACCAACAGATTCGAGCCTTATCGAATCAGATAGGTGAATCCAGTCATCACAACAATGTTAGTCAAGCAGCTACCGATTCAGACGTGGATGAATACATCAATACTGATAACCCTCCCATTGACCAAAACACTAGGGATGACACCACTAAAAGATAATGACGCTGGGGGTGGTCCCACCGAAGATGATAATACCGGGGGTGGCCGCATTGTTCCTCTCAGAAATCGTCCAAAGCATGATATAGACGAAGATGAAAAGATAAAAGATCTTGTGAGCAAAATCAACGCTCTGATGTCTGCTCGAGAGGTAAAGAAAATCGGTATTCCATGTTCTTACCCAAGAGAGTGGGACTCAATAGCATACTCGGCGAAGTTCAACCTAATCAACTTCATGCCAGTCGACGGGAAGGGTTCACCCACTCAGCATCTGATCTACTTCAAGTCTCACTTGGGCATGATCTCTGACAATGAGGCATTGATGGTACGGTCATTCGTTAGCACCCTTTGTGAGCCCGCCTTCGATTGGTACCACCGTCTCAAGCCTGGAAGCATCAACAGCTGGGACGATATGAAAGGCTCATTCCTCGATAAGTTCTTTGATGATGACACCGAGGTATCAATTAGGATGCTCTTCGATGAGAAACAAGAAGACGACGAGATGGTCGACGACTTCGTGAAGCCCTTCCAGAATAAAGCAATGAACTATCGAGATCCGATTACAGAGGACTTCATTCTCCAAATCTGTCATAATAACCTCTCTTTGGACGTGTTAAAAGTTATGGGAGTGATACCGTTCAACACCTGGAAAGAGTTGAAGATGCATGGAGAGCGGGCCGAACGCTTCCTCAGAAGGAAGCAAGCCAAGAGAAGCTAACCGATGGCTAATCCTCCGAGCTCAAGCTTCATCTCCCGTGGTAAGGGGAAGGCACTTGCAACAATTGTTGATGTTAATCAGATGTCGCAACAACAACCCCGAAGATAGCAAAAGACTTCAGATCCGAGACTCCAAAAAGAGTACTCCTTCAAGGACGAAGAAGTTCCAGCCATTTTCGAGTCCCTCCTTGAAAATAACAAGATCAATCTAGCACTTATCGTAGATCAGGAGGAAGCTGATAATACTACGAATCCGAAGTACTGTGCGTACCACAGGAAGATCCTTCATCCTACCAAGGCTTGCTTCGCTCTCAAGAATAACATCCAAACCTTGGTTGAAGCCGGCGTCATAACGCTCAATTAAGTCGAATGAAGACTCCGACAAGTATAAGAGTATAAACTGCTCCTTCTGACACTCTAAAGAGTATACGAGTATAAATTGCTTCTCAATCCTCTAACAGGTGCAAGAGTATAAACTACTCCTTCTGACACTCCGAAGAGTATATGAGTATAAACTGCTTCTCAATACTCCAATAGGTATACGAGTCTAAACTATTTCCTAATTTTAACGGGAACTGGAATAATATCGTATGTAACATTCTTAAGGATAACCCGACCATTCAGTTGAGTACAATGTTAGACCCTGTTTCACAAAGGAAGCTGGGGGTGGATGTAATGGGAAGTTCCCGAAAGAATTTTATATAGTGTATTCTTAGGGATAACCCAATCACTACAAGAAGGTGATGAATAAGAAACTCCCACTCAAACTCCCGCTACGTCTGTGCACTCAACACTCACATTGTCAGAGCCCGGACATAGTACTCGGAATCTTATCTCCTGATCATTGATAATTGTTAAACGCCTTCGTGTTAAGTATTTGTCACTTAACACCAGAAACTCCATTCGAGTGATTTGTACGAATCAACACTCCCACTATAATTTATACTCCTACTTGGTCAAACCTTCCTACAGTTAGGACCACAACTAAAATCTCCTCTCGATTCCTTCCATGAACGAGAGGACCACTTTCAAATCGAGCCTAAGCTTGTTGCACCAGAGCCTAAGCTTACTGCTCCTATCTCCTCGAAAAGGACATCTCTGTTGCCGCGACCACTAGGGGAGAAAGATCCACGATCCCAATTTCCAGAGGAGAAGGATCTACGACCTCCATTGCCACGAGCCGAGCGACCACCAGAGTTGGTGCGCCCTCGACCTCGAGTAGTGAACATGGCCACAGGTGGATCGGTAGTTATCTTTGTGGATTTGATGCGAAGCTCAAAATCCAGCAATAGAGCGATGACCTCATCGACTGAAAGAGGCTCTCGTGAAATATTGACGGCAGCAACAATAGGATCGAATTCAGACCCGAGCCCGCGCAGGATCCATGAGATAAGATCATCTTCATCAACAGGTTTGCCAGCGCTAGCAAGGATTTGAGCAAGAGATTTAGCCTGAGATACAAAATCAGAGATAGAATGTGCACCTTTTGAGAGTGACTGAAGTTCGGTGCGAAGTTGTTGAACTCGCGAGCGAGTCAAAGTGCCATAGAGGATCTCAAGTGTATGCCACACCTCTGCAGAGGTCACACAAGTACCAACTTGATTGACGGATGTTTCAGAGAGGCTATTTGTGAGCCATGCTAGCACCATTTGATCGAGTCGGATCCATTGAGCTACTTCTGACGATTCATCATCACCATCAGGTCGAGGAAGAGTTCCGTCCACAAGTCCAATAAGACCACGAGAACGGAGAACAGGAAGAACTTGTGTGCGCCAGGGGAAGTAATTTGTGGAGAGTAATTTGATGGAGACCTCTTGCCTAATGGCCTTCACTGTTGGAAGAGAGGAAGAGCTGAGAGGGATTTCTGATGTTGCATTGGAAGTCATTTGCTCTGATACCATGTGAGAAAGAGTATGCAGAGACACAAAATGGGAGGAGAAATATACGCTGGAATTGCTTGCAGCCTTTCCCTGTATTATATTCTTTATATAGAGATGTGGAGTACAATGATAAGGCTAAATCTCTTGATTATAGCCATGATTCTTGTAACTGTATACAGGTAGAGTCCCTTGATTTCAGCTATATGGTTGTAACTGAATCTCAGGTATATGGGTTTAACTGAATGTAGAGATCTTGCACAACTGAATGTAGAGATCTCGCACATAGCCCGCACAAAACCTTCCTACAGTTAGGGTCATCTCAAACCTCCTATTTGGTTAAACCTTCTTACAGTTAGAGCCAAAACTACAATTCACTCTCGATAAACAAGAAACCCACCTTTAGTTCGGTAATCAAACCTTCCGATAGTTAGGATTATCCGAATCTTTTTAATTCTTGGAGTGGAGATCCCACTCTTAGTTTTACCTTCCCGGATTCTGGAAGTGAAGATCCCACTTTGAGTTTCCTTTGACAATTGGAGATAGAATATAAAATTCTTCCTCTTCAGCTTTAGGAGATAGTATATAAAATTCTTCCTCTCTCATATCGGATTCGTCTTTGCCCTAAGATAAGACACAATATTTCAACATTATAACTCTAAAATCTGTACCTCACATGCGTGGGGAATTTTATCCCGAACCCTAAGTAGGGGTAAGTCAACGCCTAACACGCGTTACCTGTTTAGTCTTTCACCGATTGAAGAAGATACCAGAATCCAAGTCTAAGGATTTTTATCCCGAAGCCTAAGAAGGGATAAGTCAGCGCTTAACACGTGTTGCCGGTTTAGTCTTCCATCGATTAAAAAAGAAATCAGAATCCAAGTTTGGGGACTTTTATTCCGAAGTCTAAGAAGGGATAAGCCAGCGCCTAACACGCATTGCCAGTTTAGTCTTTCACCTATTGAAAAAAGACATAAGAATCCAAGTCTGGGGAATTTTGTCCCGAACCCTAAGTAGGGATAAGTCAACGCCTAACATGCGTTGCCGGTTTAGTCTTTCACCGATTGAAGAAGACATCAGAATCCGAGTCTGGGGATTTTTATTCCGAAGCCTAAGAAGGGATAAGTCAGCGTCTAACACGTGTTGCCGGTTTAGTCTTTTACTGATTGAAAAAGACACCAGAATCCGAGTCTGGGGACTTTTATCCCGAAGTCTAAGAAGGGATAAGTCAGCGCCTAACACGCGTTGCCGGTTTAGTCTTTCACCAATTGAAAAAGACATAAGAATCCAAGTCTGGGGAATTTTGTTCCGAACCCTAAGAAGGGATAAGTCAACGCTTAACACGTGTTGCCGATTAGTCTTTTGCCATAAAAAGGATAAAAGCTCATATATTCAACATTGTGGCAGGTTGTTATTCATAACGCCAAAATTCGCGCTTTACATGCGCAGGGAACTTTATCTCGACTCCTAAATAGAGATAAGCCTACGCCTAACACGCGTTACTGGTTTAGTCTTTCACCGATTAAAGAAGACATCAGAATCCAAGTCTGAGGACTTTAATCCTGAATCCTAAGTAAGGATGAGTCAGCGCCTAACATGCGTTGTCGGGTAGTCTATTCTCGTAAGAAAGATAAAGTCTACGTATACAATATCGTAGCACTAAGAGAGTTAACTCTCTTAGCATAACGTTACATGAAGAACGGACTTAAATAATTTGCATGCTAGCCCGACTCGAATGGTAGTCGATAAAGGTACGTCAAATCCGTTGAAGGCTGAGGGTTTGCCAAAAATCCTAAGTCTATGTCTAACACATGTTACCGGGTAGTCTATTCCCGTAAGAAAGACGAAGTCTACGTATTCAATATCATAGCACTAAGAGAGTTAATTCTCTTAGCATAATGTTACATGCAGAACGGATTTAAACAATCTGCATGCTAGTCCGACTCGAACGGTAGTCGGTAAAGGAATGTCAAATCCATTGAGGGCTGAGGGTTTGCTAAAATCCTATAAAGTGTGAGAGTCATTGACGCACCAGCTTTATTAGTTGGTCTCATGGCTTGAGGATCCAATAACTTCAGGATAAGATTCATACATGCAGATGAACCAGCTTTAATAGTTGGTCCTACAGCTCTGACATTTGGGACCGACACGCTCCAAGACCTTAAGAGCTTAAACTGTGTAAACTCCAGCAAACGTACGAGTATAAACTACGTTAACGCCGGTCAGCGCGTTACAACAAAGGTTAACGCCAGTTACAGTAAAGGTCAATGCCGGTCAACGCATCAACAATTTCGCCAAAATAAGACTAAGAAAAAAATTCCAGATTAAGGGATGATTCTGAGGAGTTCAATTGCGATCCAGATATGAATTCTTAACGAAGATGGTCAGTTCAACGTTAACTCAACAACACGAGCTAAGTTCAAATGTTTATACACCAACTTCGGCTCAAGATTTCGACAACGGTCAGATGATAAACGCAGCACCGGAAGAACTTTATCTATTCAATAAAATACTGAATAGGCTAAAGGTTGAAAAAGTCAAGAACTGAAGTCAGCTACAGGTCCTTTGACACCTACTGAAGGTGGGGCCTATCACATCCAAAGTATTTCAGATTCTTCTATAAAGGAATAAGGTTGAAACGCTTTGGAGGGGGTATCTGTAGGCGTCTAAAAATGCCTATAAGTGTCCGTACACAGTTCGAGACGGAGAGAAGATGACGAACGTCGTTATCCGAGTCTAAGAGGATTATCTGACGTCGATAAGTGTATGAACCGGAATAACAAACCAACTGTGTCTCATGCGCTCACCGGCCGCCTCTAATTGGCCGTCACGCTCGTTAGTCAGCTCACGCGTGTTAGTCAGCTCCAAGTGACCGAATACGCTTGCCAGTTAGCTCGTGTTTGTCGGTCAGATCCAAAGCGCCAGACACGCTTGTCGGTCAGATCCAAAGTGTCCAACGCGCTTGTCGGTCAGCTCCAAGTGCCGTAAAGAGGCTAACAGATGCATAAAGCGAGTTAACGACGTGTGTAAGTCAACAAGACGATTAAATACGTAAAACGGCAGAAAATACAAGTCCCGAAAAATCAGAAAGCACCAAAAAGTTCAGCCAAAGCCAAATTTCCCGCGCAAGCACGGGTCGGTCGCAACGGACCCGCGCCCTCGTGAGTCGGACGTAGCGGACCCACGCCCGCGTGAGTC